>NC_140593.1:659952193-660552193 GCF_964204655.1 Triturus cristatus
TTGTCACTTACATCAGTGCTTGTGAGGGAGTCATAAACGGAGAATTCTCTACTGGTCATTTCTAATCGTGCTTTACTTTTCCGTATTTCATATTTTCTGCCAAATGTGAAAATGTGACCTTCTTCAAAGTCCAATTTATCACTTTGGAATTTCTGTTGTTTGCGTTGTTTAACTCTGTCCTCATGCTTTTCAAGATTCTTGAGGATATCACTTTTCAATTTGGCCATATCTTCTGGTAAAGTAATTTTTTCGATTTCCTCTTCTTTTCCTTTTAATTCTACCCTAATTTCTTTCAGGGCCTTTTCTATGTGCTTTATTAAAATCCGTATTAGCCCCATGGATGACTCTAGTAGATGTTCTCCCCACTCCTGAAGTAATATATATATATATATATATTCACTTAAAAAACCATAGGTTTCACACATGTTATAGTTAGCTGGACATTTCACTCTTAAAAAAACATTGAAATTCCCCCGTTATAGTTAGTTCAGATAACTATAACTCGCGCGACCGCCACTCTATCACAAGGATGATGTCATCCGTGATGTCATTAGTGATGTCACTGACCATGTCATGAGTGATGTAATATGTGACGTCATCAGCAGTGGATTGCGGTCACGCGAGTTATAGTTATCTGAACTAACTATAACGGGGGAATTTCAATGTTTTTTTACGAGTGAAATGTCCAGCTAACTATAACACGTGTGAAACCTATGGTTTTTTAAGTGAATATATATATATATACACATGCATAACCAATAAGGCATAAAGAAATAGCAACAGAGCAAGCATTTCTCACTATTCAAACATAAGCATGATTAAGACATATTAAAAACATTCATGCCAAACAGTAAACGCATCTTTTTGGTAGAAACAGGTGGACAATGGGGAGGCGGGTGGGACAGTGAGGAATCCACAGGCAGATACTGTATCCACCAGAAAAAGCGTTAACGAAGGTAAGTAACTTGCTCTTCTGATGAATACTTCTGCCTGTTGATTCCTCACCTTTTGAATAGAATCCTCAAGCCGTACCTTACCCGGAGGAGGGTGTCCACCTGACTAGACCAAAAAATCTTGCAAAACAGATCGAGCAAAATGGCCATCCTTCCTAACCTCCGAATCCAATAATAATCGAATAATTTTTAGTCTAAATTATATTGAAAATAATACTTTAAAAATACTTTTATTCATAAATTTAGACAAACAATTAAAGGAAAACTTTTATTTTTAATTAATTAAAAGATATTTCATATATACAGGCTATAACATCAAGTGAGAAAACAATCTTTGAAACACTAAGAACATTTGAAAAATCCATAAACAGGAAACCTCCAAATGGTGGGAGGCAACGTCTTTGCAAGATTATATTGATAAATCGATAGTACCGCGAGGCCTAAGAATCTATATAACTCCTTCATATGACTCTCCGGACCCCAAAAGGCTAGAGGAGTGGTCGGTGAATTCAGCCACCAGCTCCAGGAATATGTTAGAAATATTAGTTAAATACGCCTGGTCAGACAGAGACAAGATTAAACAGGAAATAGAACAAATTAAAATCTTGTTAAATGCGCATGACGACCAAGAAACGATTATGAAATTCCGGGAAGAAATGAAAAAAACGATTAAAAATAATGGAGGATGACATCAAAAGGAGAAAACAAAGAAAGTTACACAGGGACTGTGGCGACTATGAGTCGGGCAGAGTCCTGACGTACAGCAAAAAATATGATCATTTGTACGATAAGGCGACAACTGTGGAAACTAATATCAGACAATACCCTGAACAACATGGGGAAGAAGTAACTGATCCCAGTGACACCAATACAGATGAATCAGAAATAAGAACATCAGAGAGCTCAACATCAGATACAGAAAGAGTGACTTGGCTAAAAACAACTTTTTTAGACGAGTATCGGCTCATGAAGCAGAGTCGTCAGACAACGAGATCCATGTCCAGAACAAATCAGATGGAAGACTCTCCACAACCGAGTGGAAGGGGCAGAGGGAGAGGAAGGGGTACCAGAGGAAGAGGAAGAAAAGGTCCAGGCAAACAAGAAAGAAAAGAGAAAACTACGGAGTACATGGGAAGAAGACAAACACGCTCCAGGAAGAATTAATAATGGACGATGGGATGGTAAATCAAACTATTGTGAATTTAACCACTAAGGCCATTAGTAACAAAGACAAAAGAACATTATGTTTAGGACTTTCAGTCTGTCCGTCAGTTCCCATGAATTATGTTGAAAGTAAAATTGATGTGTTCAAATTTTGCAGGAAATTGAAACTGAAAAAGTGGCATAAACTGAAACCAGCAAAGAGTAGAGAGGTACATCATACAGTACGAACTACACAAGAGGATGAATTATCAATTGGGGATATAGATACCATGATAATTCTACATGAGCTTCAAAATAATCCAGACGAGACACACATGAGTCCAGATTCTTTGCTCATCTTGGATGAATTAGAGATTAGGCATGATAAGGCAGCCTGTAGTGATTTTAAACCACAATCTACTTTTGTACCCAGAATGGGGCATGATAACATCGACACCTTTCAAGAACTAGTAAGTGCTGAGATGCTAAACTTTAGACAAAAAAATTGGGATAAAAAAATGAAAAAGTTTAAGCATAATATAACTGCGACCCAAAAAAAAGCAATAAATGATCTGGGCACAGATGAAAGTATTGTAGTAAGACCAGCAGATAAAGGTGGTAATATTGTTATTTTACCAAGAGAGATGTATATTAATGAGGCTTTACGCTAACTTAATGACAGTAAGACCTACATCAGTGCAACCAGGGTGGAATATAACAATAGCATTTCCAATGGGTGGGAATTACTCAATGAATGGAAAGATAAAGGCCTGTTGGAATGGGAGGAGTTTTGTTTTCTGAAAACGGACTACCCTATCCTCCCAGTTATGTACCTGCTTCCCAAGATACATAAAAGCAAGGACAACCCCCCAGGCAGACCGATTATTTCATCAAGAGTAGTGCCCTGGAAAACATCTCACGATATGTAGACCATTTCCTACGAGAATTTTATTTCACTCTCCCTTCTTATGTAAGGGATACAAAAGATTTTTTGAATAAAATTGCCAATCTGATATGAAGAGAGGATTACATCCTTATAACTTTGGATGTTAATTCACTCTATACCATAATATATCATGAACAGGGGATACAAGCTTGTGCAAAATTTCTGAGACGCAGAAACATTAGCCTGTTGGAACATACAGACATGATCTTAGAAATGATCAGATTCTGTCTCATGAACAACTATTTTATGTTCAATGGCTCAATATATAAACAAGAACACGGTACCGTGATGGGCACTTGTTTCGTGCCTAGTTTCGCGAATCTGTTCATGGGGGCATGGGAGGAGGACATACGTGCTAATACTGAACTGGAAGAATCATTTACCAGAGTCAAACTGTGGCTCAGGTATATTGACAATATTTTTGTGGTATGGCAGGGTGAAGCAAGAGAAGCAGTATGTTTTATCAATGATTTAAACTATAACAACAAGAATCTCACCCTAACAAGTACCATGAGTAAAGATCAAGTGGAATATTTGGACACATGTGTCCAAGTCAAAAACAACACTATACATACGATCCTTTTTCGCAAATGTACTGCAGGTAACACACTACTTCATGTTCTAAGTAGTCACCCAGACAATTTAAAATGGAGTATACCCTATGGGGAACTACTTAGGGCAAAAAGAAACTGCAGCTCCACAATAGACTACCTCAAAGAAGAAACAACTATGATCGAAAGATATAAGACAAGAGGATATCCAGCATGGGTCCTCAAGAAGGCAGTTGAAAGGGTAAAAATGGTTGAGAGATCGAACACTTTGGTTACACCAGACACAACGACCATAGTCAGCGATGAGGACAACACAACTCAGATGATTATGACATATAATGGACATTCTGCCCAGATACGTAAAGTAATACATCGACACTGGGAGGTTTTGAGGAATGATGCCACAATAGGAAAGAACTTACCAGCTAAACCTAGTATAACATATAGGAGGGCACGTAGCTTCATAGACTCATTGGTACATAGTGATTTGACTTCCAATATTGAGACGAGAGGTATAAATTTACAAGGCTTTTTCCCATGTGGTCATTCTAAAGCTTGTCGGAGTAGCAAAATGATCACAGAATACTGGAACACTAGTACTAATACTATGATTAATATCTCTCAATTTTTGACATGCACCAGCACGTTTGTCATTTATGTGTTGGAATGCCCATGCAAACTTCGTTATGTGGGCAGTACTACACACATGGCGAAAAAACGCGTGCTGGAACATATGAGAGCGATTACAAATAATGATAAGCAATATCCTATTGCACGTCATTTTGCTAGTCACCATTTTTCAGATTATACCAAATTAAAATACTATGCCATAGAACAGATCTTACCTAAGGCCAGGGGCGGCAATCGAGTTTTGAGACTCAGACAGCGAGAATCAAAACATATAATAGGCATGTGTACCCTTTTTCCGAATGGCCATAATATGGATGAGGAAATGGCCATACATCTTCAAAATGAATGATTAATCAGTAATTTTGAGCATATTTTTTAAATATGTGAAGTATGCAAAGTCATTAATTTAACATGTCTGATGTAAATATATTTATTTCCTACAGGAAGAAAAGGAAGGGAAAATTTCACTGACCAATGCCAACGAGATCCTTACCCTTTTCTTCAGACCATCCGGCGAATATGTGTGACATGCAAGATAAGATTTTAAATTTTGACACTTGTTTGATACAAAAAAAATTGTGTATACACTGTGGGGTGACACGGGGGGTAACCGGGATGCCATTTGGGTAGTATTAATTTATGACAGAATGAGGTGCTTGTGGACTTTCCATATATGTATATAACTATGGTTGTCATCGTGAAACCACCCACTAGCAAGGGTAATATCAGAAGTAAGGAAAGTTTATTAAACTTTTATTAACATGTGACCGAAATAAAGTGTAGTAGAATGATATGCACTTCAGGTGCTCAATAGAGTAATGGCAAAAATATAAAAGTCGTCCAAACTACATAGACCAGAATTCCTCTGGAAAGATCGGCGGGCCATTTTCTGATTGACCAGTACAGAGTGATGTCACAAAGGACTTTGAGCACCGCAATGCTAGGCAATACTAAATAATGTCGGCAACATGTCAGCTGCGTAATATCATGTAAACTTGGATCCGCTACAAATGTGAGATAGATCTGTCACTTTTCTGCTTGATACTCTATATATGTGTTAATACCGATATTTAATAATCTCTTCATGAAAAGATGTACAGATGACTGAACAGGCAGCAATTGCATATGTAAAGATGGCGCCCATAATGCAGCAACTCCGGAAGCAAACCGAAAGTCCCCTTTTTCCTTTTCATGACTTTAGAAAAAATGTACATAATGGCATCCTTAAGGCTACGAACGCTGTGTGAACAAGCCGCTACGGTGGCGAAACGTGTCACGGCGGGTTTATGACTGAAAATAAACCCCCAATTTGCTTGAAATAAGGTTCGGTGTCTATGCGTCAGATACTTTCTGAGAGCGCGAGTGTTATTTAGTTTTTGGAACATATTGATTACCGGTTCTGCTCCGCCGGTCTCGCGCCACCCCTTAAGGATTGAAGGCATGTACAGGAGGATCTTGGATTGATTATATTTTTATATATATATATATTCACTGAAAAAACCATAGGTTTCACACATGTTATAGTTAGCTGGACATTTTATTGATAAAAAAACCAATGAAATTCCCCCGTTATAGTTAGTGCAGGCAACTATAACTCACGCGACCGCAATCCTCTGCTGATGCTAATACCGTATTTAGACACTTATTTGCCCATGTCTTCTTCCATTAAATTTTAGCTATACATATATTACAAATATTTTTTTTTCATAAAGACACATATGTCATCAGCAGAAGATTGCGGTCGCGTGAGTTATAGTTGCCTGCACTAACTATAACGGGGGAATTTCATTGGTTTTTTATCAATAAAATGTCCAGCTAACTATAACGTGTGTGAAACCTATGGTTTTTTCAGTGAATTTGTACGGTTTTTTAAATGCTAAGTTACTTTACGCCATTCGTGGCGTGCGCGCCCAGTTAACGCAGATCGTTCCGTGCGCGCACGGTGCGCTTTGCGCACCGTGCACGCACAGTGAGCACGCAGTGCGCTTTGCGCACCGCGCGCCCACTTTACGCCCACTTTACGCAGTTAGTGCCGTGCACGCACGGTGGTCACGCGGTGCGCTGTGCGCACCGCGTGCCCACGTTATGCGGGGATGGGCCGGGTACGCACGATGCGCTTCGCGCACCGTGCGCACATGGGGGACATATTATGCGCATCTTTGTGAAATTTATTCTTTGTTTATTTCTTACCTGTAATAAGCCATGCACAAATGGTGCCCTTCGGGCACCATTTGCACACGGGGTGGGGAGGGTGTGGTAAGCGTAATCGGCGATTTTCCGAAAAAAAAAAATTTTTTTTTTTGGGCTTGGGGGTTGTTTGGGGACCCCTATATCAATGCTGGGTGGTTAGGATCTCAAGAAACTGCCTCTTTAGACATTTGTTGGCATCGTTTTTGCTGCCCAACTCAGAGAGCGAGAGAGAAAATGGCGGCCGCCGCTTCCTGGTTTCGACCGATTCGAATGTTTACTAAGATCTAACAGCCAATCAAAATCGAGCTCGTGCACGCCACCATACGCGTATGGTAAGCGTACGGTAAGCGCACCGTAAGCGCACCGTAAGCTGGCTCAGATATATATGTTGATTTAAAGGCTATTTTCTCTGAATCTACTGAACAGATTTACACCAAACCTACAAAAGGCACTTCCTTGACCTGAGGACTACCTCTCTGCCAAATTTCAAGTAATTCTGTTCAGCCGTTCGGGCTGTAGCTGTGTCTAAAGGTCCTATGGAAAAATGCATGGGAAAAACGCGTTTTGGGACCCCCCTTTTATCTCAGCCCCCGCTTGACGAATCCCCCCGAGACTTTCAGGGTAGGAGCTGAACGGAGCGCCCCATTAGTTTTGAAAATTTCGCGAGGATTCGTCAACCGGCGCCAAAGTTATTCAAAATAGAATTTTGAGATTTCCTATGGAAACTAGGTTGTAACTATAACTATCTACTGGCGACCGCCAGTAGATAATATATATATATATATATATATATATATATATATATATATATATATATATATATATATATATATATATATCACACGATTCTCTTCCTCACAAAAGAGCAGAGACCACAGCGGGGGATGATCATGGAAGCGTTTAATTGAAACAAAGATGTCACGGCGAATGCATTTCGGCATAGTGCTGCCTTCCTCAGCGCCCAAGTTTTCAGGTGGCTTCCATCGTCACAAAGTACAAAGTCCTGCCGCCTTATGTAGTGGTAAAATAAGGCTCCGCCCTCTAAAACGTAACTCCCCCTATTTGCAGTGTTCAAAGTGGTCGAAAACTCCAAATCCCAGCATGCAGCACTCTGCTTCCAGGTAGGTGATGTGTGGAGTGGTTACTGGACCGAGTGGTCGGGCGGAGTGCAGGGATCTCATACGAACGTGAGCCAAATTATCCTGCTTGTGGTAGCAATCAAGCGCTCCCTTGGGTCCCCACACCCAGTTCTCGAGGCGGGCACGGACCATTTCACAACCATGAAATAGGACAGAACAGCCGAAGCAGCGCCAGTAAAGTCCAGCCCTGAAAGTGAAGCGGGGGTCTCTGAATTGCGTCTCTGGCCGACGCAAACAATATCACACGATTCTCTTCCTCACAAATTTATATATTATCCTGTATTTATCAGACAAAAATTATCTGGCACAGACTCCAAGTTGGTAAGTGCATTTATTTTGCTGTTATATGTCCATGACGCGTTTTGGGCACCAATAGTGGCCTTGATTACATGATATCAATATGTAGATGTTTCCATATTGGTACGTCTACACACCCCTCACATATGTATGTATGCATGTATATTAACATTACATCTGTATATTTGAGCATATATTTATTAGAATAAAACATGTTTTAAATACCCACTTCAATAAAAATGTGATAGTATAACTATCATTATCCATACCAGTTAGAAAAGCAACCTAAAATATAATATTTAACTATTACATTTTATTCTGCAAAAGGAATTTCTGAAGACAATTTTAAATGATGATGGTGATGAAGAAAAAACATTAGCCCTAGCAGGAAACAACCCAATAAATGTAAAGGGCTTGAGGAGCCTTTGTCCAATTCACATTCAAACGAACCACAGCCAGAAGACTCAAGATGGATCAGAAAACTGGCTCACTGATGATGTAGGAACATTTTTAAACTATTGTACAAAGCACTGTGCTACTTACGGATAAACTGAAACATTATGAGATTAAATGCTACTATTTTAATGGAAATATCTTTACTTTCTAGGTGCTTAATGCACGGATTTATCAAATAGTTTCAGAGCAAAGAGATGTAAGTGCATTTCATAAATTTTTTTCACTATAGTTATATGTTCATTAGGTTTTTTAAAAGTTGGACATAAGGGATAACATGAACGCTGCTGTACATTATAAGAATATTAAAAGTCACCAAGATGTCCCATAACCATATAGAGGAACAATGCCAAAGGCCAAGTTCCTTTATAAAGTTATGGAACTCCGAGGTGACTTGCAAAATACTTATCAGGTATACAAGGGGGTACATTTTCACGTGAAATACATTGTCCCACCATCACCTTTCCCAAACACCACTTAAAACATTGTTGCATAGTTCTTTTATATGAGCGAGCATGTTTTCAAAGATGAAGAATAGAAATTAAATTTGTAGTGCAAAATTAAACATATAATGAAGCTGTTTGATATTTTTAAACAGATATTATCAGCTGTGCAATACAAGTCAGTTTTTTTAAAATATTGCAGTAGCTTGGAAAGTGAAGATACATGCAAAAAAACTAGCCTTTCTCTTTCTAATCAGTGCAAAAAATATTCTGTCTGCTTGTCACTGTAAGCTTTAAAAAAATAACAGATGAAACAACAGCAATGGTCCTTTTCCTGCTTTAAACAGCTGCTTTAATAATGCTCCAAGACCTGTTCTGCCTTTCGCCCCAGCTTCTACCTCTAGATATATGAGACAGACATATAAAGAGAGACATATATAGTGTGAGCTAGCAAAAAACTGGCAAAACAGATGTTATACAAAAACGAGATGGATGTAATGCTTGAATCATTCTCAGCCACTGGTAACTACTCGAGCCACATCACAGTACATCATTATCGGTCCTCCCCGCACACTGTGTCACTGGACCAAAGCTATACCTGGCTGATGAGCCCCAAAAAGAGCAAAACAAGTCCTAGGTTCTTGTGCTCCTGTTTAAGGAGTACTTACCAGGTCAGTTTGGTTTAGATTGTTTACATTCGAGCAGGGTCAAGACTGATTTGCATATGGCTTTGTCAAAAAAAGGTGAATGCTGTACAGAGTAATCACCATTGGCTGAGATTAATTCATGCATTTTATCCGTGACATTTTGCACATAAGAAGCCAGTAGAGTGTCATAGGGCAACCTATTTGTGGTTTTCTTGCTTGGTCCCGAAAGTCTGATTTCTGTGTTGCTAGGTCTCATTTAACAATTTTTATAGCAATTGATAACATTTTCTAATTTAATCGCACCCTTTTTTGGGATAATGGCATTTGACAATTGTTTACAACTAATATTCCCTAACTCAGAAGACTATATTGGTTTATTACTATAGACATAAGAATGCCTTTTTGACTTAGGTTAAGATCATGATCATGGTAAGATTAAAATCTGTTCTTTCACATAACTTCTAAAAGCAGATAAGAGAAGCTCCTAAATAGACTTCGGAATTTAGAATCTAGTCTTCAAACTAACCAAAGAAAAGTAGCATAGCGGAGTAAAGTTTTGTGTCATACTGTATAATAATATACACTAACTTTGATAATGTTTGTATTTCCGTCCTTAAGATTATCAAGCGTACACTGAAAACAGAAGAGCAAACTCTATATATATATATATAGTGCAAAGCTATGTCAGTCTTCTCCAACAAGTAGCTCGTGAGCCAGTGGTGGCTCTCCAGCTGCTTGTAAATAGCTCTCCAGTATGGAACCCAGCCTACTAAATTTGAAGCTTTTGCTTGGTTGTTTCAATAAATATATACCAGTTTTGAAAACTGTGTATTCGAGATGCAAAGCTAATGTTTTGAGAAAAGTTTTGTGAATTTCATTTAAATTTCCATTAGAATTTGCAATACAAGCAATTATTTTTGCAACAATATACCCTTTAGCTTGCACGTGTTTTTTAAATCTACATGCTATCTTATATTAAAAGGTATTATTTGAGTAAAAACTCATGCATTCGTAGGGAGTCTTATTATTTTGGTTCCAGGGGCATTACATTATTGCTGTTATGTATTACCTATTCAGAGGCCTGACAAATTGATAAAGCCTTTTTTAGCATTACTGCTAATAACCTTGCTGATGCATTGCGGTAATCACTGCTGGCAGTCTTGAATGGCATTGAAACACATGTAAATCTTGTCTGATTTGGTCACGGTAATCACTGCTGGCAGTCTTGAATGGCATTGAAACACATGTAAATCTTGTCTGATTTGGTCACTATTACAGCACTAATAATATTAGAAGCTCAGGAAGAATTTCATTGAACATAGGTAGCTCCGATGTTTGTATAACAAATCAATTAACCGAAATGGAGGCAGAAGCCTTGGATAGCCCTTTCACTATGGCAGAATTAGAGTCTGCAGTTAAGAATATTCCGAATGGCAAAGCTGCCGGTCCAGATTGCATCCCGGGGGAAGTTTATAAATGCTTTTTTGAGTCAATGAAGCCTGTGATGCTAGAAACATTTAGGATGGCACAAAAGGGAATTGCCCCAAATACATGGAACGAAGCATCCATAGTAGTGTTTAGTAAAAAGGGGAAACCACCAGAGCTACCTGGCTCGTATCGACCAATATCCCTACTTAACTGCGACAGTAAGCTTTACTCAAAGATGATATCGAACCGTTTATCCAAAGTTATCTCGTCACTAGTCACAACTACCCAACACGGTTTTATACCTAAAAGGGGAACGGTTTCTCATATTAATAAGGTTATTACCCTATTTGATATTGCAGAAGCTGAAAAGAGAGACTTGGCATTGATACTGCTCGATGCAGAAAAAGCTTTTGACCGGGTAGAATGGGACTATTTATGGGAAGTGATGAGAAGAATGGGATTTGGGAAAGCTATTTTAACTGCAATTCAAGTTCTGTACAAAACTCCTAATACGAGAGTTGCTGCTATGGGTCTTAAATCCGATAAGATCAATATTACTAGAGGGACACGACAAGGGTGCCCTTGTTCACCTTTACTTTTTGCACTGTATATCCATCCTTTTATTATTAGCTTACAAAATTCGCTCCATATTAAACCGTTTGTAGCTTCAGATATTCCTCATTCTGTATTTGCATATGCAGATGACATTGCAATAACGACAACTGATCCCAGGGAATCAATAGTGGAGATTGAATCTTTAGCTAGAACTTTTGGAGCTATATCAGGGTATAAACTAAACTCTGCTAAAACCCAAATACTATGTACAAAAAACATACAGTTTAACGAATCGCGTGTAATAGAAGAGGTTACTTATTTAGGTATTAAGATTAGAACTCAGGTGTCAGAGATAACTGACAGTAATTGGAAAGAAATTACACTTCAAATAAAGCAATCATTAGATAGATGGAGCCGACTTCAACTATCAATAGTTGGAAGAGGAAATATTATTAAGATGAGTGTTCTTGCCAAGATATTATATTTATTTCGTAGTATTCCACTTGAATTTTCTCACAAACAGATACAGCAATTACAAACTATTTGTGGAAAATTCTTCTGGGCTCCTGGTAAGATTCGAAGAGGTATGAAATGGTTAACACTTCGAGAAGAAAGAGGTGGACGAAATCTGCCTGACTTTTTATATTATTATTATGTTTGCTTTCTGCAGAAAATGAGTTATATTTTGACTGGCGACCCCCCGAAAAATGAGGCGGAAGCTCCCTCTATTTTTTTTTTGATGCTGGGAGAGCACGCTAAAGGATGTTTATTAAAGGAACTGGAAGGTCATTACTACAAGCATACTCGCTTTAAGGTATTGGTTTCAGCGTTTAGAGTGTGGAGAAATATTAAGAAATTGATTAATTTTGGTAGAATTTCATACTACACACCTTTCGATGCGGATAAAATACTCCCCTCAGTTTTTTGGGACAATAATGCGAAAATTTGGGTCAAAAAGGGG
Organism: Triturus cristatus; assembly: GCF_964204655.1. Taxonomy (NCBI): domain Eukaryota; kingdom Metazoa; phylum Chordata; class Amphibia; order Caudata; family Salamandridae; genus Triturus; species Triturus cristatus. Next base: position 659,964,530 of record NC_140593.1, read on the forward strand.
ATCTCCAAAATTGGCGATTTATAGGACAATAAAGCAATATTTTTAACATATGCTAAGCTGATAGAGAAATATCAGCTTTCTCAATCCTCATTTTTCAAATATCTCCAACTTCGAGACTTCTGTTTTAAAAATCAGATAGCGGCATCTTCTAATAATATATTAGAAGGGGTTCGCCTTCAAAAGAGGATTGCTTCACTTTATCAAGCTTTGATGGAATATAGAAATGATGACTTACACAAATATAATCTGTATTGGATAGAACATTTGGGAGACCCTCTAATTGACATATCCGAATCTTTAAAATTGTCAAAAGAAATTTGTCTTGCTGCTAATCTAAAAGCTCAAGTCTATAAGACGCTGTTTAGGTTATATTATACTCCTAAACGCATGGCAAGTTGGGGAAACAAATATGATGGAAAATGTTTTCGCTGTGGGGACCCGGACGCTGATATAGCGCATATCTTTTTTTATTGTATAAAACTCTCCGATTTTTTCAAGGGAATTGAATCATTTATATCGTTGGTACTTGCATGTCCTTTCAAAATTTCACCTACACTTATGTTACTGGGAACAGAGGATAAAACGGATAGTCATTTGTTAGATTATAAGTACTTTTTATTTCTCGCAATGACTGTGGCACGGTTATGTATTGCTTCAGAATGGCTATCTCCAGACGCTCCTACTTTTGGAATCTGGAGATCAAAGCTCTATCGTATTTATGAAATTGAGTGGAATCTATATGCACTGAGGGGAGCTAGGAAAAAACGCATCGGTTTATTAATTTGGGGAGCGTTAACTAATTTTTTAGAGAATGGTTGAAGTCGGAGATACAGGATTTAGTTAGGAATAATTTTCTGTATTCTTTCAATTAATTAATGATACTTTTCCACTGCCAAAATATGTATGTGATGTATGAATTTCAATGTACTGTCATGAATAATAACAATAAAAAAAATAAAAAAAAAAAGAACATAGGTAGCTCCTACAAAAGAAAAGGTTGGAGATACAGATTTTTGTAACTTTAAGATGTGACATTGCATATAAAGTGTTTTTAAAGTATGACATTGCTAATTACATAGCATTACTGTCTGTATAATAAATAACATTGGCTAGACTTCTATTTATTTATACCTGGATGTTTAATTTGTTGACATTTATTTGTTCAGTGCCTTTAAATGTCATGTATTCGGGTCAAATACAATAAATGATAGGAACTAAAACTTACTCCATTACTACAGTGTATATATAAATTATGGCAGAAATCAAGACCCATATTATATGTTGGCCTCTTCCTGTATTGCAATTATTTATTGAGATTGTATGATGTATTAAATGAACAGGAAACGGCATATCTCATAAGATATTTTTGGAAAGCTCAATTAATGACATGGGATAAGGTAATCAATTGTACATTTTACAGTTGTGTGTGTGTGTGCTCCCATAGGATGTGAATATTTGATTGTCTATTTAAAGTATGTGATTTCTTTGAGCAGTACCATAAAACAAAAGAAAATATAATTTCTTGCCACACAATTATACTTTTATCAATACTTAGCATCACATTATAGAAACATTCCAGTTTGTTTCTTGGTGGAGAGAATTCAAAAATTTAGGAACAGTGAAGCAAAACATCTCAAGAATAAAGGTAAGCAAATATATAAGTCTACTTTGGGTTTTTGAACCAAATAACAAAGTCCTCTTTTGTTTGTTTTTTCAATAATGCTCAAGCTTCATTATGAAGAACTTATTTACAAAGAATTTATTGTTTTATAGTTGTTCAGTGTGTATTGTCATTTTCTAAATTAATTGATGTGTTTTAATGGCAAATATTGTTTAAAATTGTAAATTGCAGGCACATGCACTACAATAATCACAGTATTCTAGGAAGCAGGTAAATAAATGCAATAGGTGGACATTTTGGAATTAATGTGAATCCCTAACAATTAATTTAGTTGCACTCAATCATTTAGCTCATATGTGCCAATAGAGATAATGATTAACTACTTTTGCCCATCACTCTCATAAATGTAAAAACGAAAAAAAAATGGTAGACCATTTATACTCTCAATGGAGATCCGGCCCAGCTCTCCCATGCTGCTGCACCACTCTGCTTCCGCCTCAGTGAATTGTCTTGATTTGCCATAATTTTGACTGCTTTTTCCTTCCTTTTCCCCCACTTTTGCCTTCTTTTTCTGGCTTTCGCCTTCATCTCACCCATTTTTTTTAGTGCTTTCTCCTGCTGTACCCTCATTTTTCACTGTTTTCTCCTTCTATTGTCTCTGTTTTTCTGAGTGCTTTACTTGCTTTCTCCACAAAGCAGCTAGCAACTCCAGAGCCGAGAGACCTTAACAGGTGATTTGCTTGGCTTTATACATCCTTTTCGATTGATTGATTGATTGATTGATTGATTAACTTCATATAATTGTTGACCTGTTGAACCTCACTAACGATCTGTAATTCTCCATTCATAATAGTTCAGATATGTAAATCACATTTCCATGTTCTTCTTAGATTCCTGCTGGCATTGTCCTTCATCTTTTAGGAATTAATCCAGAAAAGCTCATCATTCCTGTGCATAGAAAATCTTGTATATCTTTCATGATTTTTGAAAGTGGCATTAAAAGATAACAAACTTCCAAGCATATTGGAGATACAGTATCCCACACATGTTTAACTTATGAACAGTTTGAAATAAAGAAGTTGAAGATAACAGCAAATGTCTTTTCACATATGCTATGCAATGTTATTTTATGTCATGTTAAGTGTACTTTTAAACCAACGTCTCTCCCAGGAGGGTCTCCTGGTGCACATGAGCAAGTGGGCTCCGGCTGGTGCCCATGTGAAGAACTTCATATGTTGTTTCTTTCTAAATTCAAATACTGAGTTGGCAACCCTCATGTGAAGTAGATTAGGAGCCAGAACAAAGAAGGTGATGCAAGTGGCTCTTGTTCTTCAGATGTGGGTACCAGTGGTCATCAGGAGGTTGGCTCAGCTGAGTTTTCCAGTGGGGGTGTGAAATGTGATGCGGAGGTTGCGGTAAGTGGGTACTAGTCTGTGAAGTGTTTTGTATGTATGGGTGAGTAATTTGAATAATGTGTGCATATTTGTATGGGAAAATGTTTCTCCTTTATGTATCTTGGAATGCACTGTGGTCCAGTAATCATGGTGGTGAAATTGTTTTTCCCTGTGCCCATAGTAAGTTTGGTATGTCTCTTTTAAATTTTAACATCAAGTATCAAGTACAGGGGGAGTTAACCGGTGTAGCATTTCACCATAGGGACTTTTTTTAATCTGCCTCGAGTTCTGCTACAATAGTTTCCATGAAACATGAAGAATTTCACAACAAAGTGGGCGCCCATTGCGTCCCTGTGGCACTCTCTATGATATGGCTCATAATGTCTATATGACTCTTGTTTAGGTCTGCAAAGCGGCTGTAAAATATTATTTGTTGAGCTTTGTTTTCTATTTTCATTTTGTAGGACATTCACAGGGACAGCATTGTTTTTTTTCCTCGAGTTGTTGGCGGTAATTCACCGGAAACTGGAAACCATTTTATTCTGTGGGTATGCTAAGTTACATTTAAAATTGAAACATTTCAAATCTAAAGAGTTATTGTAAAATCTGGCATAAGATTAAGAAGAAAACTACATTTCAAATCTGTACTGATAAACATCATAAGCAGTCACATTGGCACACCCGTTTGTTGAGAAAGTGAATTTGTGGGTGCACAAAGTGACACACATCAAAAAGATTTGAGTCACAATCACACTTGTAGTGTAACAAACAAATCTTCTATCTGCTTTTCGAACAGTGGTGCTGTAGTTCCAGTTATGAACACATACATCTTTATTGGGTGGATACAATGAGATATGTACTTTGTTTCCCCTTTGTGCATGTCAGCGGACACTCTCTTCAATGCAGGGGTATCCAATTTGAAATGTGTAAGTAAAATCTATGCCTTGTTGAAATAATATCTTATTGCTGTATTGATTACTACATTTTAGATTCTTTGTATTTAAACAACCTTTATTGATAATATGGCTTGGCATAGATATATAAATATACGAGCATTAGGCAAGCCTTTTATTAATACGTTTTGATGTATAGCAATATTTCATTTGATTTTTTGCAGATTTTTAACGGCAAAACACATATAATACAAATTTTTGATTCCTTGGGCAAATATAAACGTATTGATGATAATGACATGAACGTACTTTGGTAAGTATCATCAGCACACCTGTTAAATTATTATTATCAATACTTTTAAAATAATAGTAGATCCACTGTGGTATATTTATCAGAAGTGTTTTTTTATAACTCAGTAATGTTTTCAAGCACATATGGGATCTTCAACAGTGGAACATTGAATACCCAATACAATGGAAACAGACAGACAGTGAGAGTTGTGGTGTATTTGTCTGCACTGTAAGTTTCAATAGAAATCTTTATTCATTGTCTAATATTAATTTCCATGGATAACCCACAACTGTTTTATTTTGTTTTTCAATTAATAGGCAGCTGATGTAGTCAGTCGTGGTATCTTAATGTCATCCGAAGAATTATCAGCGACTAATATGCAGCACCTAAGAAGATACCATGCTTCAAAACTCATGCTGATTCTTAGAAAACAGGTATGATCATTCTTTAATCAATTAGATAATAAATACTAGTAAAATATTTAGATTTTTTCCTAGTGAATTAAAAAAAAAATCATAATGAAATGTGTGCACACATATTTATTTCACTGATTATTGATCAATTTTGATGAGCATTTTATGCGGCAGGTGAAAATATGGACTCTCAGTTTGTGGAAAATACATGCAAAGGACATGCTTGATGTAAGTTGGATGGTGGATATGAGATCATCAACTGTCCTCAGAAGTTATAAGCATATATTCTATTGTACTGTCACTCCTTAATTAGGAGAAACTGGCTCCATGCATCAGCTTGTCATGACAATAAATTGTCATCCTATTTACCCTGGCATTATTTGTCCTTCTGTTACAATACAATTGGAAAACGTTATGACTGTAATTTTCTTTTTAAAACATGCATTTGTTCATCCACATATGATAGTATTAAAATACAGCTGAATGTTTAAAGCCATGATGTGCACATATGTCAAGTCCACCTAAGACAATGTATCAAAGTAAAATGTCAACCTAAATCAACTTTTTATCTAACTGTAGCTCTGTCTGAGTTTGATGTTGTGGATTGTATGACAATCATCTGATTGTTACATCGACAGTAGATTTAAAACAAAGTATCATACAAAATTAATGAATTCCATTACATTATGTCCAATTATTCCAGTTTTTTGGATGTGTTTAGAATATTTTTTGCCATGATTTATCAATTGTATGTTATTATTTTATGTAGTTACTTCTAAGTTAAATTAGCAAGCATTAATGTTGTTAATGTATTACATGAAAAATTTCATTTGCATAAAACCAATGAAGGAAAGTACTGCTATTTTGTTCAAACTCTAATCTTGACAGTCACACTTTCCTGAGACCGGTTCTTGAATTGTGTTGTGAATTCTTACTCAAATGTCAAAAGATTTTCACATGCAAACATATAGCACATATGCATTTATGTCCGCATGTTGTGTTGCGCCATACGCAATTGGACTCACTATATTTTTTTACCATTAAAGAGAATACTTTGTCTTGGGCTGAAAACCATTTCCATGACAAACAACTATGAGAAAGTAAAGTGGATGCTTTCCTAAGAACAACCTAGGTGCACAATACCTTTGGGAAAATGATCCTTATTCATGGTATTCATGGTGTAAATTACATCTATACAGTAACCTCACTGAACATAAACATTTGCATATTGTTCTTTTATAGGGCATTGAGAAGGAGAAGGTAGCCTCAGTTTCCAAAGAGACTGGTCTGAACACTGAACACTTAATGCAAAAAGAAGATACTGCAGGAGCAGAGCAAAGTGTTGTCCAAAAAAGAGAGACAGGAAAGAGCCTAGTTCGAGGAATCGATGGTACAGAATGCATTGCAGCAAAATAGATGGTCTGCCTATACCAAGAGAGTGCTGATTATAAAAAAAAGGAAGTTAAGTCATGTCTGTTTATAATATAACTATATTTTATATAAATATTAGTTTGTGACAGTGAGAAGTACTAGACTGTCTTCTAAAATCAAAACCTGCAAATAATATAATAATTGTTTTTTGCAGGGAAAGTTATGCAACTGAATCTATAGTGATCTTGTTTCATGTTATAAATAAATAGCAACTATTCTAAGCTTGAGAAAAATGAGAGCACACTTCAATTTTTTTTATTGACGTGTTTATGTTGTTCTGAGTTTTGAGAATTGGAGATAATGTAAATGAGTATTTTTGCCTGGAAAAGTGATGCAAAAGATGCACATTGTATTTTAAATATTAAATTTTCACTGTTGTAAATGTCTTATCACAATATATTTGCATGAGCAGGTCACTATATCCCAAAGAAAAAAAACTGGAATGGATAGAGTGCGAAAAGTGCAAACAGTGGTTACATTCTGATTGTGCAGATGTGCCAATAACAGAACAGTTTGTGGACACTCCATTTTATTGCGGATGCCACAAAGAATTTCCACTTGCATTGGACAGGTAAATATGCAGTTAAATATTGAATATGTGTATTTATTTGACCTACTTCTTGAAAGGGAAGGTGTAAAACTATGTGCCACAGTAAACTTGGATGATAGATAAGGCAGTGTGTACTGCATATCTCCACATTTATATGTTATGAATGATTCAAGTGATACCTTTACTATTCCTATTACCAATTTTGCATGGGGGAATCCATAATAAATGATTAGGTGTAGATATATCTTGCTATATAATTGAACACCACATTGATGGAAATAATGAGCAGTTGAAAATTCGGCAAAGTAAATTGTGATACTTGAAATTCCCATCATTTGAAGGCCAATAGAAAGTCACCAGGTGAGGTTAAAGTAGGAACATTATGATAATTAGTTGAGGTTTAGAGGTTGGATGTTCTACTAAGAGAAAAATATGTCAGAAGTTGATGAAAAACCTTTTAGCAATTACACTTGCTACATTTCCCAAAATGTAAATGGTGGCAAATATAAATTATTTGAAATTCCAGCAGCATTCTAGAATTACTGATATGAATCTGTAACTGACATACATTATATTGAGTTGTCTTAGAATTCTTCATAGCTTTGAGAAACGTTATTCAATAATTCACAATAAACTAGTCTTTATGAGATGATATTTCAAGCTTTTATCAGCAATAGAACATTATGTAATTCACAAGTAAAAATATATTATGTTTAAATTTAGTCACACAATTAGTGAAATGTTTGATAAAAAATGCACAAGAAGAAATTCTAAAAGTCTGATTTTGCTAAATGCATTGTATTTAATGGTTTCTAATTTTTAAATTAGAATCATAAATGAAAACATTTAAAAGAGTTTTTAAGGGTTAGGCATTACTGTTTTTTATTATTCTGAATAAGTATTCCTTAAAAGAGTCATAACCATTGAATGTAATTAAAGTCTATGTATGTTTTTAGAAAAATAGGTGAAATTGTCAGACAATCAATTCATTTGTAAATATTGATTTTTAGGCTAAAAAAAAACTGGAAGACAGAGGCATCGTGAATTTACTTACTGAAGATGAGATAAAGGCTTGTATCAAATAATGAGTATTTCTATGAATTTTCCATTTTGTGTGTTTAAAACATGTATTTCATAACACAAACGTACTGAATGGAACTATCTTCCTCATATTAATGTAATGTGTTCAAGATCCATGACATATAAAAGGAGGATGCATGCCTTTTGAAGATTAGTGAAAACATGGAAAAATCTTAACTGTATTATTTTCTGTCCTCTTTGAAAACAATTTAATTAATAACAACATAATTTTTTAAGTGTTTATGTCCCTACTAGCCATTTATCGACTTCTTGTAAAATGCTCATTTCCTTAATTACATAGATTTGTCATAAGTTTTTTTTTAACATGTTGAATGGGTTCTCTGGCTGAATTAAATATATTAAAACTCATGGTCCTGGTTCAACATGCGACCTTGGTGCAAATTAGTTGCAGAACATGTGGATAAGGGGTAATATAAACATGTAAATGACTCTTAAAAAAATCTAGGTCTGAGCTACGTGAAGAAACAAATATTTTACTAAATAAGGAAATAATGTGAAGTACTTTGGTGAATGCTTTTATAAAAAAAAAGCATATTTCTGAATCATGATGTAAGAAACATAACGTACAACAAGACCCAGAGTTACTAAAGTTTGATGCAAACCCATGTTCAGCACTTACAGGTCTATTTAGAAACAGCATTTAGTAATATTACTATAGTGCTACTAACAATGTATAAAATGCTATTTACAAACCTACTTGTAGACTGTACACCTATCCTATTTTTTCTGCTGTGGAGATCTCTGTCCAAATGCGGAATATCTGCATACGTAGGTATAAGTTAAAGTAGTAAATATGGAGGGTTTTGATGGGAGGGGCTGGAAAATAGGGAACAGTTATGATTAAAGTGAGTGGGTTTGGGGAATAATGAGGGATTTACGGAGGGTCAAGGAATGTGAGTTAGGGGGTTAGGAACCCACAAAAGAGTAAGACTATTTCTCTAAAAAAAATCACTTATGTAGTAACTACAGCCCAAAAGAGCTCCAAAACAGTAGGAAATCAGTCAATCTCAGAGATGAAATAAGCTCAGAACCACCCATGGTCAACAAATGATAATGCAACACCCTCCTATACAAAATAAAGGTGATAGGAACTTAGATTAAAACGCCATAGGAAATCATCTTACATTAAGATAAATTAAGAGGAACAGTTACAAATTTAAAAAAATACGTTTTTATTTGAAAGCTGACGTAAAAATTGTACTTTTGTATATAATTATAGAATATGTTATAATTTATTTTCATGTACAAATTAATGTTACAGTATTTATTATTAAAATCAAATTACATTATTTATGATTCATTCTGTTCCTGCTCTTTAATACGTATTAAAGCACACAAAATCTTTCTTCTACATTAGGTGGAAATTGATTTTTTTCATTTAAAATTAACCATAATTATTAAAATGTATTTTTGTTTAGATTATTATTATATAGTTATATTAATGGTCTAAGATGATGTGAGAATTGAACATGGCTCTCTAGGAGTAGTTAATTTGGTGTGTGTTAGAAATTGGATTACTGGATGGCAAAGGTATGTTCACTGTACATGGAGTAACCACATTCATAGTCAGGGTAAGTCAGAAACACACTGTGGAATTAACCTGTGCTCAAACTCTGGTGGCTTGGGACAGAGCTGTCATGTTTAACTTAAAAGGCAATATGTGATGTATTTGTGCACCACATCAAACAGTAACACAGTGAAAACTCCTCAAAAAATCCACACAGTTAAGAAAAATAAAGACTAAGGTCCCAATTCATATCTCGCTAGTAATGCCCTCCGTACAACTCGGATCCATAGGGCTTTACGAGCAATTCGTGCAACTGGAGTCCAAACGAGCGAGTATGATGCATTCTTATGCTTACGGACTCGGTTTGCTCAGACTCCCATTGAACTCCATGGGATCAATTATACTGGACGCGTGCACTGGCTCCCATAGCAAAAAGGGGTGAATGGGGAAAAACGTACACCCTGTGGTGGGCACCCCATGGTGCACACCACACTGTGCATGCATAGGAAGAGGGGGCCCATGGGTAACCACACAGGTCTGAATCAGAGTGCGCCAAGTGACAGTAGGCCTTCTAAGGGCCCCAAAAGAATGATTCCGTCAAATTTTTGTATCCCGACATACCGAAATGTGAAGGCTGTCCGAATCATGCATAGTACTCGCTCACTCAGAAACAGAGTCCATAGAGCTGTATGAAGCATCTGAGTACGAGTCATATGAACTGGACTGGGTTGGGAGATGATTCTCTTGAAGTGTACTTGAACTTTGTAGACTGGTCCGAACGACCAAGTACGATGCAAATTGGTCAGGAAAAGGACTAAGAAACTGATCCGTTAAAGCCAAATCCGATTCCACGGCCTTCCGAGCGAGATCGGAATCGACCCCTAAGTCAATGGATTAAACAAGATCAAGACATTAAAAAAACAAATGTGTAGCAGTCAAGGCATTAATTTTTAATGATTAAAAGCAAAAATAGTGCTTAGAAGCAGTTATTGCCTAAAGAGTTATTTGGTCATGCCAGACCGGGACAAAGTTAAGAGTGCAGGCAGGGAGGAGGAGCCTAGCGCGCAACCAAGATGGCCGCGTAGGTGCGAGGCTCCTGAGGACCTCCGCAACCTCCTACGATTATCCTGAAATTATCCTGCCCTGGATGAGGGGACTATGTTGGTGAACCTGAGCTGAGGTGGCACCCGTTTCCCGCTTCCGAATCGGACCTCGGACACCGGAGTGAGCACCGATCGAGGTTTGCGGCCTTCCCCTCGCCGGACCCCGGATTTGCGCTGTGGGGTGGTCCAGTGACAAAGTGAACAACAGCGGCAGGCAGGGCCTGGCGACTCGCGTACCCCGCACTTTCGCTTTCGCACCTCCTTGCCATCTCTGCGAGGTTGGGTTGCGGAGCCCTTGGTGTTGGTGTGGCCTTGCTGGGAGGCCCTGCCTGCCTGCGGGCTGTGATCCACCCCGCTGCTCTGAGGGGGCCCCCCCCCGGAGTTCGTGGCCCTGCTTTCCTGTCCTACACGACTTGGCTGGTGCGACTGGGAGGCTGGAGGCCATGGCCACGAAACAAGATGGAGACCGGGCAAAGACCAAATCGACCCGGCGTGGCGCCGTCCATCAGGCCAATAGTATGGACCGCTATACCCTCCAGAAGGGATCTCCCGATGGACCGCGTAAGTCCCCTGAGAGCCCTCCTGATGCCCCAGACCTGCCCGCAGATCTGACTCTGCGAGATATCATGGGCGCCATTGCCGAGATGAAGGCCTCGGTGGGCCAGCGGTTTGATACACTGGCGCAGAAGATCGACTCGGTCCTCGTGGATGTTGGCCTGGTGAGGGCCGATCTTTCCAAAACCAACGACCGAGTAGATTCTTTGGCCCACACCGCATCGAGCCTAACGACAGATGTGGCGGCCTTACAAACAGAGGTGCGCCGGCTTAGTCAGGCGTGTGCGCTTATGGACCGACGCCTGGAAGACTCGGAGAGTCGGGCACGGAGGAACAACATCCGCATCATTGGTGTGCCTGAGGGACGTGAGGAGGCGGCGGCGGATCTCTTTGTGGAGGACCTGATTGCCACCCATCTCCAGCCACGGGGGCTGAGTAAATTCTTCGCTGTGGAGAGGGCCCACAGGGTTCCCGGGGGAAGGCCGAAGGTCGGAGCCCCTCCGAGACCTCTCATTGCCCGGATTTTCAATTTTCGGGACAGAGACGCTATCCTGCAAACCTCCAGACTGCATGGACCGGTCAAGTTTGACAATATGGAGGTAAATTTTTACCCTGATTTCACCCCAGCGGTCCAGAAGCAGAGACTGAGCTTCCTAGGCGTCAAGCGCCGTCTTCGGGACCTAAACCTCAAATACGCCATGCTCTTCCCAGCCAAGCTGCGAGTGGAGGTGGATGGTCGCACGCACTTTTTTGATCGTCCCGAAGCGGCCGGGGACTGGCTGGATACTCTGCCCGGGGATCGTGATCGGGGGGGAGGGGGGGGGGGCGGCGGGGGGAGACGGCACGCTGGATCGGGACTGAGGGTTTAATATTGGGCCTCACTCTGGACGGAAATGATGCCACTTTCGATTCTGCGTCAGTTTTTGTAAGTTCCCCTCCTATGGGGGTTGTGTTGGGTCTGTTGGGGGATCTCCCTCCTCCTCTAGGGGGTCTACTTAGTTCAACCATATATGGGGCGACAGGCACACTGCACGTTGGGGGGGCTGTTCGGGCTCATGCAGGGGTGCAGGGAGGGGGGAGTTCTGGGGAGTTCTGTTGGGGTGGGTGGGTAGGGATGGGGTGTTGTTCGTTTTTATCACAAGGCAAACGTACTTTTGTGTTAGTTCTAAAGTGCTCTCCGGGAGACGAATGATGGCTTTTGTGTATGATGGGGGGTAGGGACTTAACTTTGTTGTCTTGGAATGTGAATGGGCTGGGGGACAGGATCAAACGAGGTGTGGTCCTGCAGTTTTTTAAGAGAATCTCGCCCGATGTAGTATTTCTGCAGGAGACACACCTCATTGGCAACTCCTTCTGCGCCATGAATCGGCGTGGCTACCGCCTAGTGGCTCACTCGGGCTTTACGTCTGGCTCAAGGGGTGTGGGCATCATGGTGAGGAACTCGCTCCCGTTGGAGATTGATGAGGTGCTCCACGATGACAGGGGACGCTACACGGTCTTGGTGGGAAGGTTGGAGGGCAAAGTGGTTGTCTTTGTGTCAGTGTACATCCCACCGGGGCTGCAGTCGACCACCTTTACAGACCTGGGGCAGCTTCTCCTTGGCCTTCCGGGGGGGCTTTTAGTTGTGGGGGGGATTTCAATGCGGTGGTATCTGGGACTCTGGATCGTCACCCCCCCAGGGACCTCCCCCGGGCACAGGCGTGGCTACCCGGCCTCTTGGATACATTTGGGTTGGTGGACTGCTGGCGTTTAAAACACCCCACGCAGCTGCAGTACACTTTCCACTCGGGAGCCCATGGTAGTCTCTCACGACTAGCCTATGTCCTTGTCCCGGCGGCCTATGTCGGGAGGGTGGGAGAGGTGCACCATTTGCCACGGGGTATTTCGGACCACTCCCAGCTTTTACTGCACTTTGATGTCTTTCCGAGAGGTGAGGGTAGGGTTGTCCCAATCAATCCTTGGTACCTGCGCGACCCCACCATTCGTGCTGAATTGATTAAATCCCTTCAGCGATATTTCGATGAGAACGTGGGGTCCGTGCATTCGGCTGTACCGCTGTGGGAGGCCTTCAAGGCAGTACTCCGAGGGGAAGCCCTATCCCTTATTTCCCATGCCCGGAGGCGCGAGCGGGAGGAGGTGACCCGGATGGAGGCTGAAATAGCCGAGTTGGAGGGTAATTTAGAAGGTGGGGTGACGGATGCCGCATTACATGTCCTCCAACTCAAGCAAGCGGCCTATAGGGCCCTCGTTACGGAGGCGGCCAGGGGCCTCAGTAGAGAGCAACAGGGGCGACTGTATGATGTGGGTGATAAGGCTGGTAAACTGATAGCGTGGTTGGACAAAAAAGAGAGAGCGAATCGTGTGGTCCCGCTGATTGAGAAAATGGATGGTGTGTGTGTAACTGAGCCAGAAGAAATCGTCTCCTGTTTCGCGGATTATTTCCGTGGGGTGTATTCCCCGGTGTCTCCCTGCTCGGAAGAGGATTCCCGTGCCCTGCTCAGGGATATTGCGCTGCCGTCCCTTTCCGGGGATGACAGGGTTTTGCTGGATGCCGCTCCCACCTCCGACGAAATCGCCCTCGCCATACGCTCGGTCGCGTCCGGCAAGGCCATGGGTCCGAATGGTCTCCCTATCGAGTTGTACAAGTTGCGACCGGATACGCTGGCACCCCATCTCCGGGCTATGTTCCTGGCGGCACACTCGGTGGGCTCCCTCCCGCTGGACCAGCGTCTGGCTACAATCGTGGTCATTCACAAGGAGGGGAGACCTCGGGACCGGGTTACATCCTATCGGCCCATTTCACTACTGAATGCGGAGCCCAAGATTCTCGCTAAGGTACTGGCCAATCGGCTGGTCGGCGTGGTGGGCGATTTGGTCCATCAGGACCAGTCCGGCTTCATTCCTCATCGCAACACAGCCCTTAATCTGCGGCGCTTGCACGGTGTGCTTGCACGTGTCCCGTTTATACGGGAGCCGGCCATTTTGGCGTCCTTAGACGCCACCATGGCGTTTGACATGCTTGAGTGGCCATACATCTGGGCGATGCTTGCGAAGTTCGGATTTGGCCCAGGGTTCATCAGTTGGGTCAAATTGCTGTATTCGGGCCCATTGGCGCAAGTGGTGGTGAACGGAAGAGTATCGGCTCCGTTCGAGCTGGGCCGGGGCACGCGGCAGGGCTGCCCCTTATCGCCGCTCCTCTTTGCACTTGCCTTGGAGCCCATGGCGGAGTGGCTGCAGTGGGAGCCTTCCATCCGTGGTCTCCGCTGGACCCCCGAGTATGAGGACCGCGTATCCCTATACGCTGATGACATCCTTTTGTACCTAGCTTCCCCACGTAAATCACTCATAGTACTGGTTGATGTTTTGCATTCATTCGGTCGTAACTCCGGTCTTGTCATCAACTGGGCTAAATCGTGTGTGTACGTTCTCTCCGGGGAGGCTCCTATCCTCCCGCGGGGCTGTCCGATCCAGGTCGCCCCGCGGGGATTTAGGTACCTGGGTATCTTCATAACGCTGGACCCGGAGGCTCGGTATGACCGGAACTTGCTTCCCCCACTCCAGCGCCTGAAAGAGGATGTCGCGCGCTGGCGGCGTTTGCCGCTTTCGCCGCTCGGCCGGGCGGCATTGTTTAAAATGATGTCGCTGCCGCGTTTCCTGTACGCGTTGCAGAACACTATGGACCTCGTCCCAGCGCGCTACTTCCGCGAAGTGGAGAGTTTGCAGTGCCGCCTGCTCTGGGACGGGAGGCCACGTATTGCCCTGGCGAAGCTGACGCTCCCATGGTATGATGGGGGGGATTGCCCTTCCGGATATCAAACGGTACTATTGGGCCTCCCAGCTAGCCGCTATTAATCAGGGCCTATATGGGCCCGCCTTAAACCCGGCATTTGAAATGGATAGGATACTCCTTCCAGGTGGTGACCATAATCGCGCCTGATGCTCGCCTAACGGGCCCCACGCGTGTCATGGTGCGAGTGTGGCATGCGGCCAATGCGGCGATGGGGTGGAAGGATTGTTTGACCCGGGCGTCACCACTATACGCGTCTGAGCGGTTGGGCTCCTTGTGGACCTCGAAGGGCTTTGAGAAGTGGGACATAATAGGCATTAGCAAAGTGGGGGATCTCTGGACGAGGGGAGGATTTAAAACGTTCGAGATGCTGCAGACGGAATTTCAGTTGCAGGGCAGCGAGTACTTTCGGTATTTGCAGGTCCGTCATGCGCTGAGCTCCGCCTTTCCGGACGTTGCCTCCATCCCGGAGTGTTCCCCCCTGGAGGATAGAGTGCTGGATGGACACATCCCGGACGGCACGATCTCACTGATCTACAAAAAACTGATCAACGACCGCTCAGACTTGTTGACTGCCCTTCGTGGGGCTTGGGTGGCCGATGGGCTGGAGCTGGACGACGAGGACTGGACCTCCGCGGTGGCCTCCCCGAAAGAGGTGGCCATACCGGCTCGCCTTCGTTTCGTCCAGCTCAAGATACTCCACAGGGTCTACATGACGGGGCCAAAGCTCCTGCGTATGGGCTATGCTGAGGACGGTCTGTGTAAGCGTGGGTGTGGTGCGTTGGGAACTTTTCTGCATATCCTGTGGGAGTGCCCGGAGGTGGAGGGATTCTGGCGTGGTGTGCATGAGGTGCTGCGAGTGGTTACGCATGTGGCGCTGTTGCCCGAAGCGAGGAGATGCTTGTTGAATGTGTGGGAGCCTACCGACTATTCGGTGTCGCAGACGTGGTGGGTGACTCTGGGGTATATGGTTGCCAAGCGTGATATTGCCCAATTGTGGGGATCCCAGAGGCCCCCGACTGTCTCAGCTTGGAAGGACCATATGGATTGGTGCATGTTTCGGGAAAAGGTGGTGTATGTGGCGAGAGGTAAGCCTGGGACATGGGTGAAAGTGTGGGGCCCCTGGAACGCCTACCGCGGGGGAATCTGTGCTCCACCGTTATTGCCTGGTCCGTCGCCGGCCCCGTCCCCTTAGCCAATTCATCCCCCCGGCACCTGGGTAGTGGGTTTACCCAGCCCTAGTTCTGATCTCTCCCCCCTCTTGAGACTTCTATGGATGGCTAGTATTTCCCCCTTAGGGGAGCACGTGTTGCTATTTCCGATTGAGGATTGCCTTGTGGGTTTGTTTGTATTTGTTGTTCTTTCAGTTTAAAATGGAACCGTATAGTGGGGTCTGGATGGTATAGCTCGCAACGCTATTAACTCCTATCCATGCTCTGCCCGACACCATGTGTTGTATAAATGTATATCGTATGCTCCTTTCATTGCTAGCGGCCGGCCGGAAGGTTGAAGGCCCATATTTGTATATTTTTGAATCTTGTAATAAACGGTTTCAAAAAAAAAAAAAAAAGAGTGCAGGCAGACTGCGATGGAGCACGGGCGGGAATCGGGGAACCACCTGGGCCTATTAAATAAAAGTACCTTAGTCCTTGGTTTGCATAGATAAAGAAGTGGGGTGCAGCCATGCAATATGTCAGTGATCCCCACGCAGTTGTAGTGTTGCAAATCATGCTTCCATGCAATTGCGGTAAAGCATCAGTTCCATGAATGAGATGCCAGGTCTGAAGTGTAGTGGTTCCGAGTGTGATGCGCTGGGGTTTCTCCACTCTGTAAAGATGATTTGTCGATCTACTCCACACAGTGGCAGAGATGCATTGGTTCTGAATTGGTGGTTCCGGAGGCGATGGGAAGGTTGCGAGTGCAATGCACTGACCTGGCTTCAACACAGCAGTAATGCATCACCCCAAAGCTCACTACAGGGGATGTGTTGGTTCTGATCAGTGCAACTGCCTCGATGCAAGTGTTTTTGTCGTTGCAGCACTTTATGCTAACTTTTAAGAGCCCTGGACTGGGTTGCTACCACTTAGCCCAGCAAGACTTGCAGCAAGCACAGTCCGGGTGCTGTTTATTGGTTGAAAAGATGTCTTTGATATCTCTTATACTTCAGAAACTGGATGCAAGCCAACAAGCCCTTGGAGATGCTCAGGGATGTTGAGATGCAGATCCAGTCCTCCTCATCACCAGGCAAAAGGACAGCAGGAAAAGACATCAAAGTAGTTCAGCAAAGTGGCATTCCATCCAGCAGCAACACAGTATTCCTTTTTACTGATATAATGTCCTCAGTTCTAGAAGTGTTCTGGGTTGGTGGATTCACCACGTATACTCTGCTGGGCCTTAGAAGTGGGGAGACTTCAAATTGATGCCTTTTAAAATGCACAAGTCACTGCCTTTCTAGCCCTGTCTCCAGACTCAATAATTGCAGCCATTTCTGTGGGGTCAGTGCATATCGCTTTCAGGTTAAAGTGTCAGCACCTTGCTTTCATTCTGCCCGGGGTAGGCTCTCAGGATGTGGATGATCTTTTAGTCATACCTATGCTCCCTTTGTTTGTGGCTGTCTAGAGGTAATGAAGAAAGCCAGCTTTCACCCACCCCAGACGTGTATGCAAAGACACATAGAAGGCACCAAATTGTTACAGTAAAAAAGTAACATTTTTCGGAATTTCATTTTAAAATCCATCTTCATCATAAGTTGTGTTTTGAAATTGTGATTCCAGAGAGACCTTAATTTGAGGTTCTCATCTCTTCCCATTTTGAAATTATACTTTTGAAATGTAATAAGGCAATCCTACCTTATCCTATGGGAGAGATATGCCTTGCAGTAGTGAAACAAATGTAAGAGTATTACAGAAACTAAAAACTAAATATTTCCTACTTTTAAAAAACACTGAACCCTGTCCATGGGCTGTCCAGGGCCTAATGTAGGGTTGACCTATGTGTATTAGGAAGGAAGCTTTGGGTCAGGCAAGTGGGTTAACTTTCCAGGTTAACATGGCAGTTTAAAACTGCACACACAGACTTTGCAGTGACAAGCATGACACATGTTTAAAGGGCTACTTATGTAGGTGGTACAATCAGTGCTGCAGGCCCACTAGAAACATTTAATTTACACGCCCTAGGCACATGTAGGGCACTTTAGTAGGAAATTATAAGTTATTTAAATATGCAAACTTTGGATAAGCCAATGTTGCCATGTTGTCAGTAAAGCACAGCTGCACGTTAGCACTGTTTATCATGGTTAAAGTACCCAGGCTACTAAAGACATCAAAAGCGAAGTCAGCAAAAACATGAACTCAGAAGGGAAAAGGCAGGGTAAACCATGCCAAGGATGTCAGGTCTAACAGTGTCCATAGTTAAAAAGAAGAAAAAGTAAGCGGAAGTGAAGGAAAGAAGGTATATTCAGCCCAAACTTTTGCGAGTCCCATGGCAAATAGTAGTTTCATAGCCTTAATTGGGTCTATTGAACCCATCTCATGGTTTAATCATCGTTTTTGCCTTCCTAACTGGACACATATTTTGCCTTGGTCTGGTGATTTTCAGAAAGTACAAGGCCAAAACTCCTACATCTCTCTAATATTGTTCCAACAATATAGGCTTGCCAGACCATAACTTAGGCACACACATACAAAGAGCCCAGTAGGCTAGCACATACATATAAGCAAGCATAGAAACAAATTAGAATGACACACTCAATAACATACATGCTGACTTACACTTATTACAGACAAAGGTTTATGTAGAAATATATCTATACCTTAGTCTCATAATCATTTAAGAGTTACCTGCTGGGCAAAAGTGATAAATACCTCCTTTTTGCATGTTGCAAAGGCAACAGGTAAGTGTAGGGTAAGGCTGTGGCACTTGTCAGCCAGCCATATTGCAGAAATCTTCAAAAGGTGTCAAGAGAGCTGCAGCTCTCTGTCTCCTAAAATCTGCTGGACATGATCATGAACAAAAGAACATTGAGTTCGGTGAAGGTCAGCGAAGGGCCAGAGATGGGACGATATGAAATTGGAGGAGAATTGCCTTAGACTGGTCCCATGAAACATCAAAAGACATCTGAACCTGAGATTATAGAGGAAGGATTCTTGCAATGGTGAGTACAGGAATGCACATGCATCAGTAGCATCCTTTAACCTTGTCCCTCGTAGAGCCCACCTGCTCACGTCACTGTTGTGACAATTTAAAGAATGTGTGAATATAGATTAAATAGATCTAGAGGACGCTGAAAAGAAAATGTCTGCCTTACAGCAAGTTATGGCAAAATAACCCCTATTAGAATCACCAGCCATTCTTCAATGGTGCCTTGAACCAACACATAATGAATTTGCAAAATTGGGGTAGCACTGAAGACAAACAAATAAAAAGTATGTGCCACTGCCATGCTCTTTAACTTCAAGGATCACCAGTGGGAGGATATTTGGCAATCGGCACATATTGTCAATCCCTTTATCACCCCTTCTCAATAACTGAAGGGAACCACCAATATCAGACACATTGACAACATGTGCCAAATGTAAACAGATTTCTTATATAAATATATATTGTTGTATAATTCATGATCACTTTATGTGTGGTTATGTGCAGACACCTGGCTCACGTCTGTCCAAAGACAAACTTAAAAGCAAAGGAGATGCAATTGTCATCTTTTGTCAAGAAAGCCATGACATTATTATTGAAAAACAACAAAAGGTCATGAGTTAACTGTTGTGTTACAAAAATTTGTTCCTAGACTTATAGGAAAGGGAATGTGATTGGTGCAGCCACTCTTTCAGTGGTAAATGTGTATAACTATTCAAGACATGTTAGAATTAGATATTTGGAGCGAGTGGGACCGAAAACAAGAGTTCTAAATAAATAGTTGGTGGAGCAAGGGCCTGTACTTGGGTGCGCTTAGAAAGGAATAGCAAACAACTAAGCTAGAAGCCCTAATATGGCGAGGGCTAGATAAAGTTGAAAGTCTTTCATCCAAGACGGGAGAGACAGGTATGGCGAGAACAGATACAAGCTAGTTTGTTACCTTGTAAGCATTGCTTAGGCAGATTTGGAATTTGGAGACCATTGCGGAATCAGGGTCTAAATGTTACTCATTAGGTGAAGTTGTAAACAGAGCAGATAGCAGAGCAGTCATAATCATCATCCAAAATAAGAAAACAAGAGAGATACTAACCGATCAATGTAAAAGTCTATGGGAAAGAGGTTGATAAATGACCTAAACATATTTTAGGCACTATGTGGGTAGCATTTGTAAGACAAATAAGAGAATGATCACGAAGACAAGGCAGTAAGGGTTGCTAATGCCAGCTGAGTTTTGAAAAGACTAGTTAAGCCATCAGTATAGTAATAGAATATGAAGGTATGACCCATGAAATAGGGTTTGTCAGAAAATATGAGAATGAAAGGGAATCACTAAGAAATTCAAACTGAGACATGAGGTTAACAGGATAATGTATGCATACTTTTAGAAATCAATAGCAGGGGAGAAAGCAGTAACTAGTATGAAAATAACTTTAGGTAATAAATTAATTGAACTAAGCAGGTGCACCCAAAAGACATATTATTAGGAGGGCAATCTTAATCCATAAAGGTCATGGTTAACTAGCAGCATTAAATCTTTAGTGTACATTGCTTTTTGAAGAGTTTCATTATTTGCTTATAATCCAATTTTTATATTACATAAATGTGTGGAATTGGTACCGTAACTTTAAGATTTTCATCTTTACTATATGGCAAAAGGAAATGTAATGACATGCTATATAATAAAATACGCATTTTAAAACAAAATTAATACTGTCACAGATTAGACCTTTGTAGTTCCACTGATTTTTATTAAATTCCCCATGTGGTACATAATACATTGTAGGGTGCATCAACTGTCATACAGAATAAATTTAAGATAAATTTGAGATATTACTGAATAATTCCGTTAAGTTATATAATCGTTAATATAGTACCATACCCAGCAGGATGTCAACAAATAGCAACATTATTAGGGTGGGATTGGTATCTGGGTGTGTGGTGCAATTTTGTTGCTATTCCTTCAGCACAGTTTAGAAAAACAGGTACTCACTTATATTGAGTTACAACAATTTTAAAATGTATATATTAAACGAAAAAGTGAGTTAACAAAAAAGATAAAAAAGACAATTGGAATATAGTTGTGACCACCATGGCTCACGAGTGGGTGGGGTCAAATTTAACTTGCCTGTACGCCGGCCGGGTCCAGCATCTTCTCTGCTCCTGCCTCCGGCAGAAACAGGAACCAAAAGCAGGCAGCCAGGCTCCCGCAAATAAACCAATCACAATACTGCAAGCAGAATTTCGATTGTTTCAGATGCCGCCCAGCCAGCGGCTTATGGGGAGGCCATGTTCTCCATGCAGGCTGCCTTGCAGCCTGCATGGAGCAGGGCAGAGTGCGCATGACTAGTTTGGGTAGCCCCAGGGGGGCGACGAAACAGTCTTTGCAGACTAAGTAGTGCGCAGGCACACCGCTCCTCCCCTTCCTTTTGCAGAGCAGTGCCACCAACACACCAGCCCGCCCGCAATCAAACATAAAATGCTAATAACCGAAAGTCATTACCATTTTATGTTTCTGCTTCTTGCACTGCGAGAAAGCAGTAAGGCAACACTCCTCCTCCCTAGTGGAGGAGTTGCCTCTGTTAGAATAGGAGTACATTTTCATCAGGACTGATACACAAAACCTTTGTTATGATTATATGTAACCTATTATTGCAACACCCCTGGTTTACTCTTGAGTTACATGTACAAGTTGTCTTACTCCTAACATACTCCATGTGTGGGCAAGTCAAGAGTACAAGAGTACATTTGATCATGATCTTTGTAGCTTGTGCTCATATTAAATAAAGATGATTCTTTGCAAGTCTTTTCAATAAGTAAAATGATGTAGAGATGACTGTAGTTAAAATGTATAAGGTTGGTTAGTTAAAGACAGCTGAAAACAAACATTATGGACATTCTCAGCTTCTTGCCATGTGATAATAAAGTCGAAGTTGAGAAACATTGATTTGCTAATTGGTGATTTGTCTTTTATCGTTAATAGGAACATGCAAACAATATTATCAAGGGCAAAAAGAAATCCAATCGAATGTTCCTTTTCTCCAACCCTACATTTATGCCAAAATTAAAACAAGAATTAAATAGGAGGATGACAATATTCAATGAAAATGATGTGAGTAAAATATTACATTTATCAAGCACACTTTGTAATTGATTTAGTAAATTAAACTATGTCGCTAATACCAAAACCTTTATATTATGATTATTTTTTATTGCAGGCAAGAAGTCTAATGGAACAAATTAAAAAAGTTCTAAATTTTTCACTAAGTATCCGAAATACATCACTCATGATTAAAGTAAACTCTCACCTCTGGTAATAATACATCAATGAAAGGATCACTGCTTTTCTAAATTGTGATTTCTAAAAATCAATTAATCAATCAATCAATCATTTGTGAAGCGCACTACATTGGTTGTTCTGCGGATGCGCGGGACGGTGGCGAGTGAGAGGTCGGCGGAGCGTAGCTGGCAGTTGGGGATGTAGAAGGAAAGCCGTCTGTTGAGGTATGCTGGGCCGGTCTTGTGGAGTGCTTTGTGTGTGTGGATGAGGAGCTTGAAGGACATCCTCTTGTTGACGGGGAGACAGTGCAGGTTTCTCAAGTGCAGGGTGATGTGGCCGTGTTGTGGTACGTCGAGGATCAGTCGTGCTGAGGCGTTTTGGATGCGTTGTAGTCGTTTGATGAGCTTGGTCGGGGCTCCCGTGTAGAGGGCGTTTCCATAGTTGAGTCTGCTGCTGACGAGGGCCTGGGTGACTGTCTTTCTTGTATCTGTCGGGATCCATCTGTAGACCTTGCGGAGCATGCGGAGGGTGTTGAAGCAGGAGGAGGAGACGGCGTTGACTTGCTTGGTCATAGAGAGCGTTGTTGAGTCGAGGAAGATTCCCAGGTTGCGTGCATGGTCGGTGGGTGTCGGGGCTGCCCCCAGTGCTGTCGGCCACCAGGAGTCGTCCCAGGCTGAAGGGTTGGAGCTGAGGATGAGGACCTCCGTCTTGTTTGAGTTCAGCTTCAGACGGCTGATCTTCATCCAGTCGGTGACGGCCTTCATTCTTTCGTGGAGGTTGGCTTTGATGGTGATGGGGTCCTTGGTGAGGGAGAGGATCAGTTGAGTGTCGTCGGTGTAGGAGATTATGTTGAGGTAGTGCTGTCGGGCGACGTCTGCGAGCATGGCCATGTAAATGTTGAACAGTGTCTGGCTGAGGGAGGATCCCTGGGGTACGCCGCAGATGATCTCGGAGGCTTTGGAACGGAATGGGGGGAGGCGAACGCTCTGGGTTCTGCAGGAGAGGAAGGAGGCGGTCCTTTCCAGAACCTTGTCTCGGATCCCTGCGGCGTTGAGGTGTGCACATAGTGTGCGGTGGCAGACGGTGTCGAAGGCAGCGGAGCGGTCTAAGAGGATGAGTGCTGCGGTCTCACTGTTGTCCAGCAGTGTCCTGATGTCGTCGGTGGCAGTGATGAGGGCAGTCTCGGTGCTGTGGTTGCTGTGGAACCCTGACTGGGAAGGGTCCAGGATATAAGAAATAAATACGTTCAAACTGCTTTTAACACTTTTTTTGTGGCTAAGTATACAAACTATAAGTAAATACATATAAAATACAAATAAAAAGGAGTTACATTATTAGCCCACACAAATGACAAATCAGTAGTGAATGAGTTGATTTTATGATTAGACACGTTAGATTTTATAGCACCATCATAACAAGCAGCCGTGTGAATAAATTAACACATTAACATGAGGATTGCATTGCACCATCATCAGCATTGCCCAAATTATGTATATTCTTATTTAGTGACAGAAATGTCATAAAAACTATCTAAGAAAACAATATTAACAATATTAACTGCAATTCAAATTAAGTACTGCAGATAATTACCATCTTTTTTGTGTTTCTCCCAAATGTGTACCCAATGTCTTTTGCTGGATTTCAACCTATGTGCACATTATCGCAACTTTAAAAACGAAATATCCTGTGCTTTAATTTTTAACACATGTATATCAGTTTATCCTTAACTTAAATGACTTATTTAACTTCCATAAAAGGCTCTAGTATAGGGTTAGAAAATGAACCCAGGGCCTGGAAGTAAAATTCCACATGTGGAATACTCTAAAGATTGTGTGATCCACGGATGGGCCTTAAAAATATGATTTAGGCCTTCCATATATTGCCAGACTGTAGCAGCTTAAAATGTGTTCCGTTACACATGTCACTATAACCCTTTTGACAGGAAGAAAACCTAGTTTTTAAATATTGATAATTCACTTCTAAGTACATCTTGCTGCCCAAATGGTAGGGTACCGGAATTTAAAAGTAGAATGTGTGCAAAATAATATTGGCATAATCCGCCTGTGAGTGATAGGCATTTGAATCCCACATTGTTTAATTTATACATCTCCCCTTTAAATAGGCTGACATAGAGAGTTGGCCTTTTCATTATGAAATACTCAAACAATTCACAAATTGTAATCACCTTGATAGCTGAATCTACATCTGGGATTACTTTTCATGCATGTATGGTTTATGTGAACCAGGGGCTGTGAAAAAATGCCTTGAAATTTAATAGGGCTAAAACACAACTTCTGGCTTAGAACCTTTATCAATAACTTAAAGTAGAAACTAGTGCACTTCCAAATTGCAAGGGGCTCCTACACCGGCACCTTCTGATAGAACAAGTGTCTTCATTAACATTTAGGTCACTTTCTAAAAGCAAGTAAATGCAAATTTAGTGTCCTGTTTTTTGTTTTTGGGGTGTTAACATAGGTGTGAAACCTAGTCCTACCATTCTTTCCCGGGTAGACTACTGCAATTCACTATATTTTTGGCTTCCCTCTTTAAAAATGTGGCCCTGCTTGCAACATGTTCAGAAAAGGGCAGTTAAGATTCTGCTTGCTGTGAATTGAAACAACACGGTCACCCAGACATAGTCCACAGTTTACACTGTCTGTCATTAAATAAGATACATTCCAAACCGATCTTCAATATCTGCTGATGCCCTTCTACTTGATGTTTATCCACTTATGTGTGCGCGTAAGGGGAGGAGATCATTTGCTTTTCTCACCTATAAGGTATATAATACCATTACACCTGCAGGGTGAGCCCAATCACCTACAAATGTTGTATCTTCAAAGAAGTATTTGTGTCTATAGTCCCAGGCATTCTTTACTGGGTATATGTTGGCCACAAAACATTTTCTCCACTAACAAGGCACCAGCAGAATCCTAGAAAATGTCAAAGTAAAGATGATATACTTTAATTTGTAACTATTGACAGGTAATTAGTACTAAATTCATGCAAAGATGTTCCATGTTTATAAAAAAAAAAGAAATACATTGATAATACCTAATACTTAGCAAATATTTATTTAAAGTAATCTTTAGAAAGTTACCTGTTCCCTGTCTAAAACTGTGGGATGCTAATTTGCATTTGCTCTACAGCAGATGTCAAGCCACTCCTTGGCCTTTATAAACTGTGAAAACTTCTCCCAGTGCAGTAATAATGGCCTTGCTCTGTGGAGGTGTTTTTCTTCCCCTTACCGGAAGGCTAGTAGGGTTGGACCAAAAATGTACCCAACAAGTAAATGAACGGTGGAGCCTGGAGAAGGCTGGCCTTTGTCAACCAGCCACGTTTTCACAAATACAATGTTGGAGGGAATCTCATCCTTGTAATGGTTTAGAGTGATCACAAATAAGAGTCATGCTGAATTCCCTAACTAGCCCCATGTGTAAGTAAATAGGATCTGCACAAAGGAGGATGAATGAGAACAATCTCAAGCTCAATGCAGATAAGACCAAGACCATGCTGTTTGGTAAAGCCTCTTCCATCTGGGCATCTGATTGTTGGCCTCATCAACTGAGTGCCACTCCTATGCCCAATCAAGCACTAAAGAATCTTGGGATAAAACTAGACCAATCCTTAATTATGAGAGAGCACATTATGGCCACCACTTGCTCATGTCACCACAACCTACGACTACTGTGCATAATTTTCCCTTACCTCCCTATTTCCTCCCGGAGTACTTTTGTTCAGTCCATCGTAATAAGCAGACTGGATTATGGCAATGCCCTGCTGTCAAACGTTAGTGAGACGCTGATCTCTAAACTTCAGGTTGTTGAAAATACGGCAGCGAGGTTTGTGATTAACTGCCCTTCTATCACTTCCTTGGAGCCGTTGCTGAAAGAACTATACTGGTTGCCCGTGAAGAAACACTGTAATTTTAAAATATTGTGTCTCACATATAATGGCTTAAAGGGCAAAGGCCCACTTTATCTTCAGAAAAGAATAAAAGCATATGTTCCCTACTGTATTGCAAGATCTGGCTCGAAAGACCTGTTGTGGGTGCCCCCGCATTCGTTTAACACACAGCAGTAGAATGGCTTTTTCATATTTCACCCCTGTGTAATGGAAAAAGCTCCCTCTTCTTGTTCATTCATGTCCAAATTACTGTAAATTTAGGAAACAACTCAAAGCCCACTTATTTTAAGCACCCTCATCGACTCTTGTTTTTGGTTCGTAACAGCGCCAAGATGCCCTAGGGTATCAAGTCAAATTAACATAACATCTTGAATTTTATTGTTAATGGGAGACAGAGAATGGCCACTGCAAAAATGGGACTTTGAAAACATTTGGACTTCCAGACCTCAGAAGGACTGGGACCTACCACCATAGCAAAACTCGTGAAAATGTGACCTTCCTGGCATGGAAAGTGTGTCCGATTCGGATGGAAACAAGGGTTTCCGGATCTGATTCGGCAAACACAAATCCGATTCAGAGCCCTTGTGAACGTCTTCAGAATGGGGCCCCTAGGCCCCATTTCCTGTTGGAGTTCTTGACGTCTCTGCCAAGGACTATAATATTTACCTTGCTCAGGTTGGCCTATAATAATTTATTGTTGTTGTAGATGTAAAGGGAATTCAATGCCCTTTGCAGGCCTATCAGATACAGGATAATTAGATGAACTATATAATGTGATATTTAAATATGTTGATTGTCAAATTGTGGGGTGAATACTCAGCCCTGAAGTAAGGTTATACCAATGCCACCTTTATAGAGAGAGAATAGACAGCAGCATTGTATCCAACATCTGTTAGTAGGTCCCTGGTTAGAAATTCAAGTGCCACCACCTACTTCAATTATGACCCAAATGGTGTTGAGTACAGAAAGGATTTCACTGAGTAACTGTGTTTGGAATTCCTCAATCTTTCAAATTAACCATAAAATCCTTCTTTCAACAACAATAAATGCTACAGTATATTCATTAAAACATACATATAAAAAATGCATTGCTTGTCAATACAGTGATAGACATAACAATAAGAGCTATAATATTATCTTCATTGCAGCAATTTTGCCCAAACCATTTTTGATAGAAAGAGATATTCTGTTTCTCCTCATCCCAGTTTTTAAGATCAGTGAGCGGATTGGATTCAATCCATTGAATCCTAGCCTGGAACTCATTTTAATCCAATATTAAAAGGGGCAATTGGGTGCTAATTACATGGATTGGCTCTGTGTTCCGTTTGAGAAAAAACGTGTAAGATAGAGCCTTCCCATGTGTCAAGGACAGAGCTCAATTGAAAGCAGACATTAAGTACTGGGTGGGACCAAAAGACCAAGAATTCTGTATCATATTTACAAACTAAGTTGGATGATGGTGCATCATTGGATGTCATTGTCTGATTGCTTAGATGGATATTAAACAGGTAAAAAGATAATTTAAAGAAATGGAGGATGTAAGACAAGTAAAAAAAATTGACCTTCGTTGTTGTGTTATAAAAAAGCGGGCATCCCTCGACTTGAGTCTGATTGGTATTTTTATGCGGCATGGAATTAATTGTAATAAAAATCAGTGTTTTTGTTCAGTAATTCATGTTCCATTTTTTCTGTCTGGGCTATTAATATCATTTGGTTGATTTCTAAAATGACAGAATTAGTTGAGAGTGTAAATTAAGACCAATATTTGATTAAAAAGTACCTCTTTGTAGCCTCTATCTTTTTCTTGTAATTTTGTTTATCATTTGTACTAAATTATTTACAAGTTCTTCATACCTGTGGCGTATTTACTATTGTTGTTTATCACTATTAACTGCACTCATTCTTTGTCTAAGTGAATCTGAGAACCAATTATTTCCTACTTGGGGTCTAAGTCATCCTATATGCTGGTCTGTGCTAGCTAGATTCTTTTTCAAGGAATTATGACACTCAGCCATATTTAATAAATGTTGATAAACATATCCTGGCTATCTGGATGGTTCACAATCTAGGGGCAGGGTGGATTCCTACCAATGTTTACATTTATCAGGGACTAAGGAACCTTTTGATCATATGTAATAATAAAAGCATTTGGTATTTCCAATATGTGGCTAATAAGCAACAAATGGGATTTCACATGACATTGTGCAAGAATATGGAAGTGGTCAATGTTGTTACTCTGAACCACAGTACATTGAGAACAGAATTAATATAGTGAACATGAACCAAATATATAATCTTGTGTGGGCCAGCTACAGGGGTGAACAATTAAATGAGGGGCTGCCATTTAAAGGAAAGGGATTCAAGGTGTGAAAGAGACCTACAATTTCCATGCCCTCTGTCTTATAATTTTTACTGGGGGATACCCTATTTAATTATAAGTAGTAGCATGAGTGTAATCATTATAACATTTTCCTTTTATTTTTAAATACATTTAAATTAAAATCCACCGCTGTAATCAATGCTGCTCCAAGACATATGGTTTTCAATCTGTCGATATTACTAAAAACAAATATTTAAATAAAATGTTGTGGACACTTCCATACATAGTTACATTGACAATTATAATATTAAAATGTGGGATATTTTTCCTAATATACTACATTTATACAAAAAAAACTGCTTTGAAATCAATTCAGAATTATTTTAATGTGTAATAGTGAAATGGATAGCTGTAGATATGTAAATTGAAAAACTAGGTGGTGAGGGACCATGTTTACATGCCATTGTATCCAGGAAGAAGGTTTTATGGTAGCCATTTACGGCATGAGATTTTGTGCTACAAGTCTAATGCAAACATAAAATATACCAGTTTATTTAGAAGGAAATTGTAGTGGGTTGTTGAGAAAATCTCCTTCGAACCGATGCATTGTAGGAGATTAAGGAATATGATAGTTGACTAGGTATATCTAAGAATTGATAAACGTTAGTAGGAGTGTTGTTTGAGCTGATCCCCAAAAATGTTTATGAGCCACAGTCAACTTGTTATCAAAGCCTATGGAAATTAATATTGAATGTCTATGGTATGGGAAAAGGTTTGAGTCTCCTATTGTTCCAATCGATGCTGCAGGGGCCTAAATTAAAGATCTTGGTCTGTGTACAGTATTCCTAAGAATGTATGGATATTTTTTTACATTATTTTTACAGCACATCTATGCCATAAGTATGACCGTTTGTGATTAATGCCAACTTTTTCTTAGTATGTTTGCAATGGCATAATGAAGTTAAATACTGCTTAAATCAGGCTTCCGCAAACTATTGGATAATGGCAGCTTTAAATGCCACATTGTTAGTAATCATGGTATATTTGTGGCCATTTGTCACATCATTCTGGCTATTCTTGGAATAATAATGTCTATGACTGACATGTTGTGAAGGTTCTTAGGATTATGGTGTACATCCATTGAACAGTTGTGTCCCTGGCAAAACAGTGGGCTTCCTTGCATAAAGTAGTCATCTTTAGCATTATGGTAGTCAAATTTGGAATGTGGTAAACGAAACCTGGTCAGGCTGAGCAGAATATTCCAATGAGATTCATTTGCATTAGGAGAATCACAAGGGGGCATATAGGGTCTATGCTTGAAAAAAGAAATTTGAAGTAAAAATTTAGTTTCCTTTTGAGACAGATTTTTTTTATTTGGGTGTGTTTACCCATTATAAGATGTTCATATATAAAAAAATAAAAAGACATGCATTTTTCTTAAAAGGGCTAAAACTGTGGGTTGATGTTTAGCCATCTTCTGTGATCAAGTGGCCAGAGTGAAAACGTGGGGATGTGGTGCAGGAAAATGTGGTTATACACTTGCAGAGGGTATTGGGAAAATTTACATAAAAATAAATAGACACAAATGAGTAAGCCCTTCTCTTTACAACACATACCTTATAATTTGGCATTATTCATAAAACTGCCAATAATTAATTACATATCACCAAAATGAAATTTCAACTAAAACATCTATCGTTGATTAAAAAACTTGAAATTAAAATGTGCTATTTAAAAATGTATGCACATAAACCTGAAAGAATGTGGTGTTTAACTCATCAGCGAAAAACTGTGAAACATTGAAAATTGAAATAACCAGGCCTTTTTCAAGCGCAAACACAATAGGCAAACGGATATCCTTGTATGTTTAAATTGGGTAAAATCATACAACTTGTAACATGTTCACAAATGTAGGTAGCAAGGGTAATGATAATTATAAAAATGAGGTAAGACAACAAAAGATAAGCCATATTTACAATCTTAAATAGTTGTTCATTTAACTGTGTGTTTTCGTATAACATGAAATAAAATTGTTTCCATGGAAAGAATAAAAAGTAAGCAGCTTATCATAAATAAGTGTACACACTTCACACCTGACAATAAATCCATCTGATAAACGTACACTACTAAAAAATCAAATAACAGAGGACTGTAATTCATTTTTTTTTTTTGTGTGCTCATACTGCCAAAAAAAAAAAGTCTTGATGGGATTCCTCCAATCAGTCCATGCCATCCTGTTTCCAGCCCTTGGGAGAGGCAGATGGAGAGAAAAAAAGGAGCTTTACCTCCAAGATAGTACCATTACCTTCTTCCACAACTGTTCACATCTCATGGGGCTCCAGGATGTTACTTAGGAGGCCAGGACCGACGGTACATTGGCTTAATCATGGGACCCACTCTCAATCTCCCTCCAGTCTAATAGAGCTGCCCAATTCTTGCCTTTGCTTTTTTGATCGTAAGCCATATATGATTCCATAACATAGATAATACTCTTCAAGCATTCAGCAAAGGTCGGGGGGATTTCTGATTTACATGCCCTGCAGATTTCCCTCCTTGCAAGAATTACCACATAGAACACAAATTTGGAAGCAGATGCATTCATGAAGTCATCGTTGGGTAGACCAAAAAATATCATACTAGGACTTCTATCTGTTGATGCAGCACAGCTTCCACAAAATCACATACCTCCATCCAATAATGTTTAATTCTTGGACATTCCATGAACATATGAATATCGTCGGCTGCAGGGTACTTACATCTAGGGCAGCTATATTCATTCCCTGTCACTTTAGATAGCTTTTTTGGTGACCAATATACTCTGTAGGCGGTATAGAGATGCAGCTGGTTTGACTATAGCAGGGGTCTCCAACCTTTTCTGTATTGAGAGCTACTTCAGCTCAAGGAAAGTCCTGTTGAGCTCCTCGCAAATTTTATCACTGTAAAATATGGACAGCACATGTAAACATTACACTATGACCACCCTAAGCAGGATTATTATAGTGCCACCCAAGTATTCCAGGTGATAGTACCAGAAGAAATGCTAGGGAAACAATTATCAATATTAAATGCCCCCACCTGACTGATAAAGTAATATTCAAATCTTCACATGCCTTGTGGCACAAAGGACATAACCACAGCAATAAGTCTCCTCAATTCAGCTTGACATATCTTTCAAGTATCAACTTTAAATGTGTTTTGGAATTGAAACCTTTTGTCTTCATCAGCATATCAATTTCTGAAAATATACAGATTTTTCTATCACCACTTTCCATTTTGGGCAAACAAACTACATTTTCCTGAAGAAAACCCTTGTTTTTTTTCATTTTTAGGAAATACATAGTCCGCAAACATCAGCTAGTCATTTTAATTGAGCACTCACCTGTACAAATGCCTCATATGGACAGACTGCTTCAAATGCTCAGGTATTACAGTCATAATCCATGGCACCATAGCACCGAGGACGACTGTATAATGCCAATAATGCACACTAGTATAAATTGTGCCTAGTCTGGACACCATAAGGACCAGGATGGCCACCATATTATTAGTCATGGTCCTTATTATGCAAGGGGCAGCCACAATTATATCATGAACACCTAAATATAGTGCAGTCATGCTCTTAATATGTCACTGATGGCTGCCAGTGTACCATAACTAGACCACAAATACCCAAAATAGTAAAGGATGGCCATAATTATGTCATTGGGACTATTATGCCATGAACTGACACAATTGTGCTACAGACAAAACCCATATGATGGTGGCTAGCGTACCCATTTGGTAGTCCGTGACAACAGGTGTAGCTTACAGGAATCAACAATGTTTATAATGGATGCAAACATAGATGAATGCAGATGAGGCTCTTCATTTTCTCTGCTCAGGATCATAGCTTTCCTCAGCCCTTGGCTGCTCATGCACCCAACTAAAACATTTTCACTCTGACTCCTGAAGTCCCACACTTTGGTGGGTCAGCCCTGATTACTGCTCAGGCCACCAACGGCACTCTTCATTTATGGCCCACTGTTCACACACATGGTGAAATTGATAAACCAGTTGACTACCACATGGCTAATCACCTTGTGACTTAGTCTGAGACTGGATAAAGGTGACCATGTGGCAGACTCAATAGGCCGACACAGTGTGTGTTTGATTGTTAATATTAGTCCCTGCCATTGGCTGGTTGGCTAAAGATCTTCAGATGAGAAGTGCTGCCTTTTTTAAAATGCTTAGAGTCTCTGCATAGACTCTCTGAATGAGATACTGGGATTGACTTCACCTCTGAGAGATACTTTGAGGGTACTGGCGAGTTACCAGTAGCTCCCGAGCTACTTGTTGGAGACCCCTGGACTATAGCCAGCAACATAAGAAAAGAGTCAGACCATGTTTTATACACATCATTTACTCTGTCGCCAAATACTTCGCCCCACAGTCTTATGACTTCAGATTCCCCATCCTCGTCGGCTTCCAAGAGGGCCCAGTACCAAAACGAAACTTCCTTTTTCCTTATGCCTGTACTAGAAACTAGATCAAACTTCCAGTTTGCCTCCTACTTGCACCAGGTCTGCGTCGCCCACCAGGTGGATAACTGATAAAACTTAAACCTTGTCAGTGACCCTCCATTTAATCTGCTAAGCGCCTCCCAACTTATTAACTTCGAGTCTTCTTGCAGGTCACCCTAGCGTCTTATAGCTCCCATTTTTAGCGTCTGACAAAGTTGATCTTGTAAGCATTCCAGAGTGCCAGGGGAGTCCCAAACTGGAGCCTGAGCTGCATAATATGGAATTTTCATTTTTCTTCTAATATACATCCAATTCTTTAAAGCAGCCCCCAAAATCTTTAGTCTAACTTTTTTATAGAACTTCGGGTCTCAGTACTTATATAGAAATAAATCCTGCCCTTGCGCCACATCCCTTAACATTGCCTCGAACAATATACCTAATGATGAAGAATCGGTTTTGTTAGCCAACATCCTAAACATTTTTAAATGGAAAGCATAGCACTATCAGACCTACTCACTTATTGTTAACCCACCCACTGTAAGGCCTCTCCTTAGCTTTTTCCAAGCTATCCTGGGATTTTTCGTAGCCCAAATGAAGGTACCAATTTTACCTTGTAACTTAGCTATATCCTCCACCCTAATTGGCAATGGGATTGAGTTATATAGGAAGGTAATTTTGGGCAAAATCATCATTTTGACAAGGTTAACCCTCCCATAGATGTTTAAAGGGAGGTTTGCCCATCGTGTTAATAAACTGACAACCTCTTTGGAGACCCTCTTCCAATTAACTTTGGGGACATCATCTAGATTCTGGGGTTAACTGAACCCCTAGGTACCTCATTTGACTTTTTACCCCCTGACTAGCAATGACTTGGTTCCATTCCTTTATTTCAGTTTTTTCCTTATTTATTTTATACCCTGAAACTTTACCAAATTTTTCTGCCTTCTCAAATAACCTAGGTATTGCCTCTGCTGGATTTGATGTAAACAGAAGCAAGTCATCTGCATAAAGAGCAAGTTTTAGCTCTAACTCTGCGATCTTGAAAGGGTGAATGATAGGGTCTGTCCTAAGTCAACTGACAAACGGCTCAATGTACAGGTTGAATAAAAGTGGTGACAGGGGGCACCCCTGCCTAGCGCCTCTTGAGATATTAAACCAATCTGTCAGGCCACATTTACCAAAACCTTTGCTTTCGGGTTTAGATATAGGCACTTCACCGCCTGGACAAAGTTGTTAGAAAAACCAAAGCTTTTTAATGTCTCCCATAGATATACCCAGTTGACTTGGTCGAAAGCCTTTGCGTCATCTATTGCTACGATCGTTAGAGGGACCTTCTTTGCTTCTGCTACATCTGTTGCCCCCATTACCTGAAAGGTAAGCTCATTTAGCTGTCTCCCAGGTATGAACCCTCTTTGATCCGGATGAACTATAGCCTTAATAACTTTTGCCACCCTTGCTGCCAATATTCCTGCAAAAACCTTATGATCTGAGTTTAATAAAGATATTGGTCTATAAGACTCAATCTTCTGTGGGTCTTTGTTTGGTTTTAAGATCAGAGTCACTGTTGCTTCTGCCCATGATCCTGGAGTACATTCCCCTCTATGTATATTTTGTTAAACAGATTTTTTAACACTGGTACTACCTTATCTAAAATAGCTAAGTATACCTCAATTGGAAGCCCATCTGGGCCTGCATCCTTACCCCTGGACATTTTTTTAAATTGTGCTCTGACCTCTTCCTCCGTAATACTGGCTTGCAAGGATGTCTTATATTCTTCTGTCAACTGAGGGAGAGTTATTAACTTTAACTATTCGTGGACTCCCTATAGTCCTGATGTGGTGTCTTCCTTATACAGGTCATTCATAAAAATTCTAGCCTCCTCCCAAATTTTATCATCCTCATATATCAACACTCCAGACCCTCTTTGGATTAGGTTCTTTATCAGGTTCCTTGCCCTATCCATTTTTGCCTTCCAAGCTAATAGAGAGCTACATTTCTCTCCGTATGCAAAATGCTACAGCTTGCTAGCTTTCCAACTATCCATACGTTTTTTTATCTAAATTGGCTTGAAATTCTGCCTGTAAGCCCTACAGCTCTTTTTCCAGACGTGATACTATACTCTGCCAATGATGCCTTCTGCAATTCTGTCTCTTTTTCCTTTATCTTAGTCATCTTATCTGTTTCTTCTTTTTTCAAAGCTTTCCTTTTACTTATCATTATCAAACAAAGTAACCCTCTTATATAAGCTTTGAAGGCCTCCCAGACTATCTGATCTTTAACTGTGCCAATGTTGAACTTAAAATACTCATCCGTTTTGTCTCCTAACTCCAATATCGCTCCTTCATCTAGTAACATGGTCCTATCAAGAGTCCACCTTCTTTGAATCTCTTTTTGCTTAAACCCCAATGTCATTGCCACTGCTGAATGATCTGATACGATTGCAGGGATATGAGTTATTGACTCAACTTGACTCAACTTCTGAAAACATCGCCTGATCAACAAGAAAATAATGGATTCTCAAATGATGTTTATATTTCTTACTGTAAAAGGTAAAATTCCTAGTTTTCCCATTCTTACATCTCCAAATATCGAGCAGTTTAATATCTTTAATCCAACTTTTCATCGCAGCAGACATTTTTGGTGGGCTGTTGTATTTTGCTTTTGAGGTACGATCTAGCTCTTTATTTAACACCAGGTTAAGTCTCCCCCAATTATAATTGGTGCGGTCGAGTTCAGCAAACTAGCCTCTAGTTGTAAGAACGCTTCTGGATTGTCTTCATTAGGCCCGTAATAAGCTACAAAGACTAAAGGGATACCCCAGACTGTTAAGGTGGCTGTTAACCCTCTCCCTGACTTATCTGTGTCTTGTTTTACTACTTTTATGCCTACATTACCTCTGATAATTAGAGCGACTCCCCTTGTAATACCTTTTTGGTCTGAGCAAAGCACCTCTTGGATCCATCTAACCTTACTGAAACCCTGTTTGCACTCATGGTCCTCTAAGTGGGTTTCTTCTAAAAAACCGATGTGAGCCTCACTGTTCTTCAGGAATTCAATAACCCGGGACAACTTCCTCCTACTTCTCAATCCATTTAGGTTCCAAGTTATTAATTTAACTTTATTTGGCCTGTTCATTTTCACCGCACCCTAAACTCATCCCTCGCTACTCTAAAGCTTTAAGATTTGTGTGAGGACTACATTTTTTATTTTTTCCCTCTTGCTCCCAACACCCTGTGCTCCCTCCCTTCATCCCACCCATAAGGAACCCTCCTACAATACCTTTGGAGATAAAAGACCGCCTCTTCGGAAGCCTCCCTTTGCTACTGAGAAACCTACTGTAAAAAGAAAGGGCTCAACAATTGAATTATAGCTAGCTATAACAATTTTTACCAAATTTTACTAAACTTTTTGTTGCCTCCTCTTTTTTCCTTTTTTGTTTTCCCTCTTTTTTCCCTCTTCCTCCTTTTTTCCCCCGAATATAATATACGCCCTTCTTCATTTTTTATTATCTAGTTATCTGACTCGTATTTTGCGTTTCGATATGAGTAATAATCTAAATCTATGTTACTTCTTCATTTGTGCCAGGAAAACATCTACTTCTTCGGGGAGCTAGAGTTGTACATCTTATTTTTCCCCATTACATTTAGTAAGGCCGGGAATTTCATTTGAACCTGGGCCCTCTGGCTTCTTAAATCAGGCATTCTGGATCCAAGATCCCATTGCCTTTGCGCCGTTCTCTTGGCAAGGTCCGATCTAATTTGATATTTAACCAATTCATATTGAAGTGCCGTTTATTTTAAGGCTCTCCCCAAAACAAATTCCTTAAATGCATAAGTATGGAAATTTATCAAGATATTTCTAGGGGCTTTCCTGTCAGGGTGCAACTTAAACGGGTCTCTGTGGGCTCTCTGTATCTCTTTGTCCAAGTCTATATCCGGTCTGTCCTTCAGAATTCCCTCTTTTTAAACCTTACATATAAACGCCTTAATATCTCCTCCCTCAGCGCCTTCAGGTATTTTGAGAACTCTCAAATTATTTCTCCTTGCCTGCATCTCCAACCTTTCCAAGTCTGCTTGTAAAGCTTTATTTTGGACTTTTAATTTCTTTAGGTCTTTAATATTCCCTAGTACAACTTCCGAGAGGGCCTTAACCTCAGATTCCAGAAATCCAGTTCGTAATACTATATTGTCCAGTTTTCCCCCTAAAGTCTCACATTTTTCATGTATCCCTCTCTGATTGGCCTCAGAGATCTCAAATTTTGAGAGTAGATCCCCTCTTAGGCTGAGGAGCATTGATTCTAATCGAGTCCGGCCAGCCTCTGCTCCTATAGGCATATCTGTATTTCTTCCATCCAGGGCAATGTCGCTAACCAGCACCGGCATTGGTGGTATGTTAGAAAGCTGATCTGTCGTGGGGGCGGTGTTTCCATCTCTGGGTATGTCTATGGGTCCAGCCTGACAAACCCCTTTCTCAGTTCCAGCGTCCAGCCTGACAAACCCCTTTCTCAGTTCCAGCGTCCAACATTAATGATGCATACCTATTTTCCAGCAGAAGCGGGGGAGAGGTTTGCTGAACTCCTAATAGCGGACCCTTAGAGGTAGCGACCCGCTCCATTATTTTAAAGTAGGATTTCAGTGATGGGTAGTCTTAACTACTGCCTTGGCCTCCCTTCGCTTTTTATTTTCCCCAGATTTTATCACTTTTTTGGGGGGGTGATTAGAAGTACTTCCCCAACAGCCTTCCCCTCCACAACTGGGTCCCCCTTATTTTTTGCCTCGAAATGTGAACGTAGCTGATATCTGCTTCTTGGAGGGGAGGCCGACACTCCTTTCGCAGGTATAGTGTTAAGAGATTTGCCAAACCGAGCCGGAGCACTTCGCACAGGCTGCTCCTGTAAAGATGCGGGCTCGATATCCTCTCCTGTCTTCCAGCCTTGTTCCCTAAAGCTGACTCAAAGGGGCCGTGAGACACACCCTGGCGGGAAAAACAAAGCTCCTTTTCCATGGGCTGAACCTTACCCCCGCCAGACGCCAGACTTATCCCATCAACCAAGGTGCCAGAGAAGTCCTGTGTTGCAAGATCCTCTTGCAGCGTGGCTGCCCGCCGGTGTACTGTGCTGCCTCTGCCCTCGACAACCCTAAAGTCAATCCGGGTGACGGCGGCTTGTTTTCTCCGCCACAGCTTGGTTCGGCATCCTCCGAACCCAAGGTACACCGCCGCTTCCTGCCCCATACGATAACACAATGGTGCGGCACGTCATGGCGGCAAGAAAGTAAGAAAAATAAGAAAAAAGAGTTTTAAAATCACGGCGTATCTTTAAAAAGAATAATCGTTCTTATGTACCTGCCGGTATCTTCACTAAACGTCGCTGTGAGTCATTTCATTGCCAACTTCGATTTTCTGCCTCACTGCTCCGGGAGCTCCCATGACCGGTGTCAGCCCGCCGCCATGTTCCTTCCCGGGGGAGGAGCCAGTTCTGGCTTCTTGAACAATGGAGGACTGTAATTTTTGTAAGGAATGTTATATGGTATCAACACTTTCCATGCAAGCTTTTAAGCTAAACGTATGTAGATTTAAAAGTTCTTTATTTTCTTATTGCAGATGACAATCAAAATTCTCCAAAAACAGGAAGAGTTAAATAGATATGAAGCAGAACTTGTACTGATGAGAGGATACTTCCTAGACTCCGATGAGAGGATACTTCCTAGACTCCGATGAGGATGAAGTAGATGAAGTGCAAAGATTGAAAAAAGTGAAAAGGGACGCACTGAATTAACATTTTTGAAAGATTGCCTTGTTCATTACATTGAAAAATTAAATTATATGTTTATGTCAAATGGTGTATAGTATTACATGTAACTTTAGTAAAAGATTTGTTATGAAAAATATTTATTGATTAAAATATAATATGTATAAATGTTTACTGTGGTTTAATTAAAAATAAAAGCAAAACAAGGAGGTATTTTTAGTAATGAGATATTAATACAAAGAAGATATTCTTTGGCATGCCTATTTTGATTATGCTTCATTTCAACATAGAATATTATTAAACAATTAAAAAAAAGATAATCTTTTAATAAACAATCAGAATCATATTGTACATCATTTTTGGTTTGTGGAACATAGAAATCAAAATGACTACCATACAGTTCAATTTTAAAAGTTGAATTCTGCATCAACTACAATTTCATGTTATTACTAATTTAAACTGGTATTAATATAGAAATGCACTTAATTGCTGTATAGATGTTTGAGAAATGGCAGGAAAATAAACGTCATGTCTGTCAAAATTAAAAAGGACAACAAATTTAGTGGACGTTATGGGAAGAAACAGTTCAGGTAAAAGAAAATAAATATCTGTGATTTATCTTCAGGAAAATAACATCTTTTGCATTACATATACCCAATGTCTTGCCATATCTGTTACTACTGGGTGTAGAACTCCCTATACGTTACACCTGACCCGCCTTTCAATATGATGAAATTGGTATATTGTAAATTGGCATATTTAATCTTACTTCTAAGCCCCTAGTCTTGTGCACAAAGTGTACCCAAGGCCTGCAAGTTAAATGTCACTGTTGGACTGTAGCTCCGAGTGTACCATCCACTAAACTGATGGTGTTAAACAAGGATTCGGGACTACCTGTAGAAATATTATGGTTGGGGAGCCTTACCTTGTAATATTAGATTTATACCCCAAAGATGGTCCTTGAATTCACAGTAATACTTCATTTTTTTGGTCCTAGTAAGTCGAGTGGCTAAAAGAAATCAGGCTTTACTAGAGGAACATGTAAATAACACAACTTGTAAGAAATCCAGCATCAATCTATATAAAGTATGGGTAACAGACCAAAATTAACAGAATATCATACTTATAATATGAGTTATAGATTTTTAAAGCAATAGTAAATCAGTGCAGGAAAATACATAGAAAAAATAACATTGAAGTAAATTGCAAAATCCACTAGTGACTTGTAGGTCGATTCAGCGGCGGCTCCTCCGCTAAAGCGGAACAAAGTCACCCCACTACTCTTTGAGCAGCGCAAAAAACAAAAAAGAAAATAGTAATAACTCAATGTTATTATCAGTTATTTTTCAGTGCAGACTAAGAGCCAGGTTAGGGTGGGGCGGGGCTGGGCTGTCAGAGCCAGTGGGAGGAGAAAATATGTCTCACATTAGTGCACATGTCAGTTTGGCCAGCCAGCCAGGTGGAGAACTGTCCTAGTCTTCCAGGCACTGCCTGAGCAGCCAAACAGGAAGCTCAGACTAATCACAACGCTGATGTCTTGTTGGTGACAGCAGAGTTGTGATTGGCTTAGGGGAGTCTGGGAGCCTGTGTGCTTCTGTTCCGTGATGCCAAGAAGACAACTGTGTACGACCATTGTCTCTCCTCAATCCTCTTCTCTTCTTAAGTGTTTTTTCTTCCCCCCAACACCCCAGTTCCGCAGCAGCCGCCACTGGGTCGAGTTACTTGGAACCATGATAAATGTGAGGTCATGCGGGCCCCAGGACTGGGACCAGGCCACAACAGTCAGCTACATTCTACATAGCCCCAGGTGCATAGTTGTCCTGGCGCTTCCTTGGTGCAGAACAGTACCCACTGTGTTACCCCTGATTTTACTGCTTACACGGAGCAGCAAGAAGCAAAATGAAAAAGCACAACAGGCACACACTGCTGATGTCGGATGTTGTTTGCACACTGTTCTCTCTAGATACAGCGTCGTCTGTGGGGGTTGGTTTACAGATTGGTGACTAACATGTCTTGGCTGCAGTAAACACAATGAAAAGCTTCAGGAACCTCATTGGGTCAGTAACATAGTGGTGTGAAACTTTGGGGCAGGTGAGACTACATCTCCCACAATGCACTGGACCACCTTGATTTGGGCAATCCCTCAGAGGGCCCAATAGCAAAGAATTATTCAGAGTCAGTGAGTGTTTTTAAAAGCATTTTGTAGGGGAGTAGTTTTTCTAGTCCAGGGTAGACTGAGGGTTCGTCTGGCTTCCACAGGGGCCACCGTTTTGAGGGGTGTTGAGTTCTAGCCAAGGACGGGGGTCGTTCAAAAAGTTCCAATTCTGTTGCCATTTGCTTTTGGCTGGTGGGCAAAGTTCTGTTATTGGGAATACGGGTCTCCTCTTGGGCCCTTTTAAAAGAAATTTGTTCAAATCTAAGATTCTGGTGTCATTGGGGGTCCCTGAAATCCTAGATTTAGGGAATGTAGGGATGTGTGAGCTAGGAGCCAATGCGTAGCTAGCCTCTGCAGCTAGTCTGCCCTTGAAGTGACCTCATCCGGTGGTGGAGGTCACCATTTCTACCCTGTAAACACTATTTCTGCCCTCCTAAAGATGAAAGAATTTAATTTTAGGTGTACATACCAGCTTGCCCAAATTAGAGGTATGGCCATCCTTCATCTATGTGATTGCCTCCTGCATGGCTAGTTTCCAAGCTTTCCCCGTTGCAAGTGCGCATGGGGCAAGGGGAGTGTTCTTTCCTCCCAGATCCATATCAGAGGCGGTGCAGCCTTTGAAGCTCACTGCTCTGATGTGACAATTCACTAGGCTGCTGGGGATGAGGGAGGTGTCACCTCCTGTCTTGGCTACATCAGGCACGAGAAAGCGCGGGTTGGTCAGCCGAAGCACAGTAGAGCTGGGGGTAAACTCTAAGGTGCCACATGGGTGCTTGCCACATCATCCAGTGCACAAGAATTGTGTCCGCGGTGAGAAGGCACTTTGTTTGATACCAAACATGATTTATTCTAGGGGCAACAAAAATGGAATAGCCAATCTCGATATGTCCGGTTGGCAGCCCATGTTATCCTATTGACCGCTAACATATATACTAATTTATAATGGGGAATGCTACTATAGGGACATATAGGCTTTCCCTTATTTGTTCACACCTTTAATATAATGCAACCTGATGCCTGGGCTGAGGGGTCCTACATTAAGGAGTGTCATAGATACAGTAAAGGCTGTGTAGGTGACTGTGCCACACATTGTGAGGGCACAGTAGAGTTTGTGTAGTTTGCACTGCTTCTGCAATGACAGGCCTGCTGTCTTTAGTTTACATAGGTCACCCAGGGTGGCAAAAAATGTGCTGAAGCCCTGGTGACTCCTCTACTACCAATGCCCTGGGTACTCCGTGTACCATATGCTTGAAACTTATAAGGTGGTAAAATGTTTGCCAATTTGGGATTACCAAGTGGAAGATAGCAGTTTTAGGAGAGAGGACAGGCACTGGTGTATAGGCAGCAAACTCATGTTCACTTGTCATATCCATCAGCCTTTAGAGCAATGAGGGGGGTAACTATACAGAAAGCGGCACTTCCCTACACTACCATTATAGCCTCAGTGTGGCAGTTTAAATATTACAGTTCAACCTATCAAAGTAACCCCTTTTTACCGGTCCAAACTTTCTTTCTAAATATTAGCACATCACGCCTATGAAGGCCTTTCTGCCCATAAAGCAGGATACATTGTATTTAAAAGTAGGACATTTCAAAGTGTATTGGCAGATTTTCATAAAAAATGCACACAACATAATGCAGCAAGAGAAGTTGCTGTGCTGTGATACAAGAACAGAACAGTGCCACATTACAAACCTATGGCACATTTCAGCTCTCTACCTACGCTGGTGAACTTGCACCAACTCAGGCAGACTTGCACCAGGATGCAAAGGTGAATATATTATGGGCAGTTGTTATTTTTGTATTGGAAGGCATACCTCCCAGCAGAAAAACAATACTTAGAGGCATATTCCTTGTAATATGTGTGCTGCAGAATAAAGCACAAATGCAAAGAGGAAGTAACAAAGCAAAATTAAGCTTTTTCGCCCTGTTACTGCTCTACCTGGCAGGTGCACGATTGTCACATTAAATCAGGTTTACTACCTTCAGTATTTCAGGAATGCATTAAAATACAAGGGTGGGTGTATGGGAATGCTCATGGTCCACCCATTTGTAAGGTCAACCCTTCACAGTGTAGCCAATGTGATCTCGGATGGAATATTGCTAGTACCAGTATCTAAAGCAATCTTTTTTCAGCCTTGGAGGCAGTCAAAGTCAAGAGTACCACAATGTAATGGATATTGCTTCCATCTCGACGGAAAGAATATTCGTGTGCAAGACCCCATTATAAGTTAGTGAGTATCTTCAGATGCTGTAAACTTCTTTTAGTCTAAAAAGAAATGATATAATGTGAGCTTAACTTACCGTGTAAAATGGTAAAATGATGCAGTACGCTGGAGGACGTTTTTTTTTTTTCTTGCTTCGTCCCAGCAATGCAGAGAAATTCTGTTGTGCAACACTGCCCCTGCTGGTCATTCAGTATATTCTGCAGATGGAAAAGTCCACTGTTAGTGCATTTGCCATGATTAGGAAATGAATATTATTAAACTAATGCAATACAGCCAAAAATTATTTATATAAAGCATTAATAGATCAGTAGTATGGGCTCTGTGATGGAGTGAAAAAATCAACAGCTCATAAGAAATTCAAATCTCATTCTGTGTTTTCACCCTAGAATACTTCCCTCAATCCCATGCCTCATCTGCTTCTACCATCTACACAACTTTAGCACCTACATTATGACTTAGAGCAAAATATCTCATTGCCAGTCTAGTGACCGTGTACCTGTGTCACTGAATTTGTTTTAGGTTATGGTACAGCAGAAGTAATTAAATCATATGTTAAGTCGAAAGAGCAGGTTTTATGCTGCAGTTAACAGGAATAATGCAAATTCTGAACAACTTATTTTAACGTCTTCATTTTCACAAAATCCAAGCAGGTAACCAAGAGTGAAGTCAAGAATATTCTGATCAAGCACA
This sequence comes from Triturus cristatus, assembly GCF_964204655.1. Taxonomy (NCBI): domain Eukaryota; kingdom Metazoa; phylum Chordata; class Amphibia; order Caudata; family Salamandridae; genus Triturus; species Triturus cristatus. The sequence continues at coordinate 660,008,138 of NC_140593.1, forward strand.
CGTTCTTTGAAATTTTTAAGTCTCAAGCAATGCCCTGATATCTTTCATTTTCCCATCCTATTATTCAGTTGCGTATCTCGTCTACCCTGCTACCCAATTGAATTCCAAGATAAATATATCGTATTGCTAGGTAGGCCTTAAAATGGTTATATTAGAAGACATCCTGCTGTAGCTTTAGAATGTCAGTGCACCACTGGACCAATTGTCCAGGGTGAAGATGACACAGTGGAGGATGAGATCAGTAATTATGCACTAGCTAATATCTGTAATTAGCAGTGCAAGGCAGATCGGAGGAGGAATGCTAAAGCACTCTCAACCATTCACTGCATTGGAGTCTTTATGAAAGGTAGTTGGAGGTACAAAAACCCAGAGTATCCTCGACGACAAACCAATTTCAGTATCAGATTCCCATTTACAGAGTGCAGGGGAACAGGTTAAAGTAAAAGAAAACATTCTAACCTCAAAAGCAGTCTTTTCCTCGGATGGAATATTGCTAGTACCAGTATCTAAAGCAATCTTATTTCAGCCTTGGAGGCAGTCAAAGTCAAGAGTACCACAATGTAATGGCTATTGCTTCCATCTCGACGGAAAGAATATTCGCGTGCAAGACCCCATTATAAGTTTGTGAGTATCTTCAGATGCTGTAAACTTTTTTTAGTCTAAAAAGAAATGATATAATGTGAGTTTCACTTACCGTGTAAAATGGTAAAATGATGCAGTACGCTGGAGGACGATTTTTTTTTCTTGCTTCGTCCCAGCGATGCAGAGACATTCTGTTGTGCAACACTGCCCCTGCTGGTCATTCAGTATATTCTGCAGATGGAAAAGTCCACTGTTAGTGCATTTGCCAGGATTAGGAAATGAATATTATTAAACTAATGCAATACAGCCAAAAATGATTTATATAAAGCATTAATAGATCAGTAGTATGGGCTCTGTGATGGAGTGAAAAAATCAACAGCTCATAAGAAATTCAAATCTCATTCTGTGTTTTCACCCTAGAATACTTCCCTCAATCCCATGCCTCATCTGCTTCTACCATCTACACAACTTTAGCACCTACATTATGACTTAGAGCAAAATATCTCATTGCCAGTCTAGTGACCGTGTACCTGTGTCACTGAATTTGTTTTAGGTTATGGTACAGCAGAAGTAATTAAATCATATGTTAAGTCGAAAGAGCAGGTTTTATGCTGCAGTTAACAGGAATAATGCAAATTCTGAACAACTTATTTCAACGTCTTCATTTTCACAAAATCCAAGCAGGTAACCAAGAGTGAAGTCAAGAATATTCTGATCAAGCACACGTTCTTTGAAATTTTTAAGTCTCAAGCAATGCCCTGATATCTCTCATTTTCCCATCCTATTATTCAGTTGCGTATCTCGTCTACCCTGCTACCCAATTGAATTCCAAGATAAATATATCGTATTGCTAGGTAGGCCTTAAAATGGTTATATTAGAAGACATCCTGCTGTAGCTTTAGAATGTCAGTGCACCACTGGACCAATTGTCCAGGGTGAAGATGACACAGTGGAGGATGAGATCAGTAATTATGCACTAGCTAATATCTGTAATTAGCAGTGCAAGGCAGGTCGGAGGTGGAATGCTAAAGCACTCTCAACCATTCACTGCATTGGAGTCTTTATGAAAGGTAGTTGGAGGTACAAAAACCCAGAGTATCCTCGACGACAAACCAATTTCAGTATCAGATTCCCATTTACAGAGTGCAGGGGAACAGGTTAAAGTAAAAGAAAACATTCTAACCTCAAAAGCAGTCTTTTCCTCGGATGGAATATTGCTAGTACCAGTATCTAAAGCAATCTTTTTTCAGCCTTGGAGGCAGTCAAAGTCAAGAGTACCACAATGTAATGGCTATTGCTTCCATCTCGACGGAAAGAATATTCGCGTGCAAGACCCCATTATAAGTTATTGAGTATCTTCAGATGCTGTAAACTTTTTTTAGTCTAAAAAGAAATGATATAATGTGAGTTTCACTTACCGTGTAAAATGGTAAAATGATGCAGTACGCTGGAGGACGATTTTTTTTTCTTGCTTCGTCCCAGCGATGCAGAGACATTCTGTTGTGCAACACTGCCCCTGCTGGTAATTCAGTATATTCTGCAGATGGAAAAGTCCACTGTTAGTGCATTTGCCATGATTAGGAAATGAATATTATTAAACTAATGCAATACAGCCAAAAATGATTTATATAAAGCATTAATAGATCAGTAGTATGGGCTCTGTGATGGAGTGAAAAAATCAACAGCTCATAAGAAATTCAAATCTCATTCTGTGTTTTCACCCTAGAATACTTCCCTCAATCCCATGCCTCATCTGCTTCTACCATCTACACAACTTTAGCACCTACATTATGACTTAGAGCAAAATATCTCATTGCCAGTCTAGTGACCGTGTACCTGTGTCACTGAATTTGTTTTAGGTTATGGTACAGCAGAAGTAATTAAATCATATGTTAAGTCGAAAGAGCAGGTTTTATGCTGCAGTGAACAGGAATAATGCAAATTCTGAACAACTTATTTTAACGTCTTCATTTTCACAAAATCCAAGCATGTAACCAAGAGTGAAGTCAAGAATATTCTGATCAAGCACACGTTCTTTGAAATTTTTAAGTCTCAAACAATGCCCTGATATCTTTCATTTTCCCATCCTATTATTCAGTTGCGTATCTCGTCTACCCTGCTACCCAATTGAATTCCAAGATAAATATATCGTATTGCTAGGTAGGCCTTAAAATGGTTATATTAGAAGACATCCTGCTGTAGCTTTAGAATGTCAGTGCACCACTGGACCAATTGTCCAGGGTGAAGATGACACAGTGGAGGATGAGATCAGTAATTATGCACTAGCTAATATCTGTAATTAGCAGTGCAAGGCAGATCGGAGGTGGAATGCTAAAGCACTCTCAACCATTCACTGCATTGGAGTCTTTATGAAAGGTAGTTGGAGGTACAAAAACCCAGAGTATCCTCGACGACAAACCAATTTCAGTATCAGATTCCCATATACAGAGTGCAGGGGAACAGGTTAAAGGAGCTTCCTTCAGTGAGAAGGTAAGACTATCACTTTAACGTAAAAGAAAACATTCTAACCTCAAAAGCAGTCTTTTCCTCGGATGGAATATTGCTAGTACCAGTATCTAAAGCAATCTTTTTTCAGCCTTGGAAGCAGTCAAAGTCAAGAGTACCACAATGTAATGGCTATTGCTTCCATCTCGACGGAAAGAATATTCGCGTGCAAGACCCCATTATAAGTTAGTGAGTATCTTCAGATGCTTTAAACTTTTTTTAGTCTAAAAAGAAATGATATAATGTCAGTTTGACTTACCGTGTAAAATGGTAAAATGATGCAGTACGCTGGAGGACTTTTTTTTTTTTCTTGCTTCGTCCCAGCAATGCAGAGAAATGCTGTTGTGCAACACTGCCCCTGCTCGTCATTCAGTATATTCTGCAGATGGAAAAGTCCACTGTTAGTGCATTTGCCATGATTAGGAAATGAATATTATTAAACTAATGCAATATAGCCAAAAATGATTTATATAAAACATTATTAGATCAGTAGTATGGGCTCTGTGATGGAGCGAAAAAATCAACGGCTCATAAGAAATTCAAATCTCATTCTGTGTTTTCACCCTGGAATACTTCCCTCAATTCCATGCCTCATCTGCTTCTACCCTCTACACAACTTTAGCACCTATATTACGACGTAGAGCAAAATATCTCATAGTCAGTCTAGTGACCGTGTACCTGTGTCACTGAATTTGTTTTAGGTTATGGTACAGCAGAAGTAATTAAATCATATGTTAAGTCGAAAGAGCAGGTTTTTTGCTGCAGTTAACAGGAATAATGCAAATTCTGAACAACTTATTTTAACGTCTTCATTTTCACAAAATCCAAGCAGGTAACCAAGAGTGAAGTCAAGAATATACTGATCAAGCCCACGTTCTTTGAAGTTTTTAAGTCTCAAACAATGCCCTGATAACTTTCATTTTCCCATCCTATTATTCAGTTGCGTATCTCGTCTATCCTGCTACCCAATTGAATTCCAAGATAAATATATCGTATTGCTAGGTAGGCCTTAAAATGGTTATATCATAAGACATCCTGCTGTAGCTTTAGAATGTCAGTGCACCACTGGACCAATTGTCCAGGGTGAAGATGACACAGTGGAGGATGAGATCAGTAATTATGCACTAGCTAATATCTGTAATTAGCAGTGCAAGGCAGATCGGAGGTGGAATGCTAAAGCACTCTCAACCATTCACTGCATTGGAGTCTTTTTGAAAGGTAGTTGGAGGTACAAAAACACAGAGTATCCTCGACGACAAACCAATTTCAGTATCAGATTCCCATATACAGAGTGCAGGGGAACAGGTTAAAGGAGCTTCCTTCAGTGAGAAGGTAAGACTATCACTCTAACGTAAAAGAAAACATTCTAACCTCAAAAGCAGTCTTTTCCTCGGATGGAATATTGCTAGTACCAGTATCTAAAGCAATCTTATTTCAGCCTTGGAGGCAGTCAAAGTCAAGAATACCACAATGTAATGGCTATTGCTTCCATCTCGACGGAAAGAATATTCGCGTGCAAGACCCCATTATAAGTTAGTGAGTATCTTCAGATGCTGTAAACTTTTTTTAGTCTAAAAAGAAATGATATAATGTGAGTTTGACTTACCGTGTAAAATGGTAAAATGATGCAGTACGCTGGAGGACGTTTTTTTTTTTCTTGCTTCGTCCCAGCAATGCAGAGACATTCTGTTGTGCAACACTGCCCCTGCTGGTCATTCAGTATATTCTGCAGATGGAAAAGTCTACTGTTAGTGCATTTGTCATGATTAGGAAATGAATATTATTAAACTAATGCAATACAGTCAAAAATGATTTATATAAAGCATTATTAGATCAGTAGTATGGGCTCTGTGATGGAGCGAAAAAATCAACGGCTCATAAGAAATTCAAATCTCATTCTGTGTTTTCACCCTGGAATACTTCCCTCAATTCCATGCCTCATCTGCTTCTACCCTCTACACAACTTTAGCACCTATATTACGACGTAGAGCAAAATATCTCATTGCCAGTCTAGTGACCGTGTACCTGTGTCACTGAATTTGTTTTAGGTTATGGTACAGCAGAAGTAATTAAATCATATGTTAAGTCGAAAGAGCAGGTTTTATGCTGCAGTTAACAGGAATAATGCAAATTCTGAACAACTTATTTCAACGTCTTCATTTTCACAAAATCCAAGCATGTAACCAAGAGTGAAGTCAAGAATATTCTGATCAAGCACACGTTCTTTGAAATTTTTAAGTCTCAAACAATGCCCTGATATCTTTCATTTTCCCATCCTATTATTCAGTTGCGTATCTCGTCTACCCTGCTACCCAATTGAATTCCAAGATAAATATATCCTATTGCTAGGTAGGCCTTAAAATGGTTATATTAGAAGACATCCTGCTGTAGCTTTAGAATGTCAGTGCACCACTGGACCAATTGTCCAGGGTGAAGATGACACAGTGGAGGATGAGATCAGTAATTATGCACTAGCTAATATCTGTAATTAGCAGTGCAAGGCAGATCGGAGGTGGAATGCTAAAGCACTCTCAACCATTCACTGCATTGGAGTCTTTATGAAAGGTAGTTGGAGGTACAAAAACCCAGAGTATCCTCGACGACAAACCAATTTCAGTATCAGATTCCCATATACAGAGTGCAGGGGAACAGGTTAAAGGAGCTTCCTTCAGTGAGAAGGTAAGACTATCACTTTAACGTAAAAGAAAACATTCTAACCTCAAAAGCAGTCTTTTCCTCGGATGGAATATTGCTAGTACCAGTATCTAAAGCAATCTTTTTTCAGCCTTGGAGGCAGTCAAAGTCAAGAGTACCACAATGTATTGGCTATTGCTTCCATCTCGACGGAAAGAATATTCGCGTGCAAGACCCCATTATAAGTTAGTGAGTATCTTCAGATGCTGTAAACTTTTTTTAGTCTAAAAAGAAATGATATAATGTGAGTTTCACTTACCGTGTAAAATGGTAAAATGATGCAGTACGCTGGAGGACGTTTTTTTTTTCTTGCTTCGTCCCAGCGATGCAGAGACATTCTGTTGTGCAACACTGCCCCTGCTGGTCATTCAGTATATTCTGCAGATGGAAAAGTCCACTGTTAGTGCATTTGCCATGATTAGGAAATGAATATTATTAAACTAATGCAATACAGCCAAAAATGATTTATATAAAGCATTAATAGATCAGTAGTATGGGCTCTGTGATGGAGTGAAAAAATCAACAGCTCATAAGAAATTCAAATCTCATTCTGTGTTTTCACCTGTAACGCCCTGAACGTCTCAGGATCGTTTAACAGACACGATAATGAGGACGCAACCACTTGTGAAGGGTTAGTTATTTTAATGAAGGCAAAAACAATACAACGAATAAACAAAAGTTATAGTCACTGGAATCCTCCAGGCTAAGTACGTTACCAGCCCACAGCACGGATGGTCCTAACCGTCCTCTGCATATACGCCGATCCCGGCGTATGCCAACAGAGGGCAGAAATGAAATGGCCGACAATGCCAATCGGTATGCTGTGAGGGGCACGACGAGTGTTGGGGAGAATCGAGGAGTCAGGGAAACACCCAGCCGGGGTCTCTACCTGAAGGGAGCAGCCGCTCAACCTCTTCCTCAGACTGCACCGGGACGCGGAGTCACCTCCTGGTGATGCGTCACCGATACCCCAATCAAAAGCAAGAAGACTGAACCGAGAGCAGCCGCTCGATCGATCCTGTGGACTTCCGAGTCTGTAACGCGGCAAACACCTCCTGGTGTGCGTTACAGCTGGCAGTCCCTGTATCTCTGGTCGGGCTGGGAGTTACGACTCCAACCAGCAAAAGCGCCACTGCGCTTTGACTCAGCCGAGTCAAAAAGCGAAGCTCAATGGTTGACCGGTAGAGCTTCCGGGTCCTTCACAGGTGACGATGGGGCAAGACACGGCCCAGGGAGTAACGACTCGACCTACCTCCGTTCTTGCCTTACTGGAGCACCACTCCGGAACACTGCTCTTCACGAAGCAGGTACGTCGGTGTAAACACAATATCCGACAGCCTTGTACCTCCCGGTTCCTCCCTTTATAGGGCGTGTTTTCCTTGAGTTATGTAACAGCTCTCCTGTTTACATAAGGGCGTGTTTTCCCTTGAGTTATGTAACAGCTCTCCTGTTTACATAAGGGCGTGTTTTCCTTGAGTTATGTAACAGCTCTCCTGTTTACATAACCTCTCAACCGCTAAGCATCCTGGGAGATGTAGTCCGTTTACGCTGGTTACCGTTTTCCTCCCCTCGCATGACAGGAATTCTTGACATCACCCTAGAATACTTCCCTCAATCCCATGCCTCATCTGCTTCTACCATCTACACAACTTTAGCACCTACATTATGACTTAGAGCAAAATATCTCATTGCCAGTCTAGTGACCGTGTACCTGTGTCACTGAATTTGTTTTAGGTTATGGTACAGCAGAAGTAATTAAATCATATGTTAAGTCGAAAGAGCAGGTTTTATGCTGCAGTTAACAGGAATAATGCAAATTCTGAACAACTTATTTCAACGTCTTCATTTTCACAAAATCCAAGCAGGTAACCAAGAGTGAAGTCAAGAATATTCTGATCAAGCACACGTTCTTTGAAATTTTTAAGTCTCAAGCAATGCCCTGATATCTCTCATTTTCCCATCCTATTATTCAGTTGCGTATCTCGTCTACCCTGCTACCCAATTGAATTCCAAGATAAATATATCGTATTGCTAGGTAGGCCTTAAAATGGTTATATTAGAAGACATCCTGCTGTAGCTTTAGAATGTCAGTGCACCACTGGACCAATTGTCCAGGGTGAAGATGACACAGTGGAGGATGAGATCAGTAATTATGCACTAGCTAATATCTGTAATTAGCAGTGCAAGGCAGGTCGGAGGTGGAATGCTAAAGCACTCTCAACCATTCACTGCATTGGAGTCTTTATGAAAGGTAGTTGGAGGTACAAAAACCCAGAGTATCCTCGACGACAAACCAATTTCAGTATCAGATTCCCATTTACAGAGTGCAGGGGAACAGGTTAAAGTAAAAGAAAACATTCTAACCTCAAAAGCAGTCTTTTCCTCGGATGGAATATTGCTAGTACCAGTATCTAAAGCAATCTTTTTTCAGCCTTGGAGGCAGTCAAAGTCAAGAGTACCACAATGTAATGGCTATTGCTTCCATCTCGACGGAAAGAATATTCGCGTGCAAGACCCCATTATAAGTTAGTGAGTATCTTCAGATGCTGTAAACTTTTTTTAGTCTAAAAAGAAATGATATAATGTGAGTTTCACTTACCGTGTAAAATGGTAAAATGATGCAGTACGCTGGAGGACGATTTTTTTTTCTTGCTTCGTCCCAGCGATGCAGAGACATTCTGTTGTGCAACACTGCCCCTGCTGGTAATTCAGTATATTCTGCAGATGGAAAAGTCCACTGTTAGTGCATTTGCCATGATTAGGAAATGAATATTATTAAACTAATGCAATACAGCCAAAAATGATTTATATAAAGCATTAATAGATCAGTAGTATGGGCTCTGTGATGGAGTGAAAAAATCAACAGCTCATAAGAAATTCAAATCTCATTCTGTGTTTTCACCCTAGAATACTTCCCTCAATCCCATGCCTCATCTGCTTCTACCATCTACACAACTTTAGCACCTACATTATGACTTAGAGCAAAATATCTCATTGCCAGTCTAGTGACCGTGTACCTGTGTCACTGAATTTGTTTTAGGTTATGGTACAGCAGAAGTAATTAAATCATATGTTAAGTCGAAAGAGCAGGTTTTATGCTGCAGTGAACAGGAATAATGCAAATTCTGAACAACTTATTTTAACGGTTTCATTTTCACAAAATCCAAGCATGTAACCAAGAGTGAAGTCAAGAATATTCTGATCAAGCACACGTTCTTTGAAATTTTTAAGTCTCAAACAATGCCCTGATATCTTTCATTTTCCCATCCTATTATTCAGTTGCGTATCTCGTCTACCCTGCTACCCAATTGAATTCCAAGATAAATATATCGTATTGCTAGGTAGGCCTTAAAATGGTTATATTAGAAGACATCCTGCTGTAGCTTTAGAATGTCAGTGCACCACTGGACCAATTGTCCAGGGTGAAGATGACACAGTGGAGGATGAGATCAGTAATTATGCACTAGCTAATATCTGTAATTAGCAGTGCAAGGCAGATCGGAGGTGGAATGCTAAAGCACTCTCAACCATTCACTGCATTGGAGTCTTTATGAAAGGTAGTTGGAGGTACAAAAACCCAGAGTATCCTCGACGACAAACCAATTTCAGTATCAGATTCCCATATACAGAGTGCAGGGGAACAGGTTAAAGGAGCTTCCTTCAGTGAGAAGGTAAGACTATCACTTTAACGTAAAAGAAAACATTCTAACCTCAAAAGCAGTCTTTTCCTCGGATGGAATATTGCTAGTACCAGTATCTAAAGCAATCTTTTTTCAGGCTTGGAAGCAGTCAAAGTCAAGAGTACCACAATGTAATGGCTATTGCTTCCATCTCGACGGAAAGAATATTCGCGTGCAAGACCCCATTATAAGTTAGTGAGTATCTTCAGATGCTTTAAACTTTTTTTAGTCTAAAAAGAAATGATATAATGTCAGTTTGACTTACCGTGTAAAATGGTAAAATGATGCAGTACGCTGGAGGACTTTTTTTTTTTTCTTGCTTCGTCCCAGCAATGCAGAGAAATGCTGTTGTGCAACACTGCCCCTGCTCGTCATTCAGTATATTCTGCAGATGGAAAAGTCCACTGTTAGTGCATTTGCCATGATTAGGAAATGAATATTATTAAACTAATGCAATATAGCCAAAAATGATTTATATAAAACATTATTAGATCAGTAGTATGGGCTCTGTGATGGAGCGAAAAAATCAACGGCTCATAAGAAATTCAAATCTCATTCTGTGTTTTCACCCTGGAATACTTCCCTCAATTCCATGCCTCATCTGCTTCTACCCTCTACACAACTTTAGCACCTATATTACGACGTAGAGCAAAATATCTCATAGTCAGTCTAGTGACCGTGTACCTGTGTCACTGAATTTGTTTTAGGTTATGGTACAGCAGAAGTAATTAAATCATATGTTAAGTCGAAAGAGCAGGTTTTATGCTGCAGTTAACAGGAATAATGCAAATTCTGAACAACTTATTTTAACGTCTTCATTTTCACAAAATCCAAGCATGTAACCAAGAGTGAAGTCAAGAATATTCTGATCAAGCACACGTTCTTTGAAATTTTTAAGTCTCAAACAATGCCCTGATATCTTTCATTTTCCCATCCTATTATTCAGTTGCGTATCTCGTCTACCCTGCTACCCAATTGAATTCCAAGATAAATATATCCTATTGCTAGGTAGGCCTTAAAATGGTTATATTAGAAGACATCCTGCTGTAGCTTTAGAATGTCAGTGCACCACTGGACCAATTGTCCAGGGTGAAGATGACACAGTGGAGGATGAGATCAGTAATTATGCACTAGCTAATATCTGTAATTAGCAGTGCAAGGCAGATCGGAGGTGGAATGCTAAAGCACTCTCAACCATTCACTGCTTTGGAGTCTTTATGAAAGGTAGTTGGAGGTACAAAAACCCAGAGTATCCTCGACGACAAACCAATTTCAGTATCAGATTCCCATATACAGAGTGCAGGGGAACAGGTTAAAGGAGCTTCCTTCAGTGAGAAGGTAAGACTATCACTTTAACGTAAAAGAAAACATTCTAACCTCAAAAGCAGTCTTTTCCTCGGATGGAATATTGCTAGTACCAGTATCTAAAGCAATCTTTTTTCAGCCTTGGAGGCAGTCAAAGTCAAGAGTACCACAATGTATTGGCTATTGCTTCCATCTCGACGGAAAGAATATTCGCGTGCAAGACCCCATTATAAGTTAGTGAGTATCTTCAGATGCTGTAAACTTTTTTTAGTCTAAAAAGAAATGATATAATGTGAGTTTGACTTACCGTGTAAAATGGTAAAATGATGCAGTACGCTGGAGGACGTTTTTTTTTTTTCTTGCTTCGTCCCAGCAATGCAGAGACATTCTGTTGTGCAACACTGCCCCTGCTGGTCATTCAGTATATTCTGCAGATGGAAAAGTCCACTGTTCGTGCATTTGCCATGATTAGGAAATGAATATTATTAAACTAATGCAATACAGCCAAAAATGATTTATATAAAGCATTAATAGATCAGTAGTATGGGCTCTGTGATGGAGTGAAAAAATCAACAGCTCATAAGAAATTCAAATCTCATTCTGTGTTTTCACCCTAGAATACTTCCCTCAATCCCATGCCTCATCTGCTTCTACCATCTACACAACTTTAGCACCTACATTATGACTTAGAGCAAAATATCTCATTGCCAGTCTAGTGACCGTGTACCTGTGTCACTGAATTTGTTTTAGGTTATGGTACAGCAGAAGTAATTAAATCATATGTTAAGTCGAAAGAGCAGGTTTTATGCTGCAGTTAACAGGAATAATGCAAATTCTGAACAACTTATTTCAACGTCTTCATTTTCACAAAATCCAAGCATGTAACCAAGAGTGAAGTCAAGAATATTCTGATCAAGCACACGTTCTTTGAAATTTTTAAGTCTCAAACAATGCCCTGATATCTTTCATTTTCCCATCCTATTATTCAGTTGCGTATCTCGTCTACCCTGCTACCCAATTGAATTCCAAGATAAATATATCGTATTGCTAGGTAGGCCTTAAAATGGTTATATTAGAAGACATCCTGCTGTAGCTTTAGAATGTCAGTGCACCACTGGACCAATTGTCCAGGGTGAAGATGACACAGTGGAGGATGAGATCAGTAATTATGCACTAGCTAATATCTGTAATTAGCAGTGCAAGGCAGATCGGAGGTGGAATGCTAAAGCACTCTCAACCATTCACTGCATTGGAGTCTTTATGAAAGGTAGTTGGAGGTACAAAAACCCAGAGTATCCTCGACGACAAACCAATTTCAGTATCAGATTCCCATATACAGAGTGCAGGGGAACAGGTTAAAGGAGCTTCCTTCAGTGAGAAGGTAAGACTATCACTTTAACGTAAAAGAAAATATTCTAACCTCAAAAGCAGTCTTTTCCTCGGATGGAATATTGCTAGTACCAGTATCTAAAGCAATCTTTTTTCAGCCTTGGAAGCAGTCAAAGTCAAGAGTACCACAATGTAATGGCTATTGCTTCCATCTCGACGGAAAGAATATTCGCGTGCAAGACCCCATTATAAGTTAGTATCTTCAGATGCTGTAAACTTTTTTTAGTCTAAAAAGAAATGATATAATGTGAGTTTGACTTACCGTGTAAAATGGTAAAATGATGCAGTACGCTGGAGGACTTTTTTTTTTTTCTTGCTTCGTCCCAGCAATGCAGAGAAATGCTGTTGTGCAACACTGCCCCTGCTGGTCATTCAGTATATTCTGCAGATGGAAAAGTCCACTGTTAGTGCATTTGCCATGATTAGGAAATGAATATTATTAAACTAATGCAATATAGCCAAAAATGATTTATATAAAACATTATTAGATCAGTAGTATGGGCTCTGTGATGGAGTGAAAAAATCAACAGCTCATAAGAAATTCAAATCTCATTCTGTGTTTTCACCTGTAACGCCCTGAACGTCTCAGGATCGTTTAACAGACACGATAATGAGGACCCAACCACTTGTGAAGGGTTAGTTATTTTAATGAAGGCAAAAACAATACAACGAATAAACAAAAGTTATAGTCACTGGAATCCTCCAGGCTAAGTACGTTACCAGCCCACAGCACGGATGGTCCTAACCGTCCTCTGCATATACGCCGATCCCGGCGTATGCCAACAGAGGGCAGAAATGAAATGGCCGACAATGCCAATCGGTATGCTGTGAGGGGCACGACGAGTGTTGGGGAGAATCGAGGAGTCAGGGAAACACCCAGCCGGGGTCTCTACCTGAAGGGAGCAGCCGCTCAACCTCTTCCTCAGACTGCACCGGGACGCGGAGTCACCTCCTGGTGATGCGTCACCGATACCCCAATCAAAAGCAAGAAGACTGAACCGAGAGCAGCCGCTCGATCGATCCTGTGGACTTCCGAGTCTGTAACGCGGCAAACACCTCCTGGTGTGCGTTACAGCTGGCAGTCCCTGTATCTCTGGTCGGGCTGGGAGTTACGACTCCAACCAGCAAAAGCGCCACTGCGCTTTGACTCAGCCGAGTCAAAAAGCGAAGCTCAATGGTTGACCGGTAGAGCTTCCGGGTCCTTCACAGGTGACGATGGGGCAAGACACGGCCCAGGGAGTAACGACTCGACCTACCTCCGTTCTTGCCTTACTGGAGCACCACTCCGGAACACTGCTCTTCACGAAGCAGGTACGTCGGTGTAAACACAATATCCGACAGCCTTGTACCTCCCGGTTCCTCCCTTTATAGGGCGTGTTTTCCTTGAGTTATGTAACAGCTCTCCTGTTTACATAAGGGCATGTTTTCCCTTGAGTTATGTAACAGCTCTCCTGTTTACATAAGGGCGTGTTTTCCCTTGAGTTATGTAACAGCTCTCCTGTTTACATAAGGGCGTGTTTTCCTTGAGTTATGTAACAGCTCTCCTGTTTACATAACCTCTCAACCGCTAAGCATCCTGGGAGATGTAGTCCGTTTACGCTGGTTACCGTTTTCCTCCCCTCGCATGACAGGAATTCTTGACATCACCCTAGAATACTTCCCTCAATCCCATGCCTCATCTGCTTCTACCATCTACACAACTTTAGCACCTACATTATGACTTAGAGCAAAATATCTCATTGCCAGTCTAGTGACCGTGTACCTGTGTCACTGAATTTGTTTTAGGTTATGGTACAGCAGAAGTAATTAAATCATATGTTAAGTCGAAAGAGCAGGTTTTATGCTGCAGTTAACAGGAATAATGCAAATTCTGAACAACTTATTTTAACGTCTTCATTTTCACAAAATCCAAGCAGGTAACCAAGAGTGAAGTCAAGAATATTCTGATCAAGCACACGTTCTTTGAAATTTTTAAGTCTCAAGCAATGCCCTGATATCTCTCATTTTCCCATCCTATTATTCAGTTGCGTATCTCGTCTACCCTGCTACCCAATTGAATTCCAAGATAAATATATCGTATTGCTAGGTAGGCCTTAAAATGGTTATATTAGAAGACATCCTGCTGTAGCTTTAGAATGTCAGTGCACCACTGGACCAATTGTCCAGGGTGAAGATGACACAGTGGAGGATGAGATCAGTAATTATGCACTAGCTAATATCTGTAATTAGCAGTGCAAGGCAGGTCGGAGGTGGAATGCTAAAGCACTCTCAACCATTCACTGCATTGGAGTCTTTATGAAAGGTAGTTGGAGGTACAAAAACCCAGAGTATCCTCGACGACAAACCAATTTCAGTATCAGATTCCCATTTACAGAGTGCAGGGGAACAGGTTAAAGTAAAAGAAAACATTCTAACCTCAAAAGCAGTCTTTTCCTCGGATGGAATATTGCTAGTACCAGTATCTAAAGCAATCTTTTTTCAGCCTTGGAAGCAGTCAAAGTCAAGAGTACCACAATGTAATGGCTATTGCTTCCATCTCGACGGAAAGAATATTCGCGTGCAAGACCCCATTATAAGTTAGTGAGTATCTTCAGATGCTTTAAACTTTTTTTAGTCTAAAAAGAAATGATATAATGTCAGTTTGACTTACCGTGTAAAATGGTAAAATGATGCAGTACGCTGGAGGACTTTTTTTTTTTTCTTGCTTCGTCCCAGCAATGCAGAGAAATGCTGTTGTGCAACACTGCCCCTGCTCGTCATTCAGTATATTCTGCAGATGGAAAAGTCCACTGTTAGTGCATTTGCCATGATTAGGAAATGAATATTATTAAACTAATGCAATATAGCCAAAAATGATTTATATAAAACATTATTAGATCAGTAGTATGGGCTCTGTGATGGAGCGAAAAAATCAACGGCTCATAAGAAATTCAAATCTCATTCTGTGTTTTCACCCTGGAATACTTCCCTCAATTCCATGCCTCATCTGCTTCTACCCTCTACACAACTTTAGCACCTATATTACGACGTAGAGCAAAATATCTCATAGTCAGTCTAGTGACCGTGTACCTGTGTCACTGAATTTGTTTTAGGTTATGGTACAGCAGAAGTAATTAAATCATATGTTAAGTCGAAAGAGCAGGTTTTTTGCTGCAGTTAACAGGAATAATGCAAATTCTGAACAACTTATTTTAACGTCTTCATTTTCACAAAATCCAAGCAGGTAACCAAGAGTGAAGTCAAGAATATACTGATCAAGCCCACGTTCTTTGAAGTTTTTAAGTCTCAAACAATGCCCTGATAACTTTCATTTTCCCATCCTATTATTCAGTTGCGTATCTCGTCTATCCTGCTACCCAATTGAATTCCAAGATAAATATATCGTATTGCTAGGTAGGCCTTAAAATGGTTATATCATAAGACATCCTGCTGTAGCTTTAGAATGTCAGTGCACCACTGGACCAATTGTCCAGGGTGAAGATGACACAGTGGAGGATGAGATCAGTAATTATGCACTAGCTAATATCTGTAATTAGCAGTGCAAGGCAGATCGGAGGTGGAATGCTAAAGCACTCTCAACCATTCACTGCATTGGAGTCTTTTTGAAAGGTAGTTGGAGGTACAAAAACCCAGAGTATCCTCGACGACAAACCAATTTCAGTATCAGATTCCCATATACAGAGTGCAGGGGAACAGGTTAAAGGAGCTTCCTTCAGTGAGAAGGTAAGACTATCACTCTAACGTAAAAGAAAACATTCTAACCTCAAAAGCAGTCTTTTCCTCGGATGGAATATTGCTAGTACCAGTATCTAAAGCAATCTTATTTCAGCCTTGGAGGCAGTCAAAGTCAAGAATACCACAATGTAATGGCTATTGCTTCCATCTCGACGGAAAGAATATTCGCGTGCAAGACCCCATTATAAGTTAGTGAGTATCTTCAGATGCTGTAAACTTTTTTTAGTCTAAAAAGAAATGATATAATGTGAGTTTGACTTACCGTGTAAAATGGTAAAATGATGCAGTACGCTGGAGGACGTTTTTTTTTTTCTTGCTTCGTCCCAGCAATGCAGAGACATTCTGTTGTGCAACACTGCCCCTGCTGGTCATTCAGTATATTCTGCAGATGGAAAAGTCTACTGTTAGTGCATTTGTCATGATTAGGAAATGAATATTATTAAACTAATGCAATACAGTCAAAAATGATTTATATAAAGCATTATTAGATCAGTAGTATGGGCTCTGTGATGGAGCGAAAAAATCAACGGCTCATAAGAAATTCAAATCTCATTCTGTGTTTTCACCCTGGAATACTTCCCTCAACTCCATGCCTCATCTGCTTCTACCCTCTACACAACTTTAGCACCTATATTACGACGTAGAGCAAAATATCTCATTGCCAGTCTAGTGACCGTGTACCTGTGTCACTGAATTTGTTTTAGGTTATGGTACAGCAGAAGTAATTATATCATATGTTAAGTCGAAAGAGCAGGTTTTATGCTGCAGTTAACAGGAATAATGCAAATTCTGAACAACTTATTTTAACGTCTTCATTTTCACAAAATCCAAGCAGGTAACCAAGAGTGAAGTCAAGAATATTCTGATCAAGCACACGTTCTTTGAAATTTTTAAGTCTCAAACAATGCCCTGATATCTTTCATTTTCCCATCCTATTATTCAGTTGCGTATCTCGTCTACCCTGCTACCCAATTGAATTCCAAGATAAATATATCGTATTGCTAGGTAGGCCTTAAAATGGTTATATCAGAAGACATCCTGCTGTAGCTTTAGAATGTCAGTGCACCACTGGACCAATTGTCCAGGGTGAAGATGACACAGTGGAGGATGAGATCAGTAATTATGCACTAGCTAATATCTGTAATTAGCAGTGCAAGGCAGATCGGAGGTGGAATGCTAAAGCACTCTCAACCATTCACTGCATTGGAGTCTTTTTGAAAGGTAGTTGGAGGTACAAAAACCCAGAGTATCCTCGACGACAAACCAATTTCAGTATCAGATTCCCATATACAGAGTGCAGGGGAACAGGTTAAAGGAGCTTCCTTCAGTGAGAAGGTAAGACTATCACTTTAACGTAAAACAAAACATTCTAACCTCAAAAGCAGTCTTTTCCTCGGATGGAATATTGCTAGTACCAGTATCTAAAGCAATCTTTTTTCAGCCTTGGAGGCAGTCAAAGTCAAGAGTACCACAATGTAATGGCTATTGCTTCCATCTCGACGGAAAGAATATTCGCGTGCAAGACCCCATTATAAGTTAGTGAGTATCTTCAGATGCTGTAAACTTTTTTTAGTCTAAAAAGAAATGATATAATGTGAGTTTCACTTACCGTGTAAAATGGTAAAATGATGCAGTACGCTGGAGGACGTTTTTTTTTCTTGCTTCGTCCCAGCGATGCAGAGACATTCTGTTGTGCAACACTGCCCCTGCTGGTCATTCAGTATATTCTGCAGATGGAAAAGTCCACTGTTAGTGCATTTGCCATGATTAGGAAATGAATATTATTAAACTAATGCAATACAGCCAAAAATGATTTATATAAAGCATTAATAGATCAGTAGTATGGGCTCTGTGATGGAGTGAAAAAATCAACAGCTCATAAGAAATTCAAATCTCATTCTGTGTTTTCACCCTAGAATACTTCCCTCAATCCCATGCCTCATCTGCTTCTACCATCTACACAACTTTAGCACCTACATTATGACTTAGAGCAAAATATCTCATTGCCAGTCTAGTGACCGTGTACCTGTGTCACTGAATTTGTTTTAGGTTATGGTACAGCAGAAGTAATTAAATCATATGTTAAGTCGAAAGAGCAGGTTTTATGCTGCAGTTAACAGGAATAATGCAAATTCTGAACAACTTATTTTAACGTCTTCATTTTCACAAAATCCAAGCAGGTAACCAAGAGTGAAGTCAAGAATATTCTGATCAAGCACACGTTCTTTGAAATTTTTAAGTCTCAAGCAATGCCCTGATATCTCTCATTTTCCCATCCTATTATTCAGTTGCGTATCTCGTCTACCCTGCTACCCAATTGAATTCCAAGATAAATATATCGTATTGCTAGGTAGGCCTTAAAATGGTTATATTAGAAGACATCCTGCTGTAGCTTTAGAATGTCAGTGCACCACTGGACCAATTGTCCAGGGTGAAGATGACACAGTGGAGGATGAGATCAGTAATTATGCACTAGCTAATATCTGTAATTAGCAGTGCAAGGCAGGTCGGAGGTGGAATGCTAAAGCACTCTCAACCATTCACTGCATTGGAGTCTTTATGAAAGGTAGTTGGAGGTACAAAAACCCAGAGTATCCTCGACGACAAACCAATTTCAGTATCAGATTCCCATTTACAGAGTGCAGGGGAACAGGTTAAAGTAAAAGAAAACATTCTAACCTCAAAAGCAGTCTTTTCCTCGGATGGAATATTGCTAGTACCAGTATCTAAAGCAATCTTTTTTCAGCCTTGGAGGCAGTCAAAGTCAAGAGTACCACAATGTAATGGCTATTGCTTCCATCTCGACGGAAAGAATATTCGCGTGCAAGACCCCATTATAAGTTTGTGAGTATCTTCAGATGCTGTAAACTTTTTTTAGTCTAAAAAGAAATGATATAATGTCAGTTTGACTTACCGTGTAAAATGGTAAAATGATGCAGTACGCTGGAGGACTTTTTTTTTCTTTCTTGCTTCGTCCCAGCAATGCAGAGAAATGCTGTTGTGCAACACTGCCCCTGCTCGTCATTCAGTATATTCTGCAGATGGAAAAGTCCACTGTTCGTGCATTTGCCATGATTAGGAAATGAATATTATTAAACTAATGCAATATAGCCAAAAATGATTTATATAAAACATTAGATCAGTAGTATGGGCTCTGTGATGGAGCGAAAAAATCAACGGCTCATAAGAAATTCAAATCTCATTCTGTGTTTTCACCCTGGAATACTTCCCTCAATTCCATGCCTCATCTGCTTCTACCCTCTACACAACTTTAGCACCTATATTACGACGTAGAGCAAAATATCTCATAGTCAGTCTAGTGACCGTGTACCTGTGTCACTGAATTTGTTTTAGGTTATGGTACAGCAGAAGTAATTAAATCATATGTTAAGTCGAAAGAGCAGTTTTTTTGCTGCAGTTAACAGGAATAATGCAAATTCTGAACAACTTATTTTAACGTCTTCATTTTCACAAAATCCAAGCAGGTAACCAAGAGTGAAGTCAAGAATATACTGATCAAGCCCACGTTCTTTGAAGTTTTTAAGTCTCAAACAATGCCCTGATAACTTTCATTTTCCCATCCTATTATTCAGTTGCGTATCTAGTCTACCCTGCTACCCAATTGAATTCCAAGATAAATATATCGTATTGCTAGGTAGGCCTTAAAATGGTTATATCAGAAGACATCCTGCTGTAGCTTTAGAATGTCAGTGCACCACTGGACCAATTGTCCAGGGTGAAGAGGACACGGTGGAGGATGAGATCAGTAATTATGCACTAGCTAATATCTGTAATTAGCAGTGCAAGGCAGATCGGAGGTGGAATGCTAAAGCACTCTCAACCATTCACTGCATTGGAGTCTTTATGAAAGGTAGTTGGAGGTACAAAACCCAGAGTATCCTCGACGACAAACCAATTTCAGTATCAGATTCCCATATACAGAGTGCAGGGGAACAGGTTAAAGGAGCCTCCTTCAGTGAGAAGGTAAGACTATCACTTTAACGTAAAAGAAAACATTCTAACCTCAAAAGCAGTCTTTTCCTCGGATGGAATATTGCTAGTACCAGTATCTAAAGCAATCTTATTTCAGCCTTGGAGGCAGTCAAAGTCAAGAATACCACAATGTAATGGCTATTGCTTCCATCTCGACGGAAAGAATATTCGCGTGCAAGACCCCATTATAAGTTAGTGAGTATCTTCAGATGCTGTAAACTTTTTTTAGTCTATAAAGAAATGATATAATGTGAGTTTGACTTACCGTGTAAAATGGTAAAATGATGCAGTACGCTGGAGGACGTTTTTTTTTTTCTTGCTTCGTCCCAGCAATGCAGAGACATTCTGTTGTGCAACACTGCCCCTGCTGGTCATTCAGTATATTCTGCAGATGGAAAAGTCCACTGTTAGTGCATTTGCCATGATTAGGAAATGAATATTATTAAACTAATGCAATACAGCCAAAAATGATTTATATAAAGCATTATTAGATCAGTAGTATGGGCTCTGTGATGGAGTGGAAAAATCAACAGCTCATAAGAAATTCAAATCTCATTCTGTATTTTCACCCTAGAATACTTCCCTCAATCCCATGCCTCATCTGCTTCTACCCTCTACACAACTTTAGCACCTATATTATGACTTAGAGCAAAATATCTCATTGCCAGTCTAGTGACCGTGTACCTGTGTCACTGAATTTGTTTTAGGTTATGGTACAGCAGAAGTAATTAAATCATATGTTAAGTCGAAAGAGCAGGTTTTATGCTGCAGTTAACAGGAATAATGCAAATTCTGAACAACTTATTTTAACGTCTTCATTTTCACAAAATCCAAGCAGGTAACCAAGAGTGAAGTCAAGAATATTCTGATCAAGCACACGTTCTTTGAAATTTTTAAGTCTCAAACAATGCCCTGATATCTTTCATTTTCCCATCCTATTATTCAGTTGCGTATCTCGTCTACCCTGCTACCCAATTGAATTCCAAGATAAATATATCGTATTGCTAGGTAGGCCTTAAAATGGTTATATCAGAAGACATCCTGCTGTAGCTTTAGAATGTCAGTGCACCACTGGACCAATTGTCCAGGGTGAAGATGACACAGTGGAGGATGAGATCAGTAATTATGCACTAGCTAATATCTGTAATTAGCAGTGCAAGGCAGATCGGAGGTGGAATGCTAAAGCACTCTCAACCATTCACTGCATTGGAGTCTTTATGAAAGGTAGTTGGAGGTACAAAACCCAGAGTATCCTCGACGACAAACCAATTTCAGTATCAGATTCCCATATACAGAGTGCAGGGGAACAGGTTAAAGGAGCCTCCTTCAGTGAGAAGGTAAGACTATCACTTTAACGTAAAAGAAAACATTCTAACCTCAAAAGCAGTCTTTTCCTCGGATGGAATATTGCTAGTACCAGTATCTAAAGCAATCTTATTTCAGCCTTGGAGGCAGTCAAAGTCAAGAATACCACAATGTAATGGCTATTGCTTCCATCTCGACGGAAAGAATATTCGCGTGCAAGACCCCATTATAAGTTAGTGAGTATCTTCAGATGCTGTAAACTTTTTTTAGTCTATAAAGAAATGATAATGTGAGTTTGACTTACCGTGTAAAATGGTAAAATGATGCAGTACGCTGGAGGACGTTTTTTTTTTTCTTGCTTCGTCCCAGCAATGCAGAGACATTCTGTTGTGCAACACTGCCCCTGCTGGTCATTCAGTATATTCTGCAGATGGAAAAGTCGACTGTTAGTGCATTTGCCATGATTAGGAAATGAATATTATTAAACTAATGCAATACAGCCAAAAATGATTTATATAAAGCATTATTAGATCAGTAGTATGGGCTCTGTGATGGAGTGGAAAAATCAACAGCTCATAAGAAATTCAAATCTCATTCTGTATTTTCACCCTAGAATACTTCCCTCAATCCCATGCCTCATCTGCTTCTACCCTCTACACAACTTTAGCACCTATATTATGACGTAGAGCAAAATATCTCATTGCCAGTCTAGTGACCGTGTACCTGTGTCACTGAATTTGTTTTAGGTTATGGTACAGCAGAAGTAATTAAATCATATGTTAAGTCGAAAGAGCAGGTTTTATGCTGCAGTTAACAGGAATAATGCAAATTCTGAACAACTTATTTTAACGTCTTCATTTTCACAAAATCCAAGCAGGTAACCAAGAGTGAAGTCAAGAATATTCTGATCAAGCACACGTTCTTTGAAATTTTTAAGTCTCAAACAATGCCCTGATATCTTTCATTTTCCCATCCTATTATTCAGTTGCGTATCTCGTCTACCCTGCTACCCAATTGAATTCCAAGATAAATATATCGTATTGCTAGGTAGGCCTTAAAATGGTTATATCAGAAGACATCCTGCTGTAGCTTTAGAATGTCAGTGCACCACTGGACCAATTGTCCAGGGTGAAGATGACACAGTGGAGGATGAGATCAGTAATTATGCACTAGCTAATATCTGTAATTAGCAGTGCAAGGCAGATCGGAGGTGGAATTCTAAAGCACTCTCAACCATTCACTGCATTGGAGTCTTTATGAAAGGTAGTTGGAGGTACAAAACCCAGAGTATCCTCGACGACAAACCAATTTCAGTATCAGATTCCCATATACAGAGTGCAGGGGAACAGGTTAAAGGAGCCTCCTTCAGTGAGAAGGTAAGACTATCACTTTAACGTAAAAGAAAACATTTTAACCTCAAAAGCAGTCTTTTCCTCGGATGGAATATTGCTAGTACCAGTATCTAAAGCAATCTTATTTCAGCCTTGGAGGCAGTCAAAGTCAAGAATACCACAATGTAATGGCTATTGCTTCCATCTCGACGGAAAGAATATTCGCGTGCAAGACCCCATTATAAGTTAGTGAGTATCTTCAGATGCTGTAAACTTTTTTTAGTCTATAAAGAAATGATATAATGTGAGTTTGACTTACCGTGTAAAATGGTAAAATGATGCAGTACGCTGGAGGACGTTTGTTTTTTTTCTTGCTTCGTCCCAGCAATTCAGACACATTCTGTTGTGCAACACTGCCCCTGCTGGTCATTCAGTATATTCTGCAGATGGAAAAGTCCACTGTTAGTGCATTTGCCAGGATTAGGAAATGAATATTATTAAACTAATGCAATACAGCCAAAAATGATTTATATAAAGCATTATTAGATCAGTAGTGTGGGCTCTGTGATGGAGTGAAAAAATCAACAGCTCATAAGAAATTCAAATCTCATTCTGTGTTTTCACCCTAGAATACTTCCCTCAATCCCATGCCTCATCTGCTTCTACCCTCTACACAACTTTAGCACCTATATTATGACTTAGAGCAAAATATCTCATTGCCAGTCTAGTGACCGTGTACCTGTGTCACTGAATTTGTTTTAGGTTATGGTGCAGCAGAAGTAATTAAATCATATGTTAAGTCGAAAGAGCAGGTTTTTTGCTGCAGTTAACAGGAATAATGCAAATTCTGAACAACTTATTTTAACGTCTTCATTTTCACAAAATCCAAGCAGGTAACCAAGAGTGAAGTCAAGAATATTCTGATCAAGCACACGTTCTTTGAAATTTTTAAGTCTCAAACAATGCCCTGATATCTTTCATTTTCCCATCCTAATATTCAGTTGCGTATCTCGTCTACCCTGCTACCCAATTGAATTCCAAGATAAATATATCGTATTGCTAGGTAGGCCTTAAAATGGTTATATCAGAAGACATCCTGCTGCAGCTTTAGAATGTCAGTGCACCACTGGACCAATTGTCCAGGGTGAAGATGACACAGTGCAGGATGAGATCAGTAATTATGCACTAGCTAATATCTGTAATTAGGCGTGCAAGGCAGGTCGGAGGTGGAATGCTAAAGCACTCTCAACCATTCACTGCATTGGAGTCTTTATGAAAGGTAGTTGGAGGTACAAAAACCCAGAGTATCCTCGACGACAAACCAATTTCAGTATCAGATTCCCATTTACAGAGTGCAGGGGAACAGGTTAACGTAAAACAAAACATTCTAACCTCAAAAGCAGTCTTTTCCTCGGATGGAATATTGCTAGTACCAGTATCTAAAGCAATCTTTTTTCAGCCTTGGAGGCAGTCAAAGTCAAGAGTACCACAATGTAATGGCTATTGCTTCCATCTCGACGGAAAGAATATTCGCGTGCAAGACCCCATTATAAGTTAGTGAGTATCTTCAGATGCTGTAAACTTTTTTTAGTCTAAAAAGAAATGATATAATGTGAGTTTGACTTACCGTGTAAAATGGTAAAATGATGCAGTACGCTGGAGGACGTTTGTTTTTTTTCTTGCTTCGTCCCAGCAATTCAGACACATTCTGTTGTGCAACACTGCCCCTGCTGGTCATTCAGTATATTCTGCAGATGGAAAAGTCCACTGTTAGTGCATTTGCTAGGATTAGGAAATGAATATTATTAAACTAATGCAATACAGCCAAAAATGATTTATATAAAGCATTATTAGATCAGTAGTGTGGGCTCTGTGATGGAGTGAAAAAATCAACAGCTCATAAGAAATTCAAATCTCATTCTGTGTTTTCACCCTAGAATACTTCCCTCAATCCCATGCCTCATCTGCTTCTACCCTCTACACAACTTTAGCACCTATATTATGACTTAGAGCAAAATATCTCATTGCCAGTCTAGTGACCGTGTACCTGTGTCACTGAATTTGTTTTAGGTTATGGTGCAGCAGAAGTAATTAAATCATATGTTAAGTCGAAAGAGCAGGTTTTTTGCTGCAGTTAACAGGAATAATGCAAATTCTGAACAACTTATTTTAACGTCTTCATTGTCACAAAATCCAAGCAGGTAACCAAGAGTGAAGTCAAGAATATTCTGATCAAGCACACGTTCTTTGAAATTTTTAAGTCTCAAACAATGCCCTGATATCTTTCATTTTCCCATCCTAATATTCAGTTGCGTATCTCGTCTACCCTGCTACCCAATTGAATTCCAAGATAAATATATCGTATTGCTAGGTAGGCCTTAAAATGGTTATATCAGAAGACATCCTGCTGCAGCTTTAGAATGTCAGTGCACCACTGGACCAATTGTCCAGGGTGAAGATGACACAGTGCAGGATGAGATCAGTAATTATGCACTAGCTAATATCTGTAATTAGGCGTGCAAGGCAGGTCGGAGGTGGAATGCTAAAGCACTCTCAACCATTCACTGCATTGGAGTCTTTATGAAAGGTAGTTGGAGGTACAAAAACCCAGAGTATCCTCGACGACAAACCAATTTCAGTATCAGATTCCCATATACAGAGTGCAGGGGAACAGGTTAAAGGAGCTTCCTTCAGTGAGAAGGTAAGACTATCACTTTAACGTAAAAGAAAACATTCTAACCTCAAAAGCAGTCTTTTCCTCGGATGGAATATTGCTAGTACCAGTATCTAAAGCAATCTTATTTCAGCCTTGGAGGCAGTCAAAGTCAAGAATACCACAATGTAATGGCTATTGCTTCCATCTCGAAGGAAAGAATATTCGAGTGCAAGACCCCATTATAAGTTAGTGAGTATCTTCAGATGCTGTAAACTTTTTTTAGTCTAAAAAGAAATGATATAATGTCAGTTTGACTTACCGTGTAAAATGGTAAAATGATGCAGTACGCTGGAGGACGTTTTTTTTTTTTTCTTGCTTCGTCCCAGCAATGCAGAGAAATGCTGTTGTGCAACACTGCCCCTGCTCGTCATTCAGTATATTCTGCAGATGGAAAAGTCCACTGTTAGTGCATTTGCCATGATTAGGAAATGAATATTATTAAACTAATGCAATATAGCCAAAAATGATTTATATAAAACATTATTAGATCAGTAGTATGGGCTCTGTGATGGAGTGAAAAAATCAACAGCTCATAAGAAATTCAAATCTCATTCTGTATTTTCACCCTAGAATACTTCCCTCAATCCCATGCCTCATCTGCTTCTACCCTCTACACAACTTTAGCACCTATATTATGACTTGGAGCAAAATATCTCATTGCCAGTCTAGTGACCGTGTACCTGTGTCACTGAATTTGTTTTAGGTTATGGTACAGCAGAAGTAATTAAATCATATGTTAAGTCGAAAGAGCAGGTTTTATGCTGCAGTTAACAGGAATAATGCAAATTCTGAACAACTTATTTTAACGTCTTCATTTTCACAAAATCCAAGCAGGTAACCAACAGTGAAGTCAAGAATATTCTGATCAAGCACACGTTCTTTGAAATTTTTAAGTCTCAAACAATGCCCTGATATCTTTCATTTTCCCATCCTATTATTCAGTTGCGTATCTCATCTACCCTGCTACCCAATTGAATTCCAAGATAAATATATTGTATTGCTAGGTAGGCCTTAAAATGGTTATATTAGAAGACATCCTGCTGTAGCTTTAGAATGTCAGTGCACCACTGGACCAATTGTCCAGGGTGAAGATGACACAGTGGAGGATGAGATCAGTAATTATGCACTAGCTAATATCTGTAATTAGCAGTGCAAGGCAGGTCGGAGGTGGAATGCTAAAGCACTCTCAACCATTCACTGCATTGGAGTCTTTATGAAAGGTAGTTGGAGGTACAAAAACCCAGAGTATCCTCGACGACAAACCAATTTCAGTATCAGATTCCCATTTACAGAGTGCAGGGGAACAGGTTAAAGTAAAAGAAAACATTCTAACCTCAAAAGCAGTCTTTTCCTCGGATGGAATATTGCTAGTACCAGTATCTAAAGCAATCTTATTTCAGCCTTGGAGGCAGTCAAAGTCAAGAGTACCACAATGTAATGGCTATTGCTTCCATCTCGACGGAAAGAATATTCGCGTGCAAGACCCCATTATAAGTTTGTGAGTATCTTCAGATGCTGTAAACTTTTTTTAGTCTAAAAAGAAATGATATAATGTCAGTTTGACTTACCGTGTAAAATGGTAAAATGATGCAGTACGCTGGAGGACTTTTTTTTTTTTCTTGCTTCGTCCCAGCAATGCAGAGAAATGCTGTTGTGCAACACTGCCCCTGCTCGTCATTCAGTATATTCTGCAGATGGAAAAGTCCACTGTTAGTGCATTTGCCATGATTAGGAAATGAATATTATTAAACTAATGCAATATAGCCAAAAATGATTTATATAAAACATTATTAGATCAGTAGTATGGGCTCTGTGATGGAGCGAAAAAATCAACGGCTCATAAGAAATTCAAATCTCATTCTGTGTTTTCACCCTGGAATACTTCCCTCAATTCCATGCCTCATCTGCTTCTACCCTCTACACAACTTTAGCACCTATATTACGACGTAGAGCAAAATATCTCATAGTCAGTCTAGTGACCGTGTACCTGTGTCACTGAATTTGTTTTAGGTTATGGTACAGCAGAAGTAATTAAATCATATGTTAAGTCGAAAGAGCAGGTTTTTTGCTGCAGTTAACAGGAATAATGCAAATTCTGAACAACTTATTTTAACGTCTTCATTTTCACAAAATCCAAGCAGGTAACCAAGAGTGAAGTCAAGAATATACTGATCAAGCTCACGTTCTTTGAAGTTTTTAAGTCTCAAACAATGCCCTGATAACTTTCATTTTCCCATCCTATTATTCAGTTGCGTATCTCGTCTATCCTGCTACCCAATTGAATTCCAAGATAAATATATCGTATTGCTAGGTAGGCCTTAAAATGGTTATATCATAAGACATCCTGCTGTAGCTTTAGAATGTCAGTGCACCACTGGACCAATTGTCCAGGGTGAAGATGACACAGTGGAGGATGAGATCAGTAATTATGCTCTAGCTAATATCTGTAATTAGCAGTGCAAGGCAGATCGGAGGTGGAATGCTAAAGCACTCTCAACCATTCACTGCATTGGAGTCTTTTTGAAAGGTAGTTGGAGGTACAAAAACCCAGAGTATCCTCGACGACAAACCAATTTCAGTATCAGATTCCCATATACAGAGTGCAGGGGAACAGGTTAAAGGAGCTTCCTTCAGTGAGAAGGTAAGACTATCACTCTAACGTAAAAGAAAACATTCTAACCTCAAAAGCAGTCTTTTCCTCGGATGGAATATTGCTAGTACCAGTATCTAAAGCAATCTTATTTCAGCCTTGGAGGCAGTCAAAGTCAAGAATACCACAATGTAATGGCTATTGCTTCCATCTCGACGGAAAGAATATTCGCGTGCAAGACCCCATTATAAGTTAGTGAGTATCTTCAGATGCTGTAAACTTTTTTTAGTCTAAAAAGAAATGATATAATGTGAGTTTGACTTACCGTGTAAAATGGTAAAATGATGCAGTACGCTGGAGGACGTTTTTTTTTTTCTTGCTTCGTCCCAGCAATGCAGAGACATTCTGTTGTGCAACACTGCGCCTGCTGGTCATTCAGTATATTCTGCAGATGGAAAAGTCTACTGTTAGTGCATTTGTCATGATTAGGAAATGAATATTATTAAACTAATGCAATACAGTCAAAAATGATTTATATAAAGCATTATTAGATCAGTAGTATGGGCTCTGTGATGGAGCGAAAAAATCAACGGCTCATAAGAAATTCAAATCTCATTCTGTGTTTTCACCCTGGAATACTTCCCTCAATTCCATGCCTCATCTGCTTCTACCCTCTACACAACTTTAGCACCTATATTACGACGTAGAGCAAAATATCTCATTGCCAGTCTAGTGACCGTGTACCTGTGTCACTGAATTTGTTTTAGGTTATGGTACAGCAGAAGTAATTAAATCATATGTTAAGTCGAAAGAGCAGGTTTTATGCTGCAGTTAACAGGAATAATGCAAATTCTGAACAACTTATTTTAACGTCTTCATTTTCACAAAATCCAAGCAGGTAACCAAGAGTGAAGTCAAGAATATTCTGATCAAGCACACGTTCTTTGAAATTTTTAAGTCTCAAACAATGCCCTGATATCTTTCATTTTCCCATCCTATTATTCAGTTGCGTATCTCGTCTACCCTGCTACCCAATTGAATTCCAAGATAAATATATCGTATTGCTAGGTAGGCCTTAAAATGGTTATATCAGAAGACATCCTGCTGTAGCTTTAGAATGTCAGTGCACCACTGGACCAATTGTCCAGGGTGAAGATGACACAGTGGAGGATGAGATCAGTAATTATGCACTAGCTAATATCTGTAATTAGCAGTGCAAGGCAGATCGGAGGTGGAATGCTAAAGCACTCTCAACCATTCACTGCATTGGAGTCTTTATGAAAGGTAGTTGGAGGTACAAAAACCCAGAGTATCCTCGACGACAAACCAATTTCAGTATCAGATTCCCATATACAGAGTGCAGGGGAACAGGTTAAAGGAGCTTCCTTCAGTGAGAAGGTAAGACTATCACTTTAACGTAAAAGAAAACATTCTAACCTCAAAAGCAGTCTTTTTCTCGCATGGAATATTGCTAGTACCAGTATCTAAAGCAATCTTTTTTCAGCCTTGGAGGCAGTCAAAGTCAAGAGTACCACAATGTAATGGCTATTGCTTCCATCTCGACGGAAAGAATATTCGCGTGCAAGACCCCATTATAAGTTAGTGAGTATCTTCAGATGCTGTAAACTTTTTTTAGTCTAAAAAGAAATGATATAATGTGAGTTTCACTTACCGTGTAAAATGGTAAAATGATGCAGTACGCTGGAGGACGTTTTTTTTTCTTTCTTGCTTCGTCCCAGCAATGCAGAGACATTCTGTTGTGCAACACTGCCCCTGCTGGTCATTCAGTATATTCTGCAGATGGAAAAGTCCACTGTTAGTGCATTTGCCATGATTAGGAAATGAATATTATTAAACTAATGCAATACAGCCAAAAATGATTTATATAAAGCATTATTAGATCAGTAGTATGGGCTCTGTGATGGAGTGAAAAAATCAACAGCTCATAAGAAATTCAAATCTCATTCTGTATTTTCACCCTAGAATACTTCCCTCAATCCCATGCCTCATCTGCTTCTACCCTCTACACAACTTTAGCACCTATATTATGACTTAGAGCAAAATATCTCATTGCCAGTCTAGTGACCGTGTACCTGTGTCACTGAATTTGGTTTAGGTTATGGTACAGCAGAAGTAATTAAATCATATGTTAAGTCGAAAGAGCAGGTTTTATGCTGCAGTTAACAGGAATAATGCAAATTCTGAACAACTTATTTTAACGTCTTCATTTTCACAAAATCCAAGCAGGTAACCAAGAGTGAAGTCAAGAATATTCTGATCAAGCACACGTTCTTTGAAATTTTTAAGTCTCAAACAATGCCCTGATATCTTTCATTTTCCCATCCTATTATTCAGTTGCGTATCTCGTCTACCCTGCTACCCAATTGAATTCCAAGATAAATATATCGTATTGCTAGGTAGGCCTTAAAATGGTTATATCAGAAGACATCCTGCTGTAGCTTTAGAATGTCAGTGCACCACTGGACCAATTGTCCAGGGTGAAGATGACACAGTGGAGGATGAGATCAGTAATTATGCACTAGCTAATATCTGTAATTAGCAGTGCAAGGCAGATCGGAGGTGGAATGCTAAAGCACTCTCAACCATTCACTGCATTGGAGTCTTTATGAAAGGTAGTTGGAGGTACAAAACCCAGAGTATCCTCGACGACAAACCAATTTCAGTATCAGATTCCCATATACAGAGTGCAGGGGAACAGGTTAAAGGAGCCTCCTTCAGTGAGAAGGTAAGACTATCACTTTAACGTAAAAGAAAACATTCTAACCTGAAAAGCAGTCTTTTCCTCGGATGGAATATTGCTAGTACCAGTATCTAAAGCAATCTTTTTTCAGGATTGGAGGCAGTCAAAGTCAAGAGTACCACAATGTAATGGCTATTGCTTCCATCTCGACGGAAAGAATATTCGCGTGCAAGACCCCATTATAAGTTAGTGAGTATCTTCAGATGCTGTAAACTTTTTTTAGTCTAAAAAGAAATGATATAATGTGAGTTTGACTTACCGTGTAAAATGGTAAAATGATGCAGTACGCTGGAGGACGTTTTTTTTTTTTCTTGCTTCGTCCCAGCAATGCAGAGACATTCTGTTGTGCAACACTGCCCCTGCTGGTCATTCAGTATATTCTGCAGATGGAAAAGTCCACTGTTAGTGCATTTGCCATGATTAGGAAATGAATATTATTAAACTAATGCAATACAGCCAAAAATGATTTATATAAAGCATTATTAGATCAGTAGTATGGGCTCTGTGAAGGAGTGAAAAAATCAACAGCTCATAAGAAATTCAAATCTCATTCTGTATTTTCACCCTAGAATACTTCCCTCAATCCCATGCCTCATCTGCTTCGACCCTCTACACAACTTTAGCACCTATATTATGACTTAGAGCAAAATATCTCATTGCCAGTCTAGTGACCGTGTACCTGTGTCACTGAATTTGGTTTAGGTTATGGTACAGCAGAAGTAATTAAATCATATGTTAAGTCGAAAGAGCAGGTTTTATGCTGCAGTTAACAGGAATAATGCAAATTCTGAACAACTTATTTTAACGTCTTCATTTTCACAAAATCCAAGCAGGTAACCAACAGTGAAGTCAAGAATATTCTGATCAAGCACACGTTCTTTGAAATTTTTAAGTCTCAAACAATGCCCTGATATCTTTCATTTTCCCATCCTATTATTCAGTTGCGTATCTCGTCTACCCTGCTACCCAATTGAATTCCAAGATAAATATATCGTATTGCTAGGTAGGCCTTAAAATGGTTATATCAGAAGACATCCTGCTGTAGCTTTAGAATGTCAGTGCACCACTGGACCAATTGTCCAGGGTGAAGATGACACAGTGGAGGATGAGATCAGTAATTATGCACTAGCTAATATCTGTAATTAGCAGTGCAAGGCAGATCGGAGGTGGAATGCTAAAGCACTCTCAACCATTCACTGCATTGGAGTCTTTTTGAAAGGTAGTTGGAGGTACAAAAACCCAGAGTATCCTCGACGACAAACCAATTTCAGTATCAGATTCCCATATTCAGAGTGCAGGGGAACAGGTTAAAGGAGCTTCCTTCAGTGAGAAGGTAAGACTATCACTTTAACGTAAAACAAAACATTCTAACCTCAAAAGCAGTCTTTTCCTCGGATGGAATATTGCTAGTACCAGTATCTAAAGCAATCTTTTTTCAGGCTTGGAGGCAGTCAAAGTCAAGAGTACCACAATGTAATGGCTATTGCTTCCATCTCGACGGAAAGAATATTCGCGTGCAAGACCCCATTATAAGTTAGTGAGTATCTTCAGATGCTGTAAACTTTTTTTAGTCTAAAAAGAAATCATATAATGTGAGTTTGACTTACCGTGTAAAATGGTAAAATGATGCAGTACGCTGGAGGACGTTTTTTTTTTTCTTGCTTCGTCCCAGCAATGCAGAGACATTCTGTTGTGCAACACTGCCCCTGCTGGTCATTCGGTATATTCTGCAGATGGAAAAGTCCACTGTTAGTGCATTTGCCATGATTAGGAAATGAATATTATTAAACTAATGCAATACAGCCAAAAATGATTTATATAAAGCATTATTAGATCAGTAGTATGGGATCTGTGATGGAGTGAAAAAATCAACAGCTCATAAGAAATTCAAATCTCATTCTGTATTTTCACCCTAGAATACTTCCCTCAATCCCATGCCTCATCTGCTTCTACCCTCTACACAACTTTAGCACCTATATTATGACTTTGAGCAAAATATCTCATTGCCAGTCTAGTGACCGTGTACCTGTGTCACTGAATTTGTTTTAGGTTATGGTACAGCAGAAGTAATTAAATCATATGTTAAGTCGAAAGAGCAGGTTTTATGCTGCAGTTAACAGGAATAATGCAAATTCTGAACAACTTTTTTTAACGTCTTCATTTTCACAAAATCCAAGCAGGTAACCAAGAGTGAAGTCAAGAATATTCTGATCAAGCACACGTTCTTTGAAATTTTTAAGTCTCAAACAATGCCCTGATATCTTTCATTTTCCCATCCTAATATTCAGTTGCGTATCTCGTCTACCCTGCTACCCAATTGAATTCCAAGATAAATATATCGTATTGCTAGGTAGGCCTTAAAATGGTTATATCAGAAGACATCCTGCTGCAGCTTTAGAATGTCAGTGCACCACTGGACCAATTGTCCAGGGTGAAGATGACACAGTGGAGGATGAGATCAGTAATTATGCACTAGCTAATATCTGTAATTAGGCGTGCAAGGCAGGTCGGAGGTGGAATGCTAAAGCACTCTCAACCATTCACTGCATTGGAGTCTTTATGAAAGGTAGTTGGAGGTACAAAAACCCAGAGTATCCTCGACGACAAACCAATTTCAGTATCAGATTCCCATATACAGAGTGCAGGGGAACAGGTTAAAGGAGCTTCCTTCAGTGAGAAGGTAAGACTATCACTTTAACGTAAAAGAAAACATTCTAACCTCAAAAGCAGTCTTTTCCTCGGATGGAATATTGCTAGTACAAGTATCTAAAGCAATCTTATTTCAGCCTTGGAGGCAGTCAAAGTCAAGAATACCACAATGTAATGGCTATTGCTTCCATCTCGACGGAAAGAATATTCGCGTGCAAGACCCCATTATAAGTTAGTGAGTATCTTCAGATGCTGTAAACTTTTTTTAGTCTAAAAAGAAATGATATAATGTGAGTTTGACTTACCGTGTAAAATGGTAAAATGATGCAGTACGCTGGAGGACGTTTTTTTTTTTTCTTGCTTCGTCCCAGCAATGCAGAGACATTCTGTTGTGCAACACTGCCCCTGCTGGTCATTCAGTATATTCTGCAGATGGAAAAGTCCACTGTTAGTGCATTTGCCATGATTAGGAAATGAATATTATTAAACTAATGCAATACAGCCAAAAATGATTTATATAAAGCATTATTAGATCAGTAGTATGGGCTCTGTGATGGAGTGAAAAAATCAACAGCTCATAAGAAATTCAAATCTCATTCTGTATTTTCACCCTAGAATACTTCCCTCAATCCCATGCCTCATCTGCTTCTACCCTCTACACAACTTTAGCACCTATATTATGACTTAGAGCAAAATATCTCATTGCCAGTCTAGTGACCGTGTACCTGTGTCACTGAATTTGGTTTAGGTTATGGTACAGCAGAAGTAATTAAATCATATGTTAAGTCGAAAGAGCAGGTTTTATGCTGCAGTTAACAGGAATAATGCAAATTCTGAACAACTTATTTTAACGTCTTCATTTTCACAAAATCCAAGCAGGTAACCAAGAGTGAAGTCAAGAATATTCTGATCAAGCACACGTTCTTTGAAATTTTTAAGTCTCAAACAATGCCCTGATATCTTTCATTTTCCCATCCTATTATTCAGTTGCGTATCTCGTCTACTCTGCTACCCAATTGAATTCCAAGATAAATATATCGTATTGCTAGGTAGGCCTTAAAATGGTTATATCAGAAGACATCCTGCTGTAGCTTTAGAATGTCAGTGCACCACTGGACCAATTGTCCAGGGTGAAGATGACACAGTGGAGGATGAGATCAGTAATTATGCACTAGCTAATATCTGTAATTAGCAGTGCAAGGCAGATCGGAGGTGGAATGCTAAAGCACTCTCAACCATTCACTGCATTGGAGTCTTTTTGAAAGGTAGTTGGAGGTACAAAAACCCAGAGTATCCTCGACGACAAACCAATTTCAGTATCAGATTCCCATATTCAGAGTGCAGGGGAACAGGTTAAAGGAGCTTCCTTCAGTGAGAAGGTAAGACTATCACTTTAACGTAAAACAAAACATTCTAACCTCAAAAGCAGTCTTTTCCTCGGATGGAATATTGCTAGTACCAGTATCTAGAGCAATCTTTTTTCAGGCTTGGAGGCAGTCAAAGTCAAGAGTACCACAATGTAATGGCTATTGCTTCCATCTCGACGGAAAGAATATTCGCGTGCAAGACCCCATTATAAGTTAGTGAGTATCTTCAGATGCTGTAAACTTTTTTTAGTCTAAAAAGAAATCATATAATGTGAGTTTGACTTACCGTGTAAAATGGTAAAATGATGCAGTACGCTGGAGGACGTTTTTTTTTTTCTTGCTTCGTCCCAGCAATGCAGAGACATTCTGTTGTGCAACACTGCCCCTGCTGGTCATTCGGTATATTCTGCAGATGGAAAAGTCCACTGTTAGTGCATTTGCCATGATTAGGAAATGAATATTATTAAACTAATGCAATACAGCCAAAAATGATTTATATAAAGCATTATTAGATCAGTAGTATGGGCTCTGTGATGGAGTGAAAAAATCAACAGCTCATAAGAAATTCAAATCTCATTCTGTATTTTCACCCTAGAATACTTCCCTCAATCCCATGCCTCATCTGCTTCTACCCTCTACACAACTTTAGCACCTATATTATGACGTAGAGCAAAATATCTCATTGCCAGTCTAGTGACCGTGTACCTGTGTCACTGAATTTGTTTTAGGTTATGGTACAGCAGAAGTAATTAAATCATATGTTAAGTCGAAAGAGCAGGTTTTATGCTGCAGTTAACAGGAATAATGCAAATTCTGAACAACTTATTTTAACGTCTTCATTTTCACAAAATCCAAGCAGGTAACCAAGAGTGAAGTCAAGAATATTCTGATCCAGCACACGTTCTTTGAAATTTTTAAGTCTCAAACAATGCCCTGATATCTTTCATTTTCCCATCCTATTATTCAGTTGCGTATCTCGTCTACCCTGCTACCCAATTGAATTCCAAGATAAATATATCGTATTGCTAGGTAGGCCTTAAAATGGTTATATCAGAAGACATCCTGCTGTAGCTTTAGAATGTCAGTGCACCACTTGACCAATTGTCCAGGGTGAAGATGACACAGTGGAGGATGAGATCAGTAATTATGCACTAGCTAATATCTGTAATTAGCAGTGCAAGGCAGATCGGAGGTGGAATGCTAAAGCACTCTCAACCATTCACTGCATTGGAGTCTTTATGAAAGGTAGTTGGAGGTACAAAAACCCAGAGTATCCTCGACGACAAACCAATTTCAGTATCAGATTCCCATATACAGAGTGCAGGGGAACAGGTTAAAGGAGCTTCCTTCAGTGAGAAGGTAAGACTATCACTTTAACGTAAAAGAAAACATTCTAACCTCAAAAGCAGTCTTTTTCTCGGATGGAATATTGCTAGTACCAGTATCTAAAGCAATCTTTTTTCAGCCTTGGAGGCAGTCAAAGTCAAGAGTACCACAATGTAATGGCTATTGCTTCCATCTCGACGGAAAGAATATTCGCGTGCAAGACCCCATTATAAGTTAGTGAGTATCTTCAGATGCTGTAAACTTTTTTTAGTCTAAAAAGAAATGATATAATGTGAGTTTGACTTACCGTGTAAAATGGTAAAATGATGCAGTACGCTGGAGGACGTTTTTTTTTTTCTTGCTTCGTCCCAGCAATGCAGAGACATTCTGTTGTGCAACACTGCCCCTGCTGGTCATTCAGTATATTCTGCAGATGGAAAAGTCCACTGTTAGTGCATTTGCCATGATTAGGAAATGAATATTATTAAACTAATGCAATACAGCCAAAAATGATTTATATAAAGCATTATTAGATCAGTAGTATGGGCTCTGTGATGGAGTGAAAAAATCAACAGCTCATAAGAAATTCAAATCTCATTCTGTATTTTCACCCTAGAATACTTCCCTCAATCCCATGCCTCATCTGCTTCTACCCTCTACACAACTTTAGCACCTATATTATGACTTAGAGCAAAATATCTCATTGCCAGTCTAGTGACCGTGTACCTGTGTCACTGAATTTGTTTTAGGTTATGGTACAGCAGAAGTAATTAAATCATATGTTAAGTCGAAAGAGCAGGTTTTATGCTGCAGTTAACAGGAATAATGCAAATTCTGAACAACTTATTTTAACGTCTTCATTTTCACAAAATCCAAGCAGGTAACCAAGAGTGAAGTCAAGAATATTCTGATCAAGCACACGTTCTTTGAAATTTTTAAGTCTCAAACAATGCCCTGATATCTTTCATTTTCCCATCCTATTATTCAGTTGCGTATCTCGTCTACCCTGCTACCCAATTGAATTCCAAGATAAATATATCGTATTGCTAGGTAGGCCTTAAAATGGTTATATCAGAAGACATCCTGCTGTAGCTTTAGAATGTCAGTGCACCACTGGACCAATTGTCCAGGGTGAAGATGACACAGTGGAGGATGAGATCAGTAATTATGCACTAGCTAATATCTGTAATTAGCAGTGCAAGGCAGATCGGAGGTGGAATGCTAAAGCACTCTCAACCATTCACTGCATTGGAGTCTTTATGAAAGGTAGTTGGAGGTACAAAACCCAGAGTATCCTCGACGACAAACCAATTTCAGTATCAGATTCCCATATACAGAGTGCAGGGGAACAGGTTAAAGGAGCCTCCTTCAGTGAGAAGGTAAGACTATCACTTTAACGTAAAAGAAAACATTCTAACCTCAAAAGCAGTCTTTTCCTCGGATGGAATATTGCTAGTACCAGTATCTAAAGCAATCTTATTTCAGCCTTGGAGGCAGTCAAAGTCAAGAATACCACAATGTAATGGCTATTGCTTCCATCTCGAAGGAAAGAATATTCGAGTGCAAGACCCCATTATAAGTTAGTGAGTATCTTCAGATGCTGTAAACTTTTTTTAGTCTAAAAAGAAATGATATAATGTCAGTTTGACTTACCGTGTAAAATGGTAAAATGATGCAGTACGCTGGAGGACGTTTTTTTTTTTTCTTGCTTCGTCCCAGCAATGCAGAGAAATGCTGTTGTGCAACACTGCCCCTGCTCGTCATTCAGTATATTCTGCAGATGGAAAAGTCCACTGTTAGTGCATTTGCCATGATTAGGAAATGAATATTATTAAACTAATGCAATATAGCCAAAAATGATTTATATAAAACATTATTAGATCAGTAGTATGGGCTCTGTGATGGAGTGAAAAAATCAACAGCTCATAAGAAATTCAAATCTCATTCTGTATTTTCACCCTAGAATACTTCCCTCAATCCCATGCCTCATCTGCTTCTACCCTCTACACAACTTTAGCACCTATATTATGACTTAGAGCAAAATATCTCATTGCCAGTCTAGTGACCGTGTACCTGTGTCACTGAATTTGTTTTAGGTTATGGTACAGCAGAAGTAATTAAATCATATGTTAAGTCGAAAGAGCAGGTTTTATGCTGCAGTTAACAGGAATAATGCAAATTCTGAACAACTTATTTTAACGTCTTCATTTTCACAAAATCCAAGCAGGTAACCAAGAGTGAAGTCAAGAATATTCTGATCAAGCACACGTTCTTTGAAATTTTTAAGTCTCAAACAATGCCCTGATATCTTTCATTTTCCCATCCTATTATTCAGTTGCGTATCTCGTCTACCCTGCTACCCAATTGAATTCCAAGATAAATATATCGTATTGCTAGGTAGGCCTTAAAATGGTTATATCAGAAGACATCCTGCTGTAGCTTTAGAATGTCAGTGCACCACTTGACCAATTGTCCAGGGTGAAGATGACACAGTGGAGGATGAGATCAGTAATTATGCACTAGCTAATATCTGTAATTAGCAGTGCAAGGCAGATCGGAGGTGGAATGCTAAAGCACTCTCAACCATTCACTGCATTGGAGTCTTTATGAAAGGTAGTTGGAGGTACAAAAACCCAGAGTATCCTCGACGACAAACCAATTTCAGTATCAGATTCCCATATACAGAGTGCAGGGGAACAGGTTAAAGGAGCTTCCTTCAGTGAGAAGGTAAGACTATCACTTTAACGTAAAAGAAAACATTCTAACCTCAAAAGCAGTCTTTTTCTCGGATGGAATATTGCTAGTACCAGTATCTAAAGCAATCTTTTTTCAGCCTTGGAGGCAGTCAAAGTCAAGAGTACCACAATGTAATGGCTATTGCTTCCATCTCGACGGAAAGAATATTCGCGTGCAAGACCCCATTATAAGTTAGTGAGTATCTTCAGATGCTGTAAACTTTTTTTAGTCTATAAAGAAATGATATAATGTGAGTTTGACTTACCGTGTAAAATGGTAAAATGATGCAGTACGCTGGAGGACGTTTTTTTTTTTTCTTGCTTCGTCCCAGCAATGCAGAGACATTCTGTTGTGCAACACTGCCCCTGCTGGTCATTCAGTATATTCTGCAGATGGAAAAGTCCACTGTTAGTGCATTTGCCATGATTAGGAAATGAATATTATTAAACTAATGCAATACAGCCAAAAATGATTTATATAAAGCATTATTAGATCAGTAGTATGGGCTCTGTGATGGAGTGAAAAAATCAACAGCTCATAAGAAATTCAAATCTCATTCTGTATTTTCACCCTAGAATACTTCCCTCAATCCCATGCCTCATCTGCTTCTACCCTCTACACAACTTTAGCACCTATATTATGACTTAGAGCAAAATATCTCATTGCCAGTCTAGTGACCGTGTACCTGTGTCACTGAATTTGTTTTAGGTTATGGTACAGCAGAAGTAATTAAATCATATGTTAAGTCGAAAGAGCAGGTTTTATGCTGCAGTTAACAGGAATAATGCAAATTCTGAACAACTTATTTTAACGTCTTCATTTTCACAAAATCCAAGCAGGTAACCAAGAGTGAAGTCAAGAATATTCTGATCAAGCACACGTTCTTTGAAATTTTTAAGTCTCAAACAATGCCCTGATATCTTTCATTTTCCCATCCTATTATTCAGTTGCGTATCTCGTCTACTCTGCTACCCAATTGAATTCCAAGATAAATATATCGTATTGCTAGGTAGGCCTTAAAATGGTTATATCAGAAGACATCCTGCTGTAGCTTTAGAATGTCAGTGCACCACTGGACCAATTGTCCAGGGTGAAGATGACACAGTGGAGGATGAGATCAGTAATTATGCACTAGCTAATATCTGTAATTAGCAGTGCAAGGCAGATCGGAGGTGGAATGCTAAAGCACTCTCAACCATTCACTGCATTGGAGTCTTTTTGAAAGGTAGTTGGAGGTACAAAAACCCAGAGTATCCTCGACGACAAACCAATTTCAGTATCAGATTCCCATATTCAGAGTGCAGGGGAACAGGTTAAAGGAACTTCCTTCAGTGAGAAGGTAAGACTATCACTAACGTAAAAGAAAACATTCTAACCTCAAAAGCAGTCTTTTCCTCGGATGGAATATTGCTAGTACCAGTATCTAAAGCAATCTTTTTTCAGGCTTGGAGGCAGTCAAAGTCAAGAGTACCACAATGTAATGGCTATTGCTTCCATCTCGACGGAAAGAATATTCGCGTGCAAGACCCCATTATAAGTTAGTGAGTATCTTCAGATGCTGTAAACTTTTTTTAGTCTAAAAAGAAATCATATAATGTGAGTTTGACTTACCGTGTAAAATGGTAAAATGATGCAGTACGCTGGAGGACGTTTTTTTTTTTCTTGCTTCGTCCCAGCAATGCAGAGACATTCTGTTGTGCAACACTGCCCCTGCTGGTCATTCGGTATATTCTGCAGATGGAAAAGTCCACTGTTAGTGCATTTGCCATGATTAGGAAATGAATATTATTAAACTAATGCAATACAGCCAAAAATGATTTATATAAAGCATTATTAGATCAGTAGTATGGGCTCTGTGATGGAGTGAAAAAATCAACAGCTCATAAGAAATTCAAATCTCATTCTGTATTTTCACCCTAGAATACTTCCCTCAATCCCATGCCTCATCTGCTTCTACCCTCTACACAACTTTAGCACCTATATTATGACGTAGAGCAAAATATCTCATTGCCAGTCTAGTGACCGTGTACCTGTGTCACTGAATTTGTTTTAGGTTATGGTACAGCATAAGTAATTAAATCATATGTTAAGTCGAAAGAGCAGGTTTTATGCTGCAGTTAACAGGAATAATGCAAATTCTGAACAACTTATTTTAACGTCTTCATTTTCACAAAATCCAAGCAGGTAACCAAGAGTGAAGTCAAGAATATTCTGATCAAGCACACGTTCTTTGAAATTTTTAAGTCTCAAACAATGCCCTGATATCTTTCATTTTCCCATCCTATTATTCAGTTGCGTATCTCGTCTACCCTGCTACCCAATTGAATTCCAAGATAAATATATCGTATTGCTAGGTAGGCCTTAAAATGGTTATATCAGAAGACATCCTGCTGTAGCTTTAGAATGTCAGTGCACCACTTGACCAATTGTCCAGGGTGAAGATGACACAGTGGAGGATGAGATCAGTAATTATGCACTAGCTAATATCTGTAATTAGCAGTGCAAGGCAGATCGGAGGTGGAATGCTAAAGCACTCTCAACCATTCACTGCATTGGAGTCTTTATGAAAGGTAGTTGGAGGTACAAAAACCCAGAGTATCCTCGACGACAAACCAATTTCAGTATCAGATTCCCATATACAGAGTGCAGGGGAACAGGTTAAAGGAGCTTCCTTCAGTGAGAAGGTAAGACTATCACTTTAACGTAAAAG
Organism: Triturus cristatus; assembly: GCF_964204655.1. Lineage (NCBI taxonomy): Eukaryota > Metazoa > Chordata > Amphibia > Caudata > Salamandridae > Triturus > Triturus cristatus. The sequence continues at coordinate 660,049,512 of NC_140593.1, forward strand.
AAAACATTCTAACCTCAAAAGCAGTCTTTTTCTCGGATGGAATATTGCTAGTACCAGTATCTAAAGCAATCTTTTTTCAGCCTTGGAGGCAGTCAAAGTCAAGAGTACCACAATGTAATGGCTATTGCTTCCATCTCGACGGAAAGAATATTCGCGTGCAAGACCCCATTATAAGTTAGTGAGTATCTTCAGATGCTGTAAACTTTTTTTAGTCTATAAAGAAATGATATAATGTGAGTTTGACTTACCGTGTAAAATGGTAAAATGATGCAGTACGCTGGAGGACGTTTTTTTTTTTTCTTGCTTCGTCCCAGCAATGCAGAGACATTCTGTTGTGCAACACTGCCCCTGCTGGTCATTCAGTATATTCTGCAGATGGAAAAGTCCACTGTTAGTGCATTTGCCATGATTAGGAAATGAATATTATTAAACTAATGCAATACAGCCAAAAATGATTTATATAAAGCATTATTAGATCAGTAGTATGGGCTCTGTGAAGGAGTGAAAAAACTCAACAGCTCATAAGAAATTCAAATGTCATTCTGTATTTTCACCCTAGAATACTTCCCTCAATCCCATGCCTCATCTGCTTCTACCCTCTACACAACTTTAGCACCTATATTATGACTTAGAGCAAAATATCTCATTGCCAGTCTAGTGACCGTGTACCTGTGTCACTGAATTTGGTTTAGGTTATGGTACAGCAGAAGTAATTAAATCATATGTTAAGTCGAAAGAGCAGGTTTTATGCTGCAGTTAACAGGAATAATGCACATTCTGAACAACTTATTTTAACGTCTTCATTTTCACAAAATCCAAGCAGGTAACCAAGAGTGAAGTCAAGAATATTCTGATCAAGCACACGTTCTTTGAAATTTTTAAGTCTCAAACAATGCCCTGATATCTTTCATTTTCCCATCCTATTATTCAGTTGCGTATCTCGTCTACCCTGCTACCCAATTGAATTCCAAGATAAATATATCGTATTGCTAGGTAGGCCTTAAAATGGTTATATCAGAAGACATCCTGCTGTAGCTTTAGAATGTCAGTGCACCACTGGACCAATTGTCCAGGGTGAAGATGACACAGTGGAGGATGAGATCAGTAATTATGCACTAGCTAATATCTGTAATTAGCAGTGCAAGGAAGATCGGAGGTGGAATGCTAAAGCACTCTCAACCATTCACTGCATTGGAGTCTTTTTGAAAGGTAGTTGGAGGTACAAAAACCCAGAGTATCCTCGACGACAAACCAATTTCAGTATCAGATTCCCATATACAGAGTGCAGGGGAACAGGTTAAAGGAGCTTCCTTCAGTGAGAAGGTAAGACTATCACTTTAACGTAAAACAAAACATTCTAACCTCAAAAGCAGTCTTTTCCTCGGATGGAATATTGCTAGTACCAGTATCTAAAACAATCCTTTTTCAGGCTTTGAGGCTGGCTATTGCTTCCATCTCGACGGAAAGAATATTCGCGTGCAAGACCCCATTATAAGTTAGTGAGTATCTTCAGATGCTGTAAACTTTTTTTAGTCTATAAAGAAATGATATAATTTGAGTTTGACTTACCGTGTAAAATGGTAAAATGATGCAGTACGCTGGAGGACGTTTTTTTTTTTCTTGCTTCGTCCCAGCAATGCAGAGACATTCTGTTGTGCAACACTGCCCCTGCTGGTCATTCAGTATATTCTGCAGATGGAAAAGTCCACTGTTAGTGCATTTGCCATGATTAGGAAATGAATATTATTAAACTAATGCAATACAGCCAAAAATGATTTATATAAAGCATTATTAGATCAGTAGTATGGGCTCTGTGATGGAGTGAAAAAATCAACAGCTCATAAGAAATTCAAATCTCATTCTGTATTTTCACCCTAGAATACTTTCCTCAATCCCATGCCTCATCTGCTTCTACCCTCTACACAACTTTAGCACCTATATTATGACGTAGAGCAAAATATCTCATTGCCAGTCTAGTGACCGTGTACCTGTGTCACTGAATTTGTTTTAGGTTATGGTACAGCAGAAGTAATTAAATCATATGTTAAGTCGAAAGAGCAGGTTTTATGCTGCAGTTAACAGGAATAATGCAAATTCTGAACAACTTATTTTAACGTCTTCATTTTCACAAAATCCAATCAGGTAACCAAGAGTGAAGTCAAGAATATTCTGATCAAGCACACGTTCTTTGAAATTTTTAAGTCTCAAACAATGCCCTGATATCTTTCATTTTCCCATCCTATTATTCAGTTGCGTATCTCGTCTACCCTGCTACCCAATTGAATTCCAAGATAAATATATCGTATTGCTAGGTAGGCCTTAAAATGGTTATATCAGAAGACATCCTGCTGTAGCTTTAGAATGTCAGTGCACCACTTGACCAATTGTCCAGGGTGAAGATGACACAGTGGAGGATGAGATCAGTAATTATGCACTAGCTAATATCTGTAATTAGCAGTGCAAGGCAGATCGGAGGTGGAATGCTAAAGCACTCTCAACCATTCACTGCATTGGAGTCTTTTTGAAAGGTAGTTGGAGGTACAAAAACCCAGAGTATCCTCGACGACAAACCAATTTCAGTATCAGATTCCCATATACAGAGTGCAGGGGAACAGGTTAAAGGAGCTTCCTTCAGTGAGAAGGTAAGACTATCACTTTAACGTAAAACAAAACATTCTAACCTCAAAAGCAGTCTTTTCCTCGGATGGAATATTGCTAGTACCAGTATCTAAAACAATCCTTTTTCAGGCTTTGAGGCAGTCAAAGTCAAGAGTACCACAATGTAATGGCTATTGCTTCCATCTCGACGGAAAGAATATTCGCGTGCAAGACCCCATTATAAGTTAGTGAGTATCTTCAGATGCTGTAAACTTTTTTTAGTCTATAAAGAAATGATATAATGTGAGTTTGACTTACCGTGTAAAATGGTAAAATGATGCAGTACGCTGGAGGACGTTTTTTTTTTTTCTTGCTTCGTCCCAGCAATGCAGAGACATTCTGTTGTGCAACACTGCCCCTGCTGGTCATTCAGTATATTCTGCAGATGGAAAAGTCCACTGTTAGTGCATTTGCCAGGATTAGGAAATGAATATTATTAAACTAATGCAATACAGCCAAAAATGATTTATATAAAGCATTATTAGATCAGTAGTGTGGGCTCTGTGATGGAGTGAAAAAATCAACAGCTCATAAGAAATTCAAATCTCATTCTGTGTTTTCACCCTAGAATACTTCCCTCAATCCCATGCCTCATCTGCTTCTACCCTCTACACAACTTTAGCACCTATATTATGACTTAGAGCAAAATATCTCATTGCCAGTCTAGTGACCGTGTACCTGTGTCACTGAATTTGTTTTAGGTTATGGTGCAGCAGAAGTAATTAAATCATATGTTAAGTCGAAAGAGCAGGTTTTTTGCTGCAGTTAACAGGAATAATGCAAATTCTGAACAACTTATTTTAACGTCTTCATTTTCAAAAAATCCAAGCAGGTAACCAAGAGTGAAGTCAAGAATATTCTGATCAAGCACACGTTCTTTGAAATTTTTAAGTCTCAAACAATGCCCTGATATCTTTCATTTTCCCATCCTAATATTCAGTTGCGTATCTCGTCTACCCTGCTACCCAATTGAATTCCAAGATAAATATATCGTATTGCTAGGTAGGCCTTAAAATGGTTATATCAGAAGACATCCTGCTGTAGCTTTAGAATGTCAGTGCACCACTTGACCAATTGTCCAGGGTGAAGATGACACAGTGGAGGATGAGATCAGTAATTATGCACTAGCTAATATCTGTAATTAGCAGTGCAAGGCAGATCGGAGGTGGAATGCTAAAGCACTCTCAACCATTCACTGCATTGGAGTCTTTTTGAAAGGTAGTTGGAGGTACAAAAACCCAGAGTATCCTCGACGACAAACCAATTTCAGTATCAGATTCCCATATACAGAGTGCAGGGGAACAGGTTAAAGGAGCTTCCTTCAGTGAGAAGGTAAGACTATCACTTTAACGTAAAACAAAACATTCTAACCTCAAAAGCAGTCTTTTCCTCGGATGGAATATTGCTAGTACCAGTATCTAAAACAATCCTTTTTCAGGCTTTGAGGCAGTCAAAGTCAAGAGTACCACAATGTAATGGCTATTGCTTCCATCTCGACGGAAAGAATATTCGCGTGCAAGACCCCATTATAAGTTAGTGAGTATCTTCAGATGCTGTAAACTTTTTTTAGTCTATAAAGAAATGATATAATGTGAGTTTGACTTACCGTGTAAAATGGTAAAATGATGCAGTACGCTGGAGGACGTTTTTTTTTTTTCTTGCTTCGTCCCAGCAATGCAGAGACATTCTGTTGTGCAACACTGCCCCTGCTGGTCATTCAGTATATTCTGCAGATGGAAAAGTCCACTGTTAGTGCATTTGCCAGGATTAGGAAATGAATATTATTAAACTAATGCAATACAGCCAAAAATGATTTATATAAAGCATTATTAGATCAGTAGTATGGGCTCTGTGATGGAGTGGAAAAATCAACAGCTCATAAGAAATTCAAATCTCATTCTGTATTTTCACCCTAGAATACTTCCCTCAATCCCATGCCTCATCTGCTTCTACCCTCTACACAACTTTAGCACCTATATTATGACGTAGAGCAAAATATCTCATTGCCAGTCTAGTGACCGTGTACCTGTGTCACTGAATTTGTTTTAGGTTATGGTACAGCAGAAGTAATTAAATCATATGTTAAGTCGAAAGAGCAGGTTTTATGCTGCAATTAACAGGAATAATGCAAATTCTGAACAACTTATTTTAACGTCTTCATTTTCACAAAATCCAATCAGGTAACCAAGAGTGAAGTCAAGAATATTCTGATCAAGCACACGTTCTTTGAAATTTTTAAGTCTCAAACAATGCCCTGATATCTTTCATTTTCCCATCCTATTATTCAGTTGCGTATCTCGTCTACCCTGCTACCCAATTGAATTCCAAGATAAATATATCGTATTGCTAGGTAGGCCTTAAAATGGTTATAGCAGAAGACATCCTGCTGTAGCTATAGAATGTCAGTGCACAACTGGACCAATTGTCCAGGGTGAAGATGACACAGTGGAGGATGAGATCAGTAATTATGCACTAGCTAATATCTGTAATTAGCAGTGCAAGGCAGATCGGAGGTGGAATGCTAAAGCAATTTCAACCATTCACTGCATTGGAGTCTTTAAGAAAGGTAGTTGGAGGTACAAAAACCCAGAGTATCCTCGACGACAAACCAATTTCAGTATCAGATTCCCACATACAGAGTGCAGGGGAACAGGTTAAAGGAGCTTCCTTCAGTGAGAAGGTAAGACTATCACTAACGTAAAAGAAAACATTCTAACCTCAAAAGCAGTCTTTTCCTCGGATGGAATATTGCTAGTACCAGTATCTAAAGCAATCTTTTTTCAGCCTTGGAGGCAGTCAAAGTCAAGAGTACCACAATGTAATGGATATTGCTTCCATCTCGACGGAAAGAATATTCGCGTGCATGACCCCATTATAAGTTAGTGAGTATCTTCAGATGCTGTAAACTTCTTTTAGTCTAAAAAGAAATGATATAATGTGAGCTTAACTTACCGTGTAAAATGGTAAAATGATGCAGTACGCTGGAGGACGTTTTTTTTTTTTCTTGCTTCGTCCCAGCAATGCAGAGAAATTCTGTTGTGCAACACTGCCCCTGCTGGTCATTCAGTATAATCTGCAGATGGAAAAGTCCACTGTTAGTGTATTTGCCATGATTAGGAAATGAATATTATTAAACTAATGCAATACAGCCAAAAATGATTTATATAAAGCATTAATAGATCAGTAGTATGGGCTCTGTGATGGAGCGAAAAAATCAACGGCTCATAAGAAATTCAAATCTCATTCTGTGTTTTCACCCTGGAATACTTCCCTCAATTCCATGCCTCATCTGCTTCTACCCTCTACACAACTTTAGCACCTATATTACGACGTAGAGCAAAATATCTCATTGCCAGTCTAGTGACCGTGTACCTGTGTCACTGAATTTGTTTTAGGTTATGGTACAGCAGAAGTAATTAAATCATATGTTAAGTCGAAAGAGCAGGTTTTTTGCTGCAGTTAACAGGAATAATGCAAATTCTGAACAACTTATTTTAACGTCTTCATTTTCACAAAATCCAAGCAGGTAACCAAGAGTGAAGTCAAGAATATTCTGATCAAGCACACGTTCTTTGAAATTTTTAAGTCTCAAACAATGCCCTGATATCTTTCATTTTCCCATCCTATTATTCAGTTGCGTATCTCGTCTACCCTGCTATCCAATTGAATTCCAAGATAAATAGATCGTATTGCTAGGTAGGCCTTAAAATGGTTATATCAGAAGACATCCTGCTGTAGCTATAGAATGTCAGTGCACCACTGGACCAATTGTCCAGGGTGAAGATGACACAGTGGAGGATGAGATCAGTAATTATGCACTAGCTAATATCTGTAATTAGCAGTGCAAGGCAGATCGGAGGTGGAATGCTAAAGCACTTTCAACCATTCACTGCATTGGAGTCTTTATGAAAGGTAGTTGGAGGTACAAAAACCCAGAGTATCCTCGACGACAAACCAATTTCCGTATCAGATTCCCACATACACAGTGCAGGGGAACAGGTTAAAGGAGCTTCCTTCAGTGAGAAGGTAAGACTATCACTCTAACGTAAAAGAAAACATTCTAACCTCAAAAGCAGTCTTTTCCTCGGATGGAATATTGTTAGTACCAGTATCTAAAGCAGTCTTTTTTCAGCCTTGGAGGCAGTCAAAGTCAAGAGTACCACAATGTAATGGATATTGCTTCCATCTCGACGGAAAGAATATTCGCGTGCAAGACCCCATTATAAGTTAGTGAGTATCTTCAGATGCTGTAAACTTCTTTTAGTCTAAAAAGAAATGATATAATGTGAGCTTAACTTACCGTGTAAAATGGTAAAATGATGCAGTACGCTGGAGGACGTTTTTTTTTTTTCTTGCTTCGTCCCAGCAATGCAGAGAAATTCTGTTGTGCAACACTGCCCCTGCTGGTCATTCAGTATAATCTGCAGATGGAAAAGTCCACTGTTAGTGTATTTGCCATGATTAGGAAATGAATATTATTAAACTAATGCAATACAGCCAAAAATGATTTATATAAAGCATTAATAGATCAGTAGTATGGGCTCTGTGATGGAGCGAAAAAATCAACGGCTCATAAGAAATTCAAATCTCATTCTGTGTTTTCACCCTGGAATACTTCCCTCAATTCCATGCCTCATCTGCTTCTACCCTCTACACAACTTTAGCACCTATATTACGACGTAGAGCAAAATATCTCATTGCCAGTCTAGTGACCGTGTACCTGTGTCACTGAATTTGTTTTAGGTTATGGTACAGCAGAAGTAATTAAATCATATGTTAAGTCGAAAGAGCAGGTTTTTTGCTGCAGTTAACAGGAATAATGCAAATTCTGAACAACTTATTTTAACGTCTTCATTTTCACAAAATCCAAGCAGGTAACCAAGAGTGAAGTCAAGAATATTCTGATCAAGCACACGTTCTTTGAAATTTTTAAGTCTCAAACAATGCCCTGATATCTTTCATTTTCCCATCCTATTATTCAGTTGCGTATCTCGTCTACCCTGCTATCCAATTGAATTCCAAGATAAATAGATCGTATTGCTAGGTAGGCCTTAAAATGGTTATATCAGAAGACATCCTGCTGTAGCTATAGAATGTCAGTGCACCACTGGACCAATTGTCCAGGGTGAAGATGACACAGTGGAGGATGAGATCAGTAATTATGCACTAGCTAATATCTGTAATTAGCAGTGCAAGGCAGATCGGAGGTGGAATGCTAAAGCACTTTCAACCATTCACTGCATTGGAGTCTTTATGAAAGGTAGTTGGAGGTACAAAAACCCAGAGTATCCTCGACGACAAACCAATTTCCGTATCAGATTCCCACATACACAGTGCAGGGGAACAGGTTAAAGGAGCTTCCTTCAGTGAGAAGGTAAGACTATCACTCTAACGTAAAAGAAAACATTCTAACCTCAAAAGCAGTCTTTTCCTCGGATGGAATATTGTTAGTACCAGTATCTAAAGCAGTCTTTTTTCAGCCTTGGAGGCAGTCAAAGTCAAGAGTACCACAATGTAATGGATATTGCTTCCATCTCGACGGAAAGAATATTCGCGTGCAAGACCCCATTATAAGTTAGTGAGTATCTTCAGATGCTGTAAACTTCTTTTAGTCTAAAAAGAAATGATATAATGTGAGCTTAACTTACCGTGTAAAATGGTAAAATGATGCAGTACGCTGGAGGACGTTTTTTTTTTTTCTTGCTTCGTCCCAGCAATGCAGAGAAATTCTGTTGTGCAACACTGCCCCTGCTGGTCATTCAGTATAATCTGCAGATGGAAAAGTCCACTGTTAGTGCATTTGCCATGATTAGGAAATGAATATTATTAAACTAATGCAATACAGCCAAAAATGATTTAAATAAAGCATTAATAGATCAGTAGTATGGGCTCTGTGATGGAGTGAAAAAATCAACAGCTCATAAGAAATTCAAATCTCATTCTGTGTTTTCACCCTAGAATACTTCCCTCAATTCCATGCCTCATCTGCTTCTACCCTCTACACAACTTTAGCACCTATATTACGACGTAGAGCAAAATATCTCATTGCCAGTCTAGTGACCGTGTACCTGTGTCACTGAATTTGTTTTAGGTTATGGTACAGCAGAAGTAATTAAATCATATGTTAAGTCGAAAGAGCAGGTTTTTTGCTGCAGTTAACAGGAATAATGCAAATTCTGAACAACTTATTTTAACGTCTTCATTTTCACAAAATCCAAGCAGGTAACCAAGAGTGAAGTCAAGAATATTCTGATCAAGCACACGTTCTTTGAAATTTTTAAGTCTCAAACAATGCCCTGATATCTTTCATTTTCCCATCCTATTATTCAGTTGCGTATCTCGTCTACCCTGCTATCCAATTGAATTCCAAGATAAATATATCGTATTGCTAGGTAGGCCTTAAAATGGTTATATCAGAAGACATCCTGCTGTAGCTATAGAATGTCAGTGCACCACTGGACCAATTGTCCAGGGTGAAGATGACACAGTGGAGGATGAGATCAGTAATTATGCACTAGGTAATATCTGTAATTAGCAGTGCAAGGCAGATCGGAGGTGGAATGCTAAAGCACTTTCAACCATTCACTGCATTGGAGTCTTTATGAAAGGTAGTTGGAGGTACAAAAACCCAGAGTATCCTCGACGACAAACCAATTTCCGTATCAGATTCCCACATACAGAGTGCAGGGGAACAGGTTAAAGGAGCTTCCTTCAGTGAGAAGGTAAGACTATCACTAACGTAAAAGAAAACATTCTAACCTCAAAAGCAGACTTTTCCTCGGATGGAATATTGTTAGTACCAGTATCTAAAGCAATCTTTTTTCAGCCTTGGAGGCAGTCAAAGTCAAGAGTACCACAATGTAATGGATATTGCTTCCATCTCGACGGAAAGAATATTCGCGTGCAAGACCCCATTATAAGTTAGTGAGTATCTTCAGATGCTGTAAACTTCTTTTAGTCTAAAAAGAAATGATATAATGTGAGCTTAACTTACCGTGTAAAATGGTAAAATGATGCGGTACGCTGGAGGACGTTTTTTTTTTTCTTGCTTCGTCCCAGCAATGCAGAGACATTCTGTTGTGCAACACTGCCCCTGCTGGTCATTCAGTATATTCTGCAGATGGAAAAGGCCACTGTTAGTGCATTTGCCATGATTAGGAAATGAATATTATTAAACTAATGCAATACAGCCAAAAATGATTTATATAAAGCATTAATAGATCAGTAGTATGGGCTCTGTGATGGAGCGAAAAAATCAACGGCTCATAAGAAATTCAAATCTCATTCTGTGTTTTCACCCTGGAATACTTCCCTCAATTCCATGCCTCATCTGCTTCTACCCTCTACACAACTTTAGCACCTATATTACGACGTAGAGCAAAATATCTCATTGCCAGTCTAGTGACCGTGTACCTGTGTCACTGAATTTGTTTTAGGTTATGGTACAGCAGAAGTAATTAAATCATATGTTAAGTCGAAAGAGCAGGTTTTTTGCTGCAGTTAACAGGAATAATGCAAATTCTGAACAACTTATTTTAACGTCTTCATTTTCACAAAATCCAAGCAGGTAACCAAGAGTGAAGTCAAGAATATTCTGATCAAGCACACGTTCTTTGAAATTTTTAAGTCTCAAACAATGCCCTGATATCTTTCATTTTCCCATCCTATTATTCAGTTGCGTATCTCGTCTACCCTGCTATCCAATTGAATTCCAAGATAAATAGATCGTATTGCTAGGTAGGCCTTAAAATGGTTATATCAGAAGACATCCTGCTGTAGCTATAGAATGTCAGTGCACCACTGGACCAATTGTCCAGGGTGAAGATGACACAGTGGAGGATGAGATCAGTAATTATGCACTAGCTAATATCTGTAATTAGCAGTGCAAGGCAGATCGGAGGTGGAATGCTAAAGCACTTTCAACCATTCACTGCATTGGAGTCTTTATGAAAGGTAGTTGGAGGTACAAAAACCCAGAGTATCCTCGACGACAAACCAATTTCCGTATCAGATTCCCACATACACAGTGCAGGGGAACAGGTTAAAGGAGCTTCCTTCAGTGAGAAGGTAAGACTATCACTCTAACGTAAAAGAAAACATTCTAACCTCAAAAGCAGTCTTTTCCTCGGATGGAATATTGTTAGTACCAGTATCTAAAGCAGTCTTTTTTCAGCCTTGGAGGCAGTCAAAGTCAAGAGTACCACAATGTAATGGATATTGCTTCCATCTCGACGGAAAGAATATTCGCGTGCAAGACCCCATTATAAGTTAGTGAGTATCTTCAGATGCTGTAAACTTCTTTTAGTCTAAAAAGAAATGATATAATGTGAGCTTAACTTACCGTGTAAAATGGTAAAATGATGCAGTACGCTGGAGGACGTTTTTTTTTTTTCTTGCTTCGTCCCAGCAATGCAGAGAAATTCTGTTGTGCAACACTGCCCCTGCTGGTCATTCAGTATAATCTGCAGATGGAAAAGTCCACTGTTAGTGCATTTGCCATGATTAGGAAATGAATATTATTAAACTAATGCAATACAGCCAAAAATGATTTAAATAAAGCATTAATAGATCAGTAGTATGGGCTCTGTGATGGAGTGAAAAAATCAACAGCTCATAAGAAATTCAAATCTCATTCTGTGTTTTCACCCTAGAATACTTCCCTCAATTCCATGCCTCATCTGCTTCTACCCTCTACACAACTTTAGCACCTATATTACGACGTAGAGCAAAATATCTCATTGCCAGTCTAGTGACCGTGTACCTGTGTCACTGAATTTGTTTTAGGTTATGGTACAGCAGAAGTAATTAAATCATATGTTAAGTCGAAAGAGCAGGTTTTTTGCTGCAGTTAACAGGAATAATGCAAATTCTGAACAACTTATTTTAACGTCTTCATTTTCACAAAATCCAAGCAGGTAACCAAGAGTGAAGTCAAGAATATTCTGATCAAGCACACGTTCTTTGAAATTTTTAAGTCTCAAACAATGCCCTGATATCTTTCATTTTCCCATCCTATTATTCAGTTGCGTATCTCGTCTACCCTGCTATCCAATTGAATTCCAAGATAAATATATCGTATTGCTAGGTAGGCCTTAAAATGGTTATATCAGAAGACATCCTGCTGTAGCTATAGAATGTCAGTGCACCACTGGACCAATTGTCCAGGGTGAAGATGACACAGTGGAGGATGAGATCAGTAATTATGCACTAGGTAATATCTGTAATTAGCAGTGCAAGGCAGATCGGAGGTGGAATGCTAAAGCACTTTCAACCATTCACTGCATTGGAGTCTTTATGAAAGGTAGTTGGAGGTACAAAAACCCAGAGTATCCTCGACGACAAACCAATTTCCGTATCAGATTCCCACATACAGAGTGCAGGGGAACAGGTTAAAGGAGCTTCCTTCAGTGAGAAGGTAAGACTATCACTAACGTAAAAGAAAACATTCTAACCTCAAAAGCAGACTTTTCCTCGGATGGAATATTGTTAGTACCAGTATCTAAAGCAATCTTTTTTCAGCCTTGGAGGCAGTCAAAGTCAAGAGTACCACAATGTAATGGATATTGCTTCCATCTCGACGGAAAGAATATTCGCGTGCAAGACCCCATTATAAGTTAGTGAGTATCTTCAGATGCTGTAAACTTCTTTTAGTCTAAAAAGAAATGATATAATGTGAGCTTAACTTACCGTGTAAAATGGTAAAATGATGCGGTACGCTGGAGGACGTTTTTTTTTTTCTTGCTTCGTCCCAGCAATGCAGAGACATTCTGTTGTGCAACACTGCCCCTGCTGGTCATTCAGTATATTCTGCAGATGGAAAAGGCCACTGTTAGTGCATTTGCCATGATTAGGAAATGAATATTATTAAACTAATGCAATACAGCCAAAAATGATTTATATAAAGCATTAATAGATCAGTAGTATGGGCTCTGTGATGGAGCGAAAAAATCAACGGCTCATAAGAAATTCAAATCTCATTCTGTGTTTTCACCCTGGAATACTTCCCTCAATTCCATGCCTCATCTGCTTCTACCCTCTACACAACTTTAGCACCTTTATTACGACGTAGAGCAAAATATCTCATTGCCAGTCTAGTGACCGTGTACCTGTGTCACTGAATTTGTTTTAGGTTATGGTACAGCAGAAGTAATTAAATCATATGTTAAGTCGAAAGAGCAGGTTTTTTGCTGCAGTTAACAGGAATAATGCAAATTCTGAACAACTTATTTTAACGTCTTCATTTTCACAAAATCCAAGCAGGTAACCAAGAGTGAAGTCAAGAATATTCTGATCAAGCACACGTTCTTTGAAATTTTTAAGTCTCAAACAATGCCCTGATATCTTTCATTTTCCCATCCTATTATTCAGTTGCGTATCTCGTCTACCCTGCTATCCAATTGAATTCCAAGATAAATATATCGTATTGCTAGGTAGGCCTTAAAATGGTTATAGCAGAAGACATCCTGCTGTAGCTATAGAATGTCAGTGCACAACTGGACCAATTGTCCAGGGTGAAGATGACACAGTGGAGGATGAGATCAGTAATTATGCACTAGCTAATATCTGTAATTAGCAGTGCAAGGCAGATCGGAGGTGGAATGCTAAAGCAATTTCAACCATTCACTGCATTGGAGTCTTTTAGAAAGGTAGTTGGAGGTACAAAAACCCAGAGTCTCCTCGACGACAAACCAATTTCAGTATCAGATTCCCACATACAGAGTGCAGGGGAACAGGTTAAAGGAGCTTCCTTCAGTGAGAAGGTAAGACTATCACTAACGTAAAAGAAAACATTCTAACCTCAAAAGCAGTCTTTTCCTCGGATGGAATATTGCTAGTACCAGTATCTAAAGCAATCTTTTTTCAGCCTTGGAGGCAGTCAAAGTCAAGAGTACCACAATGTAATGGATATTGCTTCCATCTCGACGGAAAGAATATTCGCGTGCATGACCCCATTATAAGTTAGTGAGTATCTTCAGATGCTGTAAACTTCTTTTAGTCTAAAAAGAAATGATATAATGTGAGCTTAACTTACCGTGTAAAATGGTAAAATGATGCAGTACGCTGGAGGACGTTTTTTTTTTTTCTTGCTTCGTCCCAGCAATGCAGAGAAATTCTGTTGTGCAACACTGCCCCTGCTGGTCATTCAGTATAATCTGCAGATGGAAAAGTCCACTGTTAGTGCATTTGCCATGATTAGGAAATGAATATTATTAAACTAATGCAATACAGCCAAAAATGATTTATATAAAGCATTAATAGATCAGTAGTATGGGCTCTGTGATGGAGCGAAAAAATCAACGGCTCATAAGAAATTCAAATCTCATTCTGTGTTTTCACCCTGGAATACTTCCCTCAATTCCATGCCTCATCTGCTTCTACCCTCTACACAACTTTAGCACCTATATTACGACGTAGAGCAAAATATCTCATTGCCAGTCTAGTGACCGTGTACCTGTGTCACTGAATTTGTTTTAGGTTATGGTACAGCAGAAGTAATTAAATCATATGTTAAGTCGAAAGAGCAGGTTTTTTGCTGCAGTTAACAGGAATAATGCAAATTCTGAACAACTTATTTTAACGTCTTCATTTTCACAAAATCCAAGCAGGTAACCAAGAGTGAAGTCAAGAATATTCTGATCAAGCACACGTTCTTTGAAATTTTTAAGTCTCAAACAATGCCCTGATATCTTTCATTTTCCCATCCTATTATTCAGTTGCGTATCTCGTCTACCCTGCTATCCAATTGAATTCCAAGATAAATAGATCGTATTGCTAGGTAGGCCTTAAAATGGTTATATCAGAAGACATCCTGCTGTAGCTATAGAATGTCAGTGCACCACTGGACCAATTGTCCAGGGTGAAGATGACACAGTGGAGGATGAGATCAGTAATTATGCACTAGCTAATATCTGTAATTAGCAGTGCAAGGCAGATCGGAGGTGGAATGCTAAAGCACTTTCAACCATTCACTGCATTGGAGTCTTTATGAAAGGTAGTTGGAGGTACAAAAACCCAGAGTATCCTCGACGACAAACCAATTTCCGTATCAGATTCCCACATACACAGTGCAGGGGAACAGGTTAAAGGAGCTTCCTTCAGTGAGAAGGTAAGACTATCACTCTAACGTAAAAGAAAACATTCTAACCTCAAAAGCAGTCTTTTCCTCGGATGGAATATTGTTAGTACCAGTATCTAAAGCAGTCTTTTTTCAGCCTTGGAGGCAGTCAAAGTCAAGAGTACCACAATGTAATGGATATTGCTTCCATCTCGACGGAAAGAATATTCGCGTGCAAGACCCCATTATAAGTTAGTGAGTATCTTCAGATGCTGTAAACTTCTTTTAGTCTAAAAAGAAATGATATAATGTGAGCTTAACTTACCGTGTAAAATGGTAAAATGATGCAGTACGCTGGAGGACGTTTTTTTTTTTTCTTGCTTCGTCCCAGCAATGCAGAGAAATTCTGTTGTGCAACACTGCCCCTGCTGGTCATTCAGTATAATCTGCAGATGGAAAAGTCCACTGTTAGTGCATTTGCCATGATTAGGAAATGAATATTATTAAACTAATGCAATACAGCCAAAAATGATTTAAATAAAGCATTAAAAGATCAGTAGTATGGGCTCTGTGATGGAGTGAAAAAATCAACAGCTCATAAGAAATTCAAATCTCATTCTGTGTTTTCACCCTAGAATACTTCCCTCAATTCCATGCCTCATCTGCTTCTACCCTCTACACAACTTTAGCACCTATATTACGACGTAGAGCAAAATATCTCATTGCCAGTCTAGTGACCGTGTACCTGTGTCACTGAATTTGTTTTAGGTTATGGTACAGCAGAAGTAATTAAATCATATGTTAAGTCGAAAGAGCAGGTTTTTTGCTGCAGTTAACAGGAATAATGCAAATTCTGAACAACTTATTTTAACGTCTTCATTTTCACAAAATCCAAGCAGGTAACCAAGAGTGAAGTCAAGAATATTCTGATCAAGCACACGTTCTTTGAAATTTTTAAGTCTCAAACAATGCCCTGATATCTTTCATTTTCCCATCCTATTATTCAGTTGCGTATCTCGTCTACCCTGCTATCCAATTGAATTCCAAGATAAATATATCGTATTGCTAGGTAGGCCTTAAAATGGTTATATCAGAAGACATCCTGCTGTAGCTATAGAATGTCAGTGCACCACTGGACCAATTGTCCAGGGTGAAGATGACACAGTGGAGGATGAGATCAGTAATTATGCACTAGGTAATATCTGTAATTAGCAGTGCAAGGCAGATCGGAGGTGGAATGCTAAAGCACTTTCAACCATTCACTGCATTGGAGTCTTTATGAAAGGTAGTTGGAGGTACAAAAACCCAGAGTATCCTCGACGACAAACCAATTTCAGTATCAGATTCCCATATACAGAGTGCAGGGGAACAGGTTAAAGGCGCTTCCTTCAGTGAGAAGGTAAGACTATCACTAACGTAAAAGAAAACATTCTAACCTCAAAAGCAGTCTTTTCCTCGGATGGAATATTGCTAGTACCAGTATCTAAAGCAATCTTTTTTCAGCCTTGGAGGCAGTCAAAGTCAAGAGTACCACAATGTAATGGATATTGCTTCCATCTCGACGGAAAGAATATTTGCGTGCATGACCCCATTATAAGTTAGTGAGTATCTTCAGATGCTGTAAACTTCTTTTAGTCTAAAAAGAAATGATATGTGAGCTTAACTTACCGTGTAAAATGGTAAAATGATGCGGTACGCTGGAGGACGTTTTCTTTTTTTTCTTGCTTCGTCCCAGCAATGCAGAGAAATTCTGTTGTGCAACACTGCCCCTGCTGGTCATTCAGTATATTCTGCAGATGGAAAAGTCCACTGTTAGTGCATTTGCCATGATTAGGAAATGAATATTATTAAACTAATGCAATACAGCCAAAAATGATTTATATAAAGCCTTAATAGATCAGTAGTATGGGCTCTGTGATGGAGTGAAAAAATCAACAGCTCATAAGAAATTCAAATCTCATTCTGTGTTTTCACCCTAGAATACTTCCCTCAATCCCATGCCTCATCTGCTTCTACCATCTACAAAACTTTAGCACCTATATTATGACTTAGAGCAAAATATCTCATTGCCAGTCTAGTGACCGTGTACCTGTGTCACTGAATTTGTTTTAGGTTATGGTACAGCAGAAGTAATTAAATCATATGTTAAGTCAAAAGAGCAGGTTTTATGCTGCAGTTAACAGGAATAATGCAAATTCTGAACAACTTATTTTAACGTCTTCATTTTCACAAAATCCAAGCAGGTAACCAAGAGTGAAGTCAAGAATATTCTGATCAAGCACACGTTCTTTGAAATTTTTAAGTCTCAAACAATGCCCTGATATCTTTCATTTTCCCATCCTATTATTCAGTTGCGTATCTCGTCTACCCTGCTATCCAATTGAATTGCAAGATAAATATATCGTATTGCTAGGTAGGCCTTAAAATGGTTATATCAGAAGACATCCTGCTGTAGCTATAGAATGTCAGTGCACCACTGGACCAATTGTCCAGGGTGAAGATGACACAGTGGAGGATGAGATCAGTAATTATGCACAAGCTAATATCTGTAATTAGCAGTGCAAGGCAGATCGGAGGTGGAATGCTAATGTTCAACCATTCACTGCATTGGAGTCTTTATGAAAGGTAGTTGGAGGTACAAAAACCCAGAGTATCCTCGACGACAAACCATTTTCAGTATCAGATTCCCACATACTGAGTGCAGGGGAACAGGTTAAAGGAGCTTCCTTCAGTGAGAAGGTAAGACTATCACTAATGTAAAAGAAAACATTCTAACCTCAAAAGCAGTCTTTTCCTCGGATGGAATATTGCTAGTACCAGTATCTAAAGCAATCTTTTTTCAGCCTTGGAGGCAGTCAAAGTCAAGAGTACCACAATGTAATGGATATTGCTTCCATCTCGACGGAAAGAATATTTGCGTGCATGACCCAATTATAAGTTAGTGAGTATCTTCAGATGCTGTAAACTTCTTTTAGTCTAAAAAGAAATGATATAATGTGAGCTTAACTTACCGTGTAAAATGGTAAAATGATGCAGTACGCTGGAGGACGTTTTTTTTTTTTTCTTGCTTCGTCCCAGCAATGCAGAGAAATTCTGTTGTGCAACACTGCCCCTGCTGGTCATTCAGTATATTCTGCAGATGGAAAAGTCCACTGTTAGTGCATTTGCCATGATTAGGAAATGAATATTATTAAACTAATGCAATACAGCCAAAAATGATTTATATAAAGCATTATTAGATCAGTAGTATGGGCTCTGTGATGGAGCGAAAAAATCAACAGCTCATAAGAAATTCAAATCTCATTCTGTGTTTTCACCCTAGAATACTTCCCTCAATCCCATGCCTCATCTGCTTCTACCATCTACACAACTTTAGCACCTATATTATGACTTAGAGCAAAATATCTCATTGCCAGTCTAGTGACCGTGTACCTGTGTCACTGAATTTGTTTTAGGTTATGGTACAGCAGAAGTAATTAAATTATATGTTAAGTCAAAAGAGCAGGTTTTATGCTGCAGTTAACAGGAATAATGCAAATTCTGAACAACTTATTTTAACGTCTTCATTTTCACAAAATCCAAGCAGGTAACCAAGAGTGAAGTCAAGAATATTCTGATCAAGCACACGTTCTTTGAAATTTTTAAGTCTCAAACAATGCCCTGATATCTTTCATTTTCCCATCCTATTATTCAGTTGCGTATCTCGTCTACCCTGCTAACCAATTGAATTCCAAGATAAATATATCATATTGCTAGGTAGGCCTTAAAATGGTTATATCAGAAGACCTCCTACTGTAGCTTTAGAATGTCAGTGCACCACTGGACCAATTGTCCAGGGTGAAGATGACACAGAGGAGGATGAGATCAGTAATTATGCACTAGCTAATATCTGTAATTAGGCGTGCAAGGCAGGTCGGAGGTGGAATGCTAAAGCACTCTCAACCATTCACTCCATTGGAGTCTTTATGAAAGGTAGTTGGAGGTACAAAAACCCAGAGTATCCTCGACGACAAACCAATTTCAGTATCAGATTCCCATATACAGAGTGCAGGGGAACAGGTTAAAGGCGCTTCCTTCAGTGAGAAGGTAAGACTATCACTAACGTAAAAGAAAACATTCTAACCTCAAAAGCAGTCTTTTCCTCGGATGGAATATTGCTAGTACCAGTATCTAAAGCAATCTTTTTTCAGCCTTGGAGGCAGTCAAAGTCAAGAGTACCACAATGTAATGGATATTGCTTCCATCTCGACGGAAAGAATATTTGCGTGCATGACCCCATTATAAGTTAGTGAGTATCTTCAGATGCTGTAAACTTCTTTTAGTCTAAAAAGAAATGATATAATGTGAGCTTAACTTACCGTGTAAAATGGTAAAATGATGCAGTACGCTGGAGGACGTTTTTTTTTTTTCTTGCTTCGTCCCAGCAATGCAGAGAAATTCTGTTGTGCAACACTGCCCCTGCTGGTCATTCAGTATAATCTGCAGATGGAAAAGTCCACTGTTAGTGCATTTGCCATGATTAGGAAATGAATATTATTAAACTAATGCAATACAGCCAAAAATGATTTAAATAAAGCATTAAAAGATCAGTAGTATGGGCTCTGTGATGGAGTGAAAAAATCAACAGCTCATAAGAAATTCAAATCTCATTCTGTGTTTTCACCCTAGAATACTTCCCTCAATTCCATGCCTCATCTGCTTCTACCCTCTACACAACTTTAGCACCTATATTACGACGTAGAGCAAAATATCTCATTGCCAGTCTAGTGACCGTGTACCTGTGTCACTGAATTTGTTTTAGGTTATGGTACAGCAGAAGTAATTAAATCATATGTTAAGTCGAAAGAGCAGGTTTTTTGCTGCAGTTAACAGGAATAATGCAAATTCTGAACAACTTATTTTAACGTCTTCATTTTCACAAAATCCAAGCAGGTAACCAAGAGTGAAGTCAAGAATATTCTGATCAAGCACACGTTCTTTGAAATTTTTAAGTCTCAAACAATGCCCTGATATCTTTCATTTTCCCATCCTATTATTCAGTTGCGTATCTCGTCTACCCTGCTATCCAATTGAATTCCAAGATAAATATATCGTATTGCTAGGTAGGCCTTAAAATGGTTATATCAGAAGACATCCTGCTGTAGCTATAGAATGTCAGTGCACCACTGGACCAATTGTCCAGGGTGAAGATGACACAGTGGAGGATGAGATCAGTAATTATGCACTAGGTAATATCTGTAATTAGCAGTGCAAGGCAGATCGGAGGTGGAATGCTAAAGCACTTTCAACCATTCACTGCATTGGAGTCTTTATGAAAGGTAGTTGGAGGTACAAAAACCCAGAGTATCCTCGACGACAAACCAATTTCAGTATCAGATTCCCATATACAGAGTGCAGGGGAACAGGTTAAAGGCGCTTCCTTCAGTGAGAAGGTAAGACTATCACTAACGTAAAAGAAAACATTCTAACCTCAAAAGCAGTCTTTTCCTCGGATGGAATATTGCTAGTACCAGTATCTAAAGCAATCTTTTTTCAGCCTTGGAGGCAGTCAAAGTCAAGAGTACCACAATGTAATGGATATTGCTTCCATCTCGACGGAAAGAATATTTGCGTGCATGACCCCATTATAAGTTAGTGAGTATCTTCAGATGCTGTAAACTTCTTTTAGTCTAAAAAGAAATGATATGTGAGCTTAACTTACCGTGTAAAATGGTAAAATGATGCGGTACGCTGGAGGACGTTTTCTTTTTTTTCTTGCTTCGTCCCAGCAATGCAGAGAAATTCTGTTGTGCAACACTGCCCCTGCTGGTCATTCAGTATATTCTGCAGATGGAAAAGTCCACTGTTAGTGCATTTGCCATGATTAGGAAATGAATATTATTAAACTAATGCAATACAGCCAAAAATGATTTATATAAAGCCTTAATAGATCAGTAGTATGGGCTCTGTGATGGAGTGAAAAAATCAACAGCTCATAAGAAATTCAAATCTCATTCTGTGTTTTCACCCTAGAATACTTCCCTCAATCCCATGCCTCATCTGCTTCTACCATCTACAAAACTTTAGCACCTATATTATGACTTAGAGCAAAATATCTCATTGCCAGTCTAGTGACCGTGTACCTGTGTCACTGAATTTGTTTTAGGTTATGGTACAGCAGAAGTAATTAAATCATATGTTAAGTCAAAAGAGCAGGTTTTATGCTGCAGTTAACAGGAATAATGCAAATTCTGAACAACTTATTTTAACGTCTTCATTTTCACAAAATCCAAGCAGGTAACCAAGAGTGAAGTCAAGAATATTCTGATCAAGCACACGTTCTTTGAAATTTTTAAGTCTCAAACAATGCCCTGATATCTTTCATTTTCCCATCCTATTATTCAGTTGCGTATCTCGTCTACCCTGCTATCCAATTGAATTGCAAGATAAATATATCGTATTGCTAGGTAGGCCTTAAAATGGTTATATCAGAAGACATCCTGCTGTAGCTATAGAATGTCAGTGCACCACTGGACCAATTGTCCAGGGTGAAGATGACACAGTGGAGGATGAGATCAGTAATTATGCACAAGCTAATATCTGTAATTAGCAGTGCAAGGCAGATCGGAGGTGGAATGCTAATGTTCAACCATTCACTGCATTGGAGTCTTTATGAAAGGTAGTTGGAGGTACAAAAACCCAGAGTATCCTCGACGACAAACCATTTTCAGTATCAGATTCCCACATACTGAGTGCAGGGGAACAGGTTAAAGGAGCTTCCTTCAGTGAGAAGGTAAGACTATCACTAATGTAAAAGAAAACATTCTAACCTCAAAAGCAGTCTTTTCCTCGGATGGAATATTGCTAGTACCAGTATCTAAAGCAATCTTTTTTCAGCCTTGGAGGCAGTCAAAGTCAAGAGTACCACAATGTAATGGATATTGCTTCCATCTCGACGGAAAGAATATTTGCGTGCATGACCCAATTATAAGTTAGTGAGTATCTTCAGATGCTGTAAACTTCTTTTAGTCTAAAAAGAAATGATATAATGTGAGCTTAACTTACCGTGTAAAATGGTAAAATGATGCAGTACGCTGGAGGACGTTTTTTTTTTTTTCTTGCTTCGTCCCAGCAATGCAGAGAAATTCTGTTGTGCAACACTGCCCCTGCTGGTCATTCAGTATATTCTGCAGATGGAAAAGTCCACTGTTAGTGCATTTGCCATGATTAGGAAATGAATATTATTAAACTAATGCAATACAGCCAAAAATGATTTATATAAAGCATTATTAGATCAGTAGTATGGGCTCTGTGATGGAGCGAAAAAATCAACAGCTCATAAGAAATTCAAATCTCATTCTGTGTTTTCACCCTAGAATACTTCCCTCAATCCCATGCCTCATCTGCTTCTACCATCTACACAACTTTAGCACCTATATTATGACTTAGAGCAAAATATCTCATTGCCAGTCTAGTGACCGTGTACCTGTGTCACTGAATTTGTTTTAGGTTATGGTACAGCAGAAGTAATTAAATTATATGTTAAGTCAAAAGAGCAGGTTTTATGCTGCAGTTAACAGGAATAATGCAAATTCTGAACAACTTATTTTAACGTCTTCATTTTCACAAAATCCAAGCAGGTAACCAAGAGTGAAGTCAAGAATATTCTGATCAAGCACACGTTCTTTGAAATTTTTAAGTCTCAAACAATGCCCTGATATCTTTCATTTTCCCATCCTATTATTCAGTTGCGTATCTCGTCTACCCTGCTAACCAATTGAATTCCAAGATAAATATATCATATTGCTAGGTAGGCCTTAAAATGGTTATATCAGAAGACCTCCTACTGTAGCTTTAGAATGTCAGTGCACCACTGGACCAATTGTCCAGGGTGAAGATGACACAGAGGAGGATGAGATCAGTAATTATGCACTAGCTAATATCTGTAATTAGGCGTGCAAGGCAGGTCGGAGGTGGAATGCTAAAGCACTCTCAACCATTCACTCCATTGGAGTCTTTATGAAAGGTAGTTGGAGGTACAAAAACCCAGAGTATCCTCGACGACAAACCAATTTCAGTATCAGATTCCCATATACAGAGTGCAGGGGAACAGGTTAAAGGCGCTTCCTTCAGTGAGAAGGTAAGACTATCACTAACGTAAAAGAAAACATTCTAACCTCAAAAGCAGTCTTTTCCTCGGATGGAATATTGCTAGTACCAGTATCTAAAGCAATCTTTTTTCAGCCTTGGAGGCAGTCAAAGTCAAGAGTACCACAATGTAATGGATATTGCTTCCATCTCGACGGAAAGAATATTTGCGTGCATGACCCCATTATAAGTTAGTGAGTATCTTCAGATGCTGTAAACTTCTTTTAGTCTAAAAAGAAATGATATGTGAGCTTAACTTACCGTGTAAAATGGTAAAATGATGCAGTACGCTGGAGGACGTTTTTTTTTTTTTCTTGCTTCGTCCCAGCAATGCAGAGAAATTCTGTTGTGCAACACTGCCCCTGCTGGTCATTCAGTATATTCTGCAGATGGAAAAGTCCACTGTTAGTGCATTTGCCATGATTAGGAAATGAATATTATTAAACTAATGCAATACAGCCAAAAATGATTTATATAAAGCATTATTAGATCAGTAGTATGGGCTCTGTGATGGAGCGAAAAAATCAACGGCTCATAAGAAATTCAAATCTCATTCTGTGTTTTCACCCTGGAATACTTCCCTCAATTCCATGCCTCATCTTTTTCTACCCTCTACACAACTTTAGCACCTATATTACGACGTAGAGCAAAATATCTCATTGCCAGTCTAGTGACCGTGTACCTGTGTCACTGAATTTGTTTTAGGTTATGGTACAGCAGAAGTAATTAAATCATATGTTAAGTCAAAAGAGCAGGTTTTATGCTGCAGTTAACAGGAATAATGAAAATTCTGAACAACTTATTTTAACGTCTTCATTTTCACAAAATCCAAGCAGGTAACCAAGAGTGAAGTCAAGAATATTCTGATCAAGCACACGTTCTTTGAAATTTTTAAGTCTCAAACAATGCCCTGATATCTTTCATTTTCCCATCCTATTATTCAGTTGCGTATCTCGTCTACCCTGCTAACCAATTGAATTCCAAGATAAATATATCGTATTGCTAGGTAGGCCTTAAAATGGTTATATCAGAAGACCTCCTGCTGTAGCTTTAGAATGTCAGTGCACCACTGGACCAATTGTCCAGGGTGAAGATGACACAGAGGAGGATGAGATCAGTAATTATGCACTAGCTAATATCTGTAATTAGGCGTGCAAGGCAGGTCGGAGGTGGAATGCTAAAGCACTCTCAACCATTCACTGCATTGGAGTCTTTATGAAAGGTAGTTGGAGGTACAAAAACCCAGAGTATCCTCGACGACAAACCAATTTCAGTATCAGATTCCCATATACAGAGTGCAGGGGAACAGGTTAAAGGAGCTTGCTTCAGTGAGAAGGTAAGACTATCACTTTAACGTAAAAGAAAACATTCTAACCTCAAAAGCAGTCTTTTTCTCGGATGGAATATTGCTAGTACCAGTATCTAAAGCAATCTTTTTTCAGCCTTGGAGGCAGTCAAAGTCAAGAGTACCACAATGTAATGGCTATTGCTTCCATCTCGACGGAAAGAATATTCGCGTGCAAGACCCCATTATAAGTTAGTGAGTATCTTCAGATGCTGTAAACTTTTTTTAGTCTAAAAAGAAATGATATAATGTGAGCTTAACTTACCGTGTAAAATGGTAAAATGATGCAGTACGCTGGAGGACGTTTTTTTTTCTTGCTTCGTCCCAGCAATGCAGAGAAATTCTGTTGTGCAACACTGCCCCTGCTGGTCATTCAGTATATTCTGCAGATGGAAAAGTCCACTGTTAGTGCATTTGCCATGATTAGGAAATGAATATTATTAAACTAATGCAATACAGCCAAAAATGATTTATATAAAGCATTAATAGATCAGTAGTATGGGCTCTGTGATGGAGCGAAAAAATCAACGGCTCATAAGAAATTCAAATCTCATTCTGTGTTTTCACCCTGGAATACTTCCCTCAATTCCATGCCTCATCTGCTTCTACCCTCTACACAACTTTAGCACCTATATTACGACGTAGAGCAAAATATCTCATTGCCAGTCTAGTGACCGTGTACCTGTGTCACTGAATTTGTTTTAGGTTATGGTACAGCAGAAGTAATTAAATCATATGTTAAGTCAAAAGAGCAGGTTTTATGCTGCAGTTAACAGGAATAATGCAAATTCTGAACAACTTATTTTAACGTCTTCATTTTCACAAAATCCGAGCAGGTAACCAAGAGTGAAGTCAAGAATATTCTGATCAAGCACACGTTCTTTGAAATTTTTAAGTCTCAAACAATGTCCTGATATCTTTCATTTTCCCATCCTATTATTCAGTTGCGTATCTCGTCTACCCTGCTAACCAATTGAATTCCAAGATAAATATATCATATTGCTAGGTAGGCCTTAA
Source organism: Triturus cristatus (assembly GCF_964204655.1). Taxonomy (NCBI): domain Eukaryota; kingdom Metazoa; phylum Chordata; class Amphibia; order Caudata; family Salamandridae; genus Triturus; species Triturus cristatus. The sequence continues at coordinate 660,074,714 of NC_140593.1, forward strand.
AATGGTTATATCAGAAGACCTCCTGCTGTAGCTTTAGAATGTCAGTGCCCCACTGGACCAATTGTCCAGGGTGAACATGACACAGAGGAGGATGAGATCAGTAATTATGCACTAGCTAATATCTGTAATTAGGCGTGCAAGGCAGGTCGGAGGTGGAATGCTAAAGCACTCTCAACCATTCACTGCATTGGAGTCTTTATGAAAGTTAGTTGGAGGTACAAAAACAAAGAGTATCCTCGACGACAAACCAATTTCAGTATCAGATTCCCATATACAGAGTGCAGGGGAACAGGTTAAAGGAGCTTCCTTCAGTGAGAAGGTAAGACTATCACTTTAACGTAAAAGAAAACATTCTAACCTCAAAAGCAGTCTTTTTCTCGGATGGAATATTGCTAGTACCAGTATTTAAAGCAATCTTTTTTCAGCCTTGGAGGCAGTCAAAGTCAAGAGTACCACAATGTAATGGCTATTGCTTCCATCTCGACGGAAAGAATATTCGCGTGCAAGACCCCATTATAAGTTAGTGAGTATCTTCAGATGCTGTAAACTTTTTTTAGTCTAAAAAGAAATGATATAATGTGAGCTTAACTTACCGTGTAAAATGGTAAAATGATGCAGTACGCTGGAGGACGTTTTTTTTTTTTCTTGCTTCGTCCCAGCAATGCAGAGAAATTCTGTTGTGCAACACTGCCCCTGCTGGTCATTCAGTATATTCTGCAGATGGAAAAGTCCACTGTTAGTGTATTTGCCATGATTAGGAAATGAATATTATTAAACTAATGCAATACAGCCAAAAATGATTTATATAAAGCATTAATAGATCAGTAGTATGGGCTCTGTGATGGAGTGAAAAAATCAACAGCTCATAAGAAATTCAAATCTCATTCTGTGTTTTCACCCTAGAATACTTCCCTCAATCCCATGCCTCATCTGCTTCTACCCTCTACACAACTTTAGCACCTATATTATGACTTAGAGCAAAATATCTCATTGCCAGTCTAGTGACCGTGTACCTGTGTCACTGAATTTGTTTTAGGTTATGGTACAGCAGAAGTAATTAAATCATATGTTAAGTCAAAAGAGCAGGTTTTATGCTGCAGTTAACAGGAATAATGCAAATTCTGAACAACTTATTTTAACGTCTTCATTTTCACAAAATCCAAGCAGGTAACCAAGAGTGAAGTCAAGAATATTCTGATCAAGCACACGTTCTTTGAAATTTTTAAGTCTCAAACAATGCCCTGATATCTTTCATTTTCCCATCCTATTATTCAGTTGCGTATCTCGTCTACCCTGCTATCCAATTGAATTGCAAGATAAATATATCGTATTGCTAGGTAGGCCTTAAAATGGTTATATCAGAAGACAACCTGCTGTAGCTATAGAATGTCAGTGCACCACTGGACCAATTGTCCAGGGTGAAGATGACACAGTGGAGGATGAGATCAGTAATTATGCACTAGCTAATATCTGTAATTAGCAGTGCAAGGCAGATCGGAGGTGGAATGCTAAAGCACTCTCAACCATTCACTGCATTGGAGTCTTTTTGAAAGGTAGTTGGAGGTACAAAAACCCAGAGTATCCTCGTCGACAAATCAATTTCAGTATCAGATTCCCATATACAGAGTGCAGGGGAACAGGTTAAAGGCGCTTCCTTCAGTGAGAAGGTAAGACTATCACTTTAACGTAAAACAAAACATTCTAACCTCAAAAGCAGTCTTTTCCTCTGATGGAATATTGCTAGTACCAGTATCTAAAGCAATCTTTTTTCAGCCTTGGAGGCAGTCAAAGTCAAGAGTACCACAATGTAATGGCTATTGCTTCCATCTCGACGGAAAGAATATTCGCGTGCAAGACCCCATTTTAAGTTAGTGAGTATCTTCAGATGCTGTAAACTTTTTTTAGTCTAAAAAGAAATGATATAATGTGAGCTTAACTTACCGTGTAAAATGGTAAAATGATGCAGTACGCTGGAGGACGTTTTTTTTTCTTGCTTCGTCCCAGCAATGCAGAGAAATTCTGTTGTGCAACACTGCCCCTGCTGGTCATTCAGTATATTCTGCAGATGGAAAAGTCCACTGTTAGTGCATTTGCCATGATTAGGAAATGAATATTATTAAACTAATGCAATACAGCCAAAAATGATTTATATAAAGCATTAATAGATCAGTAGTATGGGCTCTGTGATGGAGTGAAAAAATCAACAGCTCATAAGAAATTCAAATCTCATTCTGTGTTTTCACCCTAGAATACTTCCCTCAATCCCATGCCTCATCTGCTTCTACCATCTACACAACTTTAGCACCTATATTATGACTTAGAGCAAAATATCTCATTGCCAGTCTAGTGACCGTGTACCTGTGTCACTGAATTTGTTTTAGGTTATGGTACAGCAGAAGTAATTAAATCATATGTTAAGTCAAAAGAGCAGGTTTTATGCTGCAGTTAACAGGAATAATGCAAATTCTGAACAACTTATTTTAACGTCTTCATTTTCACAAAATCCAAGCAGGTAACCAAGAGTGAAGTCAAGAATATTCTGATCAAGCACACGTTCTTTGAAATTTTTAAGTCTCAAACAATGCCCTGATATCTTTCATTTTCCCATCCTATTATTCAGTTGCGTATCTCGTCTACCCTGCTAACCAATTGAATTCCAAGATAAATATATCATATTGCTAGGTAGGCCTTAAAATGGTTATATCAGAAGACCTCCTACTGTAGCTTTAGAATGTCAGTGCACCACTGGACCAATTGTCCAGGGTGAAGATGACACAGAGGAGGATGAGATCAGTAATTATGCACTAGCTAATATCTGTAATTAGGCGTGCAAGGCAGGTCGGAGGTGGAATGCTAAAGCACTCTCAACCATTCACTGCATTGGAGTCTTTATGAAAGGTAGTTGGAGGTACAAAAACCCAGAGTATCCTCGACGACAAACCAATTTCAGTATCAGATTCCCATATACAGAGTGCAGGGGAACAGGTTAAAGGCGCTTTCTTCAGTGAGAAGGTAAGACTATCTCTAACGTAAAAGAAAACATTCTAACCTCAAAAGCAGTCTTTTCCTCGGATGGAATATTGCTAGTACCAGTATCTAAAGCAATCTTTTTTCAGCCTTGGAGGCAGTCAAAGTCAAGAGTACCACAATGTAATGGATATTGCTTCCATCTCGACGGAAAGAATATTTGCGTGCATGACCCCATTATAAGTTAGTGAGTATCTTCAGATGCTGTAAACTTCTTTTAGTCTAAAAAGAAATGATATAATGTGAGCTTAACTTACCGTGTAAAATGATGCAGTACGCTGGAGGACGTTTTTTTTTCTTGCTTCGTCCCAGCAATGCAGAGAAATTCTGTTGTGCAACACTGCCCCTGCTGGTCATTCAGTATATTCTGCAGATGGAAAAGTCCACTGTTAGTGCATTTGCCATGATTAGGAAATGAATATTATTAAACTAATGCAATACAGCCAAAAATGATTTATATAAAGCATTAATAGATCAGTAGTATGGGCTCTGTGATGGAGTGAAAAAATCAACAGCTCATAAGAAATTCAAATCTCATTCTGTGTTTTCACCCTAGAATACTTCCCTCAATCCCATGCCTCATCTGCTTCTACCATCTACACAACTTTAGCACCTATATTACGACTTAGAGCAAAATATCTCATTGCCAGTCTAGTGACCGTGTACCTGTGTCACTGAATTTGTTTTAGGTTATGGTACAGCAGAAGTAATTAAATCATATGTTAAGTCAAAGGAGCAGGTTTTATGCTGCAGTTAACAGGAATAATGCAAATTCTGAACAACTTATTTTAACGTCTTCATTTTCACAAAATCCAAGCAGGTAACCAAGAGTGAAGTCAAGAATATTCTGATCAAGCACACGTTCTTTGAAATTTTTAAGTCTCAAACAATGCCCTGATATCTTTCATTTTCCCATCCTATTATTCAGTTGCGTATCTCGTCTACCCTGCTACCCAATTGAATTCCAAGATAAATATATCGTATTGCTAGGTAGGCCTTAAAATGGTTATATCAGAAGACATCCTGCTGTAGCTTTAGAATGTCAGTGCACCACTGGACCAATATTCCAGGGTGAAGATGACACAGTGGAGGATGAGATCAGTAATTATGCACTAGCTAATATCTGTAATTAGCAGTGCAAGGCAGATCGGAGGTGGAATGCTAAAGCACTCTCAACCATTCACTGCATTGGAGTCTTTTTGAAAGGTAGTTGGAGGTACAAAAACCCAGAGTATCCTCGTCGACAAATCAATTTCAGTATCAGATTCCCATATACAGAGTGCAGGGGAACAGGTTAAAGGAGCTTCCTTCAGTGAGAAGGTAAGACTATCACTTTAACGTAAAAGAAAACATTCTAACCTCAAAAGCAGTCTTTTCCTCGGATGGAATATTGCTAGTACCAGTATCTAAAGCAATCTTTTTTCAGCCTTGGAGGCAGTCAAAGTCAAGAGTACCACAATGTAATGGCTATTGCTTCCATCTCGACGGAAAGAATATTCGCGTGTAAGACCCCATTTTAAGTTGGTGAGTATCTTCAGATGCTGTAAACTTTTTTTAGTCTAAAAAGAAATGATATAATGTGAGCTTAACTTACCGTGTAAAATGGTAAAATGATGCAGTACGCTGGAGGACGTTTTTTTTTCTTGCTTCGTCCCAGCAATGCAGAGAAATTCTGTTGTGCAACACTGCCCCTGCTGGTCATTCAGTATATTCTGCAGATGGAAAAGTCCACTGTTAGTGCATTTGCCATGATTAGGAAATGAATATTATTAAACTAATGCAATACAGCCAAAAATGATTTATATAAAGCATTAATAGATCAGTAGTATGGGCTCTGTGATGGAGTGAAAAAATCAACAGCTCATAAGAAATTCAAATCTCATTCTGTGTTTTCACCCTAGAATACTTCCCTCAATCCCATGCCTCATCTGCTTCTACCATCTACACAACTTTAGCACCTATATTATGACTTAGAGCAAAATATCTCATTGCCAGTCTAGTGACCGTGTACCTGTGTCACTGAATTTGTTTTAGGTTATGGTACAGCAGAAGTAATTAAATCATATGTTAAGTCGAAAGAGCAGGTTTTATGCTGCAGTTAACAGGAATAATGCAAATTCTGAACAACTTATTTTAACGTCTTCATTTTCACAAAATCCAAGCAGGTAACCAAGAGTGAAGTCAAGAATATTCTGATCAAGCACACGTTCTTTGAAATTTTTAAGTCTCAAACAATGCCCTGATATCTTTCATTTTCCCATCCTATTCTTCAGTTGCGCATCTCGTCTACCCTGCTAACCAATTGAATTCCAAGATAAAGATATCGTATTGCTAGGTAGGCCTTAAAATGGTTATATCAGAAGACATCCTGCTGTAGCTTTAGAATGTCAGTGCACCACTGGACCAATTGTCCAGGGTGAAGATGACACAGTGGAGGATGAGATCAGTAATTATGCACTAGCTAATATCTGTAATTAGCAGTGCAAGGCAGATCGGAGGTGGAATGCTAAAGCACTTTCAAACATTCACTACATTGGAGTCTTTATGAAAGGTAGTTGGAGGTACAAAAACCCCAGAGTATCCTCGACGACAAACCAATTTCATTATCAGATTCCCACATACAGAGTGCAGGGGAACAGGTTAAAGGAACTTCCTTCAGTGAGAAGGTAAGACTATCACTAACGTAAAAGAAAACATTCTAACCTCAAAAGCAGTCTTTTTCTCGGATGGAATATTGCCAGTACCAGTATCTAAAGCAATCTTTTTTCAGCCTTGGAGGCAGTCAAAGTCAAGAGTACCACAATGTAATGGCTATTGCTTCCATCTCGACGGAAATAATATTTGCGTGCAAGACCCCATTATAAGTTAGTGAGTATCTTCAGATGCTGTAAACCTTTTTTAGTCTAAAAAGAAATGATATAATGTGAGCTTAACTTACCGTGTAAAATGGTAAAATGATGCAGTACGCTGGAGGACGTTTTTTTTTCTTGCTTCGTCCCAGCAATGCAGAGAAATTCTGTTGTGCAACACTGCCCCTGCTGGTCATTCAGTATATTCTGCAGATGGAAAAGTCCACTGTTAGTGCATTTGCCATGATTAGGAAATGAATATTATTAAACTAATGCAATACAGCCAAAAATGATTTATATAAAGCATTAATAGATCAGTAGTATGGGCTCTGTGATGGAGTGAAAAAATCAACAGCTCATAAGAAATTCAAATCTCATTCTGTGTTTTCACCCTAGAATACTTCCCTCAATCCCATGCCTCATCTGCTTCTACCATCTACACAACTTTAGCACCTATATTATGACTTACAGCAAAATATCTCATTGCCAGTCTAGTAACCGTGTACCTGTGTCACTGAATTTGTTTTAGGTTATGGTACAGCAGAAGTAATTAAATCATATGTTAAGTCAAAAGAGCAGCTTTTATGCTGCAGTTAACAGGAATAATGCAAATTCTGAACAACTTATTTTAACGTCTTCATTTTCACAAAATCCAAGCAGGTAACCAAGAGTGAAGTCAAGAATATTCTGATCAAGCACAATTTCTTGGAAATTTTTAAGTCTCAAACAATGCCCTGATATCTTTCATTTTCCCATCCTATTATTCAGTTGCGTATCTCGTCTACCCTGCTAACCAATTGAATTCCAAGATAAAGATATTGTATTGCTAGGTAGGCCTTAAAATGGTTATATCAGAAGACCTCCTGCTGTAGCTTTAGAATGTCAGTGCACCACTGGACCAATTGTCCAGGGTGAAGATGACAGAGGAGGATGAGATCAGTAATTATGCACTAGCTAATATCTGTAATTAGGCGTGCAAGGCAGGTCGGAGGTGGAATGCTAAAGCACTCTAAACCATTCACTGCATTGGAGTCTTTATGAAAGGTAGTTGGAGGTACAAAAACCCAGAGTATCCTCGACGACAAACCAATTTCCGTATCAGATTCCCACATACAGAGTGCAGGGGAACAGGTTAAAGGAGCTTCCTTCAGTGAGAAGGTAAGACTATCACTAACGTAAAAGAAAACATTCTAACCTCAAAAGCAGTCTTTTCCTCGGATGGAATATTGCTAGTACCAGTATCTAAAGCAATCTTTTTTCAGCCTTGGAGGCAGTCAAAGTCAAGAGTACCACAATGTAATGGATATTGCTTCCATCTCGACGGAAAGAATATTCGCGTGCATGACCCCATTATAAGTTAGTGAGTATCTTCAGATGCTGTAAACTTCTTTTAGTCTAAAAAGAAATGATATAATGTGAGCTTAGCTTACCGTGTAAAATGGTAAAATGATGCAGTACGCTGGAGGACATTATTTTTTCTTGCTTCGTCCCAGCAATGCAGAGAAATTCTGTTGTGCAACACGGCCCCTGCTGGTCATTCAGTATATTCTGCAGATGGAAAAGTCCACTGTTAGTGCATTTGCGATGATTAGGAAATGAATATTATTAAACTAATGCAATACAGCCAAAAATGATTTATATAAAGCATTAATAGATCAGTAGTATGTGCTCTGTGATGGAGTGAAAAAATCAACAGCTCATAAGAAATTCAAATCTCATTCTGTGTTTTCACCCTAGAATACTTCCCTCAATCCCATGCCTCATCTGCTTCTACCCTCTACACAACTTTAGCACCTATATTACGACGTAGAGCAAAATATCTCATTGCCAGTCTAGTGACCGTGTACCTGTGTCACTGAATTTGTTTTAGGTTATGGTACAGCAGAAGTAATTAAATCATATGTTAAGTCAAAAGAGCAGGTTTTATGCTGCAGTTAACAGGAATAATGCAAATTCTGAACAACTTATTTTAACGTCTTCATTTTCACAAAATCCAAGCAGGTAACCAAGAGTGAAGTCAAGAATATTCTGATCAAGCACACGTTCTTTGAAATTTTTAAGTCTCAAACAATGCCCTGATATCTTTCATTTTCCCATCCTATTATTCAGTTGCGTATCTCGTCTACCCTGCTAACCAATTGAATTCCAAGATAAAGATATCGTATTGCTAGGTAGGCCTTAAAATGGTTATATCAGAAGACCTCCTGCTGTAGCTTTAGAATGTCAGTGCATCACTGGACCAATTGTCCAGGGTGAAGATGACACAGAGGAGGATGAGATCAGTAATTATGCACTAGCTAATATCTGTAATTAGGCGTGCAAGGCAGGTCGGAGGTGGAATGCTAAAGCACTCTCAACCATTCACTGCATTGGAGTCTTTATGAAAGGTAGTTGGAGGTACAAAAACCCAGAGTATCCTCGACGACAAACCAATTTCCGTATCAGATTCCCACATACAGAGTGCAGGGGAACAGGTTAAAGGAGCTTCCTTCAGTGAGAAGGTAAGACTATCACTAACGTAAAAGAAAACATTCTAACCTCAAAAGCAGTCTTTTCCTCGGATGGAATATTGCTAGTACCAGTATCTAAAGCAATCTTTTTTCAGCCTTGGAGGCAGTCAAAGTCAAGAGTACCACAATGTAATGGCTATTACTTCCATCTCGACGGAAATAATATTTGCGTGCAAGACCCCATTATAAGTTAGTGAGTATCTTCAGATGCTGTAAACTTTTTTTTAGTCTAAAAAGAAATGATATAATGTGAGCTTAACTTACCGTGTAAAATGGTAAAATGATGCAGTACGCTGGAGGACGTTTTTTTTTCTTGCTTCGTCCCAGCAATGCAGAGAAATTCTGTTGTGCAACACTGCCCCTGCTGGTCATTCAGTATATTCTGCAGATGGAAAAGTCCACTGTTAGTGCATTTGCCATGATTAGGAAATGAATATTATTAAACTAATGCAATACAGCCAAAAATGATTTATATAAAGCATTAATAGATCAGTAGTATGGGCTCTGTGATGGAGTGAATAAATCAACAGCTCATAAGAAATTCAAATCTCATTCTGTGTTTTCACCCTAGAATACTTCCCTCAATCCCATGCCTCATCTGCTTCTACCATCTACACAACTTTAGCACCTATATTATGACTTAGAGCAAAATATCTCATTGCCAGTCTAGTAACCGTGTACCTGTGTCACTGAATTTGTTTTAGGTTATGGTACAGCAGAAGTAATTAAATCATATGTTAAGTCAAAAGAACAGCTTTTATGCTGCAGTTAACAGGAATAATGCAAATTCTGAACAACTTATTTTAACGTCTTCATTTTCACAAAATCCAAGCAGGTAACCAAGAGTGAAGTCAAGAATATTCTGATCAAGCACAATTTCTTGGAAATTTTTAAGTCTCAAACAATGCCCTGATATCTTTCATTTTCCCATCCTATTCTTCAGTTGCGCATCTCGTCTACCCTGCTAACCAATTGAATTCCAAGATAAATATATCGTATTGCTAGGTAGGCCTTAAAATGGTTATATCAGAAGACATCCTGCTGTAGCTTTAGAATGTCAGTGCACCACTGGACCAATTGTCCAGGGTGAAGATGACACAGTGGAGGATGAGATCAGTAATTATGCACTAGCTAATATCTGTAATTAGCAGTGCAAGGCAGATCGGAGGTGGAATGCTAAAGCACTTTCAAACATTCACTACATTGGAGTCTTTATGAAAGGTAGTTGGAGGTACAAAAACCCCAGAGTATCCTCGACAACAAACCAATTTCATTATCAGATTCCCACATACAGAGTGCAGGGGAACAGGTTAAAGGAACTTCCTTCAGTGAGAAGGTAAGACTATCACTAACGTAAAAGAAAACATTCTAACCTCAAAAGCAGTCTTTTTCTCGGATGGAATATTGCCAGTACCAGTATCTACAGCAATCTTTTTTCAGCCTTGGAGGCAGTCAAAGTCAAGAGTACCACAATGTAATGGCTATTGCTTCCATCTCGACGGAAATAATATTTGCGTGCAAGACCCCATTATAAGTTAGTGAGTATCTTCAGATGCTGTAAACTTTTTTTAGTCTAAAAAGAAATGATATAATGTGAGCTTAACTTACCGTGTAAAATGGTAAAATGATGCAGTACGCTGGAGGACGTTTTTTTTTCTTGCTTCGTCCCAGCAATGCAGAGAAATTCTGTTGTGCAACACTGCCCCTGCTGGTCATTCAGTATATTCTGCAGATGGAAAAGTCCACTGTTAGTGCATTTGCCATGATTAGGAAATGAATATTATTAAACTAATGCAATACAGCCAAAAATGATTTATATAAAGCATTAATAGATCAGTAGTTTGGGCTCTGTGATGGAGTGAAAAAATCAACAGCTCATAAGAAATTCAAATCTCATTCTGTGTTTTCACCCTAGAATACTTCCCTCAATCCCATGCCTCATCTGCTTCTACCATCTACACAACTTTAGCACCTATATTATGACTTAGAGCAAAATATCTCATTGCCAGTCTAGTAACCGTGTACCTGTGTCACTGAATTTGTTTTAGGTTATGGTACAGCAGAAGTAATTAAATCATATGTTAAGTCGAAAGAGCAGGTTTTATGCTGCAGTTAACAGGAATAATGCAAATTCTGAACAACCTATTTTAACGTCTTCATTTTCACAAAATCCAAGCAGGTAACCAAGAGTGAAGTCAAGAATATTCTGATCAAGCACACGTTCTTTGAAATTTTTAAGTCTCAAACAATGCCCTGATATCTTTCATTTTCCCATCCTATTATTCAGTTGCGTATCTCGTCTACCCTGCTACCCAATTGAATTCCAAGATAAAGATATCGTATTGCTAGGTAGGCCTTAAAATGGTTATATCAGAAGACCTCCTGCTGTAGCTTTAGAATGTCAGTGCACCACTGGACCAATTGTCCAGGGTGAAGATGACACAGAGGAGGATGAGATCAGTAATTATGCACTAGCTAATATCTGTAAATAGGCGTGCAAGGCAGGTCGGAGGTGGAATGCTAAAGCACTCTCAACCATTCACCGCATTGGAGTCTTTATGAAAGGTAGTTGGAGGTACAAAAACCCAGAGTATCCTCGACGACAAACCAATTTCCGTATCAGATTCCCACATACAGAGTGCAGGGGAACAGGTTAAAGGAGCTTCCTTCAGTGAGAAGGTAAGACTATCACTAACGTAAAAGAAAACATTCTAACCTCAAAAGCAGTCTTTTTCTCGGATGGAATATTGCCAGTACCAGTATCTAAAGCAATCTTTTTTCAGCCTTGGAGGCAGTCAAAGTCAAGAGTAACACAATGTAATGGCTATTGCTTCCATCTCGACGGAAAGAATATTCGCGTGCAAGACCCCATTATAAATTAGTGAGTATCTTCAGATGCTGTAAACTTTTTTTAGTCTAAAAAGAAATGATATAATGTGAGCTTAACTTACCGTGTAAAATGGTAAAATGATGCAGTACGCTGGAGGACGTTTTTTTTTCTTGCTTCGTCCCAGCAATGCAGAGAAATTCTGTTGTGCAACACTGCCCCTGCTGGTCATTCAGTATATTCTGCAGATGGAAAAGTCCACTGTTAGGGCATTTGCCATGATTAGGAAATGAATATTATTAAACTAATGCAATACAGCCAAAAATGATTTATATAAAGCATTAATAGATCAGTAGTATGGGCTCTGTGATGGAGTGAAAAAATCAACAGCTCATAAGAAATTCAAATCTCATTCTGTGTTTTCACCCTAGAATACTTCCCTCAATCCCATGCCTCATCTGCTTCTACCATCTACACAACTTTAGCACCTATATTATGACTTGGAGCAAAATATCTCATTGCCAGTCTAGTGACCGTGTACCTGTGTCACTGAATTTGTTTTAGGTTATGGTACAGCAGAAGTAATTAAATCATATGTTAAGTCAAAAGAGCAGGTTTTATGCTGCAGTTAACAGGAATAATGCAAATTCTGAACAACTTATTTTAACGTCTTCATTTTCACAAAATCCAAGCAGGTAACCAAGAGTGAAGTCAAGAATATTCTGATCAAGCACACGTTCTTTGAAATTTTTAAGTCTCAAACAATGCCCTGATATCTTTCATTTTCCCATCCTATTATTCAGTTGCGTATCTCGTCTACCCTGCTACCCAATTGAATTCCAAGATAAATATATCGTATTGCTAGGTAGGCCTTAAAATGGTTATATCAGAAGACATCCTGCTCTAGCTTTAGAATGTCAGTGCACCACTAGACCAATTGTCCAGGGTGAAGATGACACAGTGGAGGATGAGATCAGTAATTATGCACTAGCTAATATCTGTAATTAGCAGTGCAAGGCAGATCGGAGGTGGAATGCTAAAGCACTCTCAACCATTCACTGCATTGGAGTCTTTATGAAAGGTAGTTGGAGGTACAAAAACCCAGAGTATCCTCGACGACAAACCAATTTCAGTATCAGATTCCCATATACAGAGTGCAGGGGAACAGGTTAAAGGAGCTTCCTTCAGTGAGAAGGTAAGACTATCACTTTAACGTAAAACAAAACATTCTAACCTCAAAAGCAGTCTTTTCCTCGGATGGAATATTGCTAGTACCAGTATCTAAAGCAATCTTTTTTCAGCCTTGGAGGCAGTCAAAGTCAAGAGTACCACAATGTAATGGCTATTGCTTCCATCTCGACGGAAAGAATATTCGCGTGCAAGACCCCATTATAAGTTAGTGAGTTTCTTCAGATGCTGTAAACTTCTTTTAGTCTAAAAAGAAATGATATAATGTGAGTTTAACTTACCGTGTAAAATGGTAAAATGATGCAGTACGCTGGAGGACGTTTTTTTTTTTTCTTGCTTCGTCCCAGCAATGCAGAGAAATTCTGTTGTGCAACACTGCCCCTGCTGGTCATTCAGTATATTCTGCAGATGGAAAAGTCCACTGTTAGTGCATTTGCCATGATTAGGAAATGAATATTATTAAACTAATGCAATACAGCCAAAAATGATTTATATAAAGCATTAATAGATCAGTAGTATGGGCTCTGTGATGGAGTGAATAAATCAACAGCTCATAAGAAATTCAAATCTCATTCTGTGTTTTCACCCTAGAATACTTCCCTCAATCCCATGCCTCATCTGCTTCTACCATCTACACAACTTTAGCACCTATATTATGACTTAGAGCAAAATATCTCATTGCCAGTCTAGTAACCGTGTACCTGTGTCACTGAATTTGTTTTAGGTTATGGTACAGCAGAAGTAATTAAATCATATGTTAAGTCAAAAGAGCAGCTTTTATGCTGCAGTTAACAGGAATAATGCAAATTCTGAACAACTTATTTTAACGTCTTCATTTTCACAAAATCCAAGCAGGTAACCAAGAGTGAAGTCAAGAATATTCTGATCAAGCACAATTTCTTGGAAATTTTTAAGTCTCAAACAATGCCCTGATATCTTTCATTTTCCCATCCTATTCTTCAGTTGCGCATCTCGTCTACCCTGCTAACCAATTGAATTCCAAGATAAATATATCGTATTGCTAGGTAGGCCTTAAAATGGTTATATCAGAAGACATCCTGCTGTAGCTTTAGAATGTCAGTGCACCACTGGACCAATTGTCCAGGGTGAAGATGACACAGTGGAGGATGAGATCAGTAATTATGCACTAGCTAATATCTGTAATTAGCAGTGCAAGGCAGATCGGAGGTGGAATGCTAAAGCACTTTCAAACATTCACTACATTGGAGTCTTTATGAAAGGTAGTTGGAGGTACAAAAACCCCAGAGTATCCTCGACAACAAACCAATTTCATTATCAGATTCCCACATACAGAGTGCAGGGGAACAGGTTAAAGGAACTTCCTTCAGTGAGAAGGTAAGACTATCACTAACGTAAAAGAAAACATTCTAACCTCAAAAGCAGTCTTTTTCTCGGATGGAATATTGCCAGTACCAGTATCTACAGCAATCTTTTTTCAGCCTTGGAGGCAGTCAAAGTCAAGAGTACCACAATGTAATGGCTATTGCTTCCATCTCGACGGAAATAATATTTGCGTGCAAGACCCCATTATAAGTTAGTGAGTATCTTCAGATGCTGTAAACTTTTTTTAGTCTAAAAAGAAATGATATAATGTGAGCTTAACTTACCGTGTAAAATGGTAAAATGATGCAGTACGCTGGAGGACGTTTTTTTTTCTTGCTTCGTCCCAGCAATGCAGAGAAATTCTGTTGTGCAACACTGCCCCTGCTGGTCATTCAGTATATTCTGCAGATGGAAAAGTCCACTGTTAGTGCATTTGCCATGATTAGGAAATGAATATTATTAAACTAATGCAATACAGCCAAAAATGATTTATATAAAGCATTAATAGATCAGTAGTATGGGCTCTGTGATGGAGTGAAAAAATCAACAGCTCATAAGAAATTCAAATCTCATTCTGTGTTTTCACCCTAGAATACTTCCCTCAATCCCATGCCTCATCTGCTTCTACCATCTACACAACTTTAGCACCTATATTATGACTTAGAGCAAAATATCTCATTGCCAGTCTAGTAACCGTGTACCTGTGTCACTGAATTTGTTTTAGGTTATGGTACAGCAGAAGTAATTAAATCATATGTTAAGTCGAAAGAGCAGGTTTTATGCTGCAGTTAACAGGAATAATGCAAATTCTGAACAACTTATTTTAACGTCTTCATTTTCACAAAATCCAAGCAGGTAACCAAGAGTGAAGTCAAGAATATTCTGATCAAGCACACGTTCTTTGAAATTTTTAAGTCTCAAACAATGCCCTGATATCTTTCATTTTCCCATCCTATTATTCAGTTGCGTATCTCGTCTACCCTGCTACCCAATTGAATTCCAAGATAAAGATATCGTATTGCTAGGTAGGCCTTAAAATGGTTATATCAGAAGACCTCCTGCTGTAGCTTTAGAATGTCAGTGCACCACTGGACCAATTGTCCAGGGTGAAGATGACACAGAGGAGGATGAGATCAGTAATTATGCACTAGCTAATATCTGTAAATAGGCGTGCAAGGCAGGTCGGAGGTGGAATGCTAAAGCACTCTCAACCATTCACCGCATTGGAGTCTTTATGAAAGGTAGTTGGAGGTACAAAAACCCAGAGTATCCTCGACGACAAACCAATTTCCGTATCAGATTCCCACATACAGAGTGCAGGGGAACAGGTTAAAGGAGCTTCCTTCAGTGAGAAGGTAAGACTATCACTAACGTAAAAGAAAACATTCTAACCTCAAAAGCAGTCTTTTTCTCGGATGGAATATTGCCAGTACCAGTATCTAAAGCAATCTTTTTTCAGCCTTGGAGGCAGTCAAAGTCAAGAGTAACACAATGTAATGGCTATTGCTTCCATCTCGACGGAAAGAATATTCGCGTGCAAGACCCCATTATAAATTAGTGAGTATCTTCAGATGCTGTAAACTTTTTTTAGTCTAAAAAGAAATGATATAATGTGAGCTTAACTTACCGTGTAAAATGGTAAAATGATGCAGTACGCTGGAGGACGTTTTTTTTTCTTGCTTCGTCCCAGCAATGCAGAGAAATTCTGTTGTGCAACACTGCCCCTGCTGGTCATTCAGTATATTCTGCAGATGGAAAAGTCCACTGTTAGGGCATTTGCCATGATTAGGAAATGAATATTATTAAACTAATGCAATACAGCCAAAAATGATTTATATAAAGCATTAATAGATCAGTAGTATGGGCTCTGTGATGGAGTGAAAAAATCAACAGCTCATAAGAAATTCAAATCTCATTCTGTGTTTTCACCCTAGAATACTTCCCTCAATCCCATGCCTCATCTGCTTCTACCATCTACACAACTTTAGCACCTATATTATGACTTGGAGCAAAATATCTCATTGCCAGTCTAGTGACCGTGTACCTGTGTCACTGAATTTGTTTTAGGTTATGGTACAGCAGAAGTAATTAAATCATATGTTAAGTCAAAAGAGCAGGTTTTATGCTGCAGTTAACAGGAATAATGCAAATTCTGAACAACTTATTTTAACGTCTTCATTTTCACAAAATCCAAGCAGGTAACCAAGAGTGAAGTCAAGAATATTCTGATCAAGCACACGTTCTTTGAAATTTTTAAGTCTCAAACAATGCCCTGATATCTTTCATTTTCCCATCCTATTATTCAGTTGCGTATCTCGTCTACCCTGCTACCCAATTGAATTCCAAGATAAATATATCGTATTGCTAGGTAGGCCTTAAAATGGTTATATCAGAAGACATCCTGCTGTAGCTTTAGAATGTCAGTGCACCACTGGACCAATTGTCCAGGGTGAAGATGACACAGTGGAGGATGAGATCAGTAATTATGCACTAGCTAATATCTGTAATTAGCAGTGCAAGGCAGATCGGAGGTGGAATGCTAAAGCAATTTCAACCATTCACTGCATTGGAGTCTTTTTGAAAGGTAGTTGGAGGTACAAAAACCCAGAGTATCCTCGTCGACAAACCAATTTCAGTATCAGATTCCCATATACAGAGTGCAGGGGAACAGGTTAAAGGAGCTTCCTTCAGTGAGAAGGTAAGACTATCACTTTAACGTAAAACAAAACATTCTAACCTCAAAAGCAGTCTTTTCCTCGGATGGAATATTGCTAGTACCAGTATCTAAAGCAATCTTTTTTCAGCCTTGGAGGCAGTCAAAGTCAAGAGTACCACAATGTAATGGCTATTGCTTCCATCTCGACGGAAAGAATATTCGCGTGCAAGACCCCATTATAAGTTAGTGAGTTTCTTCAGATGCTGTAAACTTCTTTTAGTCTAAAAAGAAATGATATAATGTGAGTTTAACTTACCGTGTAAAATGGTAAAATGATGCAGTACGCTGGAGGACGTTTTTTTTTTTCTTGCTTCGTCCCAGCAATGCAGAGAAATTCTGTTGTGCAACACTGCCCCTGCTGGTCATTCAGTATATTCTGCAGATGGAAAAGTCCACTGTTAGTGCATTTGCCATGATTAGGAAATGAATATTATTAAACTAATGCAATACAGCCAAAAATGATTTATATAAAGCATTAATAGATCAGTAGTATGGGCTCTGTGATGGAGTGAAAAAATCAACAGCTCATAAGAAATTCAAATCTCATTCTGTGTTTTCACCCTAGAATACTTCCCTCAATCCCATGCCTCATCTGCTTCTACCATCTACACAACTTTAGCACCTATATTATGACTTAGAGCAAAATATCTCATTGCCAGTCTAGTGACCGTGTACCTGTGTCACTGAATTTGTTTTAGGTTATGGTACAGCAGAAGTAATTAAATCATATGTTAAGTCGAAAGAGCAGGTTTTATGCTGCAGTTAACAGGAATAATGCAAATTCTGAACAACTTATTTTAACGTCTTCATTTTCACAAAATCCAAGCAGGTAACCAAGAGTGAAGTCAAGAATATTCTGATCAAGCACAATTTCTTGGAAATTTTTAAGTCTCAAACAATGCCCTGATATCTTTCATTTTCCCATCCTATTATTCAGTTGCGTATCTCGTCTACCCTGCTAACCAATTGAATTCCAAGATAAAGATATTGTATTGCTAGGTAGGCCTTAAAATGGTTATATCAGAAGACCTCCTGCTGTAGCTTTAGAATGTCAGTGCACCACTGGACCAATTGTCCAGGGTGAAGATGACAGAGGAGGATGAGATCAGTAATTATGCACTAGCTAATATCTGTAATTAGGCGTGCAAGGCAGGTCGGAGGTGGAATGCTAAAGCACTCTAAACCATTCACTGCATTGGAGTCTTTATGAAAGGTAGTTGGAGGTACAAAAACCCAGAGTATCCTCGACGACAAACCAATTTCCGTATCAGATTCCCACATACAGAGTGCAGGGGAACAGGTTAAAGGAGCTTCCTTCAGTGAGAAGGTAAGACTATCACTAACGTAAAAGAAAACATTCTAACCTCAAAAGCAGTCTTTTCCTCGGATGGAATATTGCTAGTACCAGTATCTAAAGCAATCTTTTTTCAGCCTTGGAGGCAGTCAAAGTCAAGAGTACCACAATGTAATGGATATTGCTTCCATCTCGACGGAAAGAATATTCGCGTGCATGACCCCATTATAAGTTAGTGAGTATCTTCAGATGCTGTAAACTTCTTTTAGTCTAAAAAGAAATGATATAATGTGAGCTTAACTTACCGTGTAAAATGGTAAAATGATGCAGTACGCTGGAGGACGTTTTTTTTTTTTCTTGCTTCGTCCCAGCAATGCAGAGAAATTCTGTTGTGCAACACTGCCCCTGCTGGTCATTCAGTATATTCTGCAGATGGAAAAGTCCACTGTTAGTGCATTTGCCATGATTAGGAAATGAATATTATTAAACTAATGCAATACAGCCAAAAATGATTTATATAAAGCATTATTAGATCAGTAGTATGGGCTCTGTGATGGAGCGAAAAAATCAACGGCTCATAAGAAATTCAAATCTCATTCTGTGTTTTCACCCTAGAATACTTCCCTCAATCCCATGCCTCATCTGCTTCTACCATCTACATAACTTTAGCACCTATATTATGACTTGGAGCAAAATATCTCATTGCCAGTCTAGTGACCGTGTACCTGTGTCACTGAATTTGTTTTAGGTTATGGTACAGCAGAAGTAATTAAATCATATGTTAAGGCGAAAGAGCAGGTTTTTTGCTGCAGTTAACAGGAATAATGCAAATTCTGAACAACTTATTTTAACGTCTTCATTTTCACAAAATCCAAGCAGGTAACCAAGAGTGAAGTCAAGAATATTCTGATCAAGCACACGTTCTTTGAAATTTTTAAGTCTCAAACAATGCCCTGATATCTTTCATTTTCCCATCCTATTCTTCAGTTGCGCATCTCGTCTACCCTGCTAACCAATTGAATTCCAAGATAAAGATATCGTATTGCTAGGTAGGCCTTAAAATGGTTATATCAGAAGACATCCTGCTGTAGCTTTAGAATGTCAGTGCACCACTGGACCAATTGTCCAGGGTGAAGATGACACAGTGGAGGATGAGATCAGTAATTATGCACTAGCTAATATCTGTAATTAGCAGTGCAAGGCAGATCGGAGGTGGAATGCTAAAGCACTTTCAAACATTCACTACATTGGAGTCTTTATGAAAGGTAGTTGGAGGTACAAAAACCCCAGAGTATCCTCGACGACAAACCAATTTCATTATCAGATTCCCACATACAGAGTGCAGGGGAACAGGTTAAAGGAACTTCCTTCAGTGAGAAGGTAAGACTATCACTAACGTAAAAGAAAACATTCTAACCTCAAAAGCAGTCTTTTTCTCGGATGGAATATTGCCAGTACCAGTATCTAAAGCAATCTTTTTTCAGCCTTGGAGGCAGTCAAAGTCAAGAGTACCACAATGTAATGGCTATTGCTTCCATCTCGACGGAAATAATATTTGCGTGCAAGACCCCATTATAAGTTAGTGAGTATCTTCAGATGCTGTAAACCTTTTTTAGTCTAAAAAGAAATGATATAATGTGAGCTTAACTTACCGTGTAAAATGGTAAAATGATGCAGTACGCTGGAGGACGTTTTTTTTTCTTGCTTCGTCCCAGCAATGCAGAGAAATTCTGTTGTGCAACACTGCCCCTGCTGGTCATTCAGTATATTCTGCAGATGGAAAAGTCCACTGTTAGTGCATTTGCCATGATTAGGAAATGAATATTATTAAACTAATGCAATACAGCCAAAAATGATTTATATAAAGCATTAATAGATCAGTAGTATGGGCTCTGTGATGGAGTGAAAAAATCAACAGCTCATAAGAAATTCAAATCTCATTCTGTGTTTTCACCCTAGAATACTTCCCTCAATCCCATGCCTCATCTGCTTCTACCATCTACACAACTTTAGCACCTATATTATGACTTAGAGCAAAATATCTCATTGCCAGTCTAGTAACCGTGTACCTGTGTCACTGAATTTGTTTTAGGTTATGGTACAGCAGAAGTAATTAAATCATATGTTAAGTCAAAAGAGCAGCTTTTATGCTGCAGTTAACAGGAATAATGCAAATTCTGAACAACTTATTTTAACGTCTTCATTTTCACAAAATCCAAGCAGGTAACCAAGAGTGAAGTCAAGAATATTCTGATCAAGCACAATTTCTTGGAAATTTTTAAGTCTCAAACAATGCCCTGATATCTTTCATTTTCCCATCCTATTATTCAGTTGCGTATCTCGTCTACCCTGCTAACCAATTGAATTCCAAGATAAAGATATTGTATTGCTAGGTAGGCCTTAAAATGGTTATATCAGAAGACCTCCTGCTGTAGCTTTAGAATGTCAGTGCACCACTGGACCAATTGTCCAGGGTGAAGATGACAGAGGAGGATGAGATCAGTAATTATGCACTAGCTAATATCTGTAATTAGGCGTGCAAGGCAGGTCGGAGGTGGAATGCTAAAGCACTCTAAACCATTCACTGCATTGGAGTCTTTATGAAAGGTAGTTGGAGGTACAAAAACCCAGAGTATCCTCGACGACAAACCAATTTCCGTATCAGATTCCCACATACAGAGTGCAGGGGAACAGGTTAAAGGAGCTTCCTTCAGTGAGAAGGTAAGACTATCACTAACGTAAAAGAAAACATTCTAACCTCAAAAGCAGTCTTTTCCTCGGATGGAATATTGCTAGTACCAGTATCTAAAGCAATCTTTTTTCAGCCTTGGAGGCAGTCAAAGTCAAGAGTACCACAATGTAATGGATATTGCTTCCATCTCGACGGAAAGAATATTCGCGTGCATGACCCCATTATAAGTTAGTGAGTATCTTCAGATGCTGTAAACTTCTTTTAGTCTAAAAAGAAATGATATAATGTGAGCTTAGCTTACCGTGTAAAATGGTAAAATGATGCAGTACGCTGGAGGACATTATTTTTTCTTGCTTCGTCCCAGCAATGCAGAGAAATTCTGTTGTGCAACACGGCCCCTGCTGGTCATTCAGTATATTCTGCAGATGGAAAAGTCCACTGTTAGTGCATTTGCGATGATTAGGAAATGAATATTATTAAACTAATGCAATACAGCCAAAAATGATTTATATAAAGCATTAATAGATCAGTAGTATGTGCTCTGTGATGGAGTGAAAAAATCAACAGCTCATAAGAAATTCAAATCTCATTCTGTGTTTTCACCCTAGAATACTTCCCTCAATCTCATGCCTCATCTGCTTCTACCCTCTACACAACTTTAGCACCTATATTACGACGTAGAGCAAAATATCTCATTGCCAGTCTAGTGACCGTGTACCTGTGTCACTGAATTTGTTTTAGGTTATGGTACAGCAGAAGTAATTAAATCATATGTTAAGTCAAAAGAGCAGGTTTTATGCTGCAGTTAACAGGAATAATGCAAATTCTGAACAACTTATTTTAACGTCTTCATTTTCACAAAATCCAAGCAGGTAACCAAGAGTGAAGTCAAGAATATTCTGATCAAGCACACGTTCTTTGAAATTTTTAAGTCTCAAACAATGCCCTGATATCTTTCATTTTCCCATCCTATTATTCAGTTGCGTATCTCGTCTACCCTGCTAACCAATTGAATTCCAAGATAAAGATATCGTATTGCTAGGTAGGCCTTAAAATGGTTATATCATAAGACCTCCTGCTGTAGCTTTAGAATGTCAGTGCACCACTGGACCAATTGTCCAGGGTGAAGATGACACAGAGGAGGATGAGATCAGTAATTATGCACTAGCTAATATCTGTAATTAGGCGTGCAAGGCAGGTCGGAGGTGGAATGCTAAAGCACTCTCAACCATTCACTGCATTGGAGTCTTTATGAAAGGTAGTTGGAGGTACAAAAACCCAGAGTATCCTCGACGACAAACCAATTTCCGTATCAGATTCCCACATACAGAGTGCAGGGGAACAGGTTAAAGGAGCTTCCTTCAGTGAGAAGGTAAGACTATCACTAACGTAAAAGAAAACATTCTAACCTCAAAAGCAGTCTTTTCCTCGGATGGAATATTGCTAGTACCAGTATCTAAAGCAATCTTTTTTCAGCCTTGGAGGCAGTCAAAGTCAAGAGTACCACAATGTAATGGATATTGCTTCCATCTCGACGGAAAGAATATTCGCGTGCATGACCCCATTATAAGTTAGTGAGTATCTTCAGATGCTGTAAACTTCTTTTAGTCTAAAAAGAAATGATATAATGTGAGCTTAACTTACCGTGTAAAATGGTAAAATGATGCAGTACGCTGGAGGACGTTTTTTTTTTTCTTGCTTCGTCCCAGCAATGCAGAGAAATTCTGTTGTGCAACACTGCCCCTGCTGGTCATTCAGTATATTCTGCAGATGGAAAAGTCCACTGTTAGTGCATTTGCCATGATTAGGAAATGAATATTATTAAACTAATGCAATACAGCCAAAAATGATTTATATAAAGCATTATTAGATCAGTAGTATGGGCTCTGTGATGGAGCGAAAAAATCAACGGCTCATAAGAAATTCAAATCTCATTCTGTGTTTTCACCCTAGAATACTTCCCTCAATCCCATGCCTCATCTGCTTCTACCATCTACATAACTTTAGCACCTATATTATGACTTGGAGCAAAATATCTCATTGCCAGTCTAGTGACCGTGTACCTGTGTCACTGAATTTGTTTTAGGTTATGGTACAGCAGAAGTAATTAAATCATATGTTAAGGCGAAAGAGCAGGTTTTTTGCTGCAGTTAACAGGAATAATGCAAATTCTGAACAACTTATTTTAACGTCTTCATTTTCACAAAATCCAAGCAGGTAACCAAGAGTGAAGTCAAGAATATTCTGATCAAGCACACGTTCTTTGAAATTTTTAAGTCTCAAACAATGCCCTGATATCTTTCATTTTCCCATCCTATTCTTCAGTTGCGCATCTCGTCTACCCTGCTAACCAATTGAATTCCAAGATAAATATATCGTATTGCTAGGTAGGCCTTAAAATGGTTATATCAGAAGACATCCTGCTGTAGCTTTAGAATGTCAGTGCACCACTGGACCAATTGTCCAGGGTGAAGATGACACAGTGGAGGATGAGATCAGTAATTATGCACTAGCTAATATCTGTAATTAGCAGTGCAAGGCAGATCGGAGGTGGAATGCTAAAGCACTTTCAAACATTCACTACATTGGAGTCTTTATGAAAGGTAGTTGGTGGTACAAAAACCCCAGAGTATCCTCGACGACAAACCAATTTCATTATCAGATTCCCACATACAGAGTGCAGGGGAACAGGTTAAAGGAACTTCCTTCAGTGAGAAGGTAAGACTATCACTAACGTAAAAGAAAACATTCTAACCTCAAAAGCAGTCTTTTTCTCGGATGGAATATTGCCAGTACCAGTATCTAAAGCAATCTTTTTTCAGCCTTGGAGGCAGTCAAAGTCAAGAGTACCACAATGTAATGGCTATTGCTTCCATCTCGACGGAAATAATATTTGCGTGCAAGACCCCATTATAAGTTAGTGAGTATCTTCAGATGCTGTAAACTTTTTTTAGTCTAAAAAGAAATGATATAATGTGAGCTTAACTTACCGTGTAAAATGGTAAAATGATGCAGTACGCTGGAGGACGTTTTTTTTTTCTTGCTTCGTCCCAGCAATGCAGAGAAATTCTGTTGTGCAACACTGCCCCTGCTGGTCATTCAGTATATTCTGCAGATGGAAAAGTCCACTGTTAGTGCATTTGCCATGATTAGGAAATGAATATTATTAAACGAATGCAATACAGCCAAAAATGATTTATATAAAGCATTATTAGATCAGTAGTATGGGCTCTGTGATGGAGCGAAAAAATCAACGGCTCATAAGAAATTCAAATCTCATTCTGTGTTTTCACCCTAGAATACTTCCCTCAATCCCATGCCTCATCTGCTTCTACCCTCTACACAACTTTAGCACCTATATTACGACGTAGAGCAAAATATCTCATTGCCTGTCTAGTGACCGTGTACCTGTGTCACTGAATTTGTTTTAGGTTATGGTACAGCAGAAGTAATTAAATCATATGTTAAGTCAAAAGAGCAGGTTTTATGCTGCAGTTAACAGGAATAATGCAAATTCTGAACAACTTATTTTAACGTCTTCATTTTCACAAAATCCAAGCAGGTAACCAAGAGTGAAGTCAAGAATATTCTGATCAAGCACACGTTCTTTGAAATTTTTAAGTCTCAAACAATGCCCGGATATCTTTCATTTTCCCATCCTATTATTCAGTTGCGTATCTCGTCTACCCTGCTAACCAATTGAATTCCAAGATAAATATATCGTAATGCTAGGTAGGCCTTAAAATGGTTATATCAGAAGACCTCCTGCTGTAGCTTTAGAATGTCAGTGCACCACTGGACCAATTGTCCAGGGTGAAGATGACACAGAGGAGGATGAGATCAGTAATTATGCACTAGCTAATATCTGTAATTAGGCGTGCAAGGCAGGTCGGAGGTGGAATGCTAAAGCACTCTCAACCATTCACTGCATTGGCGTCTTTATGAAAGGTAGTTGGAGGTACAAAAACCCAGAGTATCCTCGACGACAAACCAATTTCAGTATCAGATTCCCACATACAGAGTGCAGGGGAACAGGTTAAAGGAGCTTCCTTCAGAGAGAAGGTAAGACTATCACTCTAACGTAAAAGAAAACATTCTAACCTCAAAAGCAGTCTTTTTCTCGGATGGAATATTGCTAGTACCAGTATCTAAAGCAATCTTTTTTCAGCCTTGGAGGCAGTCAAAGTCAAGAGTACCACAATGTAATGGCTATTACTTCCATCTCGACGGAAATAATATTTGCGTGCAAGACCCCATTATAAGTTAGTGAGTATCTTCAGATGCTGTAAACTTTTTTTTAGTCTAAAAAGAAATGATATAATGTGAGCTTAACTTACCGTGTAAAATGGTAAAATGATGCAGTACGCTGGAGGACGTTTTTTTTTCTTGCTTCGTCCCAGCAATGCAGAGAAATTCTGTTGTGCAACACTGCCCCTGCTGGTCATTCAGTATATTCTGCAGATGGAAAAGTCCACTGTTAGTGCATTTGCCATGATTAGGAAATGAATATTATTAAACGAATGCAATACAGCCAAAAATGATTTATATAAAGCATTATTAGATCAGTAGTATGGGCTCTGTGATGGAGCGAAAAAATCAACGGCTCATAAGAAATTCAAATCTCATTCTGTGTTTTCACCCTAGAATACTTCCCTCAATCCCATGCCTTATCTGCTTCTACCATCTACACAACTTTAGCACCTATATTATGACTTGGAGCAAAATATCTCATTGCCAGTCTAGTGACCGTGTACCTGTGTCACTGAATTTGTTTTAGGTTATGGTACAGCAGAAGTAATTAAATCATATGTTAAGGCGAAAGAGCAGGTTTTTTGCTGCAGTTAACAGGAATAGTGCAAATTCTGAACAACTTATTTTAACGTCTTCATTTTCACAAAATCCAAGCAGGTAACCAAGAGTGAAGTCAAGAATATTCTGATCAAGCACACGTTCTTTGAAATTTTTAAGTCTCAAACAATGCCCTGATATCTTTCATTTTCCCATCCTATTATTCAGTTGCGTATCTCGTCTACCCTGCTAACCAATTGAATTCCAAGATAAATATATCGTATTGCTAGGTAGGCCTTAAAATGGTTATATCAGAAGACCTCCTACTGTAGCTTTAGAATGTCAGTGCACCACTGGACCAATTGTCCAGGGTGAAGATGACACAGAGGAGGATGAGATCAGTAATTATGCACTAGCTAATATCTGTAATTAGGCGTGCAAGGCAGGTCGGAGGTGGAATGCTAAAGCACTCTCAACCATTCACTGCATTGGAGTCTTTATGAAAGGTAGTTGGAGGTACAAAAACCCAGAGTATCCTCGACGACAAACCAATTTCAGTATCAGATTCCCATATACAGAGTGCAGGGGAACAGGTTAAAGGAGCTTCCTTCAGTGAGAAGGTAAGACTATCACTTTAACGTAAAAGAAAACATTCTAACCTCAAAAGCAGTCTTTTTCTCGGATGGAATATTGCTAGTACCAGTATTTAAAGCAATCTTTTTTCAGCCTTGGAGGCAGTCAAAGTCAAGAGTACCACAATGTAATGGCTATTGCTTCCATCTCGACGGAAAGAATATTCGCGTGCAAGACCCCATTATAAGTTAGTGAGTATCTTCAGATGCTGTAAACTTTTTTTAGTCTAAAAAGAAATGATATAATGTGAGCTTAACTTACCGTGTAAAATGGTAAAATGATGCAGTACGCTGGAGGACGTTTTTTTTTCTTGCTTCGTCCCAGCAATGCAGAGAAATTCTGTTGTGCAACACTGCCCCTGCTGGTCATTCAGTATATTCTGCAGATGGAAAAGTCCACTGTTAGTGCATTTGCCATGATTAGGAAATGAATATTATTAAACTAATGCAATACAGCCAAAAATGATTTATATAAAGCATTAATAGATCAGTAGTATGGGCTCTGTGATGGAGTGAAAAAATCAACAGCTCATAAGAAATTCAAATCTCATTCTGTGTTTTCACCCTAGAATACTTCCCTCAATCCCATGCCTCATCTGCTTCTACCATCTACACAACTTTAGCACCTATATTATGACTTAGAGCAAAATATCTCATTGCCAGTCTAGTGACCGTGTACCTGTGTCACTGAATTTGTTTTAGGTTATGGTACAGCAGAAGTAATTAAATCATATGTTAAGTCAAAAGAGCAGGTTTTATGCTGCAGTTAACAGGAATAATGCAAATTCTGAACAACTTATTTTAACGTCTTCATTTTCACAAAATCCAAGCAGGTAACCAAGAGTGAAGTCAAGAATATTCTGATCAAGCACACGTTCTTTGAAATTTTTAAGTCTCAAACAATGCCCTGATATCTTTCATTTTCCCATCCTATTATTCAGTTGCGTATCTCGTCTACCCTGCTAACCAATTGAATTCCAAGATAAATATATCATATTGCTAGGTAGGCCTTAAAATGGTTATATCAGAAGACCTCCTACTGTAGCTTTAGAATGTCAGTGCACCACTGGACCAATTGTCCAGGGTGAAGATGACACAGAGGAGGATGAGATCAGTAATTATGCACTAGCTAATATCTGTAATTAGGCGTGCAAGGCAGGTCGGAGGTGGAATGCTAAAGCACTCTCAACCATTCACTGCATTGGAGTCTTTATGAAAGGTAGTTGGAGGTACAAAAACCCAGAGTATCCTCGACGACAAACCAATTTCAGTATCAGATTCCCATATACAGAGTGCAGGGGAACAGGTTAAAGGCGCTTTCTTCAGTGAGAAGGTAAGACTATCTCTAACGTAAAAGAAAACATTCTAACCTCAAAAGCAGTCTTTTCCTCGGATGGAATATTGCTAGTACCAGTATCTAAAGCAATCTTTTTTCAGCCTTGGAGGCAGTCAAAGTCAAGAGTACCACAATGTAATGGATATTGCTTCCATCTCGACGGAAAGAATATTTGCGTGCATGACCCCATTATAAGTTA
Source organism: Triturus cristatus (assembly GCF_964204655.1). NCBI lineage: Eukaryota > Metazoa > Chordata > Amphibia > Caudata > Salamandridae > Triturus > Triturus cristatus. Next base: position 660,102,116 of record NC_140593.1, read on the forward strand.
GTGAGTATCTTCAGATGCTGTAAACTTCTTTTAGTCTAAAAAGAAATGATATAATGTGAGCTTAACTTACCGTGTAAAATGATGCAGTACGCTGGAGGACGTTTTTTTTTCTTGCTTCGTCCCAGCAATGCAGAGAAATTCTGTTGTGCAACACTGCCCCTGCTGGTCATTCAGTATATTCTGCAGATGGAAAAGTCCACTGTTAGTGCATTTGCCATGATTAGGAAATGAATATTATTAAACTAATGCAATACAGCCAAAAATGATTTATATAAAGCATTAATAGATCAGTAGTATGGGCTCTGTGATGGAGTGAAAAAATCAACAGCTCATAAGAAATTCAAATCTCATTCTGTGTTTTCACCCTAGAATACTTCCCTCAATCCCATGCCTCATCTGCTTCTACCATCTACACAACTTTAGCACCTATATTACGACTTAGAGCAAAATATCTCATTGCCAGTCTAGTGACCGTGTACCTGTGTCACTGAATTTGTTTTAGGTTATGGTACAGCAGAAGTAATTAAATCATATGTTAAGTCAAAGGAGCAGGTTTTATGCTGCAGTTAACAGGAATAATGCAAATTCTGAACAACTTATTTTAACGTCTTCATTTTCACAAAATCCAAGCAGGTAACCAAGAGTGAAGTCAAGAATATTCTGATCAAGCACACGTTCTTTGAAATTTTTAAGTCTCAAACAATGCCCTGATATCTTTCATTTTCCCATCCTATTATTCAGTTGCGTATCTCGTCTACCCTGCTACCCAATTGAATTCCAAGATAAATATATCGTATTGCTAGGTAGGCCTTAAAATGGTTATATCAGAAGACATCCTGCTGTAGCTTTAGAATGTCAGTGCACCACTGGACCAATATTCCAGGGTGAAGATGACACAGTGGAGGATGAGATCAGTAATTATGCACTAGCTAATATCTGTAATTAGCAGTGCAAGGCAGATCGGAGGTGGAATGCTAAAGCACTCTCAACCATTCACTGCATTGGAGTCTTTTTGAAAGGTAGTTGGAGGTACAAAAACCCAGAGTATCCTCGTCGACAAATCAATTTCAGTATCAGATTCCCATATACAGAGTGCAGGGGAACAGGTTAAAGGAGCTTCCTTCAGTGAGAAGGTAAGACTATCACTTTAACGTAAAAGAAAACATTCTAACCTCAAAAGCAGTCTTTTCCTCGGATGGAATATTGCTAGTACCAGTATCTAAAGCAATCTTTTTTCAGCCTTGGAGGCAGTCAAAGTCAAGAGTACCACAATGTAATGGCTATTGCTTCCATCTCGACGGAAAGAATATTCGCGTGTAAGACCCCATTTTAAGTTGGTGAGTATCTTCAGATGCTGTAAACTTTTTTTAGTCTAAAAAGAAATGATATAATGTGAGCTTAACTTACCGTGTAAAATGGTAAAATGATGCAGTACGCTGGAGGACGTTTTTTTTTCTTGCTTCGTCCCAGCAATGCAGAGAAATTCTGTTGTGCAACACTGCCCCTGCTGGTCATTCAGTATATTCTGCAGATGGAAAAGTCCACTGTTAGTGCATTTGCCATGATTAGGAAATGAATATTATTAAACTAATGCAATACAGCCAAAAATGATTTATATAAAGCATTAATAGATCAGTAGTATGGGCTCTGTGATGGAGTGAAAAAATCAACAGCTCATAAGAAATTCAAATCTCATTCTGTGTTTTCACCCTAGAATACTTCCCTCAATCCCATGCCTCATCTGCTTCTACCATCTACACAACTTTAGCACCTATATTATGACTTAGAGCAAAATATCTCATTGCCAGTCTAGTGACCGTGTACCTGTGTCACTGAATTTGTTTTAGGTTATGGTACAGCAGAAGTAATTAAATCATATGTTAAGTCGAAAGAGCAGGTTTTATGCTGCAGTTAACAGGAATAATGCAAATTCTGAACAACTTATTTTAACGTCTTCATTTTCACAAAATCCAAGCAGGTAACCAAGAGTGAAGTCAAGAATATTCTGATCAAGCACACGTTCTTTGAAATTTTTAAGTCTCAAACAATGCCCTGATATCTTTCATTTTCCCATCCTATTCTTCAGTTGCGCATCTCGTCTACCCTGCTAACCAATTGAATTCCAAGATAAAGATATCGTATTGCTAGGTAGGCCTTAAAATGGTTATATCAGAAGACATCCTGCTGTAGCTTTAGAATGTCAGTGCACCACTGGACCAATTGTCCAGGGTGAAGATGACACAGTGGAGGATGAGATCAGTAATTATGCACTAGCTAATATCTGTAATTAGCAGTGCAAGGCAGATCGGAGGTGGAATGCTAAAGCACTTTCAAACATTCACTACATTGGAGTCTTTATGAAAGGTAGTTGGAGGTACAAAAACCCCAGAGTATCCTCGACGACAAACCAATTTCATTATCAGATTCCCACATACAGAGTGCAGGGGAACAGGTTAAAGGAACTTCCTTCAGTGAGAAGGTAAGACTATCACTAACGTAAAAGAAAACATTCTAACCTCAAAAGCAGTCTTTTTCTCGGATGGAATATTGCCAGTACCAGTATCTAAAGCAATCTTTTTTCAGCCTTGGAGGCAGTCAAAGTCAAGAGTACCACAATGTAATGGCTATTGCTTCCATCTCGACGGAAATAATATTTGCGTGCAAGACCCCATTATAAGTTAGTGAGTATCTTCAGATGCTGTAAACCTTTTTTAGTCTAAAAAGAAATGATATAATGTGAGCTTAACTTACCGTGTAAAATGGTAAAATGATGCAGTACGCTGGAGGACGTTTTTTTTTCTTGCTTCGTCCCAGCAATGCAGAGAAATTCTGTTGTGCAACACTGCCCCTGCTGGTCATTCAGTATATTCTGCAGATGGAAAAGTCCACTGTTAGTGCATTTGCCATGATTAGGAAATGAATATTATTAAACTAATGCAATACAGCCAAAAATGATTTATATAAAGCATTAATAGATCAGTAGTATGGGCTCTGTGATGGAGTGAAAAAATCAACAGCTCATAAGAAATTCAAATCTCATTCTGTGTTTTCACCCTAGAATACTTCCCTCAATCCCATGCCTCATCTGCTTCTACCATCTACACAACTTTAGCACCTATATTATGACTTACAGCAAAATATCTCATTGCCAGTCTAGTAACCGTGTACCTGTGTCACTGAATTTGTTTTAGGTTATGGTACAGCAGAAGTAATTAAATCATATGTTAAGTCAAAAGAGCAGCTTTTATGCTGCAGTTAACAGGAATAATGCAAATTCTGAACAACTTATTTTAACGTCTTCATTTTCACAAAATCCAAGCAGGTAACCAAGAGTGAAGTCAAGAATATTCTGATCAAGCACAATTTCTTGGAAATTTTTAAGTCTCAAACAATGCCCTGATATCTTTCATTTTCCCATCCTATTATTCAGTTGCGTATCTCGTCTACCCTGCTAACCAATTGAATTCCAAGATAAAGATATTGTATTGCTAGGTAGGCCTTAAAATGGTTATATCAGAAGACCTCCTGCTGTAGCTTTAGAATGTCAGTGCACCACTGGACCAATTGTCCAGGGTGAAGATGACAGAGGAGGATGAGATCAGTAATTATGCACTAGCTAATATCTGTAATTAGGCGTGCAAGGCAGGTCGGAGGTGGAATGCTAAAGCACTCTAAACCATTCACTGCATTGGAGTCTTTATGAAAGGTAGTTGGAGGTACAAAAACCCAGAGTATCCTCGACGACAAACCAATTTCCGTATCAGATTCCCACATACAGAGTGCAGGGGAACAGGTTAAAGGAGCTTCCTTCAGTGAGAAGGTAAGACTATCACTAACGTAAAAGAAAACATTCTAACCTCAAAAGCAGTCTTTTCCTCGGATGGAATATTGCTAGTACCAGTATCTAAAGCAATCTTTTTTCAGCCTTGGAGGCAGTCAAAGTCAAGAGTACCACAATGTAATGGATATTGCTTCCATCTCGACGGAAAGAATATTCGCGTGCATGACCCCATTATAAGTTAGTGAGTATCTTCAGATGCTGTAAACTTCTTTTAGTCTAAAAAGAAATGATATAATGTGAGCTTAGCTTACCGTGTAAAATGGTAAAATGATGCAGTACGCTGGAGGACATTATTTTTTCTTGCTTCGTCCCAGCAATGCAGAGAAATTCTGTTGTGCAACACGGCCCCTGCTGGTCATTCAGTATATTCTGCAGATGGAAAAGTCCACTGTTAGTGCATTTGCGATGATTAGGAAATGAATATTATTAAACTAATGCAATACAGCCAAAAATGATTTATATAAAGCATTAATAGATCAGTAGTATGTGCTCTGTGATGGAGTGAAAAAATCAACAGCTCATAAGAAATTCAAATCTCATTCTGTGTTTTCACCCTAGAATACTTCCCTCAATCCCATGCCTCATCTGCTTCTACCCTCTACACAACTTTAGCACCTATATTACGACGTAGAGCAAAATATCTCATTGCCAGTCTAGTGACCGTGTACCTGTGTCACTGAATTTGTTTTAGGTTATGGTACAGCAGAAGTAATTAAATCATATGTTAAGTCAAAAGAGCAGGTTTTATGCTGCAGTTAACAGGAATAATGCAAATTCTGAACAACTTATTTTAACGTCTTCATTTTCACAAAATCCAAGCAGGTAACCAAGAGTGAAGTCAAGAATATTCTGATCAAGCACACGTTCTTTGAAATTTTTAAGTCTCAAACAATGCCCTGATATCTTTCATTTTCCCATCCTATTATTCAGTTGCGTATCTCGTCTACCCTGCTAACCAATTGAATTCCAAGATAAAGATATCGTATTGCTAGGTAGGCCTTAAAATGGTTATATCAGAAGACCTCCTGCTGTAGCTTTAGAATGTCAGTGCATCACTGGACCAATTGTCCAGGGTGAAGATGACACAGAGGAGGATGAGATCAGTAATTATGCACTAGCTAATATCTGTAATTAGGCGTGCAAGGCAGGTCGGAGGTGGAATGCTAAAGCACTCTCAACCATTCACTGCATTGGAGTCTTTATGAAAGGTAGTTGGAGGTACAAAAACCCAGAGTATCCTCGACGACAAACCAATTTCCGTATCAGATTCCCACATACAGAGTGCAGGGGAACAGGTTAAAGGAGCTTCCTTCAGTGAGAAGGTAAGACTATCACTAACGTAAAAGAAAACATTCTAACCTCAAAAGCAGTCTTTTCCTCGGATGGAATATTGCTAGTACCAGTATCTAAAGCAATCTTTTTTCAGCCTTGGAGGCAGTCAAAGTCAAGAGTACCACAATGTAATGGCTATTACTTCCATCTCGACGGAAATAATATTTGCGTGCAAGACCCCATTATAAGTTAGTGAGTATCTTCAGATGCTGTAAACTTTTTTTTAGTCTAAAAAGAAATGATATAATGTGAGCTTAACTTACCGTGTAAAATGGTAAAATGATGCAGTACGCTGGAGGACGTTTTTTTTTCTTGCTTCGTCCCAGCAATGCAGAGAAATTCTGTTGTGCAACACTGCCCCTGCTGGTCATTCAGTATATTCTGCAGATGGAAAAGTCCACTGTTAGTGCATTTGCCATGATTAGGAAATGAATATTATTAAACTAATGCAATACAGCCAAAAATGATTTATATAAAGCATTAATAGATCAGTAGTATGGGCTCTGTGATGGAGTGAATAAATCAACAGCTCATAAGAAATTCAAATCTCATTCTGTGTTTTCACCCTAGAATACTTCCCTCAATCCCATGCCTCATCTGCTTCTACCATCTACACAACTTTAGCACCTATATTACGACTTAGAGCAAAATATCTCATTGCCAGTCTAGTGACCGTGTACCTGTGTCACTGAATTTGTTTTAGGTTATGGTACAGCAGAAGTAATTAAATCATATGTTAAGTCAAAAGAGCAGGTTTTATGCTGCAGTTAACAGGAATAATGCAAATTCTGAACAACTTATTTTAACGTCTTCATTTTCACAAAATCCAAGCAGGTAACCAAGAGTGAAGTCAAGAATATTCTGATCAAGCACACGTTCTTTGAAATTTTTAAGTCTCAAACAATGCCCTGATATCTTTCATTTTCCCATCCTATTATTCAGTTGCGTATCTCGTCTACCCTGCTAACCAATTGAATTCCAAGATAAATATATCATATTGCTAGGTAGGCCTTAAAATGGTTATATCAGAAGACCTCCTACTGTAGCTTTAGAATGTCAGTGCACCACTGGACCAATTGTCCAGGGTGAAGATGACACAGAGGAGGATGAGATCAGTAATTATGCACTAGCTAATATCTGTAATTAGGCGTGCAAGGCAGGTCGGAGGTGGAATGCTAAAGCACTCTCAACCATTCACTGCATTGGAGTCTTTATGAAAGGTAGTTGGAGGTACAAAAACCCAGAGTATCCTCGACGACAAACCAATTTCAGTATCAGATTCCCATATACAGAGTGCAGGGGAACAGGTTAAAGGCGCTTTCTTCAGTGAGAAGGTAAGACTATCTCTAACGTAAAAGAAAACATTCTAACCTCAAAAGCAGTCTTTTCCTCGGATGGAATATTGCTAGTACCAGTATCTAAAGCAATCTTTTTTCAGCCTTGGAGGCAGTCAAAGTCAAGAGTACCACAATGTAATGGATATTGCTTCCATCTCGACGGAAAGAATATTTGCGTGCATGACCCCATTATAAGTTAGTGAGTATCTTCAGATGCTGTAAACTTCTTTTAGTCTAAAAAGAAATGATATAATGTGAGCTTAACTTACCGTGTAAAATGATGCAGTACGCTGGAGGACGTTTTTTTTTCTTGCTTCGTCCCAGCAATGCAGAGAAATTCTGTTGTGCAACACTGCCCCTGCTGGTCATTCAGTATATTCTGCAGATGGAAAAGTCCACTGTTAGTGCATTTGCCATGATTAGGAAATGAATATTATTAAACTAATGCAATACAGCCAAAAATGATTTATATAAAGCATTAATAGATCAGTAGTATGGGCTCTGTGATGGAGTGAAAAAATCAACAGCTCATAAGAAATTCAAATCTCATTCTGTGTTTTCACCCTAGAATACTTCCCTCAATCCCATGCCTCATCTGCTTCTACCATCTACACAACTTTAGCACCTATATTACGACTTAGAGCAAAATATCTCATTGCCAGTCTAGTGACCGTGTACCTGTGTCACTGAATTTGTTTTAGGTTATGGTACAGCAGAAGTAATTAAATCATATGTTAAGTCAAAGGAGCAGGTTTTATGCTGCAGTTAACAGGAATAATGCAAATTCTGAACAACTTATTTTAACGTCTTCATTTTCACAAAATCCAAGCAGGTAACCAAGAGTGAAGTCAAGAATATTCTGATCAAGCACACGTTCTTTGAAATTTTTAAGTCTCAAACAATGCCCTGATATCTTTCATTTTCCCATCCTATTATTCAGTTGCGTATCTCGTCTACCCTGCTACCCAATTGAATTCCAAGATAAATATATCGTATTGCTAGGTAGGCCTTAAAATGGTTATATCAGAAGACATCCTGCTGTAGCTTTAGAATGTCAGTGCACCACTGGACCAATATTCCAGGGTGAAGATGACACAGTGGAGGATGAGATCAGTAATTATGCACTAGCTAATATCTGTAATTAGCAGTGCAAGGCAGATCGGAGGTGGAATGCTAAAGCACTCTCAACCATTCACTGCATTGGAGTCTTTTTGAAAGGTAGTTGGAGGTACAAAAACCCAGAGTATCCTCGTCGACAAATCAATTTCAGTATCAGATTCCCATATACAGAGTGCAGGGGAACAGGTTAAAGGAGCTTCCTTCAGTGAGAAGGTAAGACTATCACTTTAACGTAAAAGAAAACATTCTAACCTCAAAAGCAGTCTTTTCCTCGGATGGAATATTGCTAGTACCAGTATCTAAAGCAATCTTTTTTCAGCCTTGGAGGCAGTCAAAGTCAAGAGTACCACAATGTAATGGCTATTGCTTCCATCTCGACGGAAAGAATATTCGCGTGTAAGACCCCATTTTAAGTTGGTGAGTATCTTCAGATGCTGTAAACTTTTTTTAGTCTAAAAAGAAATGATATAATGTGAGCTTAACTTACCGTGTAAAATGGTAAAATGATGCAGTACGCTGGAGGACGTTTTTTTTTCTTGCTTCGTCCCAGCAATGCAGAGAAATTCTGTTGTGCAACACTGCCCCTGCTGGTCATTCAGTATATTCTGCAGATGGAAAAGTCCACTGTTAGTGCATTTGCCATGATTAGGAAATGAATATTATTAAACTAATGCAATACAGCCAAAAATGATTTATATAAAGCATTAATAGATCAGTAGTATGGGCTCTGTGATGGAGTGAAAAAATCAACAGCTCATAAGAAATTCAAATCTCATTCTGTGTTTTCACCCTAGAATACTTCCCTCAATCCCATGCCTCATCTGCTTCTACCATCTACACAACTTTAGCACCTATATTATGACTTAGAGCAAAATATCTCATTGCCAGTCTAGTGACCGTGTACCTGTGTCACTGAATTTGTTTTAGGTTATGGTACAGCAGAAGTAATTAAATCATATGTTAAGTCGAAAGAGCAGGTTTTATGCTGCAGTTAACAGGAATAATGCAAATTCTGAACAACTTATTTTAACGTCTTCATTTTCACAAAATCCAAGCAGGTAACCAAGAGTGAAGTCAAGAATATTCTGATCAAGCACACGTTCTTTGAAATTTTTAAGTCTCAAACAATGCCCTGATATCTTTCATTTTCCCATCCTATTCTTCAGTTGCGCATCTCGTCTACCCTGCTAACCAATTGAATTCCAAGATAAAGATATCGTATTGCTAGGTAGGCCTTAAAATGGTTATATCAGAAGACATCCTGCTGTAGCTTTAGAATGTCAGTGCACCACTGGACCAATTGTCCAGGGTGAAGATGACACAGTGGAGGATGAGATCAGTAATTATGCACTAGCTAATATCTGTAATTAGCAGTGCAAGGCAGATCGGAGGTGGAATGCTAAAGCACTTTCAAACATTCACTACATTGGAGTCTTTATGAAAGGTAGTTGGAGGTACAAAAACCCCAGAGTATCCTCGACGACAAACCAATTTCATTATCAGATTCCCACATACAGAGTGCAGGGGAACAGGTTAAAGGAACTTCCTTCAGTGAGAAGGTAAGACTATCACTAACGTAAAAGAAAACATTCTAACCTCAAAAGCAGTCTTTTTCTCGGATGGAATATTGCCAGTACCAGTATCTAAAGCAATCTTTTTTCAGCCTTGGAGGCAGTCAAAGTCAAGAGTACCACAATGTAATGGCTATTGCTTCCATCTCGACGGAAATAATATTTGCGTGCAAGACCCCATTATAAGTTAGTGAGTATCTTCAGATGCTGTAAACCTTTTTTAGTCTAAAAAGAAATGATATAATGTGAGCTTAACTTACCGTGTAAAATGGTAAAATGATGCAGTACGCTGGAGGACGTTTTTTTTTCTTGCTTCGTCCCAGCAATGCAGAGAAATTCTGTTGTGCAACACTGCCCCTGCTGGTCATTCAGTATATTCTGCAGATGGAAAAGTCCACTGTTAGTGCATTTGCCATGATTAGGAAATGAATATTATTAAACTAATGCAATACAGCCAAAAATGATTTATATAAAGCATTAATAGATCAGTAGTATGGGCTCTGTGATGGAGTGAAAAAATCAACAGCTCATAAGAAATTCAAATCTCATTCTGTGTTTTCACCCTAGAATACTTCCCTCAATCCCATGCCTCATCTGCTTCTACCATCTACACAACTTTAGCACCTATATTATGACTTACAGCAAAATATCTCATTGCCAGTCTAGTAACCGTGTACCTGTGTCACTGAATTTGTTTTAGGTTATGGTACAGCAGAAGTAATTAAATCATATGTTAAGTCAAAAGAGCAGCTTTTATGCTGCAGTTAACAGGAATAATGCAAATTCTGAACAACTTATTTTAACGTCTTCATTTTCACAAAATCCAAGCAGGTAACCAAGAGTGAAGTCAAGAATATTCTGATCAAGCACAATTTCTTGGAAATTTTTAAGTCTCAAACAATGCCCTGATATCTTTCATTTTCCCATCCTATTATTCAGTTGCGTATCTCGTCTACCCTGCTAACCAATTGAATTCCAAGATAAAGATATTGTATTGCTAGGTAGGCCTTAAAATGGTTATATCAGAAGACCTCCTGCTGTAGCTTTAGAATGTCAGTGCACCACTGGACCAATTGTCCAGGGTGAAGATGACAGAGGAGGATGAGATCAGTAATTATGCACTAGCTAATATCTGTAATTAGGCGTGCAAGGCAGGTCGGAGGTGGAATGCTAAAGCACTCTAAACCATTCACTGCATTGGAGTCTTTATGAAAGGTAGTTGGAGGTACAAAAACCCAGAGTATCCTCGACGACAAACCAATTTCCGTATCAGATTCCCACATACAGAGTGCAGGGGAACAGGTTAAAGGAGCTTCCTTCAGTGAGAAGGTAAGACTATCACTAACGTAAAAGAAAACATTCTAACCTCAAAAGCAGTCTTTTCCTCGGATGGAATATTGCTAGTACCAGTATCTAAAGCAATCTTTTTTCAGCCTTGGAGGCAGTCAAAGTCAAGAGTACCACAATGTAATGGATATTGCTTCCATCTCGACGGAAAGAATATTCGCGTGCATGACCCCATTATAAGTTAGTGAGTATCTTCAGATGCTGTAAACTTCTTTTAGTCTAAAAAGAAATGATATAATGTGAGCTTAGCTTACCGTGTAAAATGGTAAAATGATGCAGTACGCTGGAGGACATTATTTTTTCTTGCTTCGTCCCAGCAATGCAGAGAAATTCTGTTGTGCAACACGGCCCCTGCTGGTCATTCAGTATATTCTGCAGATGGAAAAGTCCACTGTTAGTGCATTTGCGATGATTAGGAAATGAATATTATTAAACTAATGCAATACAGCCAAAAATGATTTATATAAAGCATTAATAGATCAGTAGTATGTGCTCTGTGATGGAGTGAAAAAATCAACAGCTCATAAGAAATTCAAATCTCATTCTGTGTTTTCACCCTAGAATACTTCCCTCAATCCCATGCCTCATCTGCTTCTACCCTCTACACAACTTTAGCACCTATATTACGACGTAGAGCAAAATATCTCATTGCCAGTCTAGTGACCGTGTACCTGTGTCACTGAATTTGTTTTAGGTTATGGTACAGCAGAAGTAATTAAATCATATGTTAAGTCAAAAGAGCAGGTTTTATGCTGCAGTTAACAGGAATAATGCAAATTCTGAACAACTTATTTTAACGTCTTCATTTTCACAAAATCCAAGCAGGTAACCAAGAGTGAAGTCAAGAATATTCTGATCAAGCACACGTTCTTTGAAATTTTTAAGTCTCAAACAATGCCCTGATATCTTTCATTTTCCCATCCTATTATTCAGTTGCGTATCTCGTCTACCCTGCTAACCAATTGAATTCCAAGATAAAGATATCGTATTGCTAGGTAGGCCTTAAAATGGTTATATCAGAAGACCTCCTGCTGTAGCTTTAGAATGTCAGTGCATCACTGGACCAATTGTCCAGGGTGAAGATGACACAGAGGAGGATGAGATCAGTAATTATGCACTAGCTAATATCTGTAATTAGGCGTGCAAGGCAGGTCGGAGGTGGAATGCTAAAGCACTCTCAACCATTCACTGCATTGGAGTCTTTATGAAAGGTAGTTGGAGGTACAAAAACCCAGAGTATCCTCGACGACAAACCAATTTCCGTATCAGATTCCCACATACAGAGTGCAGGGGAACAGGTTAAAGGAGCTTCCTTCAGTGAGAAGGTAAGACTATCACTAACGTAAAAGAAAACATTCTAACCTCAAAAGCAGTCTTTTCCTCGGATGGAATATTGCTAGTACCAGTATCTAAAGCAATCTTTTTTCAGCCTTGGAGGCAGTCAAAGTCAAGAGTACCACAATGTAATGGCTATTACTTCCATCTCGACGGAAATAATATTTGCGTGCAAGACCCCATTATAAGTTAGTGAGTATCTTCAGATGCTGTAAACTTTTTTTTAGTCTAAAAAGAAATGATATAATGTGAGCTTAACTTACCGTGTAAAATGGTAAAATGATGCAGTACGCTGGAGGACGTTTTTTTTTCTTGCTTCGTCCCAGCAATGCAGAGAAATTCTGTTGTGCAACACTGCCCCTGCTGGTCATTCAGTATATTCTGCAGATGGAAAAGTCCACTGTTAGTGCATTTGCCATGATTAGGAAATGAATATTATTAAACTAATGCAATACAGCCAAAAATGATTTATATAAAGCATTAATAGATCAGTAGTATGGGCTCTGTGATGGAGTGAATAAATCAACAGCTCATAAGAAATTCAAATCTCATTCTGTGTTTTCACCCTAGAATACTTCCCTCAATCCCATGCCTCATCTGCTTCTACCATCTACACAACTTTAGCACCTATATTATGACTTAGAGCAAAATATCTCATTGCCAGTCTAGTAACCGTGTACCTGTGTCACTGAATTTGTTTTAGGTTATGGTACAGCAGAAGTAATTAAATCATATGTTAAGTCAAAAGAGCAGCTTTTATGCTGCAGTTAACAGGAATAATGCAAATTCTGAACAACTTATTTTAACGTCTTCATTTTCACAAAATCCAAGCAGGTAACCAAGAGTGAAGTCAAGAATATTCTGATCAAGCACAATTTCTTGGAAATTTTTAAGTCTCAAACAATGCCCTGATATCTTTCATTTTCCCATCCTATTCTTCAGTTGCGCATCTCGTCTACCCTGCTAACCAATTGAATTCCAAGATAAATATATCGTATTGCTAGGTAGGCCTTAAAATGGTTATATCAGAAGACATCCTGCTGTAGCTTTAGAATGTCAGTGCACCACTGGACCAATTGTCCAGGGTGAAGATGACACAGTGGAGGATGAGATCAGTAATTATGCACTAGCTAATATCTGTAATTAGCAGTGCAAGGCAGATCGGAGGTGGAATGCTAAAGCACTTTCAAACATTCACTACATTGGAGTCTTTATGAAAGGTAGTTGGAGGTACAAAAACCCCAGAGTATCCTCGACAACAAACCAATTTCATTATCAGATTCCCACATACAGAGTGCAGGGGAACAGGTTAAAGGAACTTCCTTCAGTGAGAAGGTAAGACTATCACTAACGTAAAAGAAAACATTCTAACCTCAAAAGCAGTCTTTTTCTCGGATGGAATATTGCCAGTACCAGTATCTACAGCAATCTTTTTTCAGCCTTGGAGGCAGTCAAAGTCAAGAGTACCACAATGTAATGGCTATTGCTTCCATCTCGACGGAAATAATATTTGCGTGCAAGACCCCATTATAAGTTAGTGAGTATCTTCAGATGCTGTAAACTTTTTTTAGTCTAAAAAGAAATGATATAATGTGAGCTTAACTTACCGTGTAAAATGGTAAAATGATGCAGTACCCTGGAGGACGTTTTTTTTTCTTGCTTCGTCCCAGCAATGCAGAGAAATTCTGTTGTGCAACACTGCCCCTGCTGGTCATTCAGTATATTCTGCAGATGGAAAAGTCCACTGTTAGTGCATTTGCCATGATTAGGAAATGAATATTATTAAACTAATGCAATACAGCCAAAAATGATTTATATAAAGCATTAATAGATCAGTAGTATGGGCTCTGTGATGGAGTGAAAAAATCAACAGCTCATAAGAAATTCAAATCTCATTCTGTGTTTTCACCCTAGAATACTTCCCTCAATCCCATGCCTCATCTGCTTCTACCATCTACACAACTTTAGCACCTATATTATGACTTAGAGCAAAATATCTCATTGCCAGTCTAGTAACCGTGTACCTGTGTCACTGAATTTGTTTTAGGTTATGGTACAGCAGAAGTAATTAAATCATATGTTAAGTCGAAAGAGCAGGTTTTATGCTGCAGTTAACAGGAATAATGCAAATTCTGAACAACTTATTTTAACGTCTTCATTTTCACAAAATCCAAGCAGGTAACCAAGAGTGAAGTCAAGAATATTCTGATCAAGCACACGTTCTTTGAAATTTTTAAGTCTCAAACAATGCCCTGATATCTTTCATTTTCCCATCCTATTATTCAGTTGCGTATCTCGTCTACCCTGCTACCCAATTGAATTCCAAGATAAAGATATCGTATTGCTAGGTAGGCCTTAAAATGGTTATATCAGAAGACCTCCTGCTGTAGCTTTAGAATGTCAGTGCACCACTGGACCAATTGTCCAGGGTGAAGATGACACAGAGGAGGATGAGATCAGTAATTATGCACTAGCTAATATCTGTAAATAGGCGTGCAAGGCAGGTCGGAGGTGGAATGCTAAAGCACTCTCAACCATTCACCGCATTGGAGTCTTTATGAAAGGTAGTTGGAGGTACAAAAACCCAGAGTATCCTCGACGACAAACCAATTTCCGTATCAGATTCCCACATACAGAGTGCAGGGGAACAGGTTAAAGGAGCTTCCTTCAGTGAGAAGGTAAGACTATCACTAACGTAAAAGAAAACATTCTAACCTCAAAAGCAGTCTTTTTCTCGGATGGAATATTGCCAGTACCAGTATCTAAAGCAATCTTTTTTCAGCCTTGGAGGCAGTCAAAGTCAAGAGTAACACAATGTAATGGCTATTGCTTCCATCTCGACGGAAAGAATATTCGCGTGCAAGACCCCATTATAAATTAGTGAGTATCTTCAGATGCTGTAAACTTTTTTTAGTCTAAAAAGAAATGATATAATGTGAGCTTAACTTACCGTGTAAAATGGTAAAATGATGCAGTACGCTGGAGGACGTTTTTTTTTCTTGCTTCGTCCCAGCAATGCAGAGAAATTCTGTTGTGCAACACTGCCCCTGCTGGTCATTCAGTATATTCTGCAGATGGAAAAGTCCACTGTTAGGGCATTTGCCATGATTAGGAAATGAATATTATTAAACTAATGCAATACAGCCAAAAATGATTTATATAAAGCATTAATAGATCAGTAGTATGGGCTCTGTGATGGAGTGAAAAAATCAACAGCTCATAAGAAATTCAAATCTCATTCTGTGTTTTCACCCTAGAATACTTCCCTCAATCCCATGCCTCATCTGCTTCTACCATCTACACAACTTTAGCACCTATATTATGACTTGGAGCAAAATATCTCATTGCCAGTCTAGTGACCGTGTACCTGTGTCACTGAATTTGTTTTAGGTTATGGTACAGCAGAAGTAATTAAATCATATGTTAAGTCAAAAGAGCAGGTTTTATGCTGCAGTTAACAGGAATAATGCAAATTCTGAACAACTTATTTTAACGTCTTCATTTTCACAAAATCCAAGCAGGTAACCAAGAGTGAAGTCAAGAATATTCTGATCAAGCACACGTTCTTTGAAATTTTTAAGTCTCAAACAATGCCCTGATATCTTTCATTTTCCCATCCTATTATTCAGTTGCGTATCTCGTCTACCCTGCTACCCAATTGAATTCCAAGATAAAGATATTGTATTGCTAGGTAGGCCTTAAAATGGTTATATCAGAAGACCTCCTGCTCTAGCTTTAGAATGTCAGTGCACCACTGGACCAATTGTCCAGGGTGAAGATGACACAGTGGAGGATGAGATCAGTAATTATGCACTAGCTAATATCTGTAATTAGCAGTGCAAGGCAGATCGGAGGTGGAATGCTAAAGCAATTTCAACCATTCACTGCATTGGAGTCTTTTTGAAAGGTAGTTGGAGGTACAAAAACCCAGAGTATCCTCGTCGACAAACCAATTTCAGTATCAGATTCCCACATACAGAGTGCAGGGGAACAGGTTAAAGGAGCTTCCTTCAGTGAAAAGGTAAGACTATCACTAACGTAAAAGAAAACATTCTAACCTCAAAAGCAGTCTTTTCCTCGGATGGAATATTGCTAGTACCAGTATCTAAAGCAATCTTTTTTCAGCCTTGGAGGCAGTCAAAGTCAAGAGTACCACAATGTAATGGATATTGCTTCCATCTCGACGGAAAGAATATTCGCGTGCATGACCCCATTATAAGTTAGTGAGTATCTTCAGATGCTGTAAACTTCTTTTAGTCTAAAAAGAAATGATATAATGTGAGCTTAACTTACCGTGTAAAATGGTAAAATGATGCAGTACGCTGGAGGACGTTTTTTTTTTTTCTTGCTTCGTCCCAGCAATGCAGAGAAATTCTGTTGTGCAACACTGCCCCTGCTGGTCATTCAGTATATTCTGCAGATGGAAAAGTCCACTGTTAGTGCATTTGCCATGATTAGGAAATGAATATTATTAAACTAATGCAATACAGCCAAAAATGATTTATATAAAGCATTATTAGATCAGTAGTATGGGCTCTGTGATGGAGCGAAAAAATCAACGGCTCATAAGAAATTCAAATCTCATTCTGTGTTTTCACCCTAGAATACTTCCCTCAATCCCATGCCTCATCTGCTTCTACCATCTACATAACTTTAGCACCTATATTATGACTTGGAGCAAAATATCTCATTGCCAGTCTAGTGACCGTGTACCTGTGTCACTGAATTTGTTTTAGGTTATGGTACAGCAGAAGTAATTAAATCATATGTTAAGGCGAAAGAGCAGGTTTTTTGCTGCAGTTAACAGGAATAATGCAAATTCTGAACAACTTATTTTAACGTCTTCATTTTCACAAAATCCAAGCAGGTAACCAAGAGTGAAGTCAAGAATATTCTGATCAAGCACACGTTCTTTGAAATTTTTAAGTCTCAAACAATGCCCTGATATCTTTCATTTTCCCATCCTATTCTTCAGTTGCGCATCTCGTCTACCCTGCTAACCAATTGAATTCCAAGATAAAGATATCGTATTGCTAGGTAGGCCTTAAAATGGTTATATCAGAAGACATCCTGCTGTAGCTTTAGAATGTCAGTGCACCACTGGACCAATTGTCCAGGGTGAAGATGACACAGTGGAGGATGAGATCAGTAATTATGCACTAGCTAATATCTGTAATTAGCAGTGCAAGGCAGATCGGAGGTGGAATGCTAAAGCACTTTCAAACATTCACTACATTGGAGTCTTTATGAAAGGTAGTTGGAGGTACAAAAACCCCAGAGTATCCTCGACGACAAACCAATTTCATTATCAGATTCCCACATACAGAGTGCAGGGGAACAGGTTAAAGGAACTTCCTTCAGTGAGAAGGTAAGACTATCACTAACGTAAAAGAAAACATTCTAACCTCAAAAGCAGTCTTTTTCTCGGATGGAATATTGCCAGTACCAGTATCTAAAGCAATCTTTTTTCAGCCTTGGAGGCAGTCAAAGTCAAGAGTACCACAATGTAATGGCTATTGCTTCCATCTCGACGGAAATAATATTTGCGTGCAAGACCCCATTATAAGTTAGTGAGTATCTTCAGATGCTGTAAACCTTTTTTAGTCTAAAAAGAAATGATATAATGTGAGCTTAACTTACCGTGTAAAATGGTAAAATGATGCAGTACGCTGGAGGACGTTTTTTTTTCTTGCTTCGTCCCAGCAATGCAGAGAAATTCTGTTGTGCAACACTGCCCCTGCTGGTCATTCAGTATATTCTGCAGATGGAAAAGTCCACTGTTAGTGCATTTGCCATGATTAGGAAATGAATATTATTAAACTAATGCA
This sequence comes from Triturus cristatus, assembly GCF_964204655.1. Lineage (NCBI taxonomy): Eukaryota > Metazoa > Chordata > Amphibia > Caudata > Salamandridae > Triturus > Triturus cristatus. The sequence continues at coordinate 660,119,826 of NC_140593.1, forward strand.
ATACAGCCAAAAATGATTTATATAAAGCATTAATAGATCAGTAGTATGGGCTCTGTGATGGAGTGAAAAAATCAACAGCTCATAAGAAATTCAAATCTCATTCTGTGTTTTCACCCTAGAATACTTCCCTCAATCCCATGCCTCATCTGCTTCTACCATCTACACAACTTTAGCACCTATATTATGACTTAGAGCAAAATATCTCATTGCCAGTCTAGTAACCGTGTACCTGTGTCACTGAATTTGTTTTAGGTTATGGTACAGCAGAAGTAATTAAATCATATGTTAAGTCAAAAGAGCAGCTTTTATGCTGCAGTTAACAGGAATAATGCAAATTCTGAACAACTTATTTTAACGTCTTCATTTTCACAAAATCCAAGCAGGTAACCAAGAGTGAAGTCAAGAATATTCTGATCAAGCACAATTTCTTGGAAATTTTTAAGTCTCAAACAATGCCCTGATATCTTTCATTTTCCCATCCTATTATTCAGTTGCGTATCTCGTCTACCCTGCTAACCAATTGAATTCCAAGATAAAGATATTGTATTGCTAGGTAGGCCTTAAAATGGTTATATCAGAAGACCTCCTGCTGTAGCTTTAGAATGTCAGTGCACCACTGGACCAATTGTCCAGGGTGAAGATGACAGAGGAGGATGAGATCAGTAATTATGCACTAGCTAATATCTGTAATTAGGCGTGCAAGGCAGGTCGGAGGTGGAATGCTAAAGCACTCTAAACCATTCACTGCATTGGAGTCTTTATGAAAGGTAGTTGGAGGTACAAAAACCCAGAGTATCCTCGACGACAAACCAATTTCCGTATCAGATTCCCACATACAGAGTGCAGGGGAACAGGTTAAAGGAGCTTCCTTCAGTGAGAAGGTAAGACTATCACTAACGTAAAAGAAAACATTCTAACCTCAAAAGCAGTCTTTTCCTCGGATGGAATATTGCTAGTACCAGTATCTAAAGCAATCTTTTTTCAGCCTTGGAGGCAGTCAAAGTCAAGAGTACCACAATGTAATGGATATTACTTCCATCTCGACGGAAAGAATATTCGCGTGCATGACCCCATTATAAGTTAGTGAGTATCTTCAGATGCTGTAAACTTCTTTTAGTCTAAAAAGAAATGATATAATGTGAGCTTAGCTTACCGTGTAAAATGGTAAAATGATGCAGTACGCTGGAGGACATTATTTTTTCTTGCTTCGTCCCAGCAATGCAGAGAAATTCTGTTGTGCAACACGGCCCCTGCTGGTCATTCAGTATATTCTGCAGATGGAAAAGTCCACTGTTAGTGCATTTGCGATGATTAGGAAATGAATATTATTAAACTAATGCAATACAGCCAAAAATGATTTATATAAAGCATTAATAGATCAGTAGTATGTGCTCTGTGATGGAGTGAAAAAATCAACAGCTCATAAGAAATTCAAATCTCATTCTGTGTTTTCACCCTAGAATACTTCCCTCAATCCCATGCCTCATCTGCTTCTACCCTCTACACAACTTTAGCACCTATATTACGACGTAGAGCAAAATATCTCATTGCCAGTCTAGTGACCGTGTACCTGTGTCACTGAATTTGTTTTAGGTTATGGTACAGCAGAAGTAATTAAATCATATGTTAAGTCAAAAGAGCAGGTTTTATGCTGCAGTTAACAGGAATAATGCAAATTCTGAACAACTTATTTTAACGTCTTCATTTTCACAAAATCCAAGCAGGTAACCAAGAGTGAAGTCAAGAATATTCTGATCAAGCACACGTTCTTTGAAATTTTTAAGTCTCAAACAATGCCCTGATATCTTTCATTTTCCCATCCTATTATTCAGTTGCGTATCTCGTCTACCCTGCTAACCAATTGAATTCCAAGATAAAGATATCGTATTGCTAGGTAGGCCTTAAAATGGTTATATCATAAGACCTCCTGCTGTAGCTTTAGAATGTCAGTGCACCACTGGACCAATTGTCCAGGGTGAAGATGACACAGAGGAGGATGAGATCAGTAATTATGCACTAGCTAATATCTGTAATTAGGCGTGCAAGGCAGGTCGGAGGTGGAATGCTAAAGCACTCTCAACCATTCACTGCATTGGAGTCTTTATGAAAGGTAGTTGGAGGTACAAAAACCCAGAGTATCCTCGACGACAAACCAATTTCCGTATCAGATTCCCACATACAGAGTGCAGGGGAACAGGTTAAAGGAGCTTCCTTCAGTGAGAAGGTAAGACTATCACTAACGTAAAAGAAAACATTCTAACCTCAAAAGCAGTCTTTTCCTCGGATGGAATATTGCTAGTACCAGTATCTAAAGCAATCTTTTTTCAGCCTTGGAGGCAGTCAAAGTCAAGAGTACCACAATGTAATGGATATTGCTTCCATCTCGACGGAAAGAATATTCGCGTGCATGACCCCATTATAAGTTAGTGAGTATCTTCAGATGCTGTAAACTTCTTTTAGTCTAAAAAGAAATGATATAATGTGAGCTTAACTTACCGTGTAAAATGGTAAAATGATGCAGTACGCTGGAGGACGTTTTTTTTTTTCTTGCTTCGTCCCAGCAATGCAGAGAAATTCTGTTGTGCAACACTGCCCCTGCTGGTCATTCAGTATATTCTGCAGATGGAAAAGTCCACTGTTAGTGCATTTGCCATGATTAGGAAATGAATATTATTAAACTAATGCAATACAGCCAAAAATGATTTATATAAAGCATTATTAGATCAGTAGTATGGGCTCTGTGATGGAGCGAAAAAATCAACGGCTCATAAGAAATTCAAATCTCATTCTGTGTTTTCACCCTAGAATACTTCCCTCAATCCCATGCCTCATCTGCTTCTACCATCTACATAACTTTAGCACCTATATTATGACTTGGAGCAAAATATCTCATTGCCAGTCTAGTGACCGTGTACCTGTGTCACTGAATTTGTTTTAGGTTATGGTACAGCAGAAGTAATTAAATCATATGTTAAGGCGAAAGAGCAGGTTTTTTGCTGCAGTTAACAGGAATAATGCAAATTCTGAACAACTTATTTTAACGTCTTCATTTTCACAAAATCCAAGCAGGTAACCAAGAGTGAAGTCAAGAATATTCTGATCAAGCACACGTTCTTTGAAATTTTTAAGTCTCAAACAATGCCCTGATATCTTTCATTTTCCCATCCTATTCTTCAGTTGCGCATCTCGTCTACCCTGCTAACCAATTGAATTCCAAGATAAATATATCGTATTGCTAGGTAGGCCTTAAAATGGTTATATCAGAAGACATCCTGCTGTAGCTTTAGAATGTCAGTGCACCACTGGACCAATTGTCCAGGGTGAAGATGACACAGTGGAGGATGAGATCAGTAATTATGCACTAGCTAATATCTGTAATTAGCAGTGCAAGGCAGATCGGAGGTGGAATGCTAAAGCACTTTCAAACATTCACTACATTGGAGTCTTTATGAAAGGTAGTTGGAGGTACAAAAACCCAGAGTATCCTCGACGACAAACCAATTTCCGTATCAGATTCCCACATACAGAGTGCAGGGGAACAGGTTAAAGGAGCTTCCTTCAGTGAGAAGGTAAGACTATCACTAACGTAAAAGAAAACATTCTAACCTCAAAAGCAGTCTTTTCCTCGGATGGAATATTGCTAGTACCAGTATCTAAAGCAATCTTTTTTCAGCCTTGGAGGCAGTCAAAGTCAAGAGTACCACAATGTAATGGATATTGCTTCCATCTCGACGGAAAGAATATTCGCGTGCATGACCCCATTATAAGTTAGTGAGTATCTTCAGATGCTGTAAACTTCTTTTAGTCTAAAAAGAAATGATATAATGTGAGCTTAACTTACCGTGTAAAATGGTAAAATGATGCAGTACGCTGGAGGACGTTTTTTTTTTTTCTTGCTTCGTCCCAGCAATGCAGAGAAATTCTGTTGTGCAACACTGCCCCTGCTGGTCATTCAGTATATTCTGCAGATGGAAAAGTCCACTGTTAGTGCATTTGCCATGATTAGGAAATGAATATTATTAAACTAATGCAATACAGCCAAAAATGATTTATATAAAGCATTATTAGATCAGTAGTATGGGCTCTGTGATGGAGCGAAAAAATCAACGGCTCATAAGAAATTCAAATCTCATTCTGTGTTTTCACCCTAGAATACTTCCCTCAATCCCATGCCTCATCTGCTTCTACCATCTACATAACTTTAGCACCTATATTATGACTTGGAGCAAAATATCTCATTGCCAGTCTAGTGACCGTGTACCTGTGTCACTGAATTTGTTTTAGGTTATGGTACAGCAGAAGTAATTAAATCATATGTTAAGGCGAAAGAGCAGGTTTTTTGCTGCAGTTAACAGGAATAATGCAAATTCTGAACAACTTATTTTAACGTCTTCATTTTCACAAAATCCAAGCAGGTAACCAAGAGTGAAGTCAAGAATATTCTGATCAAGCACACGTTCTTTGAAATTTTTAAGTCTCAAACAATGCCCTGATATCTTTCATTTTCCCATCCTATTCTTCAGTTGCGCATCTCGTCTACCCTGCTAACCAATTGAATTCCAAGATAAAGATATCGTATTGCTAGGTAGGCCTTAAAATGGTTATATCAGAAGACATCCTGCTGTAGCTTTAGAATGTCAGTGCACCACTGGACCAATTGTCCAGGGTGAAGATGACACAGTGGAGGATGAGATCAGTAATTATGCACTAGCTAATATCTGTAATTAGCAGTGCAAGGCAGATCGGAGGTGGAATGCTAAAGCACTTTCAAACATTCACTACATTGGAGTCTTTATGAAAGGTAGTTGGAGGTACAAAAACCCCAGAGTATCCTCGACGACAAACCAATTTCATTATCAGATTCCCACATACAGAGTGCAGGGGAACAGGTTAAAGGAACTTCCTTCAGTGAGAAGGTAAGACTATCACTAACGTAAAAGAAAACATTCTAACCTCAAAAGCAGTCTTTTTCTCGGATGGAATATTGCCAGTACCAGTATCTAAAGCAATCTTTTTTCAGCCTTGGAGGCAGTCAAAGTCAAGAGTACCACAATGTAATGGCTATTGCTTCCATCTCGACGGAAATAATATTTGCGTGCAAGACCCCATTATAAGTTAGTGAGTATCTTCAGATGCTGTAAACCTTTTTTAGTCTAAAAAGAAATGATATAATGTGAGCTTAACTTACCGTGTAAAATGGTAAAATGATGCAGTACGCTGGAGGACGTTTTTTTTTCTTGCTTCGTCCCAGCAATGCAGAGAAATTCTGTTGTGCAACACTGCCCCTGCTGGTCATTCAGTATATTCTGCAGATGGAAAAGTCCACTGTTAGTGCATTTGCCATGATTAGGAAATGAATATTATTAAACTAATGCAATACAGCCAAAAATGATTTATATAAAGCATTAATAGATCAGTAGTATGGGCTCTGTGATGGAGTGAAAAAATCAACAGCTCATAAGAAATTCAAATCTCATTCTGTGTTTTCACCCTAGAATACTTCCCTCAATCCCATGCCTCATCTGCTTCTACCATCTACACAACTTTAGCACCTATATTATGACTTAGAGCAAAATATCTCATTGCCAGTCTAGTAACCGTGTACCTGTGTCACTGAATTTGTTTTAGGTTATGGTACAGCAGAAGTAATTAAATCATATGTTAAGTCAAAAGAGCAGCTTTTATGCTGCAGTTAACAGGAATAATGCAAATTCTGAACAACTTATTTTAACGTCTTCATTTTCACAAAATCCAAGCAGGTAACCAAGAGTGAAGTCAAGAATATTCTGATCAAGCACAATTTCTTGGAAATTTTTAAGTCTCAAACAATGCCCTGATATCTTTCATTTTCCCATCCTATTATTCAGTTGCGTATCTCGTCTACCCTGCTAACCAATTGAATTCCAAGATAAAGATATTGTATTGCTAGGTAGGCCTTAAAATGGTTATATCAGAAGACCTCCTGCTGTAGCTTTAGAATGTCAGTGCACCACTGGACCAATTGTCCAGGGTGAAGATGACAGAGGAGGATGAGATCAGTAATTATGCACTAGCTAATATCTGTAATTAGGCGTGCAAGGCAGGTCGGAGGTGGAATGCTAAAGCACTCTAAACCATTCACTGCATTGGAGTCTTTATGAAAGGTAGTTGGAGGTACAAAAACCCAGAGTATCCTCGACGACAAACCAATTTCCGTATCAGATTCCCACATACAGAGTGCAGGGGAACAGGTTAAAGGAGCTTCCTTCAGTGAGAAGGTAAGACTATCACTAACGTAAAAGAAAACATTCTAACCTCAAAAGCAGTCTTTTCCTCGGATGGAATATTGCTAGTACCAGTATCTAAAGCAATCTTTTTTCAGCCTTGGAGGCAGTCAAAGTCAAGAGTACCACAATGTAATGGATATTACTTCCATCTCGACGGAAAGAATATTCGCGTGCATGACCCCATTATAAGTTAGTGAGTATCTTCAGATGCTGTAAACTTCTTTTAGTCTAAAAAGAAATGATATAATGTGAGCTTAGCTTACCGTGTAAAATGGTAAAATGATGCAGTACGCTGGAGGACATTATTTTTTCTTGCTTCGTCCCAGCAATGCAGAGAAATTCTGTTGTGCAACACGGCCCCTGCTGGTCATTCAGTATATTCTGCAGATGGAAAAGTCCACTGTTAGTGCATTTGCGATGATTAGGAAATGAATATTATTAAACTAATGCAATACAGCCAAAAATGATTTATATAAAGCATTAATAGATCAGTAGTATGTGCTCTGTGATGGAGTGAAAAAATCAACAGCTCATAAGAAATTCAAATCTCATTCTGTGTTTTCACCCTAGAATACTTCCCTCAATCCCATGCCTCATCTGCTTCTACCCTCTACACAACTTTAGCACCTATATTACGACGTAGAGCAAAATATCTCATTGCCAGTCTAGTGACCGTGTACCTGTGTCACTGAATTTGTTTTAGGTTATGGTACAGCAGAAGTAATTAAATCATATGTTAAGTCAAAAGAGCAGGTTTTATGCTGCAGTTAACAGGAATAATGCAAATTCTGAACAACTTATTTTAACGTCTTCATTTTCACAAAATCCAAGCAGGTAACCAAGAGTGAAGTCAAGAATATTCTGATCAAGCACACGTTCTTTGAAATTTTTAAGTCTCAAACAATGCCCTGATATCTTTCATTTTCCCATCCTATTATTCAGTTGCGTATCTCGTCTACCCTGCTAACCAATTGAATTCCAAGATAAAGATATCGTATTGCTAGGTAGGCCTTAAAATGGTTATATCATAAGACCTCCTGCTGTAGCTTTAGAATGTCAGTGCACCACTGGACCAATTGTCCAGGGTGAAGATGACACAGAGGAGGATGAGATCAGTAATTATGCACTAGCTAATATCTGTAATTAGGCGTGCAAGGCAGGTCGGAGGTGGAATGCTAAAGCACTCTCAACCATTCACTGCATTGGAGTCTTTATGAAAGGTAGTTGGAGGTACAAAAACCCAGAGTATCCTCGACGACAAACCAATTTCCGTATCAGATTCCCACATACAGAGTGCAGGGGAACAGGTTAAAGGAGCTTCCTTCAGTGAGAAGGTAAGACTATCACTAACGTAAAAGAAAACATTCTAACCTCAAAAGCAGTCTTTTCCTCGGATGGAATATTGCTAGTACCAGTATCTAAAGCAATCTTTTTTCAGCCTTGGAGGCAGTCAAAGTCAAGAGTACCACAATGTAATGGATATTGCTTCCATCTCGACGGAAAGAATATTCGCGTGCATGACCCCATTATAAGTTAGTGAGTATCTTCAGATGCTGTAAACTTCTTTTAGTCTAAAAAGAAATGATATAATGTGAGCTTAACTTACCGTGTAAAATGGTAAAATGATGCAGTACGCTGGAGGACGTTTTTTTTTTTCTTGCTTCGTCCCAGCAATGCAGAGAAATTCTGTTGTGCAACACTGCCCCTGCTGGTCATTCAGTATATTCTGCAGATGGAAAAGTCCACTGTTAGTGCATTTGCCATGATTAGGAAATGAATATTATTAAACTAATGCAATACAGCCAAAAATGATTTATATAAAGCATTATTAGATCAGTAGTATGGGCTCTGTGATGGAGCGAAAAAATCAACGGCTCATAAGAAATTCAAATCTCATTCTGTGTTTTCACCCTAGAATACTTCCCTCAATCCCATGCCTCATCTGCTTCTACCATCTACATAACTTTAGCACCTATATTATGACTTGGAGCAAAATATCTCATTGCCAGTCTAGTGACCGTGTACCTGTGTCACTGAATTTGTTTTAGGTTATGGTACAGCAGAAGTAATTAAATCATATGTTAAGGCGAAAGAGCAGGTTTTTTGCTGCAGTTAACAGGAATAATGCAAATTCTGAACAACTTATTTTAACGTCTTCATTTTCACAAAATCCAAGCAGGTAACCAAGAGTGAAGTCAAGAATATTCTGATCAAGCACACGTTCTTTGAAATTTTTAAGTCTCAAACAATGCCCTGATATCTTTCATTTTCCCATCCTATTCTTCAGTTGCGCATCTCGTCTACCCTGCTAACCAATTGAATTCCAAGATAAATATATCGTATTGCTAGGTAGGCCTTAAAATGGTTATATCAGAAGACATCCTGCTGTAGCTTTAGAATGTCAGTGCACCACTGGACCAATTGTCCAGGGTGAAGATGACACAGTGGAGGATGAGATCAGTAATTATGCACTAGCTAATATCTGTAATTAGCAGTGCAAGGCAGATCGGAGGTGGAATGCTAAAGCACTTTCAAACATTCACTACATTGGAGTCTTTATGAAAGGTAGTTGGTGGTACAAAAACCCCAGAGTATCCTCGACGACAAACCAATTTCATTATCAGATTCCCACATACAGAGTGCAGGGGAACAGGTTAAAGGAACTTCCTTCAGTGAGAAGGTAAGACTATCACTAACGTAAAAGAAAACATTCTAACCTCAAAAGCAGTCTTTTTCTCGGATGGAATATTGCCAGTACCAGTATCTAAAGCAATCTTTTTTCAGCCTTGGAGGCAGTCAAAGTCAAGAGTACCACAATGTAATGGCTATTGCTTCCATCTCGACGGAAATAATATTTGCGTGCAAGACCCCATTATAAGTTAGTGAGTATCTTCAGATGCTGTAAACTTTTTTTAGTCTAAAAAGAAATGATATAATGTGAGCTTAACTTACCGTGTAAAATGGTAAAATGATGCAGTACGCTGGAGGACGTTTTTTTTTTCTTGCTTCGTCCCAGCAATGCAGAGAAATTCTGTTGTGCAACACTGCCCCTGCTGGTCATTCAGTATATTCTGCAGATGGAAAAGTCCACTGTTAGTGCATTTGCCATGATTAGGAAATGAATATTATTAAACGAATGCAATACAGCCAAAAATGATTTATATAAAGCATTATTAGATCAGTAGTATGGGCTCTGTGATGGAGCGAAAAAATCAACGGCTCATAAGAAATTCAAATCTCATTCTGTGTTTTCACCCTAGAATACTTCCCTCAATCCCATGCCTCATCTGCTTCTACCCTCTACACAACTTTAGCACCTATATTACGACGTAGAGCAAAATATCTCATTGCCTGTCTAGTGACCGTGTACCTGTGTCACTGAATTTGTTTTAGGTTATGGTACAGCAGAAGTAATTAAATCATATGTTAAGTCAAAAGAGCAGGTTTTATGCTGCAGTTAACAGGAATAATGCAAATTCTGAACAACTTATTTTAACGTCTTCATTTTCACAAAATCCAAGCAGGTAACCAAGAGTGAAGTCAAGAATATTCTGATCAAGCACACGTTCTTTGAAATTTTTAAGTCTCAAACAATGCCCGGATATCTTTCATTTTCCCATCCTATTATTCAGTTGCGTATCTCGTCTACCCTGCTAACCAATTGAATTCCAAGATAAATATATCGTAATGCTAGGTAGGCCTTAAAATGGTTATATCAGAAGACCTCCTGCTGTAGCTTTAGAATGTCAGTGCACCACTGGACCAATTGTCCAGGGTGAAGATGACACAGAGGAGGATGAGATCAGTAATTATGCACTAGCTAATATCTGTAATTAGGCGTGCAAGGCAGGTCGGAGGTGGAATGCTAAAGCACTCTCAACCATTCACTGCATTGGCGTCTTTATGAAAGGTAGTTGGAGGTACAAAAACCCAGAGTATCCTCGACGACAAACCAATTTCAGTATCAGATTCCCACATACAGAGTGCAGGGGAACAGGTTAAAGGAGCTTCCTTCAGAGAGAAGGTAAGACTATCACTCTAACGTAAAAGAAAACATTCTAACCTCAAAAGCAGTCTTTTTCTCGGATGGAATATTGCTAGTACCAGTATCTAAAGCAATCTTTTTTCAGCCTTGGAGGCAGTCAAAGTCAAGAGTACCACAATGTAATGGCTATTACTTCCATCTCGACGGAAATAATATTTGCGTGCAAGACCCCATTATAAGTTAGTGAGTATCTTCAGATGCTGTAAACTTTTTTTTAGTCTAAAAAGAAATGATATAATGTGAGCTTAACTTACCGTGTAAAATGGTAAAATGATGCAGTACGCTGGAGGACGTTTTTTTTTCTTGCTTCGTCCCAGCAATGCAGAGAAATTCTGTTGTGCAACACTGCCCCTGCTGGTCATTCAGTATATTCTGCAGATGGAAAAGTCCACTGTTAGTGCATTTGCCATGATTAGGAAATGAATATTATTAAACGAATGCAATACAGCCAAAAATGATTTATATAAAGCATTATTAGATCAGTAGTATGGGCTCTGTGATGGAGCGAAAAAATCAACGGCTCATAAGAAATTCAAATCTCATTCTGTGTTTTCACCCTAGAATACTTCCCTCAATCCCATGCCTCATCTGCTTCTACCATCTACACAACTTTAGCACCTATATTATGACTTGGAGCAAAATATCTCATTGCCAGTCTAGTGACCGTGTACCTGTGTCACTGAATTTGTTTTAGGTTATGGTACAGCAGAAGTAATTAAATCATATGTTAAGGCGAAAGAGCAGGTTTTTTGCTGCAGTTAACAGGAATAGTGCAAATTCTGAACAACTTATTTTAACGTCTTCATTTTCACAAAATCCAAGCAGGTAACCAAGAGTGAAGTCAAGAATATTCTGATCAAGCACACGTTCTTTGAAATTTTTAAGTCTCAAACAATGCCCTGATATCTTTCATTTTCCCATCCTATTATTCAGTTGCGTATCTCGTCTACCCTGCTAACCAATTGAATTCCAAGATAAATATATCGTATTGCTAGGTAGGCCTTAAAATGGTTATATCAGAAGACCTCCTGCTGTAGCTTTAGAATGTCAGTGCACCACTGGACCAATTGTCCAGGGTGAAGATGACACAGAGGAGGATGAGATCAGTAATTATGCACTAGCTAATATCTGTAATTAGGCGTGCAAGGCAGGTCGGAGGTGGAATGCTAAAGCAATTTCAACCATTCACTGCATTGGAGTCTTTTTGAAAGGTAGTTGGAGGTACAAAAACCCAGAGTATCCTCGTCGACAAACCAATTTCAGTATCAGATTCCCATATACAGAGTGCAGGGGAACAGGTTAAAGGAGCTTCCTTCAGTGAGAAGGTAAGACTATCACTTTAACGTAAAACAAAACATTCTAACCTCAAAAGCAGTCTTTTCCTCGGATGGAATATTGCTAGTACCAGTATCTAAAGCAATCTTTTTTCAGCCTTGGAGGCAGTCAAAGTCAAGAGTACCACAATGTAATGGCTATTGCTTCCATCTCGACGGAAAGAATATTCGCGTGCAAGACCCCATTATAAGTTAGTGAGTTTCTTCAGATGCTGTAAACTTCTTTTAGTCTAAAAAGAAATGATATAATGTGAGTTTAACTTACCGTGTAAAATGGTAAAATGATGCAGTACACTGGAGGACGTTTTTTTTTTTCTTGCTTCGTCCCAGCAATGCAGAGAAATTCTGTTGTGCAACACTGCCCCTGCTGGTCATTCAGTATATTCTGCAGATGGAAAAGTCCACTGTTAGTGCATTTGCCATGATTAGGAAATGAATATTATTAAACTAATGCAATACAGCCAAAAATGATTTATATAAAGCATTAATAGATCAGTAGTATGGGCTCTGTGATGGAGCGAAAAAATCAACGGCTCATAAGAAATTCAAATCTCATTCTGTGTTTTCACCCTAGAATACTTCCCTCAATCCCATGCCTCATCTGCTTCTACCATCTACACAACTTTAGCACCTATATTATGACTTGGAGCAAAATATCTCATTGCCAGTCTAGTGACCGTGTACCTGTGTCACTGAATTTGTTTTAGGTTATGGTACAGTAGAAGTAATTAAATCATATGTTAAGTCGAAAGAGCAGGTTTTATGCTGCAGTTAACAGGAATAATGCAAATTCTGAACAACTTATTTTAACGTCTTCATTTTCACAAAATCCAAGCAGGTAACCAAGAGTGAAGTCAAGAATATTCTGATCAAGCACAATTTCTTGGAAATTTTTAAGTCTCAAACAATGCCCGGATATCTTTCATTTTCCCATCCTATTATTCAGTTGCGTATCTCGTCTACCCTGCTACCCAATTGAATTCCAAGATAAATATATCGTATTGCTAGGTAGGCCTTAAAATGGTTATATCAGAAGACCTCCTGCTGTAGCTTTAGAATGTCAGTGCACCACTGGACCAATTGTCCAGGGTGAAGATGACACAGTGGAGGATGAGATCAGTAATTATGCACTAGTTAATATCTGTAATTAGGCGTGCAAGGCAGGTCGGAGGTGGAATGCTAAAGCACTCTAAACCATTCACTGCATTGGAGTCTTTATGAAAGGTAGTTGGAGGTACAAAAACCCAGAGTATCCTCGACGACAAACCAATTTCCGTATCAGATTCCCACATACAGAGTGCAGGGGAACAGGTTAAAGGAGCTTCCTTCAGTGAGAAGGTAAGACTATCACTAACGTAAAAGAAAACATTCTAACCTCAAAAGCAGTCTTTTCCTCGGATGGAATATTGCTAGTACCAGTATCTAAAGCAATCTTTTTTCAGCCTTGGAGGCAGTCAAAGTCAAGAGTACCACAATGTAATGGATATTGCTTCCATCTCGACGGAAAGAATATTCGCGTGCATGACCCCATTATAAGTTAGTGAGTATCTTCAGATGCTGTAAACTTCTTTTAGTCTAAAAAGAAATGATATAATGTGAGCTTAGCTTACCGTGTAAAATGGTAAAATGATGCAGTACGCTGGAGGACATTATTTTTTCTTGCTTCGTCCCAGCAATGCAGAGAAATTCTGTTGTGCAACACGGCCCCTGCTGGTCATTCAGTATATTCTGCAGATGGAAAAGTCCACTGTTAGTGCATTTGCGATGATTAGGAAATGAATATTATTAAACTAATGCAATACAGCCAAAAATGATTTATATAAAGCATTAATAGATCAGTAGTATGTGCTCTGTGATGGAGTGAAAAAATCAACAGCTCATAAGAAATTCAAATCTCATTCTGTGTTTTCACCCTAGAATACTTCCCTCAATCCCATGCCTCATCTGCTTCTACCCTCTACACAACTTTAGCACCTATATTACGACGTAGAGCAAAATATCTCATTGCCAGTCTAGTGACCGTGTACCTGTGTCACTGAATTTGTTTTAGGTTATGGTACAGCAGAAGTAATTAAATCATATGTTAAGTCAAAAGAGCAGGTTTTATGCTGCAGTTAACAGGAATAATGCAAATTCTGAACAACTTATTTTAACGTCTTCATTTTCACAAAATCCAAGCAGGTAACCAAGAGTGAAGTCAAGAATATTCTGATCAAGCACACGTTCTTTGAAATTTTTAAGTCTCAAACAATGCCCTGATATCTTTCATTTTCCCATCCTATTATTCAGTTGCGTATCTCGTCTACCCTGCTAACCAATTGAATTCCAAGATAAAGATATCGTATTGCTAGGTAGGCCTTAAAATGGTTATATCAGAAGACCTCCTGCTGTAGCTTTAGAATGTCAGTGCACCACTGGACCAATTGTCCAGGGTGAAGATGACACAGAGGAGGATGAGATCAGTAATTATGCACTAGCTAATATCTGTAATTAGGCGTGCAAGGCAGGTCGGAGGTGGAATGCTAAAGCACTCTCAACCATTCACTGCATTGGAGTCTTTATGAAAGGTAGTTGGAGGTACAAAAACCCAGAGTATCCTCGACGACAAACCAATTTCCGTATCAGATTCCCACATACAGAGTGCAGGGGAACAGGTTAAAGGAGCTTCCTTCAGTGAGAAGGTAAGACTATCACTAACGTAAAAGAAAACATTCTAACCTCAAAAGCAGTCTTTTTCTCGGATGGAATATTGCTAGTACCAGTATCTAAAGCAATCTTTTTTCAGCCTTGGAGGCAGTCAAAGTCAAGAGTACCACAATGTAATGGCTATTGCTTCCATCTCGACGGAAAGAATATTCGCGTGCAAGACCCCATTATAAGTTAGTGAGTATCTTCAGATGCTGTAAACTTTTTTTAGTCTAAAAAGAAATGATATAATGTGAGCTTAACTTACCGTGTAAAATGGTAAAATGATGCAGTACGCTGGAGGACGTTTTTTTTTCTTGCTTCGTCCCAGCAATGCAGAGAAATTCTGTTGTGCAACACTGCCCCTGCTGGTCATTCAGTATATTCTGCAGATGGAAAAGTCCACTGTTAGGGCATTTGCCATGATTAGGAAATAAATATTATTAAACTAATGCAATACAGCCAAAAATGATTTATATAAAGCATTAATAGATCAGTAGTATGGGCTCTGTGATGGAGTGAAAAAATCAACAGCTCATAAGAAATTCAAATCTCATTCTGTGTTTTCACCCTAGAATACTTCCCTCAATCCCATGCCTCATATGCTTCTACCATCTACACAACTTTAGCACCTATATTATGACTTGGAGCAAAATATCTCATTGCCAGTCTAGTGACCGTGTACCTGTGTCACTGAATTTGTTTTAGGTTATGGTACAGCAGAAGTAATTAAATCATATGTTAAGTCAAAAGAGCAGGTTTTATGCTGCAGTTAACAGGAATAATGCAAATTCTGAACAACTTATTTTAACGTCTTCATTTTCACAAAATCCAAGCAGGTAACCAAGAGTGAAGTCAAGAATATTCTGATCAAGCACACGTTCTTTGAAATTTTTAAGTCTCAAACAATGCCCTGATATCTTTCATTTTCCCATCCTATTATTCAGTTGCGTATCTCGTCTACCCTGCTAACCAATTGAATTCCAAGATAAAGATATCGTATTGCTAGGTAGGCCTTAAAATGGTTATATCAGAAGACCTCCTGCTGTAGCTTTAGAATGTCAGTGCACCACTGGACCAATTGTCCAGGGTGAAGATGACACAGAGGAGGATGAGATCAGTAATTATGCACTAGCTAATATCTGTAATTAGGCGTGCAAGGCAGGTCGGAGGTGGAATGCTAAAGCACTTTCAAACATTCACTACATTGGAGTCTTTATGAAAGGTAGTTGGAGGTACAAAAACCCCAGAGTATCCTCGACGACAAACCAATTTCATTATCAGATTCCCACATACAGAGTGCAGGGGAACAGGTTAAAGGAACTTCCTTCAGTGAGAAGGTAAGACTATCACTAACGTAAAAGAAAACATTCTAACCTCAAAAGCAGTCTTTTTCTCGGATGGAATATTGCCAGTACCAGTATCTAAAGCAATCTTTTTTCAGCCTTGGAGGCAGTCAAAGTCAAGAGTACCACAATGTAATGGCTATTGCTTCCATCTCGACGGAAAGAATATTCGCGTGCAAGACCCCATTATAAGTTAGTGAGTATCTTCAGATGCTGTAAACTTTTTTTAGTCTAAAAAGAAATGATATAATGTGAGCTTAACTTACCGTGTAAAATGGTAAAATGATGCAGTACGCTGGAGGACGTTTTTTTTTCTTGCTTCGTCCCAGCAATGCAGAGAAATTCTGTTGTGCAACACTGCCCCTGCTGGTCATTCAGTATATTCTGCAGATGGAAAAGTCCACTGTTAGGGCATTTGCCATGATTAGGAAATAAATATTATTAAACTAATGCAATACAGCCAAAAATGATTTATATAAAGCATTAATAGATCAGTAGTATGGGCTCTGTGATGGAGCAAAAAAATCAACGGCTCATAAGAAATTCAAATCTCATTCTTTGTTTTTACCCTAGAATACTTCCCTCAATCCCATGCCTCATCTGCTTCTACCATCTACACAACTTTAGCACCTATATTATGACTTGGAGCAAAATATCTCACTGCCAGTCTAGTGACCGTGTACCTGTGTCACTGAATTTGTTTTAGGTTATGGTACAGCAGAAGTAATTAAATCATATGTTAAGGCGAAAGAGCAGGTTTTTTGCTGCAGTTAACAGGAATAGTGCAAATTCTGAACAACTTATTTTAACGTCTTCATTTTCACAAAATCCAAGCAGGTAACCAAGAGTGAAGTCAAGAATATTCTGATCAAGCACACGTTCTTTGAAATTTTTAAGTCTCAAACAATGCCCTGATATCTTTCATTTTCCCATCCTATTATTCAGTTGCGTATCTCGTCTACCCTGCTAACCAATTGAATTCCAAGATAAATATATCGTATTGCTAGGTAGGCCTTAAAATGGTTATATCAGAAGACCTCCTGCTGTAGCTTTAGAATGTCAGTGCACCACTGGACCAATTGTCCAGGGTGAAGATGACACAGAGGAGGATGAGATCAGTAATTATGCACTAGCTAATATCTGTAATTAGGCGTGCAAGGCAGGTCGGAGGTGGAATGCTAAAGCACTTTCAACCATTCACTGCATTGGAGTCTTTATGAAAGGTAGTTGGAGGTACAAAAACCCAGAGTATCCTTGACGACAAACCAATTTCAGTATCAGATTCCCACATACAGAGTGCAGGGGAACAGGTTAAAGGAGCTTCCTTCAGAGAGAAGGTAAGACTATCACTCTAACGTAAAAGAAAACATTCTAACCTCAAAAGCAGTCTTTTTCTCGGATGGAATATTGCTAGTACCAGTATCTAAAGCAATCTTTTTTCAGCCTTGGAGGCAGTCAAAGTCAAGAGTACCACAATGTAATGGCTATTGCTTCCATCTCGACGGAAATAATATTTGCGTGCAAGACCCCATTATAAGTTAGTGAGTATCTTCAGATGCTGTAAACTTTTTTTTAGTCTAAAAAGAAATGATATAATGTGAGCTTAACTTACCGTGTAAAATGGTAAAATGATGCAGTACGCTGGAGGACGTTTTTTTTTCTTGCTTCGTCCCAGCAATGCAGAGAAATTCTGTTGTGCAACACTGCCCCTGCTGGTCATTCAGTATATTCTGCAGATGGAAAAGTCCACTGTTAGTGCATTTGCCATGATTAGGAAATGAATATTATTAAACTAATGCAATACAGCCAAAAATGATTTATATAAAGCATTATTAGATCAGTAGTATGGGCTCTGTGATGGAGCGAAAAAATCAACGGCTCATAAGAAATTCAAATCTCATTCTGTGTTTTCACCCTGGAATACTTCCCTCAATTCCATGCCTCATCTGCTTCTACCCTCTACACAACTTTAGCACCTATATTACGACGTAGAGCAAAATATCTCATTGCCAGTCTAGTGACCGTGTACCTGTGTCACTGAATTTGTTTTAGGTTATGGTACAGCAGAAGTAATTAAATCATATGTTAAGTCAAAAGAGCAGGTTTTATGCTGCAGTTAACAGGAATAATGCAAATTCTGAACAACTTATTTTAACGTCTTCATTTTCACAAAATCCAAGCAGGTAACCAAGATTGAAGTCAAGAATATTCTGATCAAGCACACGTTCTTTGAAATTTTTAAGTCTCAAACAATGCCCTGATATCTTTCATTTTCCCATCCTATTATACAGTTGCGTATCTCGTCTACCCTGCTAACCAATTGAATTCCAAGATAAAGATATCGTATTGCTAGGTAGGCCTTAAAATGGTTATATCAGAAGACCTCCTGCTGTAGCTTTAGAATGTCAGTGCACCACTGGACCAATTGTCCAGGGTGAAGATGACACAGAGGAGGATGAGATCAGTAATTATGCACTAGCTAATATCTGTAATTAGGCGTGCAAGGCAGGTCGGAGGTGGAATGCTAAAGCACTCTCAACCATTCACTGCATTGGAGTCTTTATGAAAGGTAGTTGGAGGTACAAAAACCCAGAGTATCCTCGACGACAAACCAATTTCCGTATCAGATTCCCACATACAGAGTGCAGGGGAACAGGTTAAAGGAGCTTCCTTCAGTGAGAAGGTAAGACTATCACTAACGTAAAAGAAAACATTCTAACCTCAAAAGCAGTCTTTTCCTCGGATGGAATATTGCTAGTACCAGTATCTAAAGCAATCTTTTTTCAGCCTTGGAGGCAGTCAAAGTCAAGAGTACCACAATGTAATGGATATTGCTTCCATCTCGACGGAAAGAATATTCGCGTGCATGACCCCATTATAAGTTAGTGAGTATCTTCAGATGCTGTAAACTTCTTTTAGTCTAAAAAGAAATGATATAATGTGAGCTTAACTTACCGTGTAAAATGGTAAAATGATGCAGTACGCTGGAGGACGTTTTTTTTTTTCTTGCTTCGTCCCAGCAATGCAGAGAAATTCTGTTGTGCAACACTGCCCCTGCTGGTCATTCAGTATATTCTGCAGATGGAAAAGTCCACTGTTAGGGCATTTGCCATGATTAGGAAATTAATATTATTAAACTAATGCAATACAGCCAAAAATGATTTATATAAAGCATTAATAGATCAGTAGTATGGGCTCTGTGATGGAGCGAAAAAATCAACGGCTCATAAGAAATTCAAATCTCATTCTGTGTTTTCACCCTGGAATACTTCCCTCAATTCCATGCCTCATCTGCTTCTACCCTCTACACAACTTTAGCACCTATATTACGACGTAGAGCAAAATATCTCATTGCCAGTCTAGTGACCGTGTACCTGTGTCACTGAATTTGTTTTAGGTTATGGTACAGCAGAAGTAATTAAATCATATGTTAAGTCAAAAGAGCAGGTTTTATGCTGCAGTTAACAGGAATAATGCAAATTCTGAACAACTTATTTTAACGTCTTCATTTTCACAAAATCCAAGCAGGTAACCAAGAGTGAAGTCAAGAATATTCTGATCAAGCACACGTTCTTTGAAATTTTTAAGTCTCAAACAATGCCCTGATATCTTTCATTTTCCCATCCTATTATTCAGTTGCGTATCTCGTCTACCCTGCTAACCAATTGAATTCCAAGATAAATATATCGTATTGCTAGGTAGGCCTTAAAATGGTTATATCAGAAGACCTCCTGCTGTAGCTTTAGAATGTCAGTGCACCACTGGACCAATTGTCCAGGGTGAAGATGACACAGAGGAGGATGAGATCAGTAATTATGCACTAGCTAATATCTGTAATTAGGCGTGCAAGGCAGGTCGGAGGTGGAATGCTAAAGCACTTTCAACCATTCACTGCATTGGAGTCTTTATGAAAGGTAGTTGGAGGTACAAAAACCCAGAGTATCCTCGACGACAAACCAATTTCAGTATCAGATTCCCACATACAGAGTGCAGGGGAACAGGTTAAAGGAGCTTCCTTCAGAGAGAAGGTAAGACTATCACTCTAACGTAAAAGAAAACATTCTAACCTCAAAAGCAGTCTTTTTCTCGGATGGAATATTGCTAGTACCAGTATCTAAAGCAATCTTTTTTCAGCCTTGGAGGCAGTCAAAGTCAAGAGTACCACAATGTAATGGCTATTGCTTCCATCTCGACGGAAATAATATTTGCGTGCAAGACCCCATTATAAGTGAGTGAGTATCTTCAGATGCTGTAAACTTTTTTTTAGTCTAAAAAGAAATGATATAATGTGAGCTTAACTTACCGTGTAAAATGGTAAAATGATGCAGTACGCTGGAGGACGTTTTTTTTTCTTGCTTCGTCCCAGCAATGCAGAGAAATGCTGTTGTGCAACACTGCCCCTGCTGGTCATTCAGTATGTTCTGCAGATGGAAAAGTCCACTGTTAGTGCATTTGCCATGATTAGGAAATGAATATTATTAAACTAATGCAATACAGCCAAAAATGATTTATATAAAGCATTAATAGATCAGTAGTATGGGCTCTGTGATGGAGTGAAAAAATCAACAGCTCATAAGAAATTCAAATCTCATTCTGTGTTTTCACCCTGGAATACTTCCCTCAATCCCATGCCTCATCTGCTTCTACCATCTACACAACTTTAGCACCTATATTATGACTCAGAGCAAAATATCTCATTGCCAGTCTAGTGACCGTGTACCTGTGTCACTGAATTTGTTTTAGGTTATGGTACAGCAGAAGTAATTAAATCATATGTTAAGTCAAAGGAGCAGGTTTTATGCTGCAGTTAACAGGAATAATGCAAATTCTGAACAACTTATTTTAACGTCTTCATTTTCACAAAATCCAAGCAGGTAACCAAGAGTGCAGTC
Source organism: Triturus cristatus (assembly GCF_964204655.1). Classification (NCBI taxonomy): domain Eukaryota; kingdom Metazoa; phylum Chordata; class Amphibia; order Caudata; family Salamandridae; genus Triturus; species Triturus cristatus. Next base: position 660,140,394 of record NC_140593.1, read on the forward strand.
AAGAATATTCTGATCAAGCACACGTTCTTTGAAATTTTTAAGTCTCAAACAATGCCCTGATATCTTTCATTTTCCCATCCTATTATTCAGTTGCGCATCTCGTCTACCCTGCTACCCAATTGAATTCCAAGATAAATATATCGTATTGCTAGGTAGGCCTTAAAATGGTTATATCAGAAGACCTCCTGCTGTAGCTTTAGAATGTCAGTGCACCACTGGACCAATTGTCCAGGGTGAAGATGACACAGAGGAGGATGAGATCAGTAATTATGCACTAGCTAATATCTGTAATTAGGCGTGCAAGGCAGGTCGGAGGTGGAATGCTAAAGCACTCTCAACCATTCACTGCATTGGAGTCTTTATGAAAGGTAGTTGGAGGTACAAAAACCCAGAGTATCCTCGACGACAAACCAATTTCAGTATCAGATTCCCATATACAGAGTGCAGGGGAACAGGTTAAAGGAGCTTCCTTCAGTGAGAAGGTAAGACTATCACTTTAACGTAAAAGAAAACATTCTAACCTCAAAAGCAGTCTTTTTCTCGGATGGAATATTGCTAGTACCAGTATCTAAAGCAATCTTTTTTCAGCCTTGGAGTCAGTCAAAGTCAAGAGTACCACAATGTAATGGCTATTGCTTCCATCTCGACGGAAAGAATATTCGCGTGCAAGACCCCATTATAAGTTAGTGAGTATCTTCAGATGCTGTAAACTTTTTTTAGTCTAAAAAGAAATGATATAATGTGAGTTTGACTTACCGTGTAAAATGGTAAAATGATGCAGTACGCTGGAGGACGTTTTTTATTTTTCTTGCTTCGTCCCAGCAATGCAGAGAAATTCTGTTGTGCAACACTGCCCCTGCTGGTCATTCAGTATATTCTGCAGATGGAAAAGTCCACTGTTAGTGCATTTGCCATGATTAGGAAATGAATATTATTAAACTAATGCAATACAGTCAAAAATGATTTATATAAAGCATTATTAGATCAGTAGTATGGGCTCTGTGATGGAGCGAAAAAATCAACTGCTCATAAGAAATTCAAATCTCATTCTGTGTTTTCACCCTGGAATACTTCCCTCAATTCCATTCCTCATCTGCTTCTACCCTCTACACAACTTTAGCACCTATATTACGACGTAGAGCAAAATATCTCATTGCCAGTCTAGTGACCGTGTACCTGTGTCACTGAATTTGTTTTAGGTTATGGTACAGCAGAAGTAATTAAATCATATGTTAAGTCGAAAGAGCAGGTTTTTTGCTGCAGTTAACAGGAATAATGCAAATTCTGAACAACTTATTTTAACGTCTTCATTTTCACAAAATCCAAGCAGGTAACCAAGAGTGCAGTCAAGAATATTCTGATCAAACACACGTTCTTTGAAATTTTTAAGTCTCAAACAATGCCCTGATATCTTTCATTTTCCCATCCTGTTATTCAGTTGCGCATCTCGTCTACCCTGCTACCCAATTGAATTCCAAGATAAATATATCGTATTGCTAGGTAGGCCTTAAAATGGTTATATCAGAAGACCTCCTGCTGTAGCTTTAGAATGTCAGTGCACCACTGGACCAATTGTCCAGGGTGAAGATGACACAGAGGAGGATGAGATCAGTAATTATACACTAGCTAATATCTGTAATTAGGCGTGCAAGGCAGGTCGGAGGTGGAATGCTAAAGCACTCTCAACCATTCACTGCATTGGAGTCTTTATGAAAGGTAGTTGGAGGTACAAAAACCCAGAGTATGCTCGACGACAAACCAATTTCAGTATCAGATTCCCATATACAGAGTGCAGGGGAACAGGTTAAAGGAGCTTCCTTCAGTGAGAAGGTAAGACTATCACTTTAACGTAAAAGAAAACATTCTAACCTCAAAAGCAGTCTTTTTCTCTGGTGGAATATTGCTAGTACCAGTATCTAAAGCAATCTTTTTTCAGCCTTGGAGGCAGTCAAAGTCAAGAGAACCACAATGTAATTGCTATTGCTTCCATCTCGACGGAAAGAATATTCGCGTGCAAGACCCCATTATAAATTAGTGAGTATCATCAGATGCTGTAAACTTTTTTTAGTCTAAAAAGAAATGATATAATGTGAGTTTGACTTACCGTGTAAAATGGTAAAATGATGCAGTACGCTGGAGGACGTTTTTTATTTTTCTTGCTTCGTCCCAGCAATGCAGAGAAATTCTGTTGTGCAACACTGCCCCTGCTGGTCATTCAGTATATTCTGCAGATGGAAAAGTCCACTGTTAGTGCATTTGCCATGATTAGGAAATGAATATTATTAAACTAATGCAATACAGTCAAAAATGATTTATATAAAGCATTATTAGATCAGTAGTATGGGCTCTGTGATGGAGCGAACAAATCAACGGCTCATAAGAAATTCAAATCTCATTCTGTGTTTTCACCCTGGAATACTTCCCTCAATTCCATGCCTCATCTGCTTCTACCCTCTACACAACTTTAGCACCTATATTACGACGTAGAGCAAAATATCTCTTTGCCAGTCTAGTGACAGTGTACCTGTGTCACTGAATTTGTTTTAGGTTATGGTACAGCAGAAGTAATTAAATCATATGTTAAGTCGAAAGAGCAGGTTTTTTGCTGCAGTTAACAGGAATAATGCAAATTCTGAACAACTTATTTTAACGTCTTCATTTTCACAAAATCCAAGCAGGTAACCAAGAGTGCAGTCAAGAATATTCTGATCAAGCACACGTTCTTTGAAATTTTTAAGTCTCAAACAATGCCCTGATATCTTTCATTTTCCCATCCTATTATTCAGTTGCGTATCTCGTCTACCCTGCTACCCAATTGAATTCCAAGATAAATATATCGTATATCTAGGTAGGCCTTAAAATGGTTATATCAGAAGACCTCCTGCTGTAGCTTTAGAATGTCAGTGCACCACTGGACCAATTGTCCAGGGTGAAGATGACACAGAGGAGGATGAGATCAGTAATTATGCACTAGCTAATATCTGTAATTAGGCGTGCAAGGCAGGTCGGAGGTGGAATGCTAAAGCACTCTCAACCATTCACTGCATTGGAGTCTTTATGTGTAACGCCCTGAACGTCTCAGGATCGTTTAACAGACACGACAATGAGGACGCAACCACTTGTGAAGGGTTAGTTCTTTTAATGAAGGCAAATAAAATACAAAGAACAAACAAAAGTTATAGTCACTGGAATCCTCCAGGCTAAGTACGTTACCAGCCCACAGCACGGATGGTCCTAACCGTCCTCTGCATATACGCCGATCCCGGCGTATGCCAACAGAGGGCAGAAATGAAATGGCCGACAATGCCAATCGGTAGGCTGTGAGGGGCACGAAGAGTGTTGGGGAGAATCGAGGAGTCAGGGAAACACCCAGCCGGGGTCTCTACCTGAAGGGAGCAGCCGCTCAACCTCTTCCTCAGACTGCACCGGGACGCGGAGTCACCTCCTGGTGATGCGTCACCGATACCCCAATCACAAGCAAGAAGACTGAACCGAGAGCAGCCGCTCAATCGATCCTGTGGACTTCCGAGTCTGTAACGCGGCAAACACCTCCTGGTGTGCGTTACAGCTGGCAGTCCCTGTGTCTCTGGTCGGGCTGGGAGTTACGACTCCAACCAGCAAAAGCGCCACTGCGCTTGGACTCAGCCGAGTCAAAAAGCGAAGCTCAATGGTTGACCGGTAGAGCTTCCGGGTCCTTCACAGGTGACGATGGGGCAAGACACGGCCCAGGGAGTAACGACTCGACCTACCTCCGTTCTTGCCTTACTGGAGCACCACTCCGGAACACTGCTCTTCACGAAGCAGGTACGTCGGTGTAAACACAATATCCGACAGCCTTGTACCTCCCGGTTCCTCCCTTTATAGGGCGTGTTTTCCTTGAGTTATGTAACAGCTCTCCTGTTTACATAAGGGCGTTTCCCTTGAGTTATGTAACAGCTCTCCTGTTTACATAAGGGCGTGTTTCCCTTGAGTTATGTAACAGCTCTCCTGTTTACATAAGGGCGTGTTTCCCTTGTATGACAGGAATTCTTGACAGTACATCCTCCCTCTCAGCGGCTCCCCACGGGTCCAGCGCTGGCAGGAAAACGCCGATGGAACAAGGAGACCAAGCGCGGAGCATGAACCCCTTCAGCCGGTTCCCATGAATGCTCCTCCGGGCCATAGCCTTTCCACGCAACCAGGTACCACAGCTTCCCCCTGCGCCATTTGGACGCCCGTATGCCCGACACTTCATACTCCACCTCCGACTCCACGCATACCGGCCTAGGTGTCCCAGACGGCTTGGAGGGTGCTGGTTTGAGCAATGATACATGAAAGACAGGGTGTATCCGCAATGACTGGGGCAAGCACACCTTCACGTTCACGGGACCCATACACTTGGTAATTCGATAGGGGCCCATGTACTTGGGATGGAACACACTGTTCTTTCGAAACCTCATGTTTCTTGTGGATATCCAGACGTAGTCTCCGGTGCGGTACAGTGGCCCGGGCCTTCTCTTCCTGTCTGCCGCAGCCTTGTATCTTCTCTTGGCCTCTATTAGGACAGCCCTTGAGCGCATCAACGTGTCTTTTATGTGTGCCACCCTGTCCGCTGTGGCGGGAATCCTGTCCTCTCTGAACGGATGTAGAAATGGCAAGAACCTGGGATGTTGGCCATAGTTGCTATAGAACGGAGATGCCTGTGTGGAGCTGTGAGTGGCGTTGTTATAGGCTATCTCTGCAACCCATAGCAAGTCGACCCATTCTTCCCTGCCCTGGTCCACAAAACATCGCAGATACTGTTTGAGCGTTTGGTTCAGGCGCTCGGTTTGGCCGTCCGTTTGAGGGTGGTAGCTGGTGGACAGGGCGGTCTTAACATGCAGCGCAGTGCACCAAGTCTTCCAGAATTGCGCAGTAAACTGCGACCCCCGGTCCGACACGATCACCCCAGGTAATCCATGCAGTCGTACCACATTCTTTAGGAGTAGTGACGCCAATTCCCCGGCCGTAGGGACTCTCTTGCAGGGGATGAAGTGCCCCATTTTCGTCAAGTAATCCACCACCACCAGTATTGCCGTCATCCCCTGGTCTACCGGTAGGCCCACCACGAAGTCCAGTGATATGCTATCCCATGGTCTATCCGGGGTCGGAAGTGGATGTAAGAGCCCTTGGGTTCGGCCATGGTCGGCCTTCATGGTAGCACACGTAGGACACTCCTGTCCCCACCTCCTGACATCCACTCTCATGGTTGGCCACCAGAAATGCCGTCCCATGCTAGCCACCGTTTTTTCAAAGCCCAAATGACCTGCGCATGGAGAGTCATGGTACCAGATGAATGCTTGTTTCCTTAGCCTAGGCGTGGGTATCAATAGGCACCTGCCCTTCAGGGGTATCCCGTCCTTCAGCTGCCATTCTCTGTGACTGAGGAGCCACCTCCGCCGTGCGAATGACCTGATCCCTCTCTTTATTCCCCTCAGGAAAGTATCCGGTTGGATAACCCCCAATACCATCCTCGGGGAAATGATGGAACGCTCGGTTGCAGGCAATGGTTCCTTAACTGCAGATTGACGGGACAGGGCGTCCGCCTTCCGGTTTTCCGTCCCCGGCCGATATGTGATGCGGAAGTTGAACCCCGCAAAGAAGATCATCCACCGCAGCTGCCTGGGAGAAAGGTGTCTAGTGGCCGTCATGAACTGTAGGTTCCGATGGTCCGTGTACACCGATACCACATGTCTTGCCCCCATCAACCAATGCCTCCATTCGGTGAAGGCGTCCTTGATTGCGAGAAGCTCCTTCTCCGCAATATGGTAGTTGCGTTCGGCGTCGTTGAGTTTGCGGGACATGTACGCAACGGGATGAAGCACCCCTGTGTCGTGGTTGCGTTGGGACAAGATAGCCCCCAGCGCCACATCCGACGCGTCCGCTTCCACCACGTAGGGGAGATCCGGATCGGGGTGAGCCAACACCGGCGCCTTACCAAAGGCGCTTTTCAGGGCCTCAAAGGCTTTGTTCGCTTCAGGGGACCAGACAAACTCCTTGGACTTCCTCAGTAGCTGTGTGATTGGGGCCACCACTCCTGAAAATCCACCTATAAACCGCCTGTAAAAGTTGGCGAAGCCAATGAAACTTTGGACGTCCTTCACGCTTTGGGGCACCGGCCATTCTTTCACCGCCTTGATCTTTCGTTCTGCCATCTCCTGTCCCTCTGGACTCAGCATCACTCAGAGGAATTCCACGGATGTGACGTGGAAGTCACACTTGCTGAGTTTACAAAACAGCATGTTTTCCCTCAGCTTTTGGAGCACAGCTTTGACGTGGTGTACGTGCTCCTCCACACTGGACGAATAGATGAGGATGTCGTCGATATATACGACCACGTAGATATCCAACTCCTCTCTGAATACCTCATTCAAAAAGTACTGAAAGGCTGCCGGGGCGTTGCACAGACCGAACGGCATGACGAGGTACTCAAAAAGGCCGAACCTGGTCTTAAAGGCGGTCTTCCACTCGTCTCCGTCCCTCATGCGCACCAGATGGTATGCCCCTTTCAAATCCAACTTTGTGTAGATACGAGCTTTCTTGACCTGTTCCAGAAGTACACTGATGAGAGGCAAGGGGTACCGATTTTTTATGGTTATCGCATTCAATGCCCTAAAGTCCACACAGGCTCTCAGCTCCCCATTAGCCTTCGGGATGAAGAAGAGTGGCGAGGCGGCCGGAGACTTGGACGGGCGGATGAATCCTAGCTTGAGGAGTTTATCCAGGTACTCCCGGAGATGCACGTTTTCAGGCTCCGTCAGGGCATACAGCCTGCCGCTGGGAACGCTGGCCCCTGGCACCAGGTCGATCTGGCAGTCAAACTGTCTATGTTGTGGTAGCACTTCCGCCTTCACCTCATCAAATACATCCTTAAAACTGTGATAAGCCTGGGGGAGAGCCACATCTTTTTCTGCCGCTGTAGCCACCGTCTGACTCCCGCTCTCATCTGCGTCAAGGGATTCCGTTCTTATTCCACAATGCAGGATGCAATACGGTGACGTCATTTCGATGCGATGTGTTGGCCAATCCACAAAGGGGTTGTGTTTCTGTAGCCACGGCAATCCCAATATGACGCCATATTGGGGCGCTCGGATGATGTTAAAATCGATTTGTTCCAAATGGTTCCTCCCATATCTCATCGGAAGGACCCCCGTGTGCTGTCCGATGGGCCCAGTCACCAATCGCCTTCCGTCTACCGCATAGACGTCTTCGGGTACTGCTTTGGGAAGAAGCACTAGCCCTAGCCTGCATGCCTCGTTGTGGTCCATAAACATGCCAGTGGCCCCTGAATCCACCATGGCCACAACGGGTATCCACTGGTCATGCACTCCCACGTGCACCGTGATAAACAGGTGTCGTTGTCCCTTAGTGACCGAGTTGGAAAGTGAAGGGATGGATGAGTGACTCCGAGATGCCCCTTCTCTGGTCTTGGAGTCCTCTAGTTTTCCGCCGGTATGTCCACCACGGCTGTTACCGACCGGTTGGCCCGATAACGTGACGTCTTCGGTTTGGCAGGGCATTCACGTACGTAGTGGCCTTTTTTGCCACAATATAGGCACAATCCTTGTTTACGGCGTGACTCTTTCTCCGTGGCTGTGAGGCTCGCTCGTATTGCGCTGATGTCCATGGGTTCTCCCTTGGATGCGGTGGAAGTTTCAGGACTTCCCACCGTCACATAGGATGGAAGGGATTTTCCTTTTCTCCCATGATCCCCCTTTCTTTCACTTAGCCTATGTTCCAGCCGTAATACCAGGTTGATAAGGCCCTCACATGTCTCGGGTTGAGGGTCAATATGAGCCACGGCGTCCTTGAGCTCATCGCACAGCCCTTGATGGAAGAGCGCCGTCTGTTTAGCAACAGGCCACTTGGTTTCCGCAACCAGCCTTCGGAACGCGTTGAGATACTGCACCAGGTCGTTGGATCCCTGTCTCAACTCAAGCATTTCACGGTCCGCCGTGTACGAGTCAGCCCTTCTGTCGAATACCTTCAGGAATTCCTCGCGAAAAGCACCCCAATCACATAAGAGGGGGTCGTCCCTGCTCACCAGAGGTACGGCCCATTGTGCCGCGTTTCCAGCCAAATAGGATATAAGGAAAGCCACACGAGCCTGACTCGTGGGGAACGCCTTTGGTTTGCACGATAAATGTAGCGCCACTTGTGTGAGGAATACCAGCACTGTGTTAGGATCCCCACTGTACCTCTCTGGTGTTGCCAAGGGGATGGCTACCGGCATTTCCACTACAACCGCAGGGGTCTGGTTCGTGAGGGAGGTGCTGGGCGTGAGCGGGTCCAATTGGATAGCATCCAGTCTGGCTTTTACATCGGCTGTTTCTTGCCTAGAGGCAGCCACTTCAACTTGCATGGCCGCTAAAGCAGCCAGCACATCATCAAGTGTTGCCATGTCTGTTATCGACCGGGAGACAGTTAGTGTTATTAAGGTCGGATATTTTGTAACGCCCTGAACGTCTCAGGATCGTTTAACAGACACGACAATGAGGACGCAACCACTTGTGAAGGGTTAGTTCTTTTAATGAAGGCAAATAAAATACAAAGAACAAACAAAAGTTATAGTCACTGGAATCCTCCAGGCTAAGTACGTTACCAGCCCACAGCACGGATGGTCCTAACCGTCCTCTGCATATACGCCGATCCCGGCGTATGCCAACAGAGGGCAGAAATGAAATGGCCGACAATGCCAATCGGTAGGCTGTGAGGGGCACGAAGAGTGTTGGGGAGAATCGAGGAGTCAGGGAAACACCCAGCCGGGGTCTCTACCTGAAGGGAGCAGCCGCTCAACCTCTTCCTCAGACTGCACCGGGACGCGGAGTCACCTCCTGGTGATGCGTCACCGATACCCCAATCACAAGCAAGAAGACTGAACCGAGAGCAGCCGCTCGATCGATCCTGTGGACTTCCGAGTCTGTAACGCGGCAAACACCTCCTGGTGTGCGTTACAGCTGGCAGTCCCTGTGTCTCTGGTCGGGCTGGGAGTTACGACTCCAACCAGCAAAAGCGCCACTGCGCTTGGACTCAGCCGAGTCAAAAAGCGAAGCTCAATGGTTGACCGGTAGAGCTTCCGGGTCCTTCACAGGTGACGATGGGGCAAGACACGGCCCAGGGAGTAACGACTCGACCTACCTCCGTTCTTGCCTTACTGGAGCACCACTCCGGAACACTGCTCTTCACGAAGCAGGTACGTCGGTGTAAACACAATATCCGACAGCCTTGTACCTCCCGGTTCCTCCCTTTATAGGGCGTGTTTTCCTTGAGTTATGTAACAGCTCTCCTGTTTACATAAGGGCGTGTTTCCCTTGAGTTATGTAACAGCTCTCCTGTTTACATAAGGGCGTGTTTCCCTTGAGTTATGTAACAGCTCTCCTGTTTACATAAGGGCGTGTTTCCCTTGTATGACAGGAATTCTTGACATTATGAAAGGTAGTTGGAGGTACAAAAACCCAGAGTATGCTCGACGACAAACCAATTTCAGTATCAGATTCCCATATACAGAGTGCAGGGGAACAGGTTAAAGGAGCTTCCTTTAGTGAGAAGGTAAGACTATCACTTTAACGTAAAAGAAAACATTCTAACCTCAAAAGCAGTCTTTTTCTCTGGTGGAATATTGCTAGTACCAGTATCTAAAGCAATCTTTTTTCAGCCTTGGAGGCAGTCAAAGTCAAGAGTACCACAATGTAATTGCTATTGCTTCCATCTCGACGGAAAGAATATTCGCGTGCAAGACCCCATTATAAGTTAGTGAGTATCATCAGATGCTGTAAACTTTTTTTAGTCTAAAAAGAAATGATATAATGTGAGTTTGACTTACCGTGTAAAATGGTAAAATGATGCAGTACGCTGGAGGACGTTTTTTATTTTTCTTGCTTCGTCCCAGCAATGCAGAGAAATTCTGTTGTGCAACACTGCCCCTGCTGGTCATTCAGTATATTCTGCAGATGGAAAAGTCCACTGTTAGTGCATTTGCCATGATTAGGAAATGAATATTATTAAACTAATGCAATACAGTCAAAAATGCTTTATATAAAGCATTATTAGATCAGTAGTATGGGCTCTGTGATGGAACGAACAAATCAACGGCTCATAAGAAATTCAAATCTCATTCTGTGTTTTCACCCTAGAATACTTCCCTCAATCCTATGCCTCATCTGCTTCTACCATCTACACAACTTTAGCACCTATATTATGACTCAGAGCAAAATATCTCATTGCCAGTCTAGTGACCGTGTACCTGTGTCACTGAATTTGTTTTAGGTTATGGTACAGCAGAAGTAATTAAATCATATGTTAAGTCAAAAGAGCAGGTTTTATGCTGCAGTTAACAGGAATAATGCAAATTCTGAACAACTTATTTTAACGTCTTCATTTTCACAAAATCCAAGCAGGTAACCAAGAGTGCAGTCAAGAATATTCTGATCAAACACACGTTCTTTGAAATTTTTAAGTCTCAAACAATGCCCTGATATCTTTCATTTTCCCATCCTATTATTCAGTTGCGCATCTCGTCTACCCTGCTACCCAATTGAATTCCAAGATAAATATATCGTATTGCTAGGTAGGCCTTAAAATGGCTATATCAGAAGACCTCCTGCTGTAGCTTTAGAATGTCAGTGCACCACTGGACCAATTGTCCAGGGTGAAGATGACACAGAGGAGGATGAGATCAGTAATTATGCACTAGCTAATATCTGTAATTAGGCGTGCAAGGCAGGTCGGAGGTGGAATGCTAAAGCACTCTCAACCATTCACTGCATTGGAGTCTTTATGAAAGGTAGTTGGAGGTACAAAAACCCAGAGTATGCTCGACGACAAACCAATTTCAGTATCAGATTCCCATATACAGAGTGCAGGGGAACAGGTTAAAGGAGCTTCCTTCAGTGAGAAGGTAAGACTATCACTAACGTAAAAGAAAACATTCTAACCTCAAAAGCAGTCTTTTTCTCGGATGGAATATTGCCAGTACCAGTATCTAAAGCAATCTTTTTTCAGCCTTGGAGGCAGTCAAAGTCAAGAGTACCACAATGTAATGGCTATTGCTTCCATCTCGACGGAAAGAATATTCGCGTGCAAGACCCCATTATAAGTTAGTGAGTATCTTCAGATGCTGTAAACTTTTTTTCGTCTAAAAAGAAATGATATAATGTGAGTTTGACTTACCGTGTAAAATGGTAAAATGATGCAGTACGCTGGAGGACGTTTTTTATTTTTCTTGCTTCGTCCCAGCAATGCAGAGAAATTCTGTTGTGCAACACTGCCCCTGCTGGTCATTCAGTATATTCTGCAGATGGAAAAGTCCACTGTTAGTGCATTTGCCATGATTAGGAAATGAATATTATTAAACTAATGCAATACAGTCAAAAATGATTTATATAAAGCATTATTAGATCAGTAGTATGGGCTCTGTGATGGAGCGAAAAAATCAACGGCTCATAAGAAATTCAAATCTCATTCTGTGTTTTCACCCTGGAATACTTCCCTCAATTCCATGCCTCATCTGCTTCTACCCTCTACACAACTTTAGCACCTATATTACGACGTAGAGCAAAATATCTCATTGCAAGTCTAGTGACCGTGTACCTGTGTCACTGAATTTGTTTTAGGTTATGGTACAGCAGAAGTAATTAAATCATATGTTAAGTCGAAAGAGCAGGTTTTTTGCTGCAGTTAACAGGAATAATGCAAATTCTGAACAACTTATTTTAACGTCTTCATTTTCACAAAATCCAAGCAGGTAACCAAGAGTGAAGTCAAGAATATTCTGATCAAGCACACGTTCTTTGAAATTTTTAAGTCTCAAACAATGCCCTGATATCTTTCATTTTCCCATCCTATTATTCAGTTGCGTATCTCGTCTACCCTGCTACCCAATTGAATTCCAAGATAAATATATCGTATATCTAGGTAGGCCTTAAAATGGTTATATCAGAAGACCTCCTGCTGTAGCTTTAGAATGTCAGTGCACCACTGGACCAATTGTCCAGGGTGAAGATGACACAGAGGAGGATGAGATCAGTAATTATGCACTAGCTAATATCTGTAATTAGGCGTGCAAGGCAGGTCGGAGGTGGAATGCTAAAGCACTCTCAACCATTCACTGCATTGGAGTCTTTATGAAAGGTAGTTGGAGGTACAAAAACCCAGAGTATCCTCGACGACAAACCAATTTCAGTATCAGATTCCCATATACAGAGTGCAGGGGAACAGGTTAAAGGAGCTTCTTTAGTGAGAAGGTAAGACTATCACTTTAACGTAAAAGAAAACATTCTAACCTCAAAAGCAGTCTTTTTCTCGGATGGAATATTGCTAGTACCAGTATCTAAAGCAATCTTTTTTCAGCCTTGGAGGCAGTCAAAGTCAAGAGTACCACAATGTAATGGCTATTGCTTCCATCTCGACGGAAAGAATATTCGCGTGCAAGACCCCATTATAAGTTAGTGAGTATCTTCAGATGCCGTAAACTTTTTTTCATCTAAAAAGAAATGATATAATGTGAGTTTGACTTACCGTGTAAAATGGTAAAATGATGCAGTACGCTGGAGGACGTTTTTTATTTTTCTTGCTTCGTCCCAGCAATGCAGAGAAATTCTGTTGTGCAACACTGCCCCTGCTGGTCATTCAGTATATTCTGCAGATGGAAAAGTCCACTGTTAGTGCATTTGCCATGATTAGGAAATGAATATTATTAAACTAATGCAATACAGCCAAAAATGATTTATATAAAGCATTAATAGATCAGTAGTATGGGCTCTGTGATGGAGTGAAAAAATCAACAGCTCATAAGAAATTCAAATCTCATTCTGTGTTTTCACCCTAGAATACTTCCCTCAATCCCATGCCTCATCTGCTTCTACCATCTACAAAACTTTAGCACCTATATTATGACTTAGAGCAAAATATCTAATTGCCAGTCTAGTGACCGTGTACCTGTGTCACTGAATTTGTTTTAGGTTATGGTACAGCAGAAGTAATTAAATCATATGTTAAGTCAAAAGAGCAGGTTTTATGCTGCAGTTAACAGGAATAATGCAAATTCTGAACTTATTTTAACGTCTTCATTTTAACAAAATCCAAGCAGGTAACCAAGAGTGAAGTCAAGAATATTCTGATCAAGCACACGTTCTTTGAAATTTTTAAGTCTCAAACAATGCCCTGATATCTTTCATTTTCCCATCCTATTATTCAGTTGCGTATCTCGTCTACCCTGCTAACCAATTGAATTCCAAGATAAATATATCGTATTGCTAGGTAGGCCTTAAAATGGTTATATCAGAAGACCTCCTGCTGTAGCTTTAGAATGTCAGTGCACCACTGGACCAATTGTCCAGGGTGAAGATGACACAGAGGAGGATGAGATCAGTAATTATGCACTAGCTAATATCTGTAATTAGGCGTGCAAGGCAGGTAGGAGGTGGAATGCTAAAGCACTCTCAACCATTCACTGCATTGGAGTCTTTATGAAAGGTAGTTGGAGGTACAAAAACCCAGAGTATCCTCGACGACAAACCAATTTCAGTATCAGATTCCCATATACAGAGTGCAGGGGAACAGGTTAAAGGAGCTTCCTTCAGTGAGAAGGTAAGACTATCACTTTAACGTAAAAGAAAACATTCTAACCTCAAAAGCAGTCTTTTTCTCGGATGGAATATTGCTAGTACCAGTATCTAAAGCAATCTTTTTTCAGCCTTGGAGGCAGTCAAAGTCAAGAGTACCACAATGTAATTGCTATTGCTTCCATCTTGACGGAAAGAATATTCGCGTGCAAGACCCCATTATAAGTTAGTGAGTATCTTCAGATGCTGTAAACTTTTTTTAGTCTAAAAAGAAATGATATAATGTGAGTTTGACTTACCGTGTAAAATGGTAAAATGATGCAGTACGCTGGAGGACGTTTTTTATTTTTCTTGCTTCATCCCAGCAATGCAGAGAAATTCTGTTGTGCAACACTGCCCCTGCTGGTCATTCAGTATATTCTACAGATGGAAAAGTCCACTGTTAGTGCATTTGCCATGATTAGGAAATGAATATTATTAAACTAATGCAATACAGTCAAAAATGATTTATATAAAGCATTATTAGATCAGTAGTATGGGCTCTGTGATGGAGCGAACAAATCAACGGCTCATAAGAAATTCAAATCTCATTCTGTGTTTTCACCCTAGAATACTTCCCTCAATCCTATGCCTCATCTGCTTCTACCATCTACACAACTTTAGCACCTATATTATGACTCAGAGCAAAATATCTCATTGCCAGTCTAGTGACCGTGTACCTGTGTCACTGAATTTGTTTTAGGTTATGGTACAGCAGAAGTAATTAAATCATATGTTAAGTCAAAAGAGCAGGTTTTATGCTGCAGTTAACAGGAATAATGCAAATTCTGAACAACTTATTTTAACGTCTTCATTTTCACAAAATCCAAGCAGGTAACCAAGAGTGCAGTCAAGAATATTCTGATCAAGCACACGTTCTTTGAAATTTTTAAGTCTCAAACAATGCCCTGATATCTTTCATTTTCCCATCCTATTATTCAGTTGCGCATCTCGTCTACCCTGCTACCCAATTGAATTCCAAGATAAATATATCGTATTGCTAGGTAGGCCTTAAAATGGTTATATCAGAAGACCTCCTGCTGTAGCTTTAGAATGTCAGTGCACCACTGGACCAATTGTCCAGGGTGAAGATGACACAGAGGAGGATGAGATCAGTAATTATGCACTAGCTAATATCTGTAATTAGGCGTGCAAGGCAGGTCGGAGGTGGAATGCTAAAGCACTCTCAACCATTCACTGCATTGGAGTCTTTATGAAAGGTAGTTGGAGGTACAAAAACCCAGAGTATCCTCGACGACAAACCAATTTCAGTATCAGATTCCCATATACAGAGTGCAGGGGAACAGGTTAAAGGAGCTTCCTTCAGTGAGAAGGTAAGACTATCACTTTAACGTAAAAGAAAACATTCTAACCTCAAAAGCAGTCTTTTTCTCGGATGGAATATTGCCAGTACCAGTATCTAAAGCAATCTTTTTTCAGCCTTGGAGGCAGTCAAAGTCAAGAGTACCACAATGTAATGGCTATTGCTTCCATCTCGACGGAAAGAATATTCGCGTGCAAGACCCCATTATAAGTTAGTGAGTATCTTCAGATGCTGTAAACTTTTTTTCGTCTAAAAAGAAATGATATAATCTGAGTTTGACTTACCGTGTAAAATGGTAAAATGATGCAGTACGCTGGAGGACGTTTTTTATTTTTCTTGCTTCGTCCCAGCAATGCAGAGAAATTCTGTTGTGCAACACTGCCCCTGCTGGTCATTCAGTATATTCTGCAGATGGAAAAGTCCACTGTTAGTGCATTTGCCAGGATTAGGAAATGAATATTATTAAACTAATGCAATACAGTAAAAAATGATTTATATAAAGCATTATTAGATCAGTAGTATGGGCTCTGTGATGGAGCGAAAAAATCAACGGCTCATAAGAAATTCAAATCTCATTCTGTGTTTTCACCCTGGAATACTTCCCTCAATTCCATGCCTCATCTGCTTCTACCCTCTACACAACTTTAGCACCTATATTACGACGTAGAGCAAAATATCTCATTGCAAGTCTAGTGACCGTGTACCTGTGTCACTGAATTTGTTTTAGGTTATGGTACAGCAGAAGTAATTAAATCATATGTTAAGTCGAAAGAGCAGGTTTTTTGCTGCAGTTAACAGGAATAATGCAAATTCTGAACAACTTATTTTAACGTCTTCATTTTCACAAAATCCAAGCAGGTAACCAAGAGTGCAGTCAAGAATATTCTGATCAAGCACACGTTCTTTGAAATTTTTAAGTCTCAAACAATGCCCTGATATCTTTCATTTTCCCATCCTATTATTCAGTTGCGTATCTCGTCTACCCTGCTACCCAATTGAATTCCAAGATAAATATATCGTATTGCTAGGTAGGCCTTAACATGGTTATATCAGAAGACATCCTGCTGTAGCTTTAGAATGTCAGTGCACCACTGGACCAATTGTCCAGGGTGAAGATGACACAGAGGAGGATGAGATCAGTAATTATGCACTAGCTAATATCTGTAATTAGGCGTGCAAGGCAGGTCGGAGGTGGAATGCTAAAGCACTCTCAACCATTCACTGCATTGGAGTCTTTATGAAAGGTAGTTGGAGGTACAAAAACCCAGAGTATCCTCGACGACAAACCAATTTCCGTATCAGATTCCCACATACAGAGTGCAGGGGAACAGGTTAAAGGAGCTTCCTTCAGTGAGAAGGTAAGACTATCACTTTAACGTAAAAGAAAACATTCTAACCTCAAAAGCAGTCTTTTTCTCGGATGGAATATTGCTAGTACCAGTATCTAAAGCAATCTTTTTTCAGCCTTGGAGGCAGTCAAAGTCAAGAGTACCACAATGTAATTGCTATTGCTTCCATCTCGACGGAAAGAATATTCGCGTGCAAGACCCCATTATAAGTTAGTGAGTATCTTCAGATGCTGTAAACTTTTTTTAGTCTAAAAAGAAATGATATAATGTGAGTTTGACTTACCGTGTAAAATGGTAAAATGATACAGTACGCTGGAGGACGTTTTTTATTTTTCTTGCTTCGTCCCAGCAATGCAGAGAAATTCTGTTGTGCAACACTGCCCCTGCTGGTCATTCAGTATATTCTGCAGATGGAAAAGTCCACTGTTAGTGCATTTGCCATGATTAGGAAATGAATATTATTATACTAATGCAATACAGCCAAAAATGATTTATATAAAGCATTATTAGATCAGTAGTATGGGCTCTGTGATGGAGTGAAAAAATCAACAGCTCATAAGAAATTCAAATCTCATTCTGTGTTTTCACCCTAGAATACTTCCCTCAATCCCATGCCTCATCTGCTTCTACCCTCTACACAACTTTAGAACCTATATTATGTCTTGGAGCAAAATATCTCATTGCCAGTCTAGTGACCGTGTACCTGTGTCACTGAATTTGTTTTAGGTTATGGTACAGCAGAAGTAATTAAATCATATGTTAAGTCGAAAGAGCAGGTTTTATGCTGCAGTTAACAGGAATAATGCAAATTCTGAACAACTTATTTTAACGTCTTCATTTTCACAAAATCCAAGCAGGTAACCAAGAGTGAAGTCAAGAATATTCTGATCAAGCACACGTTCTTTGAAATTTTTAAGTCTCAAACAATGCCCTGATATCTTTCATTTTCCCATCCTATTATTCAGTTGCGTATCTCGTCTACCCTGCTACCCAATTGAATTCCAAGATAAATATATCGTATTGCTAGGTAGGCCTTAACATGGTTATATCAGAAGACATCCTGCTGTAGCTTTAGAATGTCAGTGCACCACTGGACCAATTGTCCAGGGTGAAGATGACACAGTGGAGGATGAGATCAGTAATTATGCACTAGCTAATATCTGTAATTAGGCGTGCAAGGCAGGTCGGAGGTGGAATGCTAAAGCACTCTCAACCATTCACTGCATTGGAGTCTTTATGAAAGGTAGTTGGAGGTACAAAAACCCAGAGTATCCTCGACGACAAACCAATTTCAGTATCAGATTCCCATATACAGAGTGCAGGGGAACAGGTTAAAGGAGCTTCCTTCAGTGAGAAGGTAAGACTATCACTTTAACGTAAAAGAAAACATTCTAACCTCAAAAGCAGTCTTTTTCTCGGATGGAATATTGCTAGTACCAGTATCTAAAGCAATCTTTTTTCAGCCTTGGAGGCAGTCAAAGTCAAGAGTACCACAATGTAATGGCTATTGCTTCCATCTCGACGGAAAGAATATTCGCGTGCAAGACCCCATTATAAGTTAGTGAGTATCTTCAGATGCTGTAAACTTTTTTTAGTCTAAAAAGAAATGATATAATGTGAGTTTGACTTACCGTGTAAAATGGTAAAATGATGCAGTACGCTGGAGGACGTTTTTTATTTTTCTTGCTTCGTCCCAGCAATGCAGAGAAATTCTGTTGTGCAACACTGCCCCTGCTGGTCATTCAGTATATTCTGCAGATGGAAGAGTCCACTGTTAGTGCATTTGCCATGATTAGGAAATGAATATTATTATACTAATGCAATACAGCCAAAAATGATTTATATAAAGCATTATTAGATCAGTAGTATGGGCTCTGTGATGGAGTGAAAAAATCAACAGCTCATAAGAAATTCAAATCTCATTCTGTGTTTTCACCCTAGAATACTTCCCTCAATCCCATGCCTCATCTGCTTCTACCCTCTACACAACTTTAGCACCTATATTATGTATTGGAGCAAAATATCTCATTGCCAGTCTAGTGACCGTGTACCTGTGTCACTGAATTTGTTTTAGGTTATGGTACAGCAGAAGTAATTAAATCATATGTTAAGTCGAAAGAGCAGGTTTTATGCTGCAGTTAACAGGAATAATGCAAATTCTGAACAACTTATTTTAACGTCTTCATTTTCACAAAATCCAAGCAGGTAACCAAGAGTGAAGTCAAGAATATTCTGATCAAGCACACGTTCTTTGAAATTTTTAAGTCTCAAACAATGCCCTGATATCTTTCATTTTCCCATCCTATTATTCAGTTGCGTATCTCGTCTACCCTGCTAACCAATTGAATTCCAAGATAAATATATCGTATTGCTAGGTAGGCCTTAAAATGGTTATATCAGAAGACCTCCTGCTGTAGCTTTAGAATGTCAGTGCACCACTGGACCAATTGTCCAGGGTGAAGATGACACAGAGGAGGATGAGATCAGTAATTATGCACTAGCTAATATCTGTAATTAGGCGTGCAAGGCAGGTCGGAGGTGGAATGCTAAAGCACTCTCAACCATTCACTGCATTGGAGTCTTTATGAAAGGTAGTTGGAGGTACAAAAACCCAGAGTATCCTCGACGACAAACCAATTTCAGTATCAGATTCCCATATACAGAGTGCAGGGGAACAGGTTAAAGGAGCTTCCTTCAGTGAGAAGGTAAGACTATCACTTTAACGTAAAAGAAAACATTCTAACCTCAAAAGCAGTCTTTTTCTCGGATGGAATATTGCTAGTACCAGTATCTAAAGCAATCTTTTTTCAGCCTTGGAGGCAGTCAAAGTCAAGAGTACCACAATGTAATTGCTATTGCTTCCATCTCGACGGAAAGAATATTCGCGTGCAAGACCCCATTATAAGTTAGTGAGTATCTTCAGATGCTGTAAACTTTTTTTAGTCTAAAAAGAAATGATATAATGTGAGTTTGACTTACCGTGTAAAATGGTAAAATGATGCAGTACGCTGGAGGACGTTTTTTATTTTTCTTGCTTCGTCCCAGCAATGCAGAGAAATTCTGTTGTGCAACACTGCCCCTGCTGGTCATTCAGTATATTCTGCAGATGGAAAAGTCCACTGTTAGTGCATTTGCCATGATTAGGAAATGAATATTATTAAACTAATGCAATACAGTCAAAAATGATTTATATAAAGCATTATTAGATCAGTAGTATGGGCTCTGTGATGGAGCGAAAAAATCAACGGCTCATAAGCAATTCAAATCTCATTCTGTGTTTTCACCCTGGAATACTTCCCTCAATTCCATGCCTCATCTGCTTCTACCCTCTACACAACTTTAGCACCTATATTACGACGTAGAGCAAAATATCTCATTGCAAGTCTAGTGACCGTGTACCTGTGTCACTGAATTTGTTTTAGGTTATGGTACAGCAGAAGTAATTAAATCATATGTTAAGTCGAAAGAGCAGGTTTTTTGCTGCAGTTAACAGGAATAATGCAAATTCTGAACTTATTTTAACGTCTTCATTTTCACAAAATCCAAGCAGGTAACCAAGAGTGAAGTCAAGAATATTCTGATCAAGCACACGTTCTTTGAAATTTTTAAGTCTCAAACAATGCCCTGATATCTTTCATTTTCCCATCCTATTATTCAGTTGCGTATCTCGTCTACCCTGCTACCCAATTGAATTCCAAGATAAATATATCGTATTGCTAGGTAGGCCTTAACATGGTTATATCAGAAGACATCCTGCTGTAGCTTTAGAATGTCAGTGCACCACTGGACCAATTGTCCAGGGTGAAGATGACACAGTGGAGGATGAGATCAGTAATTATGCACTAGCTAATATCTGTAATTAGCAGTGCAAGGCAGATCGGAGGTGGAATGCTAAAGCACTCTCAACCATTCACTGCATTGGAGTCTTTATGAAAGGTAGTTGGAGGTACAAAAACCCAGAGTATCCTCGACGACAAACCAATTTCCGTATCAGATTCCCACATACAGAGTGCAGGGGAACAGGTTAAAGGAGCTTCCTTCAGTGAGAAGGTAAGACTATCACTTTAACGTAAAAGAAAACATTCTAACCTCAAAAGCAGTCTTTTTCTCGGATGGAATATTGCTAGTACCAGTATCTAAAGCAATCTTTTTTCAGCCTTGGAGGCAGTCAAAGTCAAGAGTACCACAATGTAATTGCTATTGCTTCCATCTCGACGGAAAGAATATTCGCGTGCAAGACCCCATTATAAGTTAGTGAGTATCTTCAGATGCTGTAAACTTTTTTTAGTCTAAAAAGAAATGATATAATGTGAGTTTGACTTACCGTGTAAAATGGTAAAATGATGCAGTACGCTGGAGGACGTTTTTTATTTTTCTTGCTTCGTCCCAGCAATGCAGAGAAATTCTGTTGTGCAACACTGCCCCTGCTGGTCATTCAGTATATTCTGCAGATGGAAAAGTCCACTGTTAGTGCATTTGCCATGATTAGGAAATGAATATTATTATACTAATGCAATACAGCCAAAAATGATTTATATAAAGCATTATTAGATCAGTAGTATGGGCTCTGTGATGGAGTGAAAAAATCAACAGCTCATAAGAAATTCAAATCTCATTCTGTGTTTTCACCCTAGAATACTTCCCTCAATCCCATGCCTCATCTGCTTCTACCCTCTACACAACTTTAGCACCTATATTATGTCTTGGAGCAAAATATCTCATTGCCAGTCTAGTGACCGTGTACCTGTGTCACTGAATTTGTTTTAGGTTATGGTACAGCAGAAGTAATTAAATCATATGTTAAGTCGAAAGAGCAGGTTTTATGCTGCAGTTAACAGGAATAATGCAAATTCTGAACAACTTATTTTAACGTCTTCATTTTCACAAAATCCAAGCAGGTAACCAAGAGTGAAGTCAAGAATATTCTGATCAAGCACACGCTCTTTGAAATTTTTAAGTCTCAAACAATGCCCTGATATCTTTCATTTTCCCATCCTATTATTCAGTTGCGTATCTCGTCTACCCTGCTACCCAATTGAATTCCAAGATAAATATATCGTATTGCTAGGTAGGCCTTAACATGGTTATATCAGAAGACCTCCTGCTGTAGCTTTAGAATGTCAGTGCACCACTGGACCAATTGTCCAGGGTGAAGATGACACAGAGGAGGATGAGATCAGTAATTATGCACTAGCTAATATCTGTAATTAGGCGTGCAAGGCAGGTCGGAGGTGGAATGCTAAAGCACTCTCAACCATTCACTGCATTGGAGTCTTTATGAAAGGTAGTTGGAGGTACAAAAACCCAGAGTATCCTCGACGACAAACCAATTTCAGTATCAGATTCCCATATACAGAGTGCAGGGGAACAGGTTAAAGGAGCTTCCTTCAGTGAGAAGGTAAGACTATCACTAACGTAAAAGAAAACATTCTAACCTCAAAAGCAGTCTTTTTCTCGGATGGAATATTGCCAGTACCAGTATCTAAAGCAATCTTTTTTCAGCCTTGGAGGCAGTCAAAGTCAAGAGTACCACAATGTAATTGCTATTGCTTCAATCTCGACGGAAAGAATATTCGCGTGCAAGACCCCATTATAAGTTAGTGAGTATCTTCAGATGCTGTAAACTTTTTTTAGTCTAAAAAGAAATGATATAATGTGAGTTTGACTTACCGTGTAAAATGATGCAGTACGCTGGAGGACGTTTTTTATTTTTCTTGCTTCGTCCCAGCAATGCAGAGAAATTCTGTTGTGCAACACTGCCCCTGCTGGTCATTCAGTATATTCTGCAGATGGAAAAGTCCACTGTTAGTGCATTTGCCATGATTAGGAAATGAATATTATTATACTAATGCAATACAGCCAAAAATGATTTATATAAAGCATTATTAGATCAGTAGTATGGGCTCTGTGATGGAGTGAAAAAATCAACAGCTCATAAGAAATTCAAATCTCATTCTGTGTTTTCACCCTAGAATACTTCCCTCAATCCCATGCCTCATCTGCTTCTACCCTCTACACAACTTTAGCACCTATATTATGTCTTGGAGCAAAATATCTCATTGCCAGTCTAGTGACCGTGTACCTGTGTCACTGAATTTGTTTTAGGTTATGGTACAGCAGAAGTAATTAAATCATATGTTAAGTCGAAAGAGCAGGTTTTATGCTGCAGTTAACAGGAATAATGCAAATTCTGAACAACTTATTTTAACGTCTTCATTTTCACAAAATCCAAGCAGGTAACCAAGAGTGAAGTCAAGAATATTCTGATCAAGCACACGTTCTTTGAAATTTTTAAGTCTCAAACAATGCCCTGATATCTTTCATTTTCCCATCCTATTATTCAGTTGCGTATCTCGTCTACCCTGCTACCCAATTGAATTCCAAGATAAATATATCGTATTGCTAGGTAGGCCTTAACATGGTTATATCAGAAGACATCCTGCTGTAGCTTTAGAATGTCAGTGCACCACTGGACCAATTGTCCAGGGTGAAGATGACACAGTGGAGGATGAGATCAGTAATTATGCACTAGCTAATATCTGTAATTAGCAGTGCAAGGCAGATCGGAGGTGGAATGCTAAAGCACTCTCAACCATTCACTGCATTGGAGTCTTTATGAAAGGTAGTTGGAGGTACAAAAACCCAGAGTATCCTCGACGACAAACCAATTTCCGTATCAGATTCCCACATACAGAGTGCAGGGGAACAGGTTAAAGGAGCTTCCTTCAGTGAGAAGGTAAGACTATCACTAACGTAAAAGAAAACATTCTAACCTCAAAAGCAGTCTTTTTCTCGGATGGAATATTGCCAGTACCAGTATCTAAAGCAATCTTTTTTCAGCCTTGGAGGCAGTCAAAGTCAAGAGTACCACAATGTAATGGCTATTGCTTCCATCTCGACGGAAAGAATATTCGCGTGCAAGACCCCATTATAAGTTAGTGAGTATCTTCAGATGCTGTAAACTTTTTTTAGTCTAAAAAGAAATGATATAATGTGAGCTTAACTTACCGTGTAAAATGGTAAAATGATGCAGTACGCTGGAGGACGTTTTTTTTTCTTGCTTCGTCCCAGCAATGCAGAGAAATTCTGTTGTGCAACACTGCCCCTGCTGGTCATTCAGTATATTCTGCAGATGGAAAAGTCCACTGTTAGTGCATTTGCCATGATTAGGAAATGAATATTATTAAACTAATGCAATACAGCCAAAAATGATTTATATAAAGCATTAATAGATCAGTAGTATGGGCTCTGTGATGGAGTGAAAAAATCAACAGCTCATAAGAAATTCAAATCTCATTCTGTGTTTTCACCCTAGAATACTTCCCTCAATCCCATGCCTCATCTGCTTCTACCATCTACACAACTTTAGCACCTATATTATGACTTAGAGCAAAATATCTCTTTGCCAGTCTAGTGACCGTGTACCTGTGTCACTGAATTTGTTTTAGGTTATGGTACAGCAGAAGTAATTAAATCATATGTTAAGTCGAAAGAGCAGGTTTTATGCTGCAGTTAACAGGAATAATGCAAATTCTGAACAACTTATTTTAACGTCTTCATTTTCACAAAATCCAAGCAGGTAACCAAGAGTGAAGTCAAGAATATTCTGATCAAGCACACGTTCTTTGAAATTTTTAAGTCTCAAACAATGCCCTGATATCTTTCATTTTCCCATCCTATTATTCAGTTGCGTATCTCGTCTACCCTGCTACCCAATTGAATTCCAAGATAAATATATCGTATTGCTAGGTAGGCCTTAACATGGTTATATCAGAAGACATCCTGCTGTAGCTTTAGAATGTCAGTGCACCACTGGACCAATTGTCCAGGGTGAAGATGACACAGTGGAGGATGAGATCAGTAATTATGCACTAGCTAATATCTGTAATTAGCAGTGCAAGGCAGATCGGAGGTGGAATGCTAAAGCACTCTCAACCATTCACTGCATTGGAGTCTTTATGAAAGGTAGTTGGAGGTACAAAAACCCAGAGTATCCTCGACGACAAACCAATTTCCGTATCAGATTCCCACATACAGAGTGCAGGGGAACAGGTTAAAGGAGCTTCCTTCAGTGAGAAGGTAAGACTATCACTAACGTAAAAGAAAACATTCTAACCTCAAAAGCAGTCTTTTTCTCGGATGGAATATTGCCAGTACCAGTATCTAAAGCAATCTTTTTTCAGCCTTGGAGGCAGTCAAAGTCAAGAGTACCACAATGTAATGGCTATTGCTTCCATCTCGACGGAAAGAATATTCGCGTGCAAGACCCCATTATAAGTTAGTGAGTATCTTCAGATGCTGTAAACTTTTTTTCGTCTAAAAAGAAATGATATAATGTGAGTTTGACTTACCGTGTAAAATGGTAAAATGATGCAGTACGCTGGAGGACGTTTTTTATTTTTCTTGCTTCGTCCCAGCAATGCAGAGAAATTCTGTTGTGCAACACTGCCCCTGCTGGTCATTCAGTATATTCTGCAGATGGAAAAGTCCACTGTTAGTGCATTTGCCATGATTAGGAAATGAATATTATTAAACTAATGCAATACAGCCAAAAATGATTTATATAAAGCATTAATAGATCAGTAGTATGGGCTCTGTGATGGAGTGAAAAAATCAACAGCTCATAAGAAATTCAAATCTCATTCTGTGTTTTCACCCTAGAATACTTCCCTCAATCCCATGCCTCATCTGCTTCTACCATCTACAAAACTTTAGCACCTATATTATGACTTAGAGCAAAATATCTCATTGCCAGTCTAGTGACCGTGTACCTGTGTCATTGAATTTGTTTTAGGTTATGGTACAGCAGAAGTAATTAAATCATATGTTAAGTCAAAAGAGCAGGTTTTATGCTGCAGTTAACAGGAATAATGCAAATTCTGAACAACTTATTTTAACGTCTTCATTTTCACAAAATCCAAGCAGGTAACCAAGAGTGAAGAACAAGTTACTAACCTTCGGTAACGATGTATCTGTAAGAAACATTAGTTAGTTAGATTCCTCACCTTAGAATATCCCCAGGCGTCAGACTGGATCCGGAAGATTTTTCGTCAGCAATACCCCTTGCGCGTCGCTAGGCGTCGTCTGCGGCTCCGCGTCCGTCGTCGGCGTCGTGCGCCGGGATGACGTCGTCGGAGTACTTAGACGCCGCCCTCGCGCGCTGACGTCAGTTCTTGTACATAGCCTTCCGCGCCAGGAACGCAGAGCCATGCAAAGACCGACACTGGTGCCCAAAATAAAATCTAGGGGCCTGAAAGGACAACCTTAACCCTAGATGTCAGTTCGCAGAATGGGGAGGATGGGTGGGTCGGTGAGGAATCTAACTAACTAATGTTTCTTACAGATACATCGTTACCGAAGGTTAGTAACTTGTTCATCTGAAAGAAACACGTTAGTTAGATTCCTCACCTTAGAATAGATACCCAAGCAATACCATCCCCGGTGGTGGGTCTGCGAACCAAGATCACACCAGAAAGTCCTGGAGGACAGAACGGCCAAAGAAGCCATCCCTCCGGACTTGGCTGTCAAGGCAATAATGCCTGGCAAACGTGTGTAGCGAAGCCCACGTCGCCGCCTGACAGATGTCCTGCAAAGGGACTCCCCGTCCCAAGGCAGTAGTAGCCGCCGTGGCCCGAGTAGAATGGGCGCGCAGCCCAACAGGAGGGTCCTTTTTAGCCAAGGAATAGCAGATTTTTATACACAAAACGACCCACCGAGAGATGGTTCGTTTGTGCACAGCTTTCCCCTTCTTAGCGCCCACGTACCCAACAAAAAGCTGGTCGTCCACCCGGAACTGTTTTGTGCGGTCCAGATAAAAGGAGAGCGCACGTTTTGGGTCCAGACGGTGGAGCCTCTCTTCCTCTTTGGAAGGATGCGGAGGCGGAAAGAAGGTGGGCAAGGTGACAGACTGCCCAAGGTGAAATGGAGTCACCACTTTAGGAAGAAAGGAGGGACGAGGCCGAAGGACAACCTTGTCCGGATGAACAGATAGAAAAGGAGGCTTTGAAGATAAAGCCTGGAGCTCACTCACCCGTCTAGCCGAGGTGATGGCTACCAGAAAAGCAGTCTTTAGAGTTAGAAGACGAAGAGGGCAATTGTGAAGAGGCTCGAAGGGAGCGCACATCAGGAATGTCAAAACCAGATTCAAGTCCCACTGAGGCATTACAAAAGGGACAGGAGGGAACGTGTGTGTAATGCCTTTGAGAAAGCGTGTAACCACAGGGGACTTGAAAAGAGAAGGCTGATCAGGAAGCCGCAAGAAGGCGGAGATGGCAGCAAGATAACCTTTCAGGGTGCCCAGGGCAGAGCCCTGCCGGGCCAGAGAAAGAAGGAAGAGGAGAACCTCAGAAAGAGGGGCGGAAAGGGGATCCACAGCCTTTGCTGTGCACCATGCCACAAATTTGTTCCACCGGCAGGCGTATACCGACTTTGTGGAGGGACGCCTGGCTGCCAGAATGATATCACAGACTTCAGGAGGCAAGTCAAATGGCATCAACTGCCGCCGCTCAATCTCCACGCATGGAGGTGGAGGCTGGACAGGTTCGGGTGGAGGACCGTCCCCTGCTGCTGCGACAGAAGATCCTCCCGAAGGGGCAGACGTATCGGGGGATCGGTCAACAGACTGAGTAGCTCGGGATACCAGTATCTTCGTGCCCAATCCGGAGCCACCAAGATGACTTGGGCCCGGTCGCGCCTGATCTTCTTCAGCACTCTGGGCAGAAGTGGTATAGGCGGAAAGGCGTACAACAGACCGCAACTCCACTCGTGACGAAAAGCGTCGCCGAGCGAGTGCCGCCTTGGAAATTCCAACGCGCAGAACTGCTGACATTGCGGTTTCTCTTCGGTGGCGAATAGATCTAACCAAGGCTCTCCCCACTGCTGAAAGAGGCCTTGCACCACTTCGGAGTTCAGACGCCATTCGTGATCCATCATGCACCGGCGGCTGAGTTCGTCTGCTCTGGCGTTCAGAGAGCCCGCCAGATGTTGAACCACCAGGGTGACGCCCTGGTGTTCCAGCCATGTCCAGAGGCGCAGAGCCTCCTGACAAAGGGTCCACGACCCCACCCCGCCCTGTTTGTTGCAGTACCACATGGCGGTGGTGTTGTCCGTGAACACCTGCACGACACTTCCCCTGACAGAGGGAAGGAAGGCTTTCAGTGCAAGCCGGTTCGCTCTCAACTCCAACAGGTTGATGTGGAGACGAGACTCCGCCGGAGACCAGAGGCCTCTGATCTCCGCCTCTCCCATATGGCCACCCCATCCCAGGAGGGACGCATCCGTCACTACGACATGCTCCGGTTGGGGAAGGGAGAGGCTCTTGCCCTTGACCCACTCGCGGTCCGTGAGCCACCACTGCAACTGCTGTGCAGTACCCTCCGAGATCAAGACATGGTCGGACAGGTTGCCGTGATGCTGGGCCCACTGAAACTTCAGGTCCCACTGCAGAGCCCGCATGCGCCGCCTGGCGTGATGCACTAGTAGGATGCAGGAGGCCATCAGCCCCAGAAGCCGCAACACTAGCCTGACCGAAACCCGGGATAGAGGCCGAAAGATGGGAATCAGGGCCTGTATATCCCGGACCCGCTGTTCCGGTGGATGGACCCGGAACCGCGCCGAATCGAGAACCGCTCCGATGAAGAGGAGCTTCTGAGAGGGACTCAAGTGTGACTTCGGCACGTTGATGGAAAACCCCAGCAAATGCAGGAGATCCGCCGTAGTCTGGAGGTGGGAGACGACTGCCTGGGGCGAGCCCGCCTTCAACAACCAGTCGTCGAGATAGGGGAAGACTGGGACCCCTGATCTGCGCAGATGAGCTGCGACCACCGCCATCACTTTCGTGAACACCCGAGGGGCACTGGTGAGGCCGAAGGGAAGCACGGTAAACTGAAAGTGCTCTTGGCCCACCGTGAACCGCAGGTAACGCCGGTGGGCCGGCAGGACGGGGATATGGAAATATGCGTCCTGCAAGTCCAACGCTACCATCCAGTCTCCAGGGTCTAGGGCAGCTAAAACCTGAGCCAACGTTAGCATCTTGAACGTTTCCTTTCGGAGGAAGGCATTGACGTTCCGGAGGTCCAAGATAGGGCGCAGGCCCCCCTTGCCCTTCTTGGGAACCAGAAAGTAGTGGGAATAATAACCACGACCTACTTCTGGACTCGGAACGCGCTCGACGGCCCCCTTGGCCAAGAGAGCCGAAACTTCCTCGCGGAGAAGATCCAAATGATCCCCCGAGATACGGTGGTGCTGCGGTGGCATGGCTGGAGGGGTCGTCTCGAAGGGGAGGGAGTAGCCCCTTCGGACGATTTGCAGCACCCACCTGTCCGATGTTATGGACCGCCAGTGGAGCAGGTGATGGCGAACTCTGCCGCCCACTGGCGTGGTATGGGCCTGAAAGCTCGGACTAGGAAGGCTTTGAGGCGGATGCTGCCGGGGTGGATGTGGGCTGACCACGTCGGCCTCCATTTCCGCCACGGCGGAAGCCACGTCCGCGACCGCGCGCAGGTTGGTTCTGCGGCTGGTGGCTTTGCGGACGTGAGGAGGCGCCCCTTCCTTGGCCACGAAAGGGGCGAAAAGCGGAGGTGTGCGCCCGCGGAGCCGAGAGGCCCAAGGACTTGGCCGTAGCCCGGGAGTCCTTAAAGCGGTTCAGCGCACTGTCCGCCTTCTCACCAAACAGGCGAGTGCAATCAAAGGGCATGTCCATGAGGGTGTTCTGGACATCCCCGGAAAATGACGTGGACCGCATCCAGGCGTGGCGGCGGAGCGCCACCGTGGTGGAAATCGCCCGACCTAGCGAGTCCGTGGTGTCAAGCCCACATCTTATGGCGTGCCGTGCTGCATCCCTCCCATCGGCCAAAGCCTGGGTAAGACGCGTCCGGACCTCCTCCGGACACAGGGGCAGCACGTCCTCCACCGTATCCCACAGGGAATGGGAATAACGGTCCAAGAGACAGGCGGTATTTAAGGACCGCAGGCCCAAACTAAGGGACGAGAACAGTTTCTTGCCAAACTGCTCGAGTCTCTTGGAATCCCGGTCCGGCGGAGCGGTCGGGAAGGAGGATTGGGAAGTAGAGGCCTGGATAACCAGACTCTCGGGGGTGGGGTGTTGGGACAGGAAACTGGGGTCGCCCGGAGCAGGACGGTGGCGCCTGGCAACGTTCCTATCCACAGGAGGAACTGTGGAGGGCTTGGACCAGGTGCCCTGCAGAACGTCAGTGAGGGCCTCGTTGAACGGCAGCAGAGGCTCAGTGGAGCTTGCTGAGGTTTGAAGCACCTCAGTGAGGATGTTGGTCCTCACAGCCACGGCAGGCAACTCGAGCCCAAGGGCCTCAGCCGCCTTGCGCAGCACCACAGAAAATGCTGCACCCTCCTCCGAAGCCACGGTCGGAGGAGAAGTGAATCCAGCGTCTGGCGAAGTGTCCAGCCCGCTGGCCTCCCCCAGTTCATCTGCCCAGTCCTGAGAAAGCTGTGACTGAACAGCCAGAGGGTCCTCGAACCCCTCCCAGTCGCCCCCTTCTTCCGATTCCTGATAAACAGGAGGAATGATCGGAACCGGACTGTAGAGATGGTAGGTCTCAAGCGGCGTCGGATGCGGCGTCGGCGGACGCCGTGCCGGCGTCGGGTCCGGATGAGGGCTAAACCGGGGCGTCGGCGTCACAGGCGTCGGCGTCGGTGGCGCCGGTGACGGCGTCGGTGGTTCAGGCGTCGGCGCCGGTGGAGGAGTGACAAGGTCAACCGGCGTCGACTGGGGCCCAGGCAAGGGCCCCGCGGGGACCTGCGGCGTCGAGACCGGAGTCGTCGACGGCGCCGGGGCCGGAGCCGCCGGCACGCGAGGTCGCCCAGTCGAGTCCGCGGGGCCCGAAGGCGCGCCAGCGGGCGTCGACGGCGGGGCCAGGCTCCTCATGGCCCAGAGGAAGGCGCTGATCTCCGCCGGCGCCGCGTCAGCCCCAGGGACCGGAAGGTATGGGGGCGGACGCGGCGCCTGCGGCTCCGCCGGAGCCGCGGGGGTGGAACCACTTGGACCCTCGGCCGAGTCGCGCGACCGGCGAGGGGAGTCCGAAGAGCGATGTCGCCGCTTGGACTTCTTAGAGTGTTTAGACTTACCCGACGACTTGGAGCCCGACGAGCGATGGTGGCGTCGGCTAGGGCTCCGCGAGCGATCCTTGGACCTCCTCCTGGACCGGGATCGCGCACGACGCGGAGCCGAGTGGCGAAGCTCGAGAAGCTTGCGGGACCGCTCCCGCCTAGCCTTCGAAGTCAGGGCCTGACAGTCGTTGCACGACTCCGCGTCGTGGTCGAGGCCTAAGCAGTAGAGGCACCGGCGGTGGTGATCGGTCACCGACATCAGTCGATGACAATCTTCGCAAGCCTTGAACCCAGGCATCCTACCGGCACCAGATGTCGACAGACAAGGATCAAAAATGATCAAAAAGATTTAGTCAAAAAAGACTAAAAGGGGTAGCTCTCCCGGATCTGCGCTTACTGGCGCGGAAAAAAGAAGAACTGACGTCAGCGCGCGAGGGCGGCGTCTAAGTACTCCGACGACGTCATCCCGGCGCACGACGCCGACGACGGACGCGGAGCCGCAGACGACGCCTAGCGACGCGCAAGGGGTATTGCTGACGAAAAATCTTCCGGATCCAGTCTGACACCTGGGGATATTCTAAGGTGAGGAATCTAACTAACGTGTTTCTTTCAGATGTCAAGAATATTCTGATCAAGCACACGTTCTTTGAAATTTTTAAGTCTCAAACAATGCCCTGATATCTTTCATTTTCCCATCCTATTATTCAGTTGCGTATCTCGTCTACCCTGCTAACCAATTGAATTCCAAGATAAAAAGATCGTATTGCTAGGTAGGCCTTAAAATGGTTATATCAGAAGACCTCCTGCTGTAGCTTTAGAATGTCAGTGCACCACTGGACCAATTGTCCAGGGTGAAGATGACACAGAGGAGGATGAGATCAGTAATTATGCACTAGCTAATATCTGTAATTAGGCGTGCAAGGCAGGTCGGAGGTGGAATGCTAAAGCACTCTCAACCATTCACTGCATTGGAGTCTTTATGAAAGGTAGTTGGAGGTAAAAAAACCCAGAGTATCCTCGACGACAAACCAATTTCAGTATCAGATTCCCATATACAGAGTGCAGGGGAACAGGTTAAAGGAGCTTCCTTCAGTGAGAAGGTAAGACTATCACTTTAACGTAAAAGAAAACATTCTAACCTCAAAAGCAGTCTTTTTCTCGGATGGAATATTGCTAGTACCAGTATCTAAAGCAATCTTTTTTCAGCCTTGGAGGCAGTCAAAGTCAAGAGTACCACAATGTAATTGCTATTGCTTCCATCTCGACGGAAAGAATATTCGCGTGCAAGACCCCATTATAAGTTAGTGAGTATCTTCAGATGCTGTAAACTTTTTTTAGTCTAAAAAGAAATGATATAATGTGAGTTTGACTTACCGTGTAAAATGGTAAAATGATGCAGTACGCTGGAGGACGTTTTTTATTTTTCTTGCTTCGTCCCAGCAATGCAGAGAAATTCTGTTGTGCAACACTGCCCCTGCTGGTCATTCAGTATATTCTGCAGATGGAAAAGTCCACTGTTAGTGCATTTGCCATGATTAGGAAATGAATATTATTATACTAATGCAATACAGCCAAAAATGATTTATATAAAGCATTATTAGATCAGTAGTATGGGCTCTGTGATGGAGTGAAAAAATCAACAGCTCATAAGAAATTCAAATCTCATTCTGTGTTTTCACCCTAGAATACTTCCCTCAATCCCATGCCTCATCTGCGTCTACCCTCTACACAACTTTAGCACCTATATTATGTCTTGGAGCAAAATATCTCATTGCCAGTCTAGTGACCGTGTACCTGTGTCACTGAATTTGTTTTAGGTTATGGTACAGCAGAAGTAATTAAATCATATGTTAAGTCGAAAGAGCAGGTTTTATGCTGCAGTTAACAGGAATAATGCAAATTCTGAACAACTTATTTTAACGTCTTCATTTTCACAAAATCCAAGCAGGTAACCAAGAGTGAAGTCAAGAATATTCTGATCAAGCACACGTTCTTTGAAATTTTTAAGTCTCAAACAATGCCCTGATATCTTTCATTTTCCCATCCTATTATTCAGTTGCGTATCTCGTCTACCCTGCTACCCAATTGAATTCCAAGATAAATATATCGTATTGCTAGGTAGGCCTTAACATGGTTATATCAGAAGACATCCTGCTGTAGCTTTAGAATGTCAGTGCACCACTGGACCAATTGTCCAGGGTGAAGATGACACAGTGGAGGATGAGATCAGTAATTATGCACTAGCTAATATCTGTAATTAGCAGTGCAAGGCAGATCGGAGGTGGAATGCTAAAGCACTTTCAAACATTCACTGCATTGGAGTCTTTATGAAAGGTAGTTGGAGGTACAAAAACCCCAGAGTATCCTCGACGACAAACCAATTTCAGTATCAGATTACCACATACAGAGTGCAGGGGAACAGGTTAAAGGAACTTCCTTCAGTGAGAAGGTAAGACTATCACTAACGTAAAAGAAAACATTCTAACCTCAAAAGCAGTCTTTTTCTCGGATGGAATATTGCCAGTACCAGTCTCTAAAGCAATCTTTTTTCAGCCTTGGAGGCAGTCAAAGTCAAGAGTACCACAATGTAATGGCTATTGCTTCCATCTCGACGGAAAGAATATTCACGTGCAAGACCCCATTATAAGTTAGTGAGTATCTTCAGATGCTGTAAACTTTTTTTAGTCTAAAAAGAAATGATTAATGTGAGCTTAACTTACCGTGTAAAATGGTAAAATGATGCAGTACGCTGGAGGACGTTTTTTTTTCTTGCTTCGTCCCAGCAATGCAGAGAAATTCTGTTGTGCAACACTGCCCCTGCTGGTCATTCAGTATATTCTGCAGATGGAAAAGTCCACTGTTAGTGCATTTGCCATGATTAGGAAATGAATATTATTAAACTAATGCAATACAGCCAAAAATGATTTATATAAAGCATTAATAGATCAGTAGTATGGGCTCTGTGATGGAGTTAAAAAATCAACAGCTCATAAGAGATTCAAATCTCATTCTGTGTTTTCACCCTAGAATACTTCCCTCAATCCCATGTCTCATCTGCTTCTACCATCTACAAAACTTTAGCACCTATATTATGACTTAGAGCAAAATATCTCATTGCCAGTCTAGTGACCGTGTACCTGTGTCACTGAATTTGTTTTAGGTTATGGTACAGCAGAAGTAATTAAATCATATGTTAAGTCAAAAGAGCAGGTTTTATGCTGCAGTTAACAGGAATAATGCAAATTCTGAACAACTTATTTTAACGTCTTCATTTTCACAAAATCCAAGCAGGTAACCAAGAGTGAAGTCAAGAATATTCTGATCAAGCACACGTTCTTTGAAATTTTTAAGTCTCAAACAATGCCCTGATATCTTTCATTTTCCCATCCTATTATTCAGTTGCGTATCTCGTCTACCCTGCTACCCAATTGAATTCCAAGATAAATATATCGTATTGCTAGGTAGGCCTTAAAATGGTTATATCAGAAGACCTCCTGCTGTAGCTTTAGAATGTCAGTGCACCACTGGACCAATTGTCCAGGGTGAAGATGACACAGAGGAGGATGAGATCAGTAATTATGCACTAGCTAATATCTGTAATTAGGCGTGCAAGGCAGGTCGGAGGTGGAATGCTAAAGCACTCTCAACCATTCACTGCATTGGAGTCTTTATGAAAGGTAGTTGGAGGTACAAAAACCCAGAGTATCCTCGACGACAAACCAATTTCAGTATCAGATTCCCATATACAGAGTGCAGGGGAACAGGTTAAAGGAGCTTCCTTCAGTGAGAAGGTAAGACTATCACTTTAACGTAAAAGAAAACATTCTAACCTCAAAAGCAGTCTTTTTCTCGGATGGAATATTGCTAGTACCAGTATCTAAAGCAATCTTTTTTCAGCCTTGGAGGCAGTCAAAGTGAAGAGTACCACAATGTAATTGCTATTGCTTCCATCTCGACGGAAAGAATATTCGCGTGCAAGACCCCATTATAAGTTAGTGAGTATCTTCAGATGCTGTAAACTTTTTTTAGTCTAAAAAGAAATGATATAATGTGAGCTTAACTTACCGTGTAAAATGGTAAAATGATGCAGTACGCTGGAGGACGTTTTTTTTTCTTGCTTCGTCCCAGCAATGCAGAGAAATTCTGTTGTGCAACACTGCCCCTGCTGGTCATTCAGTATATTCTGCAGATGGAAAAGTCCACTATTAGTGCATTTGCCATGATTAGGAAATGAATGTTATTAAACTAATGCAATACAGCCAAAAATGATTTATATAAAGCATTAATAGATCAGTAGTATGGGCTCTGTGATGGAGTGAAAAAATCAACAGCTCATAAGAAATTCAAATCTCATTCTGTGTTTTCACCCTAGAATACTTCCCTCAGTCCCATGCCTCATCTGCTTCTACCATCTACACAACTTTAGCACCTATATTATGACTCAGAGCAAAATATCTCATTGCCAGTCTAGTGACCGTGTACCTGTGTCACTGAATTTGTTTTAGGTTATGGTACAGCAGAAGTAATTAAATCATATGTTAAGTCAAAGGAGCAGGTTTTATGCTGCAGTTAACAGGAATAATGCAAATTCTGAACAACTTATTTTAACGTCTTCATTTTCACAAAATCCAAGCAGGTAACCAAGAGTGAAGTCAAGAATATTCTGATCAAGCACACGTTCTTTGAAATTTTTAAGTCTCAAACAATGCCCTGATATCTTTCATTTTCCCATCCTATTATTCAGTTGCGTATCTCGTCTACCCTGCTAACCAATTGAATTCCAAGATAAATAGATCGTATTGCTAGGTAGGCCTTAAAATGGTTATATCAGAAGACCTCCTGCTGTAGCTTTAGAATGTCAGTGCACCACTGGACCAATTGTCCAGGGTGAAGATGACACAGAGGAGGATGAGATCAGTAATTATGCACTAGCTAATATCTGTAATTAGGCGTGCAAGGCAGGTCGGAGGTGGAATGCTAAAGCACTCTCAACCATTCACTGCATTGGAGTCTTTATGAAAGGTAGTTGGAGGTACAAAAACCCAGAGTATCCTCGACGACAAACCAATTTCAGTATCAGATTCCCATATACAGAGTGCAGGGGAACAGGTTAAAGGAGCTTCTTTAGTGAGAAGGTAAGACTATCACTTTAACGTAAAAGAAAACATTCTAACCTCAAAAGCAGTCTTTTTCTCGGATGGAATATTGCTAGTACCAGTATCTAAAGCAATCTTTTTTCAGCCTTGGAGGCAGTCAAAGTCAAGAGTACCACAATGTAATGGCTATTGCTTCCATCTCGACGGAAAGAATATTCGCGTGCAAGACCCCATTATAAGTTAGTGAGTATCTTCAGATGCCGTAAACTTTTTTTCATCTAAAAAGAAATGATATAATGTGAGTTTGACTTACCGTGTAAAATGGTAAAATGATGCAGTACGCTGGAGGACGTTTTTTATTTTTCTTGCTTCGTCCCAGCAATGCAGAGAAATTCTGTTGTGCAACACTGCCCCTGCTGGTCATTCAGTATATTCTGCAGATGGAAAAGTCCACTGTTAGTGCATTTGCCATGATTAGGAAATGAATATTATTAAACTAATGCAATACAGCCAAAAATGATTTATATAAAGCATTAATAGATCAGTAGTATGGGCTCTGTGATGGAGTGAAAAAATCAACAGCTCATAAGAAATTCAAATCTCATTCTGTGTTTTCACCCTAGAATACTTCCCTCAATCCCATGCCTCATCTGCTTCTACCATCTACAAAACTTTAGCACCTATATTATGACTTAGAGCAAAATATCTAATTGCCAGTCTGGTGACCGTGTACCTGTGTCACTGAATTTGTTTTAGGTTATGGTACAGCGGAAGTAATTAAATCATATGTTAAGTCAAAAGAGCAGGTTTTATGCTGCAGTTAACAGGAATAATGCAAATTCTGAACTTATTTTAACGTCTTCATTTTCACAAAATCCAAGCAGGTAACCAAGAGTGAAGTCAAGAATATTCTGATCAAGCACACGTTCTTTGAAATTTTTAAGTCTCAAACAATGCCCTGATATCTTTCATTTTCCCATCCTATTATTCAGTTGCGTATCTCGTCTACCCTGCTAACCAATTGAATTCCAAGATAAATATATCGTATTGCTAGGTAGGCCTTAAAATGGTTATATCAGAAGACCTCCTGCTGTAGCTTTAGAATGTCAGTGCACCACTGGACCAATTGTCCAGGGTGAAGATGACACAGAGGAGGATGAGATCAGTAATTATGCACTAGCTAATATCTGTAATTAGGCGTGCAAGGCAGGTCGGAGGTGGAATGCTAAAGCACTCTAAACCATTCACTGCATTGGAGTCTTTATGAAAGGTAGTTGGAGGTATAAAAACCCAGAGTATCCTCGACCACAAACCAATTTCAGTATCAGATTCCCATATACAGAGTGCAGGGGAACAGGTTAAAGGAGCTTCCTTCAGTGAGAAGGTAAGACTATCACTTTAACGTAAAAGAAAACATTCTATCCTCAAAAGCAGTCTTTTTCTCGGATGGAATATTGCTAGTACCAGTATCTAAAGCAATCTTTTTTTAGCCTTGGAGGCAGTCAAAGTCAAGAGTACCACAATGTAATTGCTATTGCTTCCATCTCGACGGAAAGAATATTCGCGTGCAAGACCCCATTATAAGTTAGTGAGTATCTTCAGATGCTGTAAACTTTTTTTAGTCTAAAAAGAAATGATATAATGTGAGTTTGACTTACCGTGTAAAATGGTAAAATGATGCAGTACGCTGGAGGACGTTTTTTATTTTTCTTGCTTCATCCCAGCAATGCAGAGAAATTCTGTTGTGCAACACTGCCCCTGCTGGTCATTCAGTATATTCTACAGATGGAAAAGTCCACTGTTAGTGCATTTGCCATGATTAGGAAATGAATATTATTATACTAATGCAATACAGCCAAAAATGATTTATATAAAGCATTATTAGATCAGTAGTATGGGCTCTGTGATGGAGTGAAAAAATCAACAGCTCATAAGAAATTCAAATCTCATTCTGTGTTTTCACCCTAGAATACTTCCCTCAATCCCATGCCTCATCTGCTTCTACCCTCTACACAACTTTAGCACCTATATTATGTCTTGGAGCAAAATATCTCATTGCCAGTCTAGTGACCGTGTACCTGTGTCACTGAATTTGTTTTAGGTTATGGTACAGCATAAGTAATTAAATCATATGTTAAGTCGAAAGAGCAGGTTTTATGCTGCAGTTAACAGGAATAATGCAAATTCTGAACAACTTATTTTAACATCTTCATTTTCACAAAATCCAAGCAGGTAACCAAGAGTGAAGTCAAGAATATTCTGATCAAGCACACGTTCTTTGAAATTTTTAAGTCTCAAACAATGCCCTGATATCTTTCATTTTCCCATCCTATTATTCAGTTGCGTATCTCGTCTACCCTGCTACCCAATTGAATTCCAAGATAAATATATCGTATTGCTAGGTAGGCCTTAACATGGTTATATCAGAAGACATCCTGCTGTAGCTTTAGAATGTCAGTGCACCACTGGACCAATTGTCCAGGGTGAAGATGACACAGTGGAGGATGAGATCAGTAATTATGCACTAGCTAATATCTGTAATTAGCAGTGCAAGGCAGATCGGAGGTGGAATGCTAAAGCACTCTCAACCATTCACTGCATTGGAGTCTTTATGAAAGGTAGTTGGAGGTACAAAAACCCAGAGTATCCTCGACGACAAACCAATTTCCGTATCAGATTCCCACATACAGAGTGCAGGGGAACAGGTTAAAGGAGCTTCCTTCAGTGAGAAGGTAAGACTATCACTAACGTAAAAGAAAACATTCTAACCTCAAAAGCAGTCTTTTTCTCGGATGGAATATTGCCAGTACCAGTATCTAAAGCAATCTTTTTTCAGCCTTGGAGGCAGTCAAAGTCAAGAGTACCACAATGTAATTGCTATTGCTTCCATCTCGACGGAAAGAATATTCGCGTGCAAGACCCCATTATAAGTTAGTGAGTATCTTCAGATGCTGTAAACTTTTTTTAGTCTAAAAAGAAATGATATAATGTGAGTTTGACTTACCGTGTAAAATGGTAAAATGATGCAGTACGCTGGAGGACGTTTTTTATTTTTCTTGCTTCGTCCCAGCAATGCAGAGAAATTCTGTTGTGCAACACTGCCCCTGCTGGTCATTCAGTATATTCTGCAGATGGAAAAGTCCACTGTTAGTGCATTTGCCATGATTAGGAAATGAATATTATTATACTAATGCAATACAGCCAAAAATGATTTATATAAAGCATTATTAGATCAGTAGTATGGGCTCTGTGATGGAGTGAAAAAATCAACAGCTCATAAGAAATTCAAATCTCATTCTGTGTTTTCACCCTAGAATACTTCCCTCAATCCCATGCCTCATCTGCTTCTACCCTCTACACAACTTTAGCACCTATATTATGTCTTGGAGCAAAATATCTCATTGCCAGTCTAGTGACCGTGTACCTGTGTCACTGAATTTGTTTTAGGTTATGGTACAGCAGAAGTAATTAAATCATATGTTAAGTCGAAAGAGCAGGTTTTATGCTGCAGTTAACAGGAATAATGCAAATTCTGAACAACTTATTTTAACGTCTTCATTTTCACAAAATCCAAGCAGGTAACCAAGAGTGAAGTCAAGAATATTCTGATCAAGCACACGTTCTTTGAAATTTTTAAGTCTCAAACAATGCCCTGATATCTTTCATTTTCCCATCCTATTATTCAGTTGCGTATCTCGTCTACCCTGCTACCCAATTGAATTCCAAGATAAATATATCGTATTGCTAGGTAGGCCTTAACATGGTTATATCAGAAGACATCCTGCTGTAGCTTTAGAATGTCAGTGCACCACTGGACCAATTGTCCAGGGTGAAGATGACACAGTGGAGGATGAGATCAGTAATTATGCACTAGCTAATATCTGTAATTAGCAGTGCAAGGCAGATCGGAGGTGGAATGCTAAAGCACTCTCAACCATTCACTGCATTGGAGTCTTTATGAAAGGTAGTTGGAGGTACAAAAACCCAGAGTATCCTCGACGACAAACCAATTTCCGTATCAGATTCCCACATACAGAGTGCAGGGGAACAGGTTAAAGGAGCTTCCTTCAGTGAGAAGGTAAGACTATCACTTTAACGTAAAAGAAAACATTCTAACCTCAAAAGCAGTCTTTTTCTCGGATGGAATATTGCTAGTACCAGTATCTAAAGCAATCTTTTTTCAGCCTTGGAGGCAGTCAAAGTCAAGAGTACCACAATGTAATTGCTATTGCTTCCATCTCGACGGAAAGAATATTCGCGTGCAAGACCCCATTATAAGTTAGTGAGTATCTTCAGATGCTGTAAACTTTTTTTAGTCTAAAAAGAAATGATATAATGTGAGTTTGACTTACCGTGTAAAATGGTAAAATGATGCAGTACGCTGGAGGACGTTTTTTATTTTTCTTGCTTCGTCCCAGCAATGCAGAGAAATTCTGTTGTGCAACACTGCCCCTGCTGGTCATTCAGTATATTCTACAGATGGAAAAGTCCACTGTTAGTGCATTTGCCATGATTAGGAAATGAATATTATTATACTAATGCAATACAGCCAAAAATGATTTATATAAAGCATTATTAGATCAGTAGTATGGGCTCTGTGATGGAGTGAAAAAATCAACAGCTCATAAGAAATTCAAATCTCATTCTGTGTTTTCACCCTAGAATACTTCCCTCAATCCCATGCCTCATCTGCTTCTACCCTCTACACAACTTTAGCACCTATATTATGTCTTGGAGCAAAATATCTCCTTGCCAGTCTAGTGACCGTGTACCTGTGTCACTGAATTTGTTTTAGGTTATGGTACAGCAGAAGTAATTAAATCATATGTTAAGTCGAAAGAGCAGGTTTTATGCTGCAGTTAACAGGAATAATGCAAATTCTGAACAACTTATTTTAACATCTTCATTTTCACAAAATCCAAGCAGGTAACCAAGAGTGAAGTCAAGAATATTCTGATCAAGCACCCGTTCTTTGAAATTTTTAAGTCTCAAACAATGCCCTGATATCTTTCATTTTCCCTTCCTATTATTCAGTTGCGTATCTCGTCTACCCTGCTACCCAATTGAATTCCAAGATAAATATATCGTATTGCTAGGTAGGCCTTAACATGGTTATATCAGAAGACATCCTGCTGTAGCTTTAGAATGTCAGTGCACCACTGGACCAATTGTCCAGGGTGAAGATGACACAGTGGAGGATGAGATCAGTAATTATGCACTAGCTAATATCTGTAATTAGCAGTGCAAGGCAGATCGGAGGTGGAATGCTAAAGCACTCTCAACCATTCACTGCATTGGAGTCTTTATGAAAGGTAGTTGGAGGTACAAAAACCCAGAGTATCCTCGACGACAAACCAATTTCCGTATCAGATTCCCACATACAGAGTGCAGGGGAACAGGTTAAAGGAGCTTCCTTCAGTGAGAAGGTAAGACTATCACTAACGTAAAAGAAAACATTCTAACCTCAAAAGCAGTCTTTTTCTCGGATGGAATATTGCCAGTACCAGTATCTAAAGCAATCTTTTTTCAGCCTTGGAGGCAGTCAAAGTCAAGAGTACCACAATGTAATTGCTATTGCTTCCATCTCGACGGAAAGAATATTCGCGTGCAAGACCCCATTATAAGTTAGTGAGTATCTTCAGATGCTGTAAACTTTTTTTAGTCTAAAAAGAAATGATATAATGTGAGTTTGACTTACCGTGTAAAATGGTAAAATGATGCAGTACGCTGGAGGACGTTTTTTATTTTTCTTGCTTCGTCCCAGCAATGCAGAGAAATTCTGTTGTGCAACACTGCCCCTGCTGGTCATTCAGTATATTCTGCAGATGGAAAAGTCCACTGTTAGTGCATTTGCCATGATTAGGAAATGAATATTATTATACTAATGCAATACAGCCAAAAATGATTTATATAAAGCATTATTAGATCAGTAGTATGGGCTCTGTGATGGAGTGAAAAAATCAACAGCTCATAAGAAATTCAAATCTCATTCTGTGTTTTCACCCTAGAATACTTCCCTCAATCCCATGCCTCATCTGCTTCTACCCTCTACACAACTTTAGCACCTATATTATGTCTTGGAGCAAAATATCTCATTGCCAGTCTAGTGACCGTGTACCTGTGTCACTGAATTTGTTTTAGGTTATGGTACAGCAGAAGTAATTAAATCATATGTTAAGTCGAAAGAGCAGGTTTTATGCTGCAGTTAACAGGAATAATGCAAATTCTGAACAACTTATTTTAACGTCTTCATTTTCACAAAATCCAAGCAGGTAAGCAAGAGTGAAGTCAAGAATATTCTGATCAAGCACACGTTCTTTGAAATTTTTAAGTCTCAAACAATGCCCTGATATCTTTCATTTTCCCATCCTATTATTCAGTTGCGTATCTCGTCTACCCTGCTACCCAATTGAATTCCAAGATAAATATATCGTATTGCTAGGTAGGCCTTAACATGGTTATATCAGAAGACATCCTGCTGTAGCTTTAGAATGTCAGTGCACCACTGGACCAATTGTCCAGGGTGAAGATGACACAGTGGAGGATGAGATCAGTAATTATGCACTAGCTAATATCTGTAATTAGCAGTGCAAGGCAGATCGGAGGTGGAATGCTAAAGCACTCTCAACCATTCACTGCATTGGAGTCTTTATGAAAGGTAGTTGGAGGTACAAAAACCCAGAGTATCCTCGACGACAAACCAATTTCCGTATCAGATTCCCACATACAGAGTGCAGGGGAACAGGTTAAAGGAGCTTCCTTCAGTGAGAAGGTAAGACTATCACTTTAACGTAAAAGAAAACATTCTAACCTCAAAAGCAGTCTTTTTCTCGGATGGAATATTGCTAGTACCAGTATCTAAAGCAATCTTTTTTCAGCCTTGGAGGCAGTCAAAGTCAAGAGTACCACAATGTAATTGCTATTGCTTCCATCTCGACGGAAAGAATATTCGCGTGCAAGACCCCATTATAAGTTAGTGAGTATCTTCAGATGCTGTAAACTTTTTTTAGTCTAAAAAGAAATGATATAATGTGAGTTTGACTTACCGTGTAAAATGGTAAAATGATGCAGTACGCTGGAGGACGTTTTTTATTTTTCTTGCTTCGTCCCAGCAATGCAGAGAAATTCTGTTGTGCAACACTGCCCCTGCTGGTCATTCAGTATATTCTACAGATGGAAAAGTCCACTGTTAGTGCATTTGCCATGATTAGGAAATGAATATTATTATACTAATGCAATACAGCCAAAAATGATTTATATAAAGCATTATTAGATCAGTAGTATGGGCTCTGTGATGGAGTGAAAAAATCAACAGCTCATAAGAAATTCAAATCTCATTCTGTGTTTTCACCCTAGAATACTTCCCTCAATCCCATGCCTCATCTGCTTCTACCCTCTACACAACTTTAGCACCTATATTATGTCTTGGAGCAAAATATCTCATTGCCAGTCTAGTGACCGTGTACCTGTGTCACTGAATTTGTTTTAGGTTATGGTACAGCAGAAGTAATTAAATCATATGTTAAGTCGAAAGAGCAGGTTTTATGCTGCAGTTAACAGGAATAATGCAAATTCTGAACAACTTATTTTAACATCTTCATTTTCACAAAATCCAAGCAGGTAACCAAGAGTGAAGTCAAGAATATTCTGATCAAGCACCCGTTCTTTGAAATTTTTAAGTCTCAAACAATGCCCTGATATCTTTCATTTTCCCTTCCTATTATTCAGTTGCGTATCTCGTCTACCCTGCTACCCAATTGAATTCCAAGATAAATATATCGTATTGCTAGGTAGGCCTTAACATGGTTATATCAGAAGACATCCTGCTGTAGCTTTAGAATGTCAGTGCACCACTGGACCAATTGTCCAGGGTGAAGATGACACAGTGGAGGATGAGATCAGTAATTATGCACTAGCTAATATCTGTAATTAGCAGTGCAAGGCAGATCGGAGGTGGAATGCTAAAGCACTCTCAACCATTCACTGCATTGGAGTCTTTATGAAAGGTAGTTGGAGGTACAAAAACCCAGAGTATCCTCGACGACAAACCAATTTCCGTATCAGATTCCCACATACAGAGTGCAGGGGAACAGGTTAAAGGAGCTTCCTTCAGTGAGAAGGTAAGACTATCACTAACGTAAAAGAAAACATTCTAACCTCAAAAGCAGTCTTTTTCTCGGATGGAATATTGCCAGTACCAGTATCTAAAGCAATCTTTTTTCAGCCTTGGAGGCAGTCAAAGTCAAGAGTACCACAATGTAATTGCTATTGCTTCCATCTCGACGGAAAGAATATTCGCGTGCAAGACCCCATTATAAGTTAGTGAGTATCTTC
Organism: Triturus cristatus; assembly: GCF_964204655.1. Lineage (NCBI taxonomy): Eukaryota > Metazoa > Chordata > Amphibia > Caudata > Salamandridae > Triturus > Triturus cristatus. The sequence continues at coordinate 660,184,198 of NC_140593.1, forward strand.
AGATGCTGTAAACTTTTTTTAGTCTAAAAAGAAATGATATAATGTGAGTTTGACTTACCGTGTAAAATGGTAAAATGATGCAGTACGCTGGAGGACGTTTTTTATTTTTCTTGCTTCGTCCCAGCAATGCAGAGAAATTCTGTTGTGCAACACTGCCCCTGCTGGTCATTCAGTATATTCTGCAGATGGAAAAGTCCACTGTTAGTGCATTTGCCATGATTAGGAAATGAATATTATTATACTAATGCAATACAGCCAAAAATGATTTATATAAAGCATTATTAGATCAGTAGTATGGGCTCTGTGATGGAGTGAAAAAATCAACAGCTCATAAGAAATTCAAATCTCATTCTGTGTTTTCACCCTAGAATACTTCCCTCAATCCCATGCCTCATCTGCTTCTACCCTCTACACAACTTTAGCACCTATATTATGTCTTGGAGCAAAATATCTCATTGCCAGTCTAGTGACCGTGTACCTGTGTCACTGAATTTGTTTTAGGTTATGGTACAGCAGAAGTAATTAAATCATATGTTAAGTCAAAAGAGCAGGTTTTATGCTGCAGTTAACAGGAATAATGCAAATTCTGAACAACTTATTTTAACGTCTTCATTTTCACAAAATCCAAGCAGGTAACCAAGAGTGAAGTCAAGAATATTCTGATCAAGCACACGTTCTTTGAAATTTTTAAGTCTCAAACAATGCCCTGATATCTTTCATTTTCCCATCCTATTATTCAGTTGCGTATCTCGTCTACCCTGCTAACCAATTGAATTCCAAGATAAATAGATCGTATTGCTAGGTAGGCCTTAAAATGGTTATATCAGAAGACCTCCTGCTGTAGCTTTAGAATGTCAGTGCACCACTGGACCAATTGTCCAGGGTGAAGATGACACAGAGGAGGATGAGATCAGTAATTATGCACTAGCTAATATCTGTAATTAGGCGTGCAAGGCAGGTCGGAGGTGGAATGCTAAAGCACTCTCAACCATTCACTGCATTGGAGTCTTTATGAAAGGTAGTTGGAGGTAAAAAAACCCAGAGTATCCTCGACGACAAACCAATTTCAGTATCAGATTCCCATATACAGAGTGCAGGGGAACAGGTTAAAGGAGCTTCCTTCAGTGAGAAGGTAAGACTATCACTTTAACGTAAAAGAAAACATTCTAACCTCAAAAGCAGTCTTTTTCTCGGATGGAATATTGCTAGTACCAGTATCTAAAGCAATCTTTTTTCAGCCTTGGAGGCAGTCAAAGTCAAGAGTACCACAATGTAATTGCTATTGCTTCCATCTCGACGGAAAGAATATTCGCGTGCAAGACCCCATTATAAGTTAGTGAGTATCTTCAGATGCTGTAAACTTTTTTTAGTCTAAAAAGAAATGATATAATGTGAGTTTGACTTACCGTGTAAAATGGTAAAATGATGCAGTACGCTGGAGGACGTTTTTTATTTTTCTTGCTTCGTCCCAGCAATGCAGAGAAATTCTGTTGTGCAACACTGCCCCTGCTGGTCATTCAGTATATTCTGCAGATGGAAAAGTCCACTGTTAGTGCATTTGCCATGATTAGGAAATGAATATTATTAAACTAATGCAATACAGCCAAAAATGATTTATATAAAGCATTATTAGATCAGTAGTATGGGCTCTGTGATGGAGTGAAAAAATCAACAGCTCATAAGAAATTCAAATCTCATTCTGTGTTTTCACCCTAGAATACTTCCCTCAATCCCATGCCTCATCTGCTTCTACCCTCTACACAACTTTAGCACCTATATTATGTCTTGGAGCAAAATATCTCATTGCCAGTCTAGTGACCGTGTACCTGTGTCACTGAATTTGTTTTAGGTTATGGTACAGCAGAAGTAATTAAATCATATGTTAAGTCGAAAGAGCAGGTTTTATGCTGCAGTTAACAGGAATAATGCAAATTCTGAACAACTTATTTTAACGTCTTCATTTTCACAAAATCCAAGCAGGTAACCAAGAGTGAAGTCAAGAATATTCTGATCAAGCACACGTTCTTTGAAATTTTTAAGTCTCAAACAATGCCCTGATATCTTTCATTTTCCCATCCTATTATTCAGTTGCGTATCTCGTCTACCCTGCTACCCAATTGAATTCCAAGATAAATATATCGTATTGCTAGGTAGGCCTTAACATGGTTATATCAGAAGACATCCTGCTGTAGCTTTAGAATGTCAGTGCACCACTGGACCAATTGTCCAGGGTGAAGATGACACAGTGGAGGATGAGATCAGTAATTATGCACTAGCTAATATCTGTAATTAGCAGTGCAAGGCAGATCGGAGGTGGAATGCTAAAGCACTCTCAACCATTCACTGCATTGGAGTCTTTATGAAAGGTAGTTGGAGGTACAAAAACCCAGAGTATCCTCGACGACAAACCAATTTCCGTATCAGATTCCCACATACAGAGTGCAGGGGAACAGGTTAAAGGAGCTTCCTTCAGTGAGAAGGTAAGACTATCACTAACGTAAAAGAAAACATTCTAACCTCAAAAGCAGTCTTTTTCTCGGATGGAATATTGCCAGTACCAGTATCTAAAGCAATCTTTTTTCAGCCTTGGAGGCAGTCAAAGTCAAGAGTACCACAATGTAATGGCTATTGCTTCCATCTCGACGGAAAGAATATTCGCGTGCAAGACCCCATTATAAGTTAGTGAGTATCTTCAGATGCTGTAAACTTTTTTTAGTCTAAAAAGAAATGATATAATGTGAGCTTAACTTACCGTGTAAAATGGTAAAATGATGCAGTACGCTGGAGGACGTTTTTTTTTCTTGCTTCGTCCCAGCAATGCAGAGAAATTCTGTTGTGCAACACTGCCCCTGCTGGTCATTCAGTATATTCTGCAGATGGAAAAGTCCACTGTTAGTGCATTTGCCATGATTAGGAAATGAATATTATTAAACTAATGCAATACAGCCAAAAATGATTTATATAAAGCATTAATAGATCAGTAGTATGGGCTCTGTGATGGAGTGAAAAAATCAACAGCTCATAAGAAATTCAAATCTCATTCTGTGTTTTCACCCTAGAATACTTCCCTCAATCCCATGCCTCATCTGCTTCTACCATCTACACAACTTTAGCACCTATATTATGACTTAGAGCAAAATATCTCATTGCCAGTCTAGTGACCGTGTACCTGTGTCACTGAATTTGTTTTAGGTTATGGTACAGCAGAAGTAATTAAATCATATGTTAAGTCGAAAGAGCAGGTTTTATGCTGCAGTTAACAGGAATAATGCAAATTCTGAACAACTTATTTTAACGTCTTCATTTTCACAAAATCCAAGCAGGTAACCAAGAGTGAAGTCAAGAATATTCTGATCAAGCACACGTTCTTTGAAATTTTTAAGTCTCAAACAATGCCCTGATATCTTTCATTTTCCCATCCTATTATTCAGTTGCGTATCTCGTCTACCCTGCTACCCAATTGAATTCCAAGATAAATATATCGTATTGCTAGGTAGGCCTTAACATGGTTATATCAGAAGACATCCTGCTGTAGCTTTAGAATGTCAGTGCACCACTGGACCAATTGTCCAGGGTGAAGATGACACAGTGGAGGATGAGATCAGTAATTATGCACTAGCTAATATCTGTAATTAGCAGTGCAAGGCAGATCGGAGGTGGAATGCTAAAGCACTCTCAACCATTCACTGCATTGGAGTCTTTATGAAAGGTAGTTGGAGGTACAAAAACCCAGAGTATCCTCGACGACAAACCAATTTCCGTATCAGATTCCCACATACAGAGTGCAGGGGAACAGGTTAAAGGAGCTTCCTTCAGTGAGAAGGTAAGACTATCACTAACGTAAAAGAAAACATTCTAACCTCAAAAGCAGTCTTTTTCTCGGATGGAATATTGCCAGTACCAGTATCTAAAGCAATCTTTTTTCAGCCTTGGAGGCAGTCAAAGTCAAGAGTACCACAATGTAATTGCTATTGCTTCCATCTCGACGGAAAGAATATTCGCGTGCAAGACCCCATTATAAGTTAGTGAGTATCTTCAGATGCTGTAAACTTTTTTTAGTCTAAAAAGAAATGATATAATGTGAGCTTAACTTACCGTGTAAAATGGTAAAATGATGCAGTACACTGGAGGACGTTTTTTTTTCTTGCTTCGTCCCAGCAATGCAGAGAAATTCTGTTGTGCAACACTGCCCCTGCTGGTCATTCAGTATATTCTGCAGATGGAAAAGTCCACTATTAGTGCATTTGCCATGATTAGGAAATGAATGTTATTAAACTAATGCAATACAGCCAAAAATGATTTATATAAAGCATTAATAGATCAGTAGTATGGGCTCTGTGATGGAGTGAAAAAATCAACAGCTCATAAGAAATTCAAATCTCATTCTGTGTTTTCACCCTAGAATACTTCCCTCAGCCCCATGCCTCATCTGCTTCTACCATCTACACAACTTTAGCACCTATATTATGACTCAGAGCAAAATATCTCATTGCCAGTCTAGTGACCGTGTACCTGTGTCACTGAATTTGTTTTAGGTTATGGTACAGCAGAAGTAATTAAATCATATGTTAAGTCAAAGGAGCAGGTTTTATGCTGCAGTTAACAGGAATAATGCAAATTCTGAACAACTTATTTTAACGTCTTCATTTTCACAAAATCCAAGCAGGTAACCAAGAGTGAAGTCAAGAATATTCTGATCAAGCACACGTTCTTTGAAATTTTTAAGTCTCAAACAATGCCCTGATATCTTTCATTTTCCCATCCTATTATTCAGTTGCGTATCTCGTCTACCCTGCTAACCAATTGAATTCCAAGATAAATAGATCGTATTGCTAGGTAGGCCTTAAAATGGTTATATCAGAAGACCTCCTGCTGTAGCTTTAGAATGTCAGTGCACCACTGGACCAATTGTCCAGGGTGAAGATGACACAGAGGAGGATGAGATCAGTAATTATGCACTAGCTAATATCTGTAATTAGGCGTGCAAGGCAGGTCGGAGGTGGAATGCTAAAGCACTCTCAACCATTCACTGCATTGGAGTCCTTATGAAAGGTAGTTGGAGGTACAAAAACCCAGAGTATCCTCGACGACAAACCAATTTCAGTATCAGATTCCCATATACAGAGTGCAGGGGAACAGGTTAAAGGAGCTTCCTTCAGTGAGAAGGTAAGACTATCACTTTAACGTAAAAGAAAACATTCTAACCTCAAAAGCAGTCTTTTTCTCGGATGGAATATTGCTAGTACCAGTATCTAAAGCAATCTTTTTTCAGCCTTGGAGGCAGTCAAAGTCAAGAGTACCACAATGTAATTGCTATTGCTTCCATCTCGACGGAAAGAATATTCGCGTGCAAGACCCCATTATAAGTTAGTGAGTATCTTCAGATGCTGTAAACTTTTTTTAGTCTAAAAAGAAATGATATAATGTGAGCTTAACTTACCGTGTAAAATGGTAAAATGATGCAGTACGCTGGAGGACGTTTTTTTTTCTTGCTTCGTCCCAGCAATGCATAGAAATTCTGTTGTGCAACACTGCCCCTGCTGGTCATTCAGTATATTCTGCAGATGGAAAAGTCCACTGTTAGTGCATTTGCCATGATTAGGAAATGAATATTATTAAACTAATGCAATACAGCCAAAAATGATTTATATAAAGCATTATTAGATCAGTAGTATGGGCTCTGTGATGGAGTGAAAAAATCAACAGCTCATAAGAAATTCAAATCTCATTCTGTGTTTTCACCCTAGAATACTTCCCTCAATCCCATGCCTCATCTGCTTCTACCCTCTACACAACTTTAGCACCTATATTATGTCTTGGAGCAAAATATCTCATTGCCAGTCTAGTGACCGTGTACCTGTGTCACTGAATTTGTTTTAGGTTATGGTACAGCAGAAGTAATTAAATCATATGTTAAGTCGAAAGAGCAGGTTTTATGCTGCAGTTAACAGGAATAATGCAAATTCTGAACAACTTATTTTAACGTCTTCATTTTCACAAAATCCAAGCAGGTAACCAAGAGTGAAGTCAAGAATATTCTGATCAAGCACACGTTCTTTGAAATTTTTAAGTCTCAAACAATGCCCTGATATCTTTCATTTTCCCATCCTATTATTCAGTTGCGTATCTCGTCTACCCTGCTACCCAATTGAATTCCAAGATAAATATATCGTATTGCTAGGTAGGCCTTAACATGGTTATATCAGAAGACATCCTGCTGTAGCTTTAGAATGTCAGTGCACCACTGGACCAATTGTCCAGGGTGAAGATGACACAGTGGAGGATGAGATCAGTAATTATGCACTAGCTAATATCTGTAATTAGCAGTGCAAGGCAGATCGGAGGTGGAATGCTAAAGCACTTTCAAACATTCACTGCATTGGAGTCTTTATGAAAGGTAGTTGGAGGTACAAAAACCCCAGAGTATCCTCGACGGCAAACCAATTTCAGTATCAGATTACCACATACAGAGTGCAGGGGAACAGGTTAAAGGAACTTCCTTCAGTGAGAAGGTAAGACTATCACTAACGTAAAAGAAAACATTCTAACCTCAAAAGCAGTCTTTTTCTCGGATGGAATATTGCCAGTACCAGTCTCTAAAGCAATCTTTTTTCAGCCTTGGAGGCAGTCAAAGTCAAGAGTACCACAATGTAATGGCTATTGCTTCCATCTCGACGGAAAGAATATTCACGTGCAAGACCCCATTATAAGTTAGTGAGTATCTTCAGATGCTGTAAACTTTTTTTAGTCTAAAAAGAAATGATTAATGTGAGCTTAACTTACCGTGTAAAATGGTAAAATGATGCAGTACGCTGGAGGACGTTTTTTTTTCTTGCTTCGTCCCAGCAATGCAGAGAAATTCTGTTGTGCAACACTGCCCCTGCTGGTCATTCAGTATATTCTGCAGATGGAAAAGTCCACTGTTAGTGCATTTGCCATGATTAGGAAATGAATATTATTAAACTAATGCAATACAGCCAAAAATGATTTATATAAAGCATTAATAGATCAGTAGTATGGGCTCTGTGATGGAGTTAAAAAATCAACAGCTCATAAGAGATTCAAATCTCATTCTGTGTTTTCACCCTAGAATACTTCCCTCAATCCCATGTCTCATCTGCTTCTACCATCTACAAAACTTTAGCACCTATATTATGTCTTGGAGCAAAATATCTCATTGCCAGTCTAGTGACCGTGTACCTGTGTCACTGAATTTGTTTTAGGTTATGGTACAGCAGAAGTAATTAAATCATATGTTAAGTCAAAAGAGCAGGTTTTATGCTGCAGTTAACAGGAATAATGCAAATTCTGAACAACTTATTTTAACGTCTTCATTTTCACAAAATCCAAGCAGGTAACCAAGAGTGCAGTCAAGAATATTCTGATCAAGCACACGTTCTTTGAAATTTTTAAGTCTCAAACTATGCCCTGATATCTTTCATTTTCCCATCCTATTATTCAGTTGCGCATCTCGTCTACCCTGCTACCCAATTGAATTCAAAGATAAATATATCGTATTGCTAGGTAGGCCTTAAAATGGTTATATCAGAAGGCCTCCTGCTGTAGCTTTAGAATGTCAGTGCACCACTGGACCAATTGTCCAGGGTGAAGATGACACAGAGGAGGATGAGATCAGTAATTATGCACTAGCTAATATCTGTAATTAGGCGCGCAAGGCAGGTCGGAGGTGGAATGCTAAAGCACTCTCAACCATTCACTGCATTGGAGTCTTTATGAAAGGTAGTTGGAGGTACAAAAACCCAGAGTATCCTCGACGACAAACCAATTTCAGTATCAGATTCCCATATACAGAGTGCAGGGGAACAGGTTAAAGGAGCTTCCTTCAGTGAGAAGGTAAGACTATCACTTTAACGTAAAAGAAAACATTCTAACCTCAAAAGCAGTCTTTTTCTCGGATGGAATATTGCTAGTACCAGTATCTAAAGCAATCTTTTTTCAGCCTTGGAGGCAGTCAAAGTCAAGAGTACCACAATGTAATGGCTATTGCTTCCATCTCGACGGAAAGAATATTCGCGTGCAAGACCCCATTATAAGTTAGTGAGTATCTTCAGATGCTGTAAACTTTTTTTAGTCTAAAAAGAAATGATATAATGTGAGTTTGACTTACCGTGTAAAATGGTAAAATGATGCAGTACGCTGGAGGACGTTTTTTATTTTTCTTGCTTCGTCCCAGCAATGCAGAGAAATTCTGTTGTGCAACACTGCCCCTGCTGGTCATTCAGTATATTCTGCAGATGGAAAAGTCCACTGTTAGTGCATTTGCCATGATTAGGAAATGAATATTATTAAACTAATGCAATACAGTCAAAAATGATTTATATAAAGCATTATTAGATCAGTAGTATGGGCTCTGTGATGGAGCGAAAAAATCAACGGCTCATAAGAAATTCAAATCTCATTCTGTGTTTTCACCCTGGAATACTTCCCTCAATTCCATGCCTCATCTGCTTCTACCCTCTACACAACTTTAGCACCTATATTACGACGTAGAGCAAAATATCTCATTGCCAGTCTAGTGACCGTGTACCTGTGTCACTGAATTTGTTTTAGGTTATGGTACAGCAGAAGTAATTAAATCATATGTTAAGTCGAAAGAGCAGGTTTTATGCTGCAGTTAACAGGAATAATGCAAATTCTGAACAACTTATTTTAACGTCTTCATTTTCACAAAATCCAAGCAGGTAACCAAGAGTGAAGTCAAGAATATTCTGATCAAGCACACGTTCTTTGAAATTTTTAAGTCTCAAACAATGCCCTGATATCTTTCATTTTCCCATCCTATTATTCAGTTGCGTATCTCGTCTACCCTGCTACCCAATTGAATTCCAAGATAAATATATCGTATTGCTAGGTAGGCCTTAACATGGTTATATCAGAAGACATCCTGCTGTAGCTTTAGAATGTCAGTGCACCACTGGACCAATTGTCCAGGGTGAAGATGACACAGTGGAGGATGAGATCAGTAATTATGCACTAGCTAATATCTGTAATTAGCAGTGCAAGGCAGATCGGAGGTGGAATGCTAAAGCACTTTCAAACATTCACTGCATTGGAGTCTTTATGAAAGGTAGTTGGAGGTACAAAAACCCCAGAGTATCCTCGACGACAAACCAATTTCAGTATCAGATTACCACATACAGAGTGCAGGGGAACAGGTTAAAGGAACTTCCTTCAGTGAGAAGGTAAGACTATCACTAACGTAAAAGAAAACATTCTAACCTCAAAAGCAGTCTTTTTCTCGGATGGAATATTGCCAGTACCAGTCTCTAAAGCAATCTTTTTTCAGCCTTGGAGGCAGTCAAAGTCAAGAGTACCACAATGTAATGGCTATTGCTTCCATCTCGACGGAAAGAATATTCACGTGCAAGACCCCATTATAAGTTAGTGAGTATCTTCAGATGCTGTAAACTTTTTTTAGTCTAAAAAGAAATGATTAATGTGAGCTTAACTTACCGTGTAAAATGGTAAAATGATGCAGTACGCTGGAGGACGTTTTTTTTTCTTGCTTCGTCCCAGCAATGCAGAGAAATTCTGTTGTGCAACACTGCCCCTGCTGGTCATTCAGTATATTCTGCAGATGGAAAAGTCCACTGTTAGTGCATTTGCCATGATTAGGAAATGAATATTATTAAACTAATGCAATACAGCCAAAAATGATTTATATAAAGCATTAATAGATCAGTAGTATGGGCTCTGTGATGGAGTTAAAAAATCAACAGCTCATAAGAGATTCAAATCTCATTCTGTGTTTTCACCCTAGAATACTTCCCTCAATCCCATGTCTCATCTGCTTCTACCATCTACAAAACTTTAGCACCTATATTATGACTTAGAGCAAAATATCTCATTGCCAGTCTAGTGACCGTGTACCTGTGTCACTGAATTTGTTTTAGGTTATGGTACAGCAGAAGTAATTAAATCATATGTTAAGTCAAAAGAGCAGGTTTTATGCTGCAGTTAACAGGAATAATGCAAATTCTGAACAACTTATTTTAACGTCTTCATTTTCACAAAATCCAAGCAGGTAACCAAGAGTGAAGTCAAGAATATTCTGATCAAGCACACGTTCTTTGAAATTTTTAAGTCTCAAACAATGCCCTGATATCTTTCATTTTCCCATCCTATTATTCAGTTGCGTATCTCGTCTACCCTGCTACCCAATTGAATTCCAAGATAAATATATCGTATTGCTAGGTAGGCCTTAAAATGGTTATATCAGAAGACCTCCTGCTGTAGCTTTAGAATGTCAGTGCACCACTGGACCAATTGTCCAGGGTGAAGATGACACAGAGGAGGATGAGATCAGTAATTATGCACTAGCTAATATCTGTAATTAGGCGTGCAAGGCAGGTCGGAGGTGGAATGCTAAAGCACTCTCAACCATTCACTGCATTGGAGTCTTTATGAAAGGTAGTTGGAGGTACAAAAACCCAGAGTATCCTCGACGACAAACCAATTTCAGTATCAGATTCCCATATACAGAGTGCAGGGGAACAGGTTAAAGGAGCTTCCTTCAGTGAGAAGGTAAGACTATCACTTTAACGTAAAAGAAAACATTCTAACCTCAAAAGCAGTCTTTTTCTCGGATGGAATATTGCTAGTACCAGTATCTAAAGCAATCTTTTTTCAGCCTTGGAGGCAGTCAAAGTCAAGAGTACCACAATGTAATTGCTATTGCTTCCATCTCGACGGAAAGAATATTCGCGTGCAAGACCCCATTATAAGTTAGTGAGTATCTTCAGATGCTGTAAACTTTTTTTAGTCTAAAAAGAAATGATATAATGTGAGCTTAACTTACCGTGTAAAATGGTAAAATGATGCAGTACGCTGGAGGACGTTTTTTTTTCCTGCTTCGTCCCAGCAATGCAGAGAAATTCTGTTGTGCAACACTGCCCCTGCTGGTCATTCAGTATATTCTGCAGATGGAAAAGTCCACTATTAGTGCATTTGCCATGATTAGGAAATGAATGTTATTAAACTAATGCAATACAGCCAAAAATGATTTATATAAAGCATTAATAGATCAGTAGTATGGGCTCTGTGATGGAGTGAAAAAATCAACAGCTCATAAGAAATTCAAATCTCATTCTGTGTTTTCACCCTAGAATACTTCCCTCAGTCCCATGCCTCATCTGCTTCTACCATCTACACAACCTTAGCACCTATATTATGACTCAGAGCAAAATATCTCATTGCCAGTCTAGTGACCGTGTACCTGTGTCACTGAATTTGTTTTAGGTTATGGTACAGCAGAAGTAATTAAATCATATGTTAAGTCAAAGGAGCAGGTTTTATGCTGCAGTTAACAGGAATAATGCAAATTCTGAACAACTTATTTTAACGTCTTCATTTTCACAAAATCCAAGCAGGTAACCAAGAGTGCAGTCAAGAATATTCTGATCAAGCACACGTTCTTTGAAATTTTTAAGTCTCAAACTATGCCCTGATATCTTTCATTTTCCCATCCTATTATTCAGTTGCGCATCTCGTCTACCCTGCTACCCAATTGAATTCAAAGATAAATATATCGTATTGCTAGGTAGGCCTTAAAATGGTTATATCAGAAGGCCTCCTGCTGTAGCTTTAGAATGTCAGTGCACCACTGGACCAATTGTCCAGGGTGAAGATGACACAGAGGAGGATGAGATCAGTAATTATGCACTAGCTAATATCTGTAATTAGGCGCGCAAGGCAGGTCGGAGGTGGAATGCTAAAGCACTCTCAACCATTCACTGCATTGGAGTCTTTATGAAAGGTAGTTGGAGGTACAAAAACCCAGAGTATCCTCGACGACAAACCAATTTCAGTATCAGATTCCCATATACAGAGTGCAGGGGAACAGGTTAAAGGAGCTTCCTTCAGTGAGAAGGTAAGACTATCACTTTAACGTAAAAGAAAACATTCTAACCTCAAAAGCAGTCTTTTTCTCGGATGGAATATTGCTAGTACCAGTATCTAAAGCAATCTTTTTTCAGCCTTGGAGGCAGTCAAAGTCAAGAGTACCACAATGTAATGGCTATTGCTTCCATCTCGACAGAAAGAATATTCGCGTGCAAGACCCCATTATAAGTTAGTGAGTATCTTCAGATGCTGTAAACTTTTTTTAGTCTAAAAAGAAATGATATAATGTGAGTTTGACTTACCGTGTAAAATGGTAAAATGATGCAGTACGCTGGAGGACGTTTTTTATTTTTCTTGCTTCGTCCCAGCAATGCAGAGAAATTCTGTTGTGCAACACTGCCCCTGCTGGTCATTCAGTATATTCTGCAGATGGAAAAGTCCACTGTTAGTGCATTTGCCATGATTAGGAAATGAATATTATTAAACTAATGCAATACAGTCAAAAATGATTTATATAAAGCATTATTAGATCAGTAGTATGGGCTCTGTGATGGAGCGAAAAAATCAACGGCTCATAAGAAATTCAAATCTCATTCTGTGTTTTCACCCTGGAATACTTCCCTCAATTCCATGCCTCATCTGCTTCTACCCTCTACACAACTTTAGCACCTATATTACGACGTAGAGCAAAATATCTCATTGCCAGTCTAGTGACCGTGTACCTGTGTCACTGAATTTGTTTTAGGTTATGGTACAGCAGAAGTAATTAAATCATATGTTAAGTCGAAAGAGCAGGTTTTATGCTGCAGTTAACAGGAATAATGCAAATTCTGAACAACTTATTTTAACGTCTTCATTTTCACAAAATCCAAGCAGGTAACCAAGAGTGAAGTCAAGAATATTCTGATCAAGCACACGTTCTTTGAAATTTTTAAGTCTCAAACAATGCCCTGATATCTTTCATTTTCCCATCCTATTATTCAGTTGCGTATCTCGTCTACCCTGCTACCCAATTGAATTCCAAGATAAATATATCGTATTGCTAGGTAGGCCTTAACATGGTTATATCAGAAGACATCCTGCTGTAGCTTTAGAATGTCAGTGCACCACTGGACCAATTGTCCAGGGTGAAGATGACACAGTGGAGGATGAGATCAGTAATTATGCACTAGCTAATATCTGTAATTAGCAGTGCAAGGCAGATCGGAGGTGGAATGCTAAAGCACTTTCAAACATTCACTGCATTGGAGTCTTTATGAAAGGTAGTTGGAGGTACAAAAACCCCAGAGTATCCTCGACGACAAACCAATTTCAGTATCAGATTACCACATACAGAGTGCAGGGGAACAGGTTAAAGGAACTTCCTTCAGTGAGAAGGTAAGACTATCACTAACGTAAAAGAAAACATTCTAACCTCAAAAGCAGTCTTTTTCTCGGATGGAATATTGCCAGTACCAGTCTCTAAAGCAATCTTTTTTCAGCCTTGGAGGCAGTCAAAGTCAAGAGTACCACAATGTAATGGCTATTGCTTCCATCTCGACGGAAAGAATATTCACGTGCAAGACCCCATTATAAGTTAGTGAGTATCTTCAGATGCTGTAAACTTTTTTTAGTCTAAAAAGAAATGATTAATGTGAGCTTAACTTACCGTGTAAAATGGTAAAATGATGCAGTACGCTGGAGGACGTTTTTTTTTCTTGCTTCGTCCCAGCAATGCAGAGAAATTCTGTTGTGCAACACTGCCCCTGCTGGTCATTCAGTATATTCTGCAGATGGAAAAGTCCACTGTTAGTGCATTTGCCATGATTAGGAAATGAATATTATTAAACTAATGCAATACAGCCAAAAATGATTTATATAAAGCATTAATAGATCAGTAGTATGGGCTCTGTGATGGAGTTAAAAAATCAACAGCTCATAAGAGATTCAAATCTCATTCTGTGTTTTCACCCTAGAATACTTCCCTCAATCCCATGTCTCATCTGCTTCTACCATCTACAAAACTTTAGCACCTATATTATGACTTAGAGCAAAATATCTCATTGCCAGTCTAGTGACCGTGTACCTGTGTCACTGAATTTGTTTTAGGTTATGGTACAGCAGAAGTAATTAAATCATATGTTAAGTCAAAAGAGCAGGTTTTATGCTGCAGTTAACAGGAATAATGCAAATTCTGAACAACTTATTTTAACGTCTTCATTTTCACAAAATCCAAGCAGGTAACCAAGAGTGAAGTCAAGAATATTCTGATCAAGCACACGTTCTTTGAAATTTTTAAGTCTCAAACAATGCCCTGATATCTTTCATTTTCCCATCCTATTATTCAGTTGCGTATCTCGTCTACCCTGCTACCCAATTGAATTCCAAGATAAATATATCGTATTGCTAGGTAGGCCTTAAAATGGTTATATCAGAAGACCTCCTGCTGTAGCTTTAGAATGTCAGTGCACCACTGGACCAATTGTCCAGGGTGAAGATGACACAGAGGAGGATGAGATCAGTAATTATGCACTAGCTAATATCTGTAATTAGGCGTGCAAGGCAGGTCGGAGGTGGAATGCTAAAGCACTCTCAACCATTCACTGCATTGGAGTCTTTATGAAAGGTAGTTGGAGGTACAAAAACCCAGAGTATCCTCGACGACAAACCAATTTCAGTATCAGATTCCCATATACAGAGTGCAGGGGAACAGGTTAAAGGAGCTTCCTTCAGTGAGAAGGTAAGACTATCACTTTAACGTAAAAGAAAACATTCTAACCTCAAAAGCAGTCTTTTTCTCGGATGGAATATTGCTAGTACCAGTATCTAAAGCAATCTTTTTTCAGCCTTGGAGGCAGTCAAAGTCAAGAGTACCACAATGTAATTGCTATTGCTTCCATCTCGACGGAAAGAATATTCGCGTGCAAGACCCCATTATAAGTTAGTGAGTATCTTCAGATGCTGTAAACTTTTTTTAGTCTAAAAAGAAATGATATAATGTGAGCTTAACTTACCGTGTAAAATGGTAAAATGATGCAGTACGCTGGAGGACGTTTTTTTTTCCTGCTTCGTCCCAGCAATGCAGAGAAATTCTGTTGTGCAACACTGCCCCTGCTGGTCATTCAGTATATTCTGCAGATGGAAAAGTCCACTATTAGTGCATTTGCCATGATTAGGAAATGAATGTTATTAAACTAATGCAATACAGCCAAAAATGATTTATATAAAGCATTAATAGATCAGTAGTATGGGCTCTGTGATGGAGTGAAAAAATCAACAGCTCATAAGAAATTCAAATCTCATTCTGTGTTTACACCCTAGAATACTTCCCTCAGTCCCATGCCTCATCTGCTTCTACCATCTACACAACCTTAGCACCTATATTATGACTCAGAGCAAAATATCTCATTGCCAGTCTAGTGACCGTGTACCTGTGTCACTGAATTTGTTTTAGGTTATGGTACAGCAGAAGTAATTAAATCATATGTTAAGTCAAAGGAGCAGGTTTTATGCTGCAGTTAACAGGAATAATGCAAATTCTGAACAACTTATTTTAACGTCTTCATTTTCACAAAATCCAAGCAGGTAACCAAGAGTGCAGTCAAGAATATTCTGATCAAGCACACGTTCTTTGAAATTTTTAAGTCTCAAACTATGCCCTGATATCTTTCATTTTCCCATCCTATTATTCAGTTGCGCATCTCGTCTACCCTGCTACCCAATTGAATTCAAAGATAAATATATCGTATTGCTAGGTAGGCCTTAAAATGGTTATATCAGAAGGCCTCCTGCTGTAGCTTTAGAATGTCAGTGCACCACTGGACCAATTGTCCAGGGTGAAGATGACACAGAGGAGGATGAGATCAGTAATTATGCACTAGCTAATATCTGTAATTAGGCGCGCAAGGCAGGTCGGAGGTGGAATGCTAAAGCACTCTCAACCATTCACTGCATTGGAGTCTTTATGAAAGGTAGTTGGAGGTACAAAAACCCAGAGTATCCTCGACGACAAACCAATTTCAGTATCAGATTCCCATATACAGAGTGCAGGGGAACAGGTTAAAGGAGCTTCCTTCAGTGAGAAGGTAAGACTATCACTTTAACGTAAAAGAAAACATTCTAACCTCAAAAGCAGTCTTTTTCTCGGATGGAATATTGCTAGTACCAGTATCTAAAGCAATCTTTTTTCAGCCTTGGAGGCAGTCAAAGTCAAGAGTACCACAATGTAATGGCTATTGCTTCCATCTCGACGGAAAGAATATTCGCGTGCAAGACCCCATTATAAGTTAGTGAGTATCTTCAGATGCTGTAAACTTTTTTTAGTCTAAAAAGAAATGATATGTGAGTTTGACTTACCGTGTAAAATGGTAAAATGATGCAGTACGCTGGAGGACGTTTTTTATTTTTCTTGCTTCGTCCCAGCAATGCAGAGAAATTCTGTTGTGCAACACTGCCCCTGCTGGTCATTCAGTATATTCTGCAGATGGAAAAGTCCACTGTTAGTGCATTTGCCATGATTAGGAAATGAATATTATTAAACTAATGCAATACAGTCAAAAATGATTTATATAAAGCATTATTAGATCAGTAGTATGGGCTCTGTGATGGAGCGAAAAAATCAACAGCTCATAAGAAATTCAAATCTCATTCTGTGTTTTCACCCTGGAATACTTCCCTCAATTCCATGCCTCATCTGCTTCTACCCTCTACACAACTTTAGCACCTATATTACGACGTAGAGCAAAATATCTCATTGCCAGTCTAGTGACCGTGTACCTGTGTCACAGAATTTGTTTTAGGTTATGGTACAGCAGAAGTAATTAAATCATATGTTAAGTCGAAAGAGCAGGTTTTTTGCTGCAGTTAACAGGAATAATGCAAATTCTGAACAACTTATTTTAACGTCTTCATTTTCACAAAATCCAAGCAGGTAACCAAGAGTGCAGTCAAGAATATTCTGATCAAGCACACGTTCTTTGAAATTTTTAAGTCTCAAACAATGCCCTGATATCTTTCATTTTCCCATCCTATTATTCAGTTGCGCATCTCGTCTACCCTGCTACCCAATTGAATTCCAAGATAAATATATCGTATTGCTAGGTAGGCCTTAAAATGGTTATATCAGAAGACCTCCTGCTGTAGCTTTAGAATGTCAGTGCACCACTGGACCAATTGTCCAGGGTGAAGATGACACAGAGGAGGATGAGATCAGTAATTATGCACTAGCTAATATCTGTAATTAGGAGTGCAAGGCAGGTCGGAGGTGGAATGCTAAAGCACTCTCAACCATTCACTGCATTGGAGTCTTTATGAAAGGTAGTTGGAGGTACAAAAACCCAGAGTATCCTCGACGACAAACCAATTTCCGTATCAGATTCCCACATACAGAGTGCAGGGGAACAGGTTAAAGGAGCTTCCTTCAGTGAGAAGGTAAGACTATCACTAACGTAAAAGAAAACATTCTAACCTCAAAAGCAGTCTTTTTCTCGGATGGAATATTGCCAGTACCAGTATCTAAAGCAATCTTTTTTCAGCCTTGGAGGCAGTCAAAGTCAAGAGTACCACAATGTAATGGCTATTGCTTCCATCTCGACGGAAAGAATATTCGCGTGCAAGACCCCATTATAAGTTAGTGAGTATCTTCAGATGCTGTAAACTTTTTTTCGTCTAAAAAGAAATGATATAATGTGAGTTTGACTTACCGTGTAAAATGGTAAAATGATGCAGTACGCTGGAGGACGTTTTTTATTTTTCTTGCTTCGTCCCAGCAATGCAGAGAAATTCTGTTGTGCAACACTGCCCCTGCTGGTCATTCAGTATATTCTGCAGATGGAAAAGTCCACTGTTAGTGCATTTGCCATGATTAGGAAATGAATATTATTAAACTAATGCAAGACAGTCAAAAATGATTTATATAAAGCATTATTAGATCAGTAGTATGGGCTCTGTGATGGAGTTAAAAAATCAACAGCTCATAAGAGATTCAAATCTCATTCTGTGTTTTCACCCTAGAATACTTCCCTCAATCCCATGTCTCATCTGCTTCTACCATCTACAAAACTTTAGCACCTATATTATGACTTAGAGCAAAATATCTCATTGCCAGTCTAGTGACCGTGTACCTGTGTCACTGAATTTGTTTTAGGTTATGGTACAGCAGAAGTAATTAAATCATATGTTAAGTCAAAAGAGCAGGTTTTATGCTGCAGTTAACAGGAATAATGCAAATTCTGAACAACTTATTTTAACGTCTTCATTTTCACAAAATCCAAGCAGGTAACCAAGAGTGAAGTCAAGAATATTCTGATCAAGCACACGTTCTTTGAAATTTTTAAGTCTCAAACAATGCCCTGATATCTTTCATTTTCCCATCCTATTATTCAGTTGCGTATCTCGTCTACCCTGCTACCCAATTGAATTCCAAGATAAATATATCGTATTGCTAGGTAGGCCTTAAAATGGTTATATCAGAAGACCTCCTGCTGTAGCTTTAGAATGTCAGTGCACCACTGGACCAATTGTCCAGGGTGAAGATGACACAGAGGAGGATGAGATCAGTAATTATGCACTAGCTAATATCTGTAATTAGGCGTGCAAGGCAGGTCGGAGGTGGAATGCTAAAGCACTCTCAACCATTCACTGCATTGGAGTCTTTATGAAAGGTAGTTGGAGGTACAAAAACCCAGAGTATCCTCGACGACAAACCAATTTCAGTATCAGATTCCCATATACAGAGTGCAGGGGAACAGGTTAAAGGAGCTTCCTTCAGTGAGAAGGTAAGACTATCACTTTAACGTAAAAGAAAACATTCTAACCTCAAAAGCAGTCTTTTTCTCGGATGGAATATTGCTAGTACCAGTATCTAAAGCAATCTTTTTTCAGCCTTGGAGGCAGTCAAAGTCAAGAGTACCACAATGTAATTGCTATTGCTTCCATCTCGACGGAAAGAATATTCGCGTGCAAGACCCCATTATAAGTTAGTGAGTATCTTCAGATGCTGTAAACTTTTTTTAGTCTAAAAAGAAATGATATAATGTGAGCTTAACTTACCGTGTAAAATGGTAAAATGATGCAGTACGCTGGAGGACGTTTTTTTTTCCTGCTTCGTCCCAGCAATGCAGAGAAATTCTGTTGTGCAACACTGCCCCTGCTGGTCATTCAGTATATTCTGCAGATGGAAAAGTCCACTATTAGTGCATTTGCCATGATTAGGAAATGAATGTTATTAAACTAATGCAATACAGCCAAAAATGATTTATATAAAGCATTAATAGATCAGTAGTATGGGCTCTGTGATGGAGTGAAAAAATCAACAGCTCATAAGAAATTCAAATCTCATTCTGTGTTTACACCCTAGAATACTTCCCTCAGTCCCATGCCTCATCTGCTTCTACCATCTACACAACCTTAGCACCTATATTATGACTCAGAGCAAAATATCTCATTGCCAGTCTAGTGACCGTGTACCTGTGTCACTGAATTTGTTTTAGGTTATGGTACAGCAGAAGTAATTAAATCATATGTTAAGTCAAAGGAGCAGGTTTTATGCTGCAGTTAACAGGAATAATGCAAATTCTGAACAACTTATTTTAACGTCTTCATTTTCACAAAATCCAAGCAGGTAACCAAGAGTGCAGTCAAGAATATTCTGATCAAGCACACGTTCTTTGAAATTTTTAAGTCTCAAACTATGCCCTGATATCTTTCATTTTCCCATCCTATTATTCAGTTGCGCATCTCGTCTACCCTGCTACCCAATTGAATTCAAAGATAAATATATCGTATTGCTAGGTAGGCCTTAAAATGGTTATATCAGAAGGCCTCCTGCTGTAGCTTTAGAATGTCAGTGCACCACTGGACCAATTGTCCAGGGTGAAGATGACACAGAGGAGGATGAGATCAGTAATTATGCACTAGCTAATATCTGTAATTAGGCGCGCAAGGCAGGTCGGAGGTGGAATGCTAAAGCACTCTCAACCATTCACTGCATTGGAGTCTTTATGAAAGGTAGTTGGAGGTACAAAAACCCAGAGTATCCTCGACGACAAACCAATTTCAGTATCAGATTCCCATATACAGAGTGCAGGGGAACAGGTTAAAGGAGCTTCCTTCAGTGAGAAGGTAAGACTATCACTTTAACGTAAAAGAAAACATTCTAACCTCAAAAGCAGTCTTTTTCTCGGATGGAATATTGCTAGTACCAGTATCTAAAGCAATCTTTTTTCAGCCTTGGAGGCAGTCAAAGTCAAGAGTACCACAATGTAATGGCTATTGCTTCCATCTCGACGGAAAGAATATTCGCGTGCAAGACCCCATTATAAGTTAGTGAGTATCTTCAGATGCTGTAAACTTTTTTTAGTCTAAAAAGAAATGATATGTGAGTTTGACTTACCGTGTAAAATGGTAAAATGATGCAGTACGCTGGAGGACGTTTTTTATTTTTCTTGCTTCGTCCCAGCAATGCAGAGAAATTCTGTTGTGCAACACTGCCCCTGCTGGTCATTCAGTATATTCTGCAGATGGAAAAGTCCACTGTTAGTGCATTTGCCATGATTAGGAAATGAATATTATTAAACTAATGCAATACAGTCAAAAATGATTTATATAAAGCATTATTAGATCAGTAGTATGGGCTCTGTGATGGAGCGAAAAAATCAACAGCTCATAAGAAATTCAAATCTCATTCTGTGTTTTCACCCTGGAATACTTCCCTCAATTCCATGCCTCATCTGCTTCTACCCTCTACACAACTTTAGCACCTATATTACGACGTAGAGCAAAATATCTCATTGCCAGTCTAGTGACCGTGTACCTGTGTCACAGAATTTGTTTTAGGTTATGGTACAGCAGAAGTAATTAAATCATATGTTAAGTCGAAAGAGCAGGTTTTTTGCTGCAGTTAACAGGAATAATGCAAATTCTGAACAACTT
The DNA here is from genome assembly GCF_964204655.1 of Triturus cristatus. Lineage (NCBI taxonomy): Eukaryota > Metazoa > Chordata > Amphibia > Caudata > Salamandridae > Triturus > Triturus cristatus. The sequence goes on from NC_140593.1 coordinate 660,204,970, forward strand.
ATTTTAACGTCTTCATTTTCACAAAATCCAAGCAGGTAACCAAGAGTGCAGTCAAGAATATTCTGATCAAGCACACGTTCTTTGAAATTTTTAAGTCTCAAACAATGCCCTGATATCTTTCATTTTCCCATCCTATTATTCAGTTGCGCATCTCGTCTACCCTGCTACCCAATTGAATTCCAAGATAAATATATCGTATTGCTAGGTAGGCCTTAAAATGGTTATATCAGAAGACCTCCTGCTGTAGCTTTAGAATGTCAGTGCACCACTGGACCAATTGTCCAGGGTGAAGATGACACAGAGGAGGATGAGATCAGTAATTATGCACTAGCTAATATCTGTAATTAGGAGTGCAAGGCAGGTCGGAGGTGGAATGCTAAAGCACTCTCAACCATTCACTGCATTGGAGTCTTTATGAAAGGTAGTTGGAGGTACAAAAACCCAGAGTATCCTCGACGACAAACCAATTTCCGTATCAGATTCCCACATACAGAGTGCAGGGGAACAGGTTAAAGGAGCTTCCTTCAGTGAGAAGGTAAGACTATCACTAACGTAAAAGAAAACATTCTAACCTCAAAAGCAGTCTTTTTCTCGGATGGAATATTGCCAGTACCAGTATCTAAAGCAATCTTTTTTCAGCCTTGGAGGCAGTCAAAGTCAAGAGTACCACAATGTAATGGCTATTGCTTCCATCTCGACGGAAAGAATATTCGCGTGCAAGACCCCATTATAAGTTAGTGAGTATCTTCAGATGCTGTAAACTTTTTTTCGTCTAAAAAGAAATGATATAATGTGAGTTTGACTTACCGTGTAAAATGGTAAAATGATGCAGTACGCTGGAGGACGTTTTTTATTTTTCTTGCTTCGTCCCAGCAATGCAGAGAAATTCTGTTGTGCAACACTGCCCCTGCTGGTCATTCAGTATATTCTGCAGATGGAAAAGTCCACTGTTAGTGCATTTGCCATGATTAGGAAATGAATATTATTAAACTAATGCAAGACAGTCAAAAATGATTTATATAAAGCATTATTAGATCAGTAGTATGGGCTCTGTGATGGAGCGAAAAAATCAACGGCTCATAAGAAATTCAAATCTCATTCTGTATTTTCACCCTAGAATACTTCCCTCAATCCCATGCCTCATCTGCTTCTACCATCTACACAACTTTAGCACCTATATTATGACTCAGAGCAAAATATCTCATTGCCAGTCTAGTGACCGTGTACCTGTGTCACTGAATTTGTTTTAGGTTATGGTACAGCAGAAGTAATTAAATCATATTTTAAGTCAAAAGAGCAGGTTTTATGCTGCAGTTAACAGGAATAATGCAAATTCTGAACAACTTATTTTAACGTCTTCATTTTCACAAAATCCAAGCAGGTAACCAAGAGTGCAGTCAAGAATATTCTGATCAAGCACACGTTCTTTGAAATTTTTAAGTCTCAAACAATGCCCTGATATCTTTCATTTTCCCATCCTATTATTCAGTTGCGTATCTCGTCTACCCTGCTACCCAATTGAATTCCAAGATAAATATATCGTATATCCAGGTAGGCCTTAAAATGGTTATATCAGAAGACCTCCTGCTGTAGCTTTAGAATGTCAGTGCACCACTGGACCAATTGTCCAGGGTGAAGATGACACAGAGGAGGATGAGATCAGTAATTATGCACTAGCTAATATCTGTAATTAGGCGTGCAAGGCAGGTCGGAGGTGGAATGCTAAAGCACTCTCAACCATTCACTGCATTGGAGTCTTTATGAAAGGTAGTTGGAGGTACAAAAACCCAGAGTATCCTCGACGACAAACCAATTTCAGTATCAGATTCCCATATACAGAGTGCAGGGGAACAGGTTAAAGGAGCTTCCTTCAGTGAGAAGGTAAGACTATCACTTTAACGTAAAAGAAAACATTCTAACCTCAAAAGCAGTCTTTTTCTCGGATGGAATATTGCTAGTACCAGTATCTAAAGCAATCTTTTTTCAGCCTTGGAGGCAGTCAAAGTCAAGAGTACCACAATGTAATTGCTATTGCTTCCATCTCGACGGAAAGAATATTCGCGTGCAAGACCCCATTATAAGTTAGTGAGTATCTTCAGATGCTGTAAACTTTTTTTAGTCTAAAAAGAAATGATATAATGTGAGCTTAACTTACCGTGTAAAATGGTAAAATGATGCAGTACGCTGGAGGACGTTTTTTTTTCCTGCTTCGTCCCAGCAATGCAGAGAAATTCTGTTGTGCAACACTGCCCCTGCTGGTCATTCAGTATATTCTGCAGATGGAAAAGTCCACTATTAGTGCATTTGCCATGATTAGGAAATGAATGTTATTAAACTAATGCAATACAGCCAAAAATGATTTATATAAAGCATTAATAGATCAGTAGTATGGGCTCTGTGATGGAGTGAAAAAATCAACAGCTCATAAGAAATTCAAATCTCATTCTGTGTTTACACCCTAGAATACTTCCCTCAGTCCCATGCCTCATCTGCTTCTACCATCTACACAACCTTAGCACCTATATTATGACTCAGAGCAAAATATCTCATTGCCAGTCTAGTGACCGTGTACCTGTGTCACTGAATTTGTTTTAGGTTATGGTACAGCAGAAGTAATTAAATCATATGTTAAGTCAAAGGAGCAGGTTTTATGCTGCAGTTAACAGGAATAATGCAAATTCTGAACAACTTATTTTAACGTCTTCATTTTCACAAAATCCAAGCAGGTAACCAAGAGTGCAGTCAAGAATATTCTGATCAAGCACACGTTCTTTGAAATTTTTAAGTCTCAAACTATGCCCTGATATCTTTCATTTTCCCATCCTATTATTCAGTTGCGCATCTCGTCTACCCTGCTACCCAATTGAATTCAAAGATAAATATATCGTATTGCTAGGTAGGCCTTAAAATGGTTATATCAGAAGGCCTCCTGCTGTAGCTTTAGAATGTCAGTGCACCACTGGACCAATTGTCCAGGGTGAAGATGACACAGAGGAGGATGAGATCAGTAATTATGCACTAGCTAATATCTGTAATTAGGCGCGCAAGGCAGGTCGGAGGTGGAATGCTAAAGCACTCTCAACCATTCACTGCATTGGAGTCTTTATGAAAGGTAGTTGGAGGTACAAAAACCCAGAGTATCCTCGACGACAAACCAATTTCAGTATCAGATTCCCATATACAGAGTGCAGGGGAACAGGTTAAAGGAGCTTCCTTCAGTGAGAAGGTAAGACTATCACTTTAACGTAAAAGAAAACATTCTAACCTCAAAAGCAGTCTTTTTCTCGGATGGAATATTGCTAGTACCAGTATCTAAAGCAATCTTTTTTCAGCCTTGGAGGCAGTCAAAGTCAAGAGTACCACAATGTAATGGCTATTGCTTCCATCTCGACGGAAAGAATATTCGCGTGCAAGACCCCATTATAAGTTAGTGAGTATCTTCAGATGCTGTAAACTTTTTTTAGTCTAAAAAGAAATGATATGTGAGTTTGACTTACCGTGTAAAATGGTAAAATGATGCAGTACGCTGGAGGACGTTTTTTATTTTTCTTGCTTCGTCCCAGCAATGCAGAGAAATTCTGTTGTGCAACACTGCCCCTGCTGGTCATTCAGTATATTCTGCAGATGGAAAAGTCCACTGTTAGTGCATTTGCCATGATTAGGAAATGAATATTATTAAACTAATGCAATACAGTCAAAAATGATTTATATAAAGCATTATTAGATCAGTAGTATGGGCTCTGTGATGGAGCGAAAAAATCAACAGCTCATAAGAAATTCAAATCTCATTCTGTGTTTTCACCCTGGAATACTTCCCTCAATTCCATGCCTCATCTGCTTCTACCCTCTACACAACTTTAGCACCTATATTACGACGTAGAGCAAAATATCTCATTGCCAGTCTAGTGACCGTGTACCTGTGTCACAGAATTTGTTTTAGGTTATGGTACAGCAGAAGTAATTAAATCATATGTTAAGTCGAAAGAGCAGGTTTTTTGCTGCAGTTAACAGGAATAATGCAAATTCTGAACAACTTATTTTAACGTCTTCATTTTCACAAAATCCAAGCAGGTAACCAAGAGTGCAGTCAAGAATATTCTGATCAAGCACACGTTCTTTGAAATTTTTAAGTCTCAAACAATGCCCTGATATCTTTCATTTTCCCATCCTATTATTCAGTTGCGCATCTCGTCTACCCTGCTACCCAATTGAATTCCAAGATAAATATATCGTATTGCTAGGTAGGCCTTAAAATGGTTATATCAGAAGACCTCCTGCTGTAGCTTTAGAATGTCAGTGCACCACTGGACCAATTGTCCAGGGTGAAGATGACACAGAGGAGGATGAGATCAGTAATTATGCACTAGCTAATATCTGTAATTAGGAGTGCAAGGCAGGTCGGAGGTGGAATGCTAAAGCACTCTCAACCATTCACTGCATTGGAGTCTTTATGAAAGGTAGTTGGAGGTACAAAAACCCAGAGTATCCTCGACGACAAACCAATTTCCGTATCAGATTCCCACATACAGAGTGCAGGGGAACAGGTTAAAGGAGCTTCCTTCAGTGAGAAGGTAAGACTATCACTAACGTAAAAGAAAACATTCTAACCTCAAAAGCAGTCTTTTTCTCGGATGGAATATTGCCAGTACCAGTATCTAAAGCAATCTTTTTTCAGCCTTGGAGGCAGTCAAAGTCAAGAGTACCACAATGTAATGGCTATTGCTTCCATCTCGACGGAAAGAATATTCGCGTGCAAGACCCCATTATAAGTTAGTGAGTATCTTCAGATGCTGTAAACTTTTTTTCGTCTAAAAAGAAATGATATAATGTGAGTTTGACTTACCGTGTAAAATGGTAAAATGATGCAGTACGCTGGAGGACGTTTTTTATTTTTCTTGCTTCGTCCCAGCAATGCAGAGAAATTCTGTTGTGCAACACTGCCCCTGCTGGTCATTCAGTATATTCTGCAGATGGAAAAGTCCACTGTTAGTGCATTTGCCATGATTAGGAAATGAATATTATTAAACTAATGCAAGACAGTCAAAAATGATTTATATAAAGCATTATTAGATCAGTAGTATGGGCTCTGTGATGGAGCGAAAAAATCAACGGCTCATAAGAAATTCAAATCTCATTCTGTATTTTCACCCTAGAATACTTCCCTCAATCCCATGCCTCATCTGCTTCTACCATCTACACAACTTTAGCACCTATATTATGACTCAGAGCAAAATATCTCATTGCCAGTCTAGTGACCGTGTACCTGTGTCACTGAATTTGTTTTAGGTTATGGTACAGCAGAAGTAATTAAATCATATTTTAAGTCAAAAGAGCAGGTTTTATGCTGCAGTTAACAGGAATAATGCAAATTCTGAACAACTTATTTTAACGTCTTCATTTTCACAAAATCCAAGCAGGTAACCAAGAGTGCAGTCAAGAATATTCTGATCAAGCACACGTTCTTTGAAATTTTTAAGTCTCAAACAATGCCCTGATATCTTTCATTTTCCCATCCTATTATTCAGTTGCGTATCTCGTCTACCCTGCTACCCAATTGAATTCCAAGATAAATATATCGTATATCCAGGTAGGCCTTAAAATGGTTATATCAGAAGACCTCCTGCTGTAGCTTTAGAATGTCAGTGCACCACTGGACCAATTGTCCAGGGTGAAGATGACACAGAGGAGGATGAGATCAGTAACTATGCACTAGCTAATATCTGTAATTAGGCGTGCAAGGCAGGTCGGAGGTGGAATGCTAAAGCACTCTCAACCATTCACTGCATTGGAGTCTTTATGAAAGGTAGTTGGAGGTACAAAAACCCAGAGTATCCTCGACGACAAACCAATTTCAGTATCAGATTCCCATATACAGAGTGCAGGGGAACAGGTTAAAGGAGCTTCCTTCAGTGAGAAGGTAAGACTATCACTTTAACGTAAAAGAAAACATTCTAACCTCAAAAGCAGTCTTTTTCTCGGATGGAATATTGCTAGTACCAGTATCTAAAGCAATCTTTTTTCAGCCTTGGAGGCAGTCAAAGTCAAGAGTACCACAATGTAATGGCTATTGCTTCCATCTCGACGGAAAGAATATTCGCGTGCAAGACCCCATTATAAGTTAGTGAGTATCTTCAGATGCTGTAAACTTTTTTTAGTCTAAAAAGAAATGATATAATGTGAGTTTGACTTACCGTGTAAAATGGTAAAATGATGCAGTACGCTGGAGGACGTTTTTTATTTTTCTTGCTTCGTCCCAGCAATGCAGAGAAATTCTGTTGTGCAACACTGCCCCTGCTGGTCATTCAGTATATTCTGCAGATGGAAAAGTCCACTGTTAGTGCATTTGCCATGATTAGGAAATGAATATTATTAAACTAATGCAATACAGTCAAAAATGATTTATATAAAGCATTATAAGATCAGTAGTATGGGCTCTGTGATGGAGCGAAAAAATCAACGGCTCATAAGAAATTCAAATCTCATTCTGTGTTTCACCCTGGAATACTTCCCTCAATTCCATGCCTCATCTGCTTCTACCCTCTACACAAATTTAGCACCTATATTACGACGTAGAGCAAAATATCTCATTGCCAGTCTAGTGACCGTGTACCTGTGTCACTGAATTTGTTTTAGGTTATGGTACAGCAGAAGTAATTAAATCATATGTTAAGTCGAAAGAGCAGGTTTTTTGCTGCAGTTAACAGGAATAATGCAAATTCTGAACAACTTATTTTAACGTCTTCATTTTCACAAAATCCAAGCAGGTAACCAAGAGTGAAGTCAAGAATATTCTGATCAAGCACACGTTCTTTGAAATTTTTAAGTCTCAAACAATGCCCTGATATCTTTCATTTTCCCATCCTATTACTCAGTTGCGCATCTCGTCTACCCTGCTACCCAATTGAATTCCAAGATAAATATATCGTATTGCTAGGTAGGCCTTAAAATGGTTATATCAGAAGACCTCCTGCTGTAGCTTTAGAATGTCAGTGCACCACTGGACCAATTGTCCAGGGTGAAGATGACACAGAGGAGGATGAGATCAGTAATTATGCACTAGCTAATATCTGTAATTAGGCGTGCAAGGCAGGTCGGAGGTGGAATGCTAAAGCACTCTCAACCATTCACTGCATTGGAGTCTTTATGAAAGGTAGTTGGAGGTACAAAAACCCATTGTATGCTCGACGACAAACCAATTTCAGTATCAGATTCCCATATACAGAGTGCAGGGGAACAGGTTAAAGGAGCTTCTTTAGTGAGAAGGTAAGACTATCACTTTAACGTAAAAGAAAACATTCTAACCTCAAAAGCAGTCTTTTTCTCGGATGGAATATTGCTAGTACCAGTATCTAAAGCAATCTTTTTTCAGCCTTGGAGGCAGTCAAAGTCAAGAGTACCACAATGTATTTGCTATTGCTTCCATCTCGACGGAAAGAATATTCGCGTGCAAGACCCCATTATAAGTTAGTGAGTATCATCAGATGCTGTAAACTTTTTTTAGTCTAAAAAGAAATGATATAATGTGAGTTTGACTTACCGTGTAAAATGGTAAAATGATGCAGTACGCTGGAGGACGTTTTTTATTTTTCTTGCTTCGTCCCAGCAATGCAGAGAAATTCTGTTGTGCAACACTGCCCCTGCTGGTCATTCAGTATATTCTGCAGATGGAAAAGTCCACTGTTAGTGCATTTGCCATGATTAGGAAATGAATATTATTAAACTAATGCAATACAGTCAAAAATGATTTATATAAAGCATTATTAGATCAGTAGTATGGGCTCTGTGATGGAGCGAACACATCAACGGCTCATAAGAAATTCAAATCTCATTCTGTGTTTTCACCCTAGAATACTTCCCTCAATCCTATGCCTCATCTGCTTCTACCATCTACACAACTTTAGCACCTATATTATGACTCAGAGCAAAATATCTCATTGCCAGTCTAGTGACCGTGTACCTGTGACACTGAATTTGTTTTAGGTTATGGTACAGCAGAAGTAATTAAATCATATGTTAAGTCAAAAGAGCAGGTTTTATGCTGCAGTTAACAGGAATAATGCAAATTCTGAACAACTTATTTTAACGTCTTCATTTTCACAAAATCCAAGCAGGTAACCAAGAGTGCAGTCAAGAATATTCTGATCAAGCACACGTTCTTTGAAATTTTTAAGTCTCAAACAATGCCCTGATATCTTTCATTTTCCCATCCTATTATTCAGTTGCGCATCTCGTCTACCCTGCTACCCAATTGAATTCCAAGATAAATATATCGTATTGCTAGGTAGGCCTTAAAATGGTTATATCAGAAGACCTCCTGCTGTAGCTTTAGAATGTCAGTGCACCACTGGACCAATTGTCCAGGGTGAAGATGACACAGAGGAGGATGAGATCAGTAATTATGCACTAGCTAATATCTGTAATTAGGCGTGCAAGGCAGGTCGGAGGTGGAATGCTAAAGCACTCTCAACCATTCACTGCATTGGAGTCTTTATGAAAGGTAGTTGGAGGTACAAAAACCCAGAGTATCCTCGACGACAAACCAATTTCAGTATCAGATTCCCATATACAGAGTGCAGGGGAACAGGTTAAAGGAGCTTCCTTCAGTGAGAAGGTAAGACTATCACTTTAACGTAAAAGAAAACATTCTAACCTCAAAAGCAGTCTTTTTCTCGGATGGAATATTGCTAGTACCAGTATCTAAAGCAATCTTTTTTCAGCCTTGGAGGCAGTCAAAGTCAAGAGTACCACAATGTAATGGCTATTGCTTCCATCTCGACGGAAAGAATATTCGCGTGCAAGACCCCATTATAAGTTAGTGAGTATCTTCAGATGCTGTAAACTTTTTTTAGTCTAAAAAGAAATGATATAATGTGAGTTTGACTTACCGTGTAAAATGGTAAAATGATGCAGTACGCTGGAGGACGTTTTTTATTTTTCTTGCTTCGTCCCAGCAATGCAGAGAAATTCTGTTGTGCAACACTGCCCCTGCTGGTCATTCAGTATATTCTGCAGATGGAAAAGTCCACTGTTAGTGCATTTGCCATGATTAGGAAATGAATATTATTAAACTAATGCAATACAGTCAAAAATGATTTATATAAAGCATTATTAGATCAGTAGTATGGGCTCTGTGATGGAGCGAAAAAATCAACGGCTCATAAGAAATTCAAATCTCATTCTGTGTTTCACCCTGGAATACTTCCCTCAATTCCATGCCTCATCTGCTTCTACCCTCTACACAAATTTAGCACCTATATTACGACGTAGAGCAAAATATCTCATTGCCAGTCTAGTGACCGTGTACCTGTGTCACTGAATTTGTTTTAGGTTATGGTACAGCAGAAGTAATTAAATCATATGTTAAGTCGAAAGAGCAGGTTTTTTGCTGCAGTTAACAGGAATAATGCAAATTCTGAACAACTTATTTTAACGTCTTCATTTTCACAAAATCCAAGCAGGTAACCAAGAGTGAAGTCAAGAATATTCTGATCAAGCACACGTTCTTTGAAATTTTTAAGTCTCAAACAATGCCCTGATATCTTTCATTTTCCCATCCTATTACTCAGTTGCGCATCTCGTCTACCCTGCTACCCAATTGAATTCCAAGATAAATATATCGTATTGCTAGGTAGGCCTTAAAATGGTTATATCAGAAGACCTCCTGCTGTAGCTTTAGAATGTCAGTGCACCACTGGACCAATTGTCCAGGGTGAAGATGACACAGAGGAGGATGAGATCAGTAATTATGCACTAGCTAATATCTGTAATTAGGCGTGCAAGGCAGGTCGGAGGTGGAATGCTAAAGCACTCTCAACCATTCACTGCATTGGAGTCTTTATGAAAGGTAGTTGGAGGTACAAAAACCCAGAGTATGCTCGACGACAAACCAATTTCAGTATCAGATTCCCATATACAGAGTGCAGGGGAACAGGTTAAAGGAGCTTCTTTAGTGAGAAGGTAAGACTATCACTTTAACGTAAAAGAAAACATTCTAACCTCAAAAGCAGTCTTTTTCTCGGATGGAATATTGCTAGTACCAGTATCTAAAGCAATCTTTTTTCAGCCTTGGAGGCAGTCAAAGTCAAGAGTACCACAATGTATTTGCTATTGCTTCCATCTCGACGGAAAGAATATTCGCGTGCAAGACCCCATTATAAGTTAGTGAGTATCATCAGATGCTGTAAACTTTTTTTAGTCTAAAAAGAAATGATATAATGTGAGTTTGACTTACCGTGTAAAATGGTAAAATGATGCAGTACGCTGGAGGACGTTTTTTATTTTTCTTGCTTCGTCCCAGCAATGCAGAGAAATTCTGTTGTGCAACACTGCCCCTGCTGGTCATTCAGTATATTCTGCAGATGGAAAAGTCCACTGTTAGTGCATTTGCCATGATTAGGAAATGAATATTATTAAACTAATGCAATACAGTCAAAAATGATTTATATAAAGCATTATTAGATCAGTAGTATGGGCTCTGTGATGGAGCGAACACATCAACGGCTCATAAGAAATTCAAATCTCATTCTGTGTTTTCACCCTAGAATACTTCCCTCAATCCTATGCCTCATCTGCTTCTACCATCTACACAACTTTAGCACCTATATTATGACTCAGAGCAAAATATCTCATTGCCAGTCTAGTGACCGTGTACCTGTGACACTGAATTTGTTTTAGGTTATGGTACAGCAGAAGTAATTAAATCATATGTTAAGTCAAAAGAGCAGGTTTTATGCTGCAGTTAACAGGAATAATGCAAATTCTGAACAACTTATTTTAACGTCTTCATTTTCACAAAATCCAAGCAGGTAACCAAGAGTGCAGTCAAGAATATTCTGATCAAGCACACGTTCTTTGAAATTTTTAAGTCTCAAACAATGCCCTGATATCTTTCATTTTCCCATCCTATTATTCAGTTGCGCATCTCGTCTACCCTGCTACCCAATTGAATTCCAAGATAAATATATCGTATTGCTAGGTAGGCCTTAAAATGGTTATATCAGAAGACCTCCTGCTGTAGCTTTAGAATGTCAGTGCACCACTGGACCAATTGTCCAGGGTGAAGATGACACAGAGGAGGATGAGATCAGTAATTATGCACTAGCTAATATCTGTAATTAGGCGTGCAAGGCAGGTCGGAGGTGGAATGCTAAAGCACTCTCAACCATTCACTGCATTGGAGTCTTTATGAAAGGTAGTTGGAGGTACAAAAACCCAGAGTATCCTCGACGACAAACCAATTTCAGTATCAGATTCCCATATACAGAGTGCAGGGGAACAGGTTAAAGGAGCTTCCTTCAGTGAGAAGGTAAGACTATCACTTTAACGTAAAAGAAAACATTCTAACCTCAAAAGCAGTCTTTTTCTCGGATGGAATATTGCTAGTACCAGTATCTAAAGCAATCTTTTTTCAGCCTTGGAGGCAGTCAAAGTCAAGAGTACCACAATGTAATGGCTATTGCTTCCATCTCGACGGAAAGAATATTCGCGTGCAAGACCCCATTATAAGTTAGTGAGTATCTTCAGATGCTGTAAACTTTTTTTAGTCTAAAAAGAAATGATATAATGTGAGTTTGACTTACCGTGTAAAATGGTAAAATGATGCAGTACGCTGGAGGACGTTTTTTATTTTTCTTGCTTCGTCCCAGCAATGCAGAGAAATTCTGTTGTGCAACACTGCCCCTGCTGGTCATTCAGTATATTCTGCAGATGGAAAAGTCCACTGTTAGTGCATTTGCCATGATTAGGAAATGAATATTATTAAACTAATGCAATACAGTCAAAAATGATTTATATAAAGCATTATTAGATCAGTAGTATGGGCTCTGTGATGGAGCGAAAAAATCAACGGCTCATAAGAAATTCAAATCTCATTCTGTGTTTCACCCTGGAATACTTCCCTCAATTCCATGCCTCATCTGCTTCTACCCTCTACACAAATTTAGCACCTATATTACGACGTAGAGCAAAATATCTCATTGCCAGTCTAGTGACCGTGTACCTGTGTCACTGAATTTGTTTTAGGTTATGGTACAGCAGAAGTAATTAAATCATATGTTAAGTCGAAAGAGCAGGTTTTTTGCTGCAGTTAACAGGAATAATGCAAATTCTGAACAACTTATTTTAACGTCTTCATTTTCACAAAATCCAAGCAGGTAACCAAGAGTGAAGTCAAGAATATTCTGATCAAGCACACGTTCTTTGAAATTTTTAAGTCTCAAACAATGCCCTGATATCTTTCATTTTCCCATCCTATTACTCAGTTGCGCATCTCGTCTACCCTGCTACCCAATTGAATTCCAAGATAAATATATCGTATTGCTAGGTAGGCCTTAAAATGGTTATATCAGAAGACCTCCTGCTGTAGCTTTAGAATGTCAGTGCACCACTGGACCAATTGTCCAGGGTGAAGATGACACAGAGGAGGATGAGATCAGTAATTATGCACTAGCTAATATCTGTAATTAGGCGTGCAAGGCAGGTCGGAGGTGGAATGCTAAAGCACTCTCAACCATTCACTGCATTGGAGTCTTTATGAAAGGTAGTTGGAGGTACAAAAACCCAGAGTATGCTCGACGACAAACCAATTTCAGTATCAGATTCCCATATACAGAGTGCAGGGGAACAGGTTAAAGGAGCTTCTTTAGTGAGAAGGTAAGACTATCACTTTAACGTAAAAGAAAACATTCTAACCTCAAAAGCAGTCTTTTTCTCGGATGGAATATTGCTAGTACCAGTATCTAAAGCAATCTTTTTTCAGCCTTGGAGGCAGTCAAAGTCAAGAGTACCACAATGTATTTGCTATTGCTTCCATCTCGACGGAAAGAATATTCGCGTGCAAGACCCCATTATAAGTTAGTGAGTATCATCAGATGCTGTAAACTTTTTTTAGTCTAAAAAGAAATGATATAATGTGAGTTTGACTTACCGTGTAAAATGGTAAAATGATGCAGTACGCTGGAGGACGTTTTTTATTTTTCTTGCTTCGTCCCAGCAATGCAGAGAAATTCTGTTGTGCAACACTGCCCCTGCTGGTCATTCAGTATATTCTGCAGATGGAAAAGTCCACTGTTAGTGCATTTGCCATGATTAGGAAATGAATATTATTAAACTAATGCAATACAGTCAAAAATGATTTATATAAAGCATTATTAGATCAGTAGTATGGGCTCTGTGATGGAGCGAACACATCAACGGCTCATAAGAAATTCAAATCTCATTCTGTGTTTTCACCCTAGAATACTTCCCTCAATCCTATGCCTCATCTGCTTCTACCATCTACACAACTTTAGCACCTATATTATGACTCAGAGCAAAATATCTCATTGCCAGTCTAGTGACCGTGTACCTGTGACACTGAATTTGTTTTAGGTTATGGTACAGCAGAAGTAATTAAATCATATGTTAAGTCAAAAGAGCAGGTTTTATGCTGCAGTTAACAGGAATAATGCAAATTCTGAACAACTTATTTTAACGTCTTCATTTTCACAAAATCCAAGCAGGTAACCAAGAGTGCAGTCAAGAATATTCTGATCAAGCACACGTTCTTTGAAATTTTTAAGTCTCAAACAATGCCCTGATATCTTTCATTTTCCCATCCTATTATTCAGTTGCGCATCTCGTCTACCCTGCTACCCAATTGAATTCCAAGATAAATATATCGTATTGCTAGGTAGGCCTTAAAATGGTTATATCAGAAGACCTCCTGCTGTAGCTTTAGAATGTCAGTGCACCACTGGACCAATTGTCCAGGGTGAAGATGACACAGAGGAGGATGAGATCAGTAATTATGCACTAGCTAATATCTGTAATTAGGCGTGCAAGGCAGGTCGGAGGTGGAATGCTAAAGCACTCTCAACCATTCACTGCATTGGAGTCTTTATGAAAGGTAGTTGGAGGTACAAAAACCCAGAGTATCCTCCACGACAAACCAATTTCAGTATCAGATTCCCATATACAGAGTGCAGGGGAACAGGTTAAAGGAGCTTCCTTCAGTGAGAAGGTAAGACTATCACTTTAACGTAAAAGAAAACATTCTAACCTCAAAAGCAGTCTTTTTCTCGGATGGAATATTGCTAGTACCAGTATCTAAAGCAATCTTTTTTCAGCCTTGGAGGCAGTCAAAGTCAAGAGTACCACAATGTAATGGCTATTGCTTCCATCTCGACGGAAAGAATATTCGCGTGCAAGACCCCATTATAAGTTAGTGAGTATCTTCAGATGCTGTAAACTTTTTTTAGTCTAAAAAGAAATGATATAATGTGAGTTTGACTTACCGTGTAAAATGGTAAAATGATGCAGTACGCTGGAGGACGTTTTTTATTTTTCTTGCTTCGTCCCAGCAATGCAGAGAAATTCTGTTGTGCAACACTGCCCCTGCTGGTCATTCAGTATATTCTGCAGATGGAAAAGTCCACTGTTAGTGCATTTGCCATGATTGGGAAATGAATATTATTAAACTAATGCAATACAGTCAAAAATGATTCATATAAAGCATTATTAGATCAGTAGTATGGGCTCTGTGATGGAGCGAAAAAATCAACGGCTCATAAGAAATTCAAATCTCATTCTGTGTTTTCACCCTGGAATACTTCCCTCAATTCCATGCCTCATCTGCTTCTACCCTCTACACAACTTTAGCACCTATATTACGACGTAGAGCAAAATATCTCATTGCCAGTCTAGTGACCGTGTACCTGTGTCACTGAATTTGTTTTAGGTTATGGTACAGCAGAAGTAATTAAATCATATGTTAAGTCGAAAGAGCAGGTTTTTTGCTGCAGTTAACAGGAATAATGCAAATTCTGAACAACTTATTTTAACGTCTTCATTTTCACAAAATCCAAGCAGGTAACCAAGAGTGAAGTCAAGAATATTCTGATCAAGCACACGTTCTTTGAAATTTTTAAGTCTCAAACAATGCCCTGATATCTTTCATTTTCCCATCCTATTATTCAGTTGCGTATCTCGTCTACCCTGCTACCCAATTGAATTCCAAGATAAATAGATCGTATTGCTAGGTAGGCCTTAAAATGGTTATATCAGAAGACATCCTGCTGTAGCTTTAGAATGTCAGTGCACCACTGGACCAATTGTCCAGGGTGAAGATGACACAGTGGAGGATGAGATCAGTAATTATGCACTAGCTAATATCTGTAATTAGCCGTGCAAGGCAGATCGGAGGTGGAATGCTAAAGCACTTTCAACCATTCACTGCATTGGAGTCTTTATGAAAGGTAGTTGGAGGTACAAAAACCCAGAGTATCCTCGACGACAAACCAATTTCAGTATCAGATTCCCACATACAGAGTGCAGGGGAACAGGTTAAAGGAGCTTCCTTCAGAGAGAAGGTAAGACTATCACTAACGTAAAAGAAAACATTCTAACCTCAAAAGCAGTCTTTTTCTCGGATGGAATATTGCTAGTACCAGTATCTAAAGCAATCTTTTTTCAGCCTTGGAGGCAGTCAAAGTCAAGAGTACCACAATGTAATGGCTATTGCTTCCATCTCGACGGAAAGAATATTCGCGTGCAAGACCCCATTATAAGTTAGTGAATATCTTCAGATGCTGTAAACTTTTTTTAGTCTAAAAAGAAATGATATAATGTGAGTTTGACTTACCGTGTAAAATGGTAAAATGATGCAGTACGCTGGAGGACGTTTTTTATTTTTCTTGCTTCGTCCCAGCAATGCAGAGAAATTCTGTTGTGCAACACTGCCCCTGCTGGTCATTCAGTATATTCTGCAGATGGAAAAGTCCACTGTTAGTGCATTTGCCATGATTAGGAAATGAATATTATTAAACTAATGCAAGACAGTCAAAAAAGATTTATATAAAGCATTATTAGATCAGTAGTATGGGCTCTGTGATGGAGCGAAAAAATCAACGGCTCATAAGAAATTCAAATCTCATTCTGTGTTTTCACCCTAGAATACTTCCCTCAATCCCATGCCTCATCTGCTTCTATCATCTACACAACTTTAGCACCTATATTATGACTCAGAGCAAAATATCTCATTGCCAGTCTAGTGACCGTGTACCTGTGTCACTGAATTTGTTTTAGGTTATGGTACAGCAGAAGTAATTAAATCATATTTTAAGTCAAAAGAGCAGGTTTTATGCTGCAGTTAACAGGAATAATGCAAATTCTGAACAACTTATTTTAACGTCTTCATTTTCACAAAATCCAAGCAGGTAACCAAGAGTGCAGTCAAGAATATTCTGATCAAGCACACGTTCTTTGAAATTTTTAAGTCTCAAACAATGCCCTGATATCTTTCATTTTCCCATCCTATTATTCAGTTGCGCATCTCGTCTACCCTGCTACCCAATTGAATTCCAAGATAAATATATCGTATTGCTAGGTAGGCCTTAAAATGGTTATATCAGAAGACCTCCTGCTGTAGCTTTAGAATGTCAGTGCACCACTGGACCAATTGTCCAGGGTGAAGATGACACAGAGGAGGATGAGATCAGTAATTATGCACTAGCTAATATCTGTAATTAGGCGTGCAAGGCAGGTCGGAGGTGGAATGCTAAAGCACTCTCAACCATTCACTGCATTGGAGTCTTTATGAAAGGTAGTTGGAGGTACAAAAACCCAGAGTATCCTCGACGACAAACCAATTTCAGTATCAGATTCCCATATACAGAGTGCAGGGGAACAGGTTAAAGGAGCTTCCTTCAGTGAGAAGGTAAGACTATCACTTTAACGTAAAAGAAAACATTCTAACCTCAAAAGCAGTCTTTTTCTCGGATGGAATATTGCTAGTACCAGTATCTAAAGCAATCTTTTTTCAGCCTTGGAGGCAGTCAAAGTCAAGAGTACCACAATGTAATGGCTATTGCTTCCATCTCGACGGAAAGAATATTCGCGTGCAAGACCCCATTATAAGTTAGTGAGCATCTTCAGATGCTGTAAACTTTTTTTAGTCTAAAAAGAAATGATATAATGTGAGTTTGACTTACCGTGTAAAATGGTAAAATGATGCAGTACGCTGGAGGACGTTTATTATTTTTCTTGCTTCGTCCCAGCAATGCAGAGAAATTCTGTTGTGCAACACTGCCCCTGCTGGTCATTCAGTATATTCTGCAGATGGAAAAGTCCACTGTTAGTGCATTTGCCATGATTAGGAAATGAATATTATTAAACTAATGCAAGACAGTCAAAAATGATTTATATAAAGCATTATTAGATCAGTAGTATGGGCTCTGTGATGGAGCGAAAAAATCAACGGCTCATAAGAAATTCAAATCTCATTCTGTATTTTCACCCTAGAATACTTCCCTCAATCCCATGCCTCATCTGCTTCTACCATCTACACAACTTTAGCACCTATATTATGACTCAGAGCAAAATATCTCATTGCCAGTCTAGTGACCGTGTACCTGTGTCACTGAATTTGTTTTAGGTTATGGTACAGCAGAAGTAATTAAATCATATTTTAAGTCAAAAGAGCAGGTTTTATGCTGCAGTTAACAGGAATAATGCAAATTATGAACAACTTATTTTAACGTCTTCATTTTCACAAAATCCAAGCAGGTAACCAAGAGTGCAGTCAAGAATATTCTGATCAAGCACACGTTCTTTGAAATTTTTAAGTCTCAAACAATGCCCTGATATCTTTCATTTTCCCATCCTATTATTCAGTTGCGCATCTCGTCTACCCTGCTACCCAATTGAATTCCAAGATAAATATATTGTATTGCTAGGTAGGCCTTAAAATGGTTATATCAGAAGACCTCCTGCTGTAGCTTTAGAATGTCAGTGCACCACTGGACCAATTGTCCAGGGTGAAGATGACACAGAGGAGGATGAGATCAGTAATTATGCACTAGCTAATATCTGTAATTAGGCGTGCAAGGCAGGTCGGAGGTGGAATGCTAAAGCACTCTCAACCATTCACTGCATTGGAGTCTTTATGAAAGGTAGTTGGAGGTACAAAAACCCAGAGTATCCTCGACGACAAACCAATTTCAGTATCAGATTCCCATATACAGAGTGCAGGGGAACAGGTTAAAGGAGCTTCCTTCAGTGAGAAGGTAAGACTATCACTTTAACGTAAAAGAAAACATTCTAACCTCAAAAGCAGTCTTTTTCTCGGATGGAATATTGCTAGTACCAGTATCTAAAGCAATCTTTTTTCAGCCTTGGAGGCAGTCAAAGTCAAGAGTACCACAATGTAATGGCTATTGCTTCCATCTCGACGGAAAGAATATTCGCGTGCAAGACCCCATTATAAGTTAGTGAGCATCTTCAGATGCTGTAAACTTTTTTTAGTCTAAAAAGAAATGATATAATGTGAGTTTGACTTACCGTGTAAAATGGTAAAATGATGCAGTACGCTGGAGGACGTTTATTATTTTTCTTGCTTCGTCCCAGCAATGCAGAGAAATTCTGTTGTGCAACACTGCCCCTGCTGGTCATTCAGTATATTCTGCAGATGGAAAAGTCCACTGTTAGTGCATTTGCCATGATTAGGAAATGAATATTATTAAACTAATGCAAGACAGTCAAAAATGATTTATATAAAGCATTATTAGATCAGTAGTATGGGCTCTGTGATGGAGCGAAAAAATCAACGGCTCATAAGAAATTCAAATCTCATTCTGTGTTTTCACCCTAGAATACTTCCCTCAATCCCATGCCTCATCTGCTTCTACCCTCTACACAACTTTAGCACCTATATTACGACGTAGAGCAAAATATCTCATTGCCAGTCTAGTGACCGTGTACCTGTGTCACTGAATTTGTTTTAGGTTATGGTACAGCAGAAGTAATTAAATCATATGTTAAGTCAAAAGAGCAGGTTTTATGCTGCAGTTAACAGGAATAATGCAAATTCTGAACAACTTTTTTTAACTTCTTCATTTTCACAAAATCCAAGCAAGTAACCAAGAGTGAAGTCAAGAATATTCTGATCAAGCACACGTTCTTTGAAATTTTTAAGTCTCAAACAATGCCCTGATATCTTTCATTTTCCCATCCTATTATTCAGTTTCGCATCTCGTCTACCCTGCTACCCAATTGAATTCCAAGATAAATATATCGTATTGCTAGGTAGGCCTTAAAATGGTTATATCAGAAGACCTCCTGCTGTAGCTTTAGAATGTCAGTGCACCACTGGACCAATTGTCCAGGGTGAAGATGACACAGAGGAGGATGAGATCAGTAATTATGCACTAGCTAATATCTGTAATTAGGCGTGCAAGGCAGGTCGGAGGTGGAATGCTAAAGCACTCTCAACCATTCACTGCATTGGAGTCTTTATGAAAGGTAGTTGGAGGTACAAAAACCCAGAGTATGCTCGACGACAAACCAATTTCAGTATCAGATTCCCACATACAGAGTGCAGGGGAACAGGTTAAAGGAGCTTCCTTCAGAGAGAAGGTAAGACTATCACTCTAACGTAAAAGAAAACATTCTAACCTCAAAAGCAGTCTTTTTCTCGGATGGAATATTGCTAGTACCAGTATCTAAAGCAATCTTTTTTCAGCCTTGGAGGCAGTCAAAGTCAAGAGTACCACAATGTAATGGCTATTGCTTCCATCTCGACGGAAAGAATATTCGCGTGCAAGACCCCATTATAAGTTAGTGAGCATCTTCAGATGCTGTAAACTTTTTTTAGTCTAAAAAGAAATGATATAATGTGAGTTTGACTTACCGTGTAAAATGGTAAAATGATGCAGTACGCTGGAGGACGTTTTTTATTTTTCTTGCTTCGTCCCAGCAATGCAGAGAAATTCTGTTGTGCAACACTGCCCCTGCTGGTCATTCAGTATATTCTGCAGATGGAAAAGTCCACTGTTAGTGCATTTGCCATGATTAGGAAATGAATATTATTAAACTAATGCAAGGCAGTCAAAAATGATTTATATAAAGCATTATTAGATCAGTAGTATGGGCTCTGTGATGGAGCGAAAAAATCAACGGCTCATAAGAAATTCAAATCTCATTCTGTGTTTTCACCCTAGAATACTTCCCTCAATCCCATGCCTCATCTGCTTCTACCATCTACACAACTTTAGCACCTATATTATGACTCAGAGCAAAATATCTCATTGCCAGTCTAGTGACCGTGTACCTGTGTCACTGAATTTGTTTTAGGTTATGGTACAGCAGAAGTAATTAAATCATATGTTAAGTCGAAAGAGCAGGTTTTATGCTGCAGTTAACAGGAATAATGCAAATTCTGAACAACTTATTTTAACGTCTTCATTTTCACAAAATCCAAGCAGGTAACCAAGAGTGAAGTCAAGAATATTCTGATCAAGCATACGTTCTTTGAAATTTTTAAGTCTCAAACAATGCCCTGATATCTTTCATTTTCCCATCCTATTATTCAGTTGCGTATCTCGTCTACCCTGCTACCCAATTGAATTCCAAGATAAATATATCGTATTGCTAGGTAGGCCTTAACATGGTTATATCAGAAGACATCCTGCTGTAGCTTTAGAATGTCAGTGCACCACTGGACCAATTGTCCAGGGTGAAGATGACACAGTGGAGGATGAGATCAGTAATTATGCACTAGCTAATATCTGTAATTAGCAGTGCAAGGCAGATCGGAGGTGGAATGCTAAAGCACTTTCAAACATTCACTGCATTGGAGTCTTTATGAAAGGTAGTTGGAGGTACAAAAACCCCAGAGTATCCTCGACGACAAACCAATTTCAGTATCAGATTACCACATACAGAGTGCAGGGGAACAGGTTAAAGGAACTTCCTTCAGTGAGAAGGTAAGACTATCACTAACGTAAAAGAAAACATTCTAACCTCAAAAGCAGTCTTTTTCTCGGATGGAATATTGCCAGTACCAGTCTCTAAAGCAATCTTTTTTCAGCCTTGGAGGCAGTCAAAGTCAAGAGTACCACAATGTAATGGCTATTGCTTCCATCTCGACGGAAAGAATATTCACGTGCAAGACCCCATTATAAGTTAGTGAGTATCTTCAGATGCTGTAAACTTTTTTTAGTCTAAAAAGAAATGATTAATGTGAGCTTAACTTACCGTGTAAAATGGTAAAATGATGCAGTACGCTGGAGGACGTTTTTTTTTCTTGCTTCGTCCCAGCAATGCAGAGAAATTCTGTTGTGCAACACTGCCCCTGCTGGTCATTCAGTATATTCTGCAGATGGAAAAGTCCACTGTTAGTGCATTTGCCATGATTAGGAAATGAATATTATTAAACTAATGCAAGACAGTCAAAAATGATTTATATAAAGCATTATTAGATCAGTAGTATGGGCTCTGTGATGGAGCGAAAAAATCAACGGCTCATAAGAAATTCAAATCTCATTCTGTATTTTCACCCTAGAATACTTCCCTCAATCCCATGCCTCATCTGCTTCTACCATCTACACAACTTTAGCACCTATATTATGACTCAGAGCAAAATATCTCATTGCCAGTCTAGTGACCGTGTACCTGTGTCACTGAATTTGTTTTAGGTTATGGTACAGCAGAAGTAATTAAATCATATTTTAAGTCAAAAGAGCAGGTTTTATGCTGCAGTTAACAGGAATAATGCAAATTCTGAACAACTTATTTTAACGTCTTCATTTTCACAAAATCCAAGCAGGTAACCAAGAGTGCAGTCAAGAATATTCTGATCAAGCACACGTTCTTTGAAATTTTTAAGTCTCAAACAATGCCCTGATATCTTTCATTTTCCCATCCTATTATTCAGTTGCGCATCTCGTCTACCCTGCTACCCAATTGAATTCCAAGATAAATATATCGTATTGCTAGGTAGGCCTTAAAATGGTTATATCAGAAGACCTCCTGCTGTAGCTTTAGAATGTCAGTGCACCACTGGACCAATTGTCCAGGGTGAAGATGACACAGAGGAGGATGAGATCAGTAATTATGCACTAGCTAATATCTGTAATTAGGCGTGCAAGGCAGGTCGGAGGTGGAATGCTAAAGCACTCTCAACCATTCACTGCATTGGAGTCTTTATGAAAGGTAGTTGGAGGTACAAAAACCCAGAGTATCCTCGACGACAAACCAATTTCAGTATCAGATTCCCATATACAGAGTGCAGGGGAACAGGTTAAAGGAGCTTCCTTCAGTGAGAAGGTAAGACTATCACTTTAACGTAAAAGAAAACATTCTAACCTCAAAAGCAGTCTTTTTCTCGGATGGAATATTGCTAGTACCAGTATCTAAAGCAATCTTTTTTCAGCCTTGGAGGCAGTCAAAGTCAAGAGTACCACAATGTAATGGCTATTGCTTCCATCTCGACGGAAAGAATATTCGCGTGCAAGACCCCATTATAAGTTAGTGAGCATCTTCAGATGCTGTAAACTTTTTTTAGTCTAAAAAGAAATGATATAATGTGAGTTTGACTTACCGTGTAAAATGGTAAAATGATGCAGTACGCTGGAGGACGTTTATTATTTTTCTTGCTTCGTCCCAGCAATGCAGAGAAATTCTGTTGTGCAACACTGCCCCTGCTGGTCATTCAGTATATTCTGCAGATGGAAAAGTCCACTGTTAGTGCATTTGCCATGATTAGGAAATGAATATTATTAAACTAATGCAAGACAATCAAAAATGATTTATATAAAGCATTATTAGATCAGTAGTATGGGCTCTGTGATGGAGCGAAAAAATCAACGGCTCATAAGAAATTCAAATCTCATTCTGTGTTTTCACCCTAGAATACTTCCCTCAATCCCATGCCTCATCTGCTTCTACCCTCTACACAACTTTAGCACCTATATTACGACGTAGAGCAAAATATCTCATTGCCAGTCTAGTGACCGTGTACCTGTGTCACTGAATTTGTTTTAGGTTATGGTACAGCAGAAGTAATTAAATCATATGTTAAGTCAAAAGAGCAGGTTTTATGCTGCAGTTAACAGGAATAATGCAAATTCTGAACAACTTTTTTTAACTTCTTCATTTTCACAAAATCCAAGCAAGTAACCAAGAGTGAAGTCAAGAATATTCTGATCAAGCACACGTTCTTTGAAATTTTTAAGTCTCAAACAATGCCCTGATATCTTTCATTTTCCCATCCTATTATTCAGTTTCGCATCTCGTCTACCCTGCTACCCAATTGAATTCCAAGATAAATATATCGTATTGCTAGGTAGGCCTTAAAATGGTTATATCAGAAGACCTCCTGCTGTAGCTTTAGAATGTCAGTGCACCACTGGACCAATTGTCCAGGGTGAAGATGACACAGAGGAGGATGAGATCAGTAATTATGCACTAGCTAATATCTGTAATTAGGCGTGCAAGGCAGGTCGGAGGTGGAATGCTAAAGCACTCTCAACCATTCACTGCATTGGAGTCTTTATGAAAGGTAGTTGGAGGTACAAAAACCCAGAGTATGCTCGACGACAAACCAATTTCAGTATCAGATTCCCACATACAGAGTGCAGGGGAACAGGTTAAAGGAGCTTCCTTCAGAGAGAAGGTAAGACTATCACTCTAACGTAAAAGAAAACATTCTAACCTCAAAAGCAGTCTTTTTCTCGGATGGAATATTGCTAGTACCAGTATCTAAAGCAATCTTTTTTCAGCCTTGGAGGCAGTCAAAGTCAAGAGTACCACAATGTAATGGCTATTGCTTCCATCTCGACGGAAAGAATATTCGCGTGCAAGACCCCATTATAAGTTAGTGAATATCTTCAGATGCTGTAAACTTTTTTTAGTCTAAAAAGAAATGATATAATGTGAGTTTGACTTACCGTGTAAAATGGTAAAATGATGCAGTACGCTGGAGGACGTTTTTTATTTTTCTTGCTTCGTCCCAGCAATGCAGAGAAATTCTGTTGTGCAACACTGCCCCTGCTGGTCATTCAGTATATTCTGCAGATGGAAAAGTCCACTGTTAGTGCATTTGCCATGATTAGGAAATGAATATTATTAAACTAATGCAAGACAGTCAAAAATGATTTATATAAAGCATTATTAGATCAGTAGTATGGGCTCTGTGATGGAGCGAAAAAATCAACGGCTCATAAGAAATTCAAATCTCATTCTGTGTTTTCACCCTAGAATACTTCCCTCAATCCCATGCCTCATCTGCTTCTACCCTCTACACAACTTTAGCACCTATATTACGACGTAGAGCAAAATATCTCATTGCCAGTCTAGTGACCGTGTACCTGTGTCACTGAATTTGTTTTAGGTTATGGTACAGCAGAAGTAATTAAATCATATGTTAAGTCAAAAGAGCAGGTTTTATGCTGCAGTTAACAGGAATAATGCAAATTCTGAACAACTTTTTTTAACGTCTTCATTTTCACAAAATCCAAGCAGGTAACCAAGAGTGCAGTCAAGAATATTCTGATCAAGCACACGTTCTTTGAAATTTTTAAGTCTCAAACAATGCCCTGATATCTTTCATTTTCCCATCCTATTATTCAGTTTCGCATCTCGTCTACCCTGCTACCCAATTGAATTCCAAGATAAATATATCGTATTGCTAGGTAGGCCTTAAAATGGTTATATCAGAAGACCTCCTGCTGTAGCTTTAGAATGTCAGTGCACCACTGGACCAATTGTCCAGGGTGAAGATGACACAGAGGAGGATGAGATCAGTAATTATGCACTAGCTAATATCTGTAATTAGGCGTGCAAGGCAGGTCGGAGGTGGAATGCTAAAGCACTCTCAACCATTCACTGCATTGGAGTCTTTATGAAAGGTAGTTGGAGGTACAAAAACCCAGAGTATGCTCGACGACAAACCAATTTCAGTATCAGATTCCCACATACAGAGTGCAGGGGAACAGGTTAAAGGAGCTTCCTTCAGAGAGAAGGTAAGACTATCACTCTAACGTAAAAGAAAACATTCTAACCTCAAAAGCAGTCTTTTTCTCGGATGGAATATTGCTAGTACCAGTATCTAAAGCAATCTTTTTTCAGCCTTGGAGGCAGTCAAAGTCAAGAGTACCACAATGTAATGGCTATTGCTTCCATCTCGACGGAAAGAATATTCGCGTGCAAGACCCCATTATAAGTTAGTGAGCATCTTCAGATGCTGTAAACTTTTTTTAGTCTAAAAAGAAATGATATAATGTGAGTTTGACTTACCGTGTAAAATGGTAAAATGATGCAGTACGCTGGAGGACGTTTTTTATTTTTCTTGCTTCGTCCCAGCAATGCAGAGAAATTCTGTTGTGCAACACTGCCCCTGCTGGTCATTCAGTATATTCTGCAGATGGAAAAGTCCACTGTTAGTGCATTTGCCATGATTAGGAAATGAATATTATTAAACTAATGCAAGACAGTCAAAAATGATTTATATAAAGCATTATTAGATCAGTAGTATGGGCTCTGTGATGGAGCGAAAAAATCAACGGCTCATAAGAAATTCAAATCTCATTCTGTGTTTTCACCCTAGAATACTTCCCTCAATCCCATGCCTCATCTGCTTCTACCATCTACACAACTTTAGCACCTATATTATGACTCAGAGCAAAATATCTCATTGCCAGTCTAGTGACCGTGTACCTGTGTCACTGAATTTGTTTTAGGTTATGGTACAGCAGAAGTAATTAAATCATATTTTAAGTCAAAAGAGCAGGTTTTATGCTGCAGTTAACAGGAATAATGCAAATTCTGAACAACTTATTTTAACGTCTTCATTTTCACAAAATCCAAGCAGGTAACCAAGAGTGCAGTCAAGAATATTCTGATCAAGCACACGTTCTTTGAAATTTTTAAGTCTCAAACAATGCCCTGATATCTTTCATTTTCCCATCCTATTATTCAGTTGCGCATCTCGTCTACCCTGCTACCCAATTGAATTCCAAGATAAATATATCGTATTGCTAGGTAGGCCTTAAAATGGTTATATCAGAAGACCTCCTGCTGTAGCTTTAGAATGTCAGTGCACCACTGGACCAATTGTCCAGGGTGAAGATGACACAGAGGAGGATGAGATCAGTAATTATGCACTAGCTAATATCTGTAATTAGGCGTGCAAGGCAGGTCGGAGGTGGAATGCTAAAGCACTCTCAACCATTCACTGCATTGGAGTCTTTATGAAAGGTAGTTGGAGGTACAAAAACCCAGAGTATCCTCGACGACAAACCAATTTCAGTATCAGATTCCCATATACAGAGTGCAGGGGAACAGGTTAAAGGAGCTTCCTTCAGTGAGAAGGTAAGACTATCACTTTAACGTAAAAGAAAACATTCTAACCTCAAAAGCAGTCTTTTTCTCGGATGGAATATTGCTAGTACCAGTATCTAAAGCAATCTTTTTTCAGCCTTGGAGGCAGTCAAAGTCAAGAGTACCACAATGTAATGGCTATTGCTTCCATCTCGACGGAAAGAATATTCGCGTGCAAGACCCCATTATAAGTTAGTGAGCATCTTCAGATGCTGTAAACTTTTTTTAGTCTAAAAAGAAATGATATAATGTGAGTTTGACTTACCGTGTAAAATGGTAAAATGATGCAGTACGCTGGAGGACGTTTATTATTTTTCTTGCTTCGTCCCAGCAATGCAGAGAAATTCTGTTGTGCAACACTGCCCCTGCTGGTCATTCAGTATATTCTGCAGATGGAAAAGTCCACTGTTAGTGCATTTGCCATGATTAGGAAATGAATATTATTAAACTAATGCAAGACAGTCAAAAATGATTTATATAAAGCATTATTAGATCAGTAGTATGGGCTCTGTGATGGAGCGAAAAAATCAACGGCTCATAAGAAATTCAAATCTCATTCTGTGTTTTCACCCTAGAATACTTCCCTCAATCCCATGCCTCATCTGCTTCTACCCTCTACACAACTTTAGCACCTATATTACGACGTAGAGCAAAATATCTCATTGCCAGTCTAGTGACCGTGTACCTGTGTCACTGAATTTGTTTTAGGTTATGGTACAGCAGAAGTAATTAAATCATATGTTAAGTCAAAAGAGCAGGTTTTATGCTGCAGTTAACAGGAATAATGCAAATTCTGAACAACTTTTTTTAACTTCTTCATTTTCACAAAATCCAAGCAAGTAACCAAGAGTGAAGTCAAGAATATTCTGATCAAGCACACGTTCTTTGAAATTTTTAAGTCTCAAACAATGCCCTGATATCTTTCATTTTCCCATCCTATTATTCAGTTTCGCATCTCGTCTACCCTGCTACCCAATTGAATTCCAAGATAAATATATCGTATTGCTAGGTAGGCCTTAAAATGGTTATATCAGAAGACCTCCTGCTGTAGCTTTAGAATGTCAGTGCACCACTGGACCAATTGTCCAGGGTGAAGATGACACAGAGGAGGATGAGATCAGTAATTATGCACTAGCTAATATCTGTAATTAGGCGTGCAAGGCAGGTCGGAGGTGGAATGCTAAAGCACTCTCAACCATTCACTGCATTGGAGTCTTTATGAAAGGTAGTTGGAGGTACAAAAACCCAGAGTATGCTCGACGACAAACCAATTTCAGTATCAGATTCCCACATACAGAGTGCAGGGGAACAGGTTAAAGGAGCTTCCTTCAGAGAGAAGGTAAGACTATCACTCTAACGTAAAAGAAAACATTCTAACCTCAAAAGCAGTCTTTTTCTCGGATGGAATAATGCTAGTACCAGTATCTAAAGCAATCTTTTTTCAGCCTTGGAGGCAGTCAAAGTCAAGAGTACCACAATGTAATGGCTATTGCTTCCATCTCGACGGAAAGAATATTCGCGTGCAAGACCCCATTATAAGTTAGTGAGCATCTTCAGATGCTGTAAACTTTTTTTAGTCTAAAAAGAAATGATATAATGTGAGTTTGACTTACCGTGTAAAATGGTAAAATGATGCAGTACGCTGGAGGACGTTTTTTATTTTTCTTGCTTCGTCCCAGCAATGCAGAGAAATTCTGTTGTGCAACACTGCCCCTGCTGGTCATTCAGTATATTCTGCAGATGGAAAAGTCCACTGTTAGTGCATTTGCCATGATTAGGAAATGAATATTATTAAACTAATGCAAGGCAGTCAAAAATGATTTATATAAAGCATTATTAGATCAGTAGTATGGGCTCTGTGATGGAGCGAAAAAATCAACGGCTCATAAGAAATTCAAATCTCATTCTGTGTTTTCACCCTAGAATACTTCCCTCAATCCCATGCCTCATCTGCTTCTACCATCTACACAACTTTAGCACCTATATTATGACTCAGAGCAAAATATCTCATTGCCAGTCTAGTGACCGTGTACCTGTGTCACTGAATTTGTTTTAGGTTATGGTACAGCAGAAGTAATTAAATCATATGTTAAGTCGAAAGAGCAGGTTTTATGCTGCAGTTAACAGGAATAATGCAAATTCTGAACAACTTATTTTAACGTCTTCATTTTCACAAAATCCAAGCAGGTAACCAAGAGTGAAGTCAAGAATATTCTGATCAAGCATACGTTCTTTGAAATTTTTAAGTCTCAAACAATGCCCTGATATCTTTCATTTTCCCATCCTATTATTCAGTTGCGTATCTCGTCTACCCTGCTACCCAATTGAATTCCAAGATAAATATATCGTATTGCTAGGTAGGCCTTAACATGGTTATATCAGAAGACATCCTGCTGTAGCTTTAGAATGTCAGTGCACCACTGGACCAATTGTCCAGGGTGAAGATGACACAGTGGAGGATGAGATCAGTAATTATGCACTAGCTAATATCTGTAATTAGCAGTGCAAGGCAGATCGGAGGTGGAATGCTAAAGCACTTTCAAACATTCACTGCATTGGAGTCTTTATGAAAGGTAGTTGGAGGTACAAAAACCCCAGAGTATCCTCGACGACAAACCAATTTCAGTATCAGATTACCACATACAGAGTGCAGGGGAACAGGTTAAAGGAACTTCCTTCAGTGAGAAGGTAAGACTATCACTAACGTAAAAGAAAACATTCTAACCTCAAAAGCAGTCTTTTTCTCGGATGGAATATTGCCAGTACCAGTCTCTAAAGCAATCTTTTTTCAGCCTTGGAGGCAGTCAAAGTCAAGAGTACCACAATGTAATGGCTATTGCTTCCATCTCGACGGAAAGAATATTCACGTGCAAGACCCCATTATAAGTTAGTGAGTATCTTCAGATGCTGTAAACTTTTTTTAGTCTAAAAAGAAATGATTAATGTGAGCTTAACTTACCGTGTAAAATGGTAAAATGATGCAGTACGCTGGAGGACGTTTTTTTTTCTTGCTTCGTCCCAGCAATGCAGAGAAATTCTGTTGTGCAACACTGCCCCTGCTGGTCATTCAGTATATTCTGCAGATGGAAAAGTCCACTGTTAGTGCATTTGCCATGATTAGGAAATGAATATTATTAAACTAATGCAATACAGCCAAAAATGATTTATATAAAGCATTAATAGATCAGTAGTATGGGCTCTGTGATGGAGTTAAAAAATCAACAGCTCATAAGAGATTCAAATCTCATTCTGTGTTTTCACCCTAGAATACTTCCCTCAATCCCATGCCTCATCTGCTTCTACCATCTACACAACTTTAGCACCTATATTATGACTCAGAGCAAAATATCTCATTGCCAGTCTAGTGACCGTGTACCTGTGTCACTGAATTTGTTTTAGGTTATGGTACAGCAGAAGTAATTAAATCATATGTTAAGTCAAAGGAGCAGGTTTTATGCTGCAGTTAACAGGAATAATGCAAATTCTGAACAACTTATTTTAACGTCTTCATTTTCACAAAATCCAAGCAGGTAACCAAGAGTGCAGTCAAGAATATTCTGATCAAGCACACGTTCTTTGAAATTTTTAAGTCTCAAACTATGCCCTGATATCTTTCATTTTCCCATCCTATTATTCAGTTGCGCATCTCGTCTACCCTGCTACCCAATTGAATTCAAAGATAAATATATCGTATTGCTAGGTAGGCCTTAAAATGGTTATATCAGAAGGCCTCCTGCTGTAGCTTTAGAATGTCAGTGCACCACTGGACCAATTGTCCAGGGTGAAGATGACACAGAGGAGGATGAGATCAGTAATTATGCACTAGCTAATATCTGTAATTAGGCGCGCAAGGCAGGTCGGAGGTGGAATGCTAAAGCACTCTCAACCATTCACTGCATTGGAGTCTTTATGAAAGGTAGTTGGAGGTACAAAAACCCAGAGTATCCTCGACGACAAACCAATTTCCGTATCAGATTCCCACATACAGAGTGCAGGGGAACAGGTTAAAGGAGCTTCCTTCAGTGAGAAGGTAAGACTATCACTAACGTAAAAGAAAACATTCTAACCTCAAAAGCAGTCTTTTTCTCGGATGGAATATTGCCAGTACCAGTATCTAAAGCAATCTTTTTTCAGCCTTGGAGGCAGTCAAAGTCAAGAGTACCACAATGTAATGGCTATTGCTTCCATCTCGACGGAAAGAATATTCGCGTGCAAGACCCCATTATAAGTTAGTGAGTATCTTCAGATGCTGTAAACTTTTTTTCGTCTAAAAAGAAATGATATAATGTGAGTTTGACTTACCGTGTAAAATGGTAAAATGATGCAGTACGCTGGAGGACGTTTTTTATTTTTCTTGCTTCGTCCCAGCAATGCAGAGAAATTCTGTTGTGCAACACTGCCCCTGCTGGTCATTCAGTATATTCTGCAGATGGAAAAGTCCACTGTTAGTGCATTTGCCATGATTAGGAAATGAATATTATTAAACTAATGTAATACAGCCAAAAATGATTTATATAAAGCATTATTAGATCAGTAGTATGGGCTCTGTGATGGAGCGAAAAAATCAACGGCTCATAAGAAATTCAAATCTCATTCTGTGTTTTCACCCTGGAATACTTCCCTCAATTCCATGCCTCATCTGCTTCTACCATCTACACAACTTTAGCACCTATATTATGACTCAGAGCAAAATATCTCATTGCCAGTCTAGTGACCGTGTACCTGTGTCACTGAATTTGTTTTAGGTTATGGTACAGCAGAAGTAATTAAATCATATGTTAAGTCGAAAGAGCAGGTTTTTTGCTGCAGTTAACAGGAATAATGCAAATTCTGAACAACTTATTTTAACGTCTTCATTTTCACAAAATCCAAGCAGGTAACCAAGAGTGCAGTCAAGAATATTGTGATCAAGCACACGTTCTTTGAAATTTTTAAGTCTCAAACAATGCCCTGATATCTTTCATTTTCCCATCCTATTATTCAGTTGCGCATCTCGTCTACCCTGCTACCCAATTGAATTCCAAGATAAATATATCGTATTGCTAGGTAGGCCTTAAAATGGTTATATCAGAAGACCTCCTGCTGTAGCTTTAGAATGTCAGTGCACCACTGGACCAATTGTCCAGGGTGAAGATGACACAGAGGAGGATGAGATCAGTAATTATGCACTAGCTAATATCTGTAATTAGGAGTGCAAGGCAGGTCGGAGGTGGAATGCTAAAGCACTCTCAACCATTCACTGCATTGGAGTCTTTATGAAAGGTAGTTGGAGGTACAAAAACCCAGAGTATCCTCGACGACAAACCAATTTCCGTATCAGATTCCCACATACAGAGTGCAGGGGAACAGGTTAAAGGAGCTTCCTTCAGTGAGAAGGTAAGACTATCACTAACGTAAAAGAAAACATTCTAACCTCAAAAGCAGTCTTTTTCTCGGATGGAATATTGCCAGTACCAGTATCTAAAGCAATCTTTTTTCAGCCTTGGAGGCAGTCAAAGTCAAGAGTACCACAATGTAATGGCTATTGCTTCCATCTCGACGGAAAGAATATTCGCGTGTAAGACCCCATTATAAGTTAGTGAGTATCTTCAGATGCTGTAAACTTTTTTTCGTCTAAAAAGAAATGATATAATGTGAGTTTGACTTACCGTGTAAAATGGTAAAATGATGCAGTACGCTGGAGGACGTTTTTTATTTTTCTTGCTTCGTCCCAGCAATGCAGAGAAATTCTGTTGTGCAACACTGCCCCTGCTGGTCATTCAGTATATTCTGCAGATGGAAAAGTCCACTGTTAGTGCATTTGCCATGATTAGGAAATTAATATTATTAAACTAATGTAATACAGCCAAAAATGATTTATATAAAGCATTATTAGATCAGTAGTATGGGCTCTGTGATGGAGCGAAAAAATCAACGGCTCATAAGAAATTCAAATCTCATTCTGTGTTTTCACCCTGGAATACTTCCCTCAATTCCATGCCTCATCTGCTTCTACCCTCTACACAACTTTAGCACCTATATTACGACGTAGAGCAAAATATCTCATTGCAAGTCTAGTGACCGTGTACCTGTGTCACTGAATTTGTTTTAGGTTATGGTACAGCAGAAGTAATTAAATCATATGTTAAGTCGAAAGAGCAGGTTTTTTGCTGCAGTTAACAGGAATAATGCAAATTCTGAACAACTTATTTTAACGTCTTCATTTTCACAAAATCCAAGCAGGTAACCAAGAGTGCAGTCAAGAATATTCTGATCAAGCACACGTTCTTTGAAATTTTTAAGTCTCAAACAATGCCCTGATATCTTTCATTTTCCCATCCTATTATTCAGTTGCGTATCTCGTCTACCCTGCTACCCAATTGAATTCCAAGATAAATATATCGTATATCCAGGTAGGCCTTAAAATGGTTATATCAGAAGACCTCCTGCTGTAGCTTTAGAATGTCAGTGCACCACTGGACCAATTGTCCAGGGTGAAGATGACACAGAGGAGGATGAGATCAGTAATTATGCACTAGCTAATA
Organism: Triturus cristatus; assembly: GCF_964204655.1. Lineage (NCBI taxonomy): Eukaryota > Metazoa > Chordata > Amphibia > Caudata > Salamandridae > Triturus > Triturus cristatus. The sequence continues at coordinate 660,237,627 of NC_140593.1, forward strand.
TCTGTAATTAGGCGTGCAAGGCAGGTCGGAGGTGGAATGCTAAAGCACTCTCAACCATTCACTGCATTGGAGTCTTTATGAAAGGTAGTTGGAGGTACAAAAACCCAGAGTATCCTCGACGACAAACCAATTTTAGTATCAGATTCCCATATACAGAGTGCAGGGGAACAGGTTAAAGGAGCTTCCTTCAGTGAGAAGGTAAGACTATCACTTTAACGTAAAAGAAAACATTCTAACCTCAAAAGCAGTCTTTTTCTCGGATGGAATATTGCTAGTACCAGTATCTAAAGCAATCTTTTTTCAGCCTTGGAGGCAGTCAAAGTCAAGAGTACCACAATGTAATGGCTATTGCTTCCATCTCGACGGAAAGAATATTCGCGTGCAAGACCCCATTATAAGTTAGGGAGTATCTTCAGATGCTGTAAACTTTTTTTAGTCTAAAAAGAAATGATATAATGTGAGTTTGACTTACCGTGTAAAATGGTAAAATGATGCAGTACGCTGGAGGACGTTTTTTATTTTTCTTGCTTCGTCCCAGCAATGCAGAGAAATTCTGTTGTGCAACACTGCCCCTGCTGGTCATTCAGTATATTCTGCAGATGGAAAAGTCCACTGTTAGTGCATTTGCCATGATTAGGAAATGAATATTATTAAACTAATGCAATACAGTCAAAAATTATTTATATAAAGCATTATTAGATCAGTAGTATGGGCTCTGTGATGGAGCGAAAAAATCAACGGCTCATAAGAAATTCAAATCTCATTCTGTGTTTCACCCTGGAATACTTCCCTCAATTCCATGCCTCATCTGCTTCTACCCTCTACACAAATTTAGCACCTATATTACGACGTAGAGCAAAATATCTCATTGCCAGTCTAGTGACCGTGTACCTGTGTCACTGAATTTGTTTTAGGTTATGGTACAGCAGAAGTAATTAAATCATATGTTAAGTCGAAAGAGCAGGTTTTTTGCTGCAGTTAACAGGAATAATGCAAATTCTGAACAACTTATTTTAACGTCTTCATTTTCACAAAATCCAAGCAGGTAACCAAGAGTGAAGTCAAGAATATTCTGATCAAGCACACGTTCTTTGAAATTTTTAAGTCTCAAACAATGCCCTGATATCTTTCATTTTCCCATCCTATTACTCAGTTGCGCATCTCGTCTACCCTGCTACCCAATTGAATTCCAAGATAAATATATCGTATTGCTAGGTAGGCCTTAAAATGGTTATATCAGAAGACCTCCTGCTGTAGCTTTAGAATGTCAGTGCACCACTGGACCAATTGTCCAGGGTGAAGATGACACAGAGGAGGATGAGATCAGTAATTATGCACTAGCTAATATCTGTAATTAGGCGTGCAAGGCAGGTCGGAGGTGGAATGCTAAAGCACTCTCAACCATTCACTGCATTGGAGTCTTTATGAAAGGTAGTTGGAGGTACAAAAACCCAGAGTATGCTCGACGACAAACCAATTTCAGTATCAGATTCCCACATACAGAGTGCAGGGGAACAGGTTAAAGGAGCTTCCTTCAGAGAGAAGGTAAGACTATCACTCTAACGTAAAAGAAAACATTCTAACCTCAAAAGCAGTCTTTTTCTCGGATGGAATAATGCTAGTACCAGTATCTAAAGCAATCTTTTTTCAGCCTTGGAGGCAGTCAAAGTCAAGAGTACCACAATGTAATGGCTATTGCTTCCATCTCGACGGAAAGAATATTCGCGTGCAAGACCCCATTATAAGTTAGTGAGCATCTTCAGATGCTGTAAACTTTTTTTAGTCTAAAAAGAAATGATATAATGTGAGTTTGACTTACCGTGTAAAATGGTAAAATGATGCAGTACGCTGGAGGACGTTTTTTATTTTTCTTGCTTCGTCCCAGCAATGCAGAGAAATTCTGTTGTGCAACACTGCCCCTGCTGGTCATTCAGTATATTCTGCAGATGGAAAAGTCCACTGTTAGTGCATTTGCCATGATTAGGAAATGAATATTATTAAACTAATGCAAGGCAGTCAAAAATGATTTATATAAAGCATTATTAGATCAGTAGTATGGGCTCTGTGATGGAGCGAAAAAATCAACGGCTCATAAGAAATTCAAATCTCATTCTGTGTTTTCACCCTAGAATACTTCCCTCAATCCCATGCCTCATCTGCTTCTACCATCTACACAACTTTAGCACCTATATTATGACTCAGAGCAAAATATCTCATTGCCAGTCTAGTGACCGTGTACCTGTGTCACTGAATTTGTTTTAGGTTATGGTACAGCAGAAGTAATTAAATCATATGTTAAGTCGAAAGAGCAGGTTTTATGCTGCAGTTAACAGGAATAATGCAAATTCTGAACAACTTATTTTAACGTCTTCATTTTCACAAAATCCAAGCAGGTAACCAAGAGTGAAGTCAAGAATATTCTGATCAAGCATACGTTCTTTGAAATTTTTAAGTCTCAAACAATGCCCTGATATCTTTCATTTTCCCATCCTATTATTCAGTTGCGTATCTCGTCTACCCTGCTACCCAATTGAATTCCAAGATAAATATATCGTATTGCTAGGTAGGCCTTAACATGGTTATATCAGAAGACATCCTGCTGTAGCTTTAGAATGTCAGTGCACCACTGGACCAATTGTCCAGGGTGAAGATGACACAGTGGAGGATGAGATCAGTAATTATGCACTAGCTAATATCTGTAATTAGCAGTGCAAGGCAGATCGGAGGTGGAATGCTAAAGCACTTTCAAACATTCACTGCATTGGAGTCTTTATGAAAGGTAGTTGGAGGTACAAAAACCCCAGAGTATCCTCGACGACAAACCAATTTCAGTATCAGATTACCACATACAGAGTGCAGGGGAACAGGTTAAAGGAACTTCCTTCAGTGAGAAGGTAAGACTATCACTAACGTAAAAGAAAACATTCTAACCTCAAAAGCAGTCTTTTTCTCGGATGGAATATTGCCAGTACCAGTCTCTAAAGCAATCTTTTTTCAGCCTTGGAGGCAGTCAAAGTCAAGAGTACCACAATGTAATGGCTATTGCTTCCATCTCGACGGAAAGAATATTCACGTGCAAGACCCCATTATAAGTTAGTGAGTATCTTCAGATGCTGTAAACTTTTTTTAGTCTAAAAAGAAATGATTAATGTGAGCTTAACTTACCGTGTAAAATGGTAAAATGATGCAGTACGCTGGAGGACGTTTTTTTTTCTTGCTTCGTCCCAGCAATGCAGAGAAATTCTGTTGTGCAACACTGCCCCTGCTGGTCATTCAGTATATTCTGCAGATGGAAAAGTCCACTGTTAGTGCATTTGCCATGATTAGGAAATGAATATTATTAAACTAATGCAATACAGCCAAAAATGATTTATATAAAGCATTAATAGATCAGTAGTATGGGCTCTGTGATGGAGTTAAAAAATCAACAGCTCATAAGAGATTCAAATCTCATTCTGTGTTTTCACCCTAGAATACTTCCCTCAATCCCATGCCTCATCTGCTTCTACCATCTACACAACTTTAGCACCTATATTATGACTCAGAGCAAAATATCTCATTGCCAGTCTAGTGACCGTGTACCTGTGTCACTGAATTTGTTTTAGGTTATGGTACAGCAGAAGTAATTAAATCATATGTTAAGTCAAAGGAGCAGGTTTTATGCTGCAGTTAACAGGAATAATGCAAATTCTGAACAACTTATTTTAACGTCTTCATTTTCACAAAATCCAAGCAGGTAACCAAGAGTGCAGTCAAGAATATTCTGATCAAGCACACGTTCTTTGAAATTTTTAAGTCTCAAACTATGCCCTGATATCTTTCATTTTCCCATCCTATTATTCAGTTGCGCATCTCGTCTACCCTGCTACCCAATTGAATTCAAAGATAAATATATCGTATTGCTAGGTAGGCCTTAAAATGGTTATATCAGAAGGCCTCCTGCTGTAGCTTTAGAATGTCAGTGCACCACTGGACCAATTGTCCAGGGTGAAGATGACACAGAGGAGGATGAGATCAGTAATTATGCACTAGCTAATATCTGTAATTAGGCGCGCAAGGCAGGTCGGAGGTGGAATGCTAAAGCACTCTCAACCATTCACTGCATTGGAGTCTTTATGAAAGGTAGTTGGAGGTACAAAAACCCAGAGTATCCTCGACGACAAACCAATTTCCGTATCAGATTCCCACATACAGAGTGCAGGGGAACAGGTTAAAGGAGCTTCCTTCAGTGAGAAGGTAAGACTATCACTAACGTAAAAGAAAACATTCTAACCTCAAAAGCAGTCTTTTTCTCGGATGGAATATTGCCAGTACCAGTATCTAAAGCAATCTTTTTTCAGCCTTGGAGGCAGTCAAAGTCAAGAGTACCACAATGTAATGGCTATTGCTTCCATCTCGACGGAAAGAATATTCGCGTGCAAGACCCCATTATAAGTTAGTGAGTATCTTCAGATGCTGTAAACTTTTTTTCGTCTAAAAAGAAATGATATAATGTGAGTTTGACTTACCGTGTAAAATGGTAAAATGATGCAGTACGCTGGAGGACGTTTTTTATTTTTCTTGCTTCGTCCCAGCAATGCAGAGAAATTCTGTTGTGCAACACTGCCCCTGCTGGTCATTCAGTATATTCTGCAGATGGAAAAGTCCACTGTTAGTGCATTTGCCATGATTAGGAAATGAATATTATTAAACTAATGTAATACAGCCAAAAATGATTTATATAAAGCATTATTAGATCAGTAGTATGGGCTCTGTGATGGAGCGAAAAAATCAACGGCTCATAAGAAATTCAAATCTCATTCTGTGTTTTCACCCTGGAATACTTCCCTCAATTCCATGCCTCATCTGCTTCTACCATCTACACAACTTTAGCACCTATATTATGACTCAGAGCAAAATATCTCATTGCCAGTCTAGTGACCGTGTACCTGTGTCACTGAATTTGTTTTAGGTTATGGTACAGCAGAAGTAATTAAATCATATGTTAAGTCGAAAGAGCAGGTTTTTTGCTGCAGTTAACAGGAATAATGCAAATTCTGAACAACTTATTTTAACGTCTTCATTTTCACAAAATCCAAGCAGGTAACCAAGAGTGCAGTCAAGAATATTGTGATCAAGCACACGTTCTTTGAAATTTTTAAGTCTCAAACAATGCCCTGATATCTTTCATTTTCCCATCCTATTATTCAGTTGCGCATCTCGTCTACCCTGCTACCCAATTGAATTCCAAGATAAATATATCGTATTGCTAGGTAGGCCTTAAAATGGTTATATCAGAAGACCTCCTGCTGTAGCTTTAGAATGTCAGTGCACCACTGGACCAATTGTCCAGGGTGAAGATGACACAGAGGAGGATGAGATCAGTAATTATGCACTAGCTAATATCTGTAATTAGGAGTGCAAGGCAGGTCGGAGGTGGAATGCTAAAGCACTCTCAACCATTCACTGCATTGGAGTCTTTATGAAAGGTAGTTGGAGGTACAAAAACCCAGAGTATCCTCGACGACAAACCAATTTCCGTATCAGATTCCCACATACAGAGTGCAGGGGAACAGGTTAAAGGAGCTTCCTTCAGTGAGAAGGTAAGACTATCACTAACGTAAAAGAAAACATTCTAACCTCAAAAGCAGTCTTTTTCTCGGATGGAATATTGCCAGTACCAGTATCTAAAGCAATCTTTTTTCAGCCTTGGAGGCAGTCAAAGTCAAGAGTACCACAATGTAATGGCTATTGCTTCCATCTCGACGGAAAGAATATTCGCGTGTAAGACCCCATTATAAGTTAGTGAGTATCTTCAGATGCTGTAAACTTTTTTTCGTCTAAAAAGAAATGATATAATGTGAGTTTGACTTACCGTGTAAAATGGTAAAATGATGCAGTACGCTGGAGGACGTTTTTTATTTTTCTTGCTTCGTCCCAGCAATGCAGAGAAATTCTGTTGTGCAACACTGCCCCTGCTGGTCATTCAGTATATTCTGCAGATGGAAAAGTCCACTGTTAGTGCATTTGCCATGATTAGGAAATTAATATTATTAAACTAATGTAATACAGCCAAAAATGATTTATATAAAGCATTATTAGATCAGTAGTATGGGCTCTGTGATGGAGCGAAAAAATCAACGGCTCATAAGAAATTCAAATCTCATTCTGTGTTTTCACCCTGGAATACTTCCCTCAATTCCATGCCTCATCTGCTTCTACCCTCTACACAACTTTAGCACCTATATTACGACGTAGAGCAAAATATCTCATTGCAAGTCTAGTGACCGTGTACCTGTGTCACTGAATTTGTTTTAGGTTATGGTACAGCAGAAGTAATTAAATCATATGTTAAGTCGAAAGAGCAGGTTTTTTGCTGCAGTTAACAGGAATAATGCAAATTCTGAACAACTTATTTTAACGTCTTCATTTTCACAAAATCCAAGCAGGTAACCAAGAGTGCAGTCAAGAATATTCTGATCAAGCACACGTTCTTTGAAATTTTTAAGTCTCAAACAATGCCCTGATATCTTTCATTTTCCCATCCTATTATTCAGTTGCGTATCTCGTCTACCCTGCTACCCAATTGAATTCCAAGATAAATATATCGTATATCCAGGTAGGCCTTAAAATGGTTATATCAGAAGACCTCCTGCTGTAGCTTTAGAATGTCAGTGCACCACTGGACCAATTGTCCAGGGTGAAGATGACACAGAGGAGGATGAGATCAGTAATTATGCACTAGCTAATATCTGTAATTAGGCGTGCAAGGCAGGTCGGAGGTGGAATGCTAAAGCACTCTCAACCATTCACTGCATTGGAGTCTTTATGAAAGGTAGTTGGAGGTACAAAAACCCAGAGTATCCTCGACGACAAACCAATTTTAGTATCAGATTCCCATATACAGAGTGCAGGGGAACAGGTTAAAGGAGCTTCCTTCAGTGAGAAGGTAAGACTATCACTTTAACGTAAAAGAAAACATTCTAACCTCAAAAGCAGTCTTTTTCTCGGATGGAATATTGCTAGTACCAGTATCTAAAGCAATCTTTTTTCAGCCTTGGAGGCAGTCAAAGTCAAGAGTACCACAATGTAATGGCTATTGCTTCCATCTCGACGGAAAGAATATTCGCGTGCAAGACCCCATTATAAGTTAGGGAGTATCTTCAGATGCTGTAAACTTTTTTTAGTCTAAAAAGAAATGATATAATGTGAGTTTGACTTACCGTGTAAAATGGTAAAATGATGCAGTACGCTGGAGGACGTTTTTTATTTTTCTTGCTTCGTCCCAGCAATGCAGAGAAATTCTGTTGTGCAACACTGCCCCTGCTGGTCATTCAGTATATTCTGCAGATGGAAAAGTCCACTGTTAGTGCATTTGCCATGATTAGGAAATGAATATTATTAAACTAATGCAATACAGTCAAAAATTATTTATATAAAGCATTATTAGATCAGTAGTATGGGCTCTGTGATGGAGCGAAAAAATCAACGGCTCATAAGAAATTCAAATCTCATTCTGTGTTTCACCCTGGAATACTTCCCTCAATTCCATGCCTCATCTGCTTCTACCCTCTACACAAATTTAGCACCTATATTACGACGTAGAGCAAAATATCTCATTGCCAGTCTAGTGACCGTGTACCTGTGTCACTGAATTTGTTTTAGGTTATGGTACAGCAGAAGTAATTAAATCATATGTTAAGTCGAAAGAGCAGGTTTTTTGCTGCAGTTAACAGGAATAATGCAAATTCTGAACAACTTATTTTAACGTCTTCATTTTCACAAAATCCAAGCAGGTAACCAAGAGTGAAGTCAAGAATATTCTGATCAAGCACACGTTCTTTGAAATTTTTAAGTCTCAAACAATGCCCTGATATCTTTCATTTTCCCATCCTATTACTCAGTTGCGCATCTCGTCTACCCTGCTACCCAATTGAATTCCAAGATAAATATATCGTATTGCTAGGTAGGCCTTAAAATGGTTATATCAGAAGACCTCCTGCTGTAGCTTTAGAATGTCAGTGCACCACTGGACCAATTGTCCAGGGTGAAGATGACACAGAGGAGGATGAGATCAGTAATTATGCACTAGCTAATATCTGTAATTAGGCGTGCAAGGCAGGTCGGAGGTGGAATGCTAAAGCACTCTCAACCATTCACTGCATTGGAGTCTTTATGAAAGGTAGTTGGAGGTACAAAAACCCAGAGTATGCTCGACGACAAACCAATTTCAGTATCAGATTCCCATATACAGAGTGCAGGGGAACAGGTTAAAGGAGCTTCTTTAGTGAGAAGGTAAGACTATCACTTTAACGTAAAAGAAAACATTCTAACCTCAAAAGCAGTCTTTTTCTCGGATGGAATATTGCTAGTACCAGTATCTAAAGCAATCTTTTTTCAGCCTTGGAGGCAGTCAAAGTCAAGAGTACCACAATGTATTTGCTATTGCTTCCATCTCGACGGAAAGAATATTCGCGTGCAAGACCCCATTATAAGTTAGTGAGTATCATCAGATGCTGTAAACTTTTTTTAGTCTAAAAAGAAATGATATAATGTGAGTTTGACTTACCGTGTAAAATGGTAAAATGATGCAGTACGCTGGAGGACGTTTTTTATTTTTCTTGCTTCGTCCCAGCAATGCAGAGAAATTCTGTTGTGCAACACTGCCCCTGCTGGTCATTCAGTATATTCTGCAGATGGAAAAGTCCACTGTTAGTGCATTTGCCATGATTAGGAAATGAATATTATTAAACTAATGCAATACAGTCAAAAATGATTTATATAAAGCATTATTAGATCAGTAGTATGGGCTCTGTGATGGAGCGAACACATCAACGGCTCATAAGAAATTCAAATCTCATTCTGTGTTTTCACCCTAGAATACTTCCCTCAATCCTATGCCTCATCTGCTTCTACCATCTACACAACTTTAGCACCTATATTATGACTCAGAGCAAAATATCTCATTGCCAGTCTAGTGACCGTGTACCTGTGACACTGAATTTGTTTTAGGTTATGGTACAGCAGAAGTAATTAAATCATATGTTAAGTCGAAAGAGCAGGTTTTTTGCTGCAGTTAACAGGAATAATGCAAATTCTGAACAACTTATTTTAACGTCTTCATTTTCACAAAATCCAAGCAGGTAACCAAGAGTGAAGTCAAGAATATTCTGATCAAGCACACGTTCTTTGAAATTTTTAAGTCTCAAACAATGCCCTGATATCTTTCATTTTCCCATCCTATTATTCAGTTGCGTATCTCGTCTACCCTGCTAACCAATTGAATTCCAAGATAAAGATATCGTATTGCTAGGTAGGCCTTAAAATGGTTATATCAGAAGACCTCCTGCTGTAGCTTTAGAATGTCAGTGCACCACTGGACCAATTGTCCAGGGTGAAGATGACACAGAGGAGGATGAGATCAGTAATTATGCACTAGCTAATATCTGTAATTAGGCGTGCAAGGCAGGTCGGAGGTGGAATGCTAAAGCACTTTCAACCATTCACTGCATTGGAGTCTTTATGAAAGGTAGTTGGAGGTACAAAAACCCAGACTATCCTCGACGACAAACCAATTTCAGTATCAGATTCCCACATACAGAGTGCAGGGGAACAGGTTAAAGGAGCTTCCTTCAGAGAGAAGGTAAGACTATCACTCTAACGTAAAAGAAAACATTCTAACCTCAAAAGCAGTCTTTTTCTCGGATGGAATATTGCTAGTACCAGTATCTAAAGCAATCTTTTTTCAGCCTTGGAGGCAGTGAAAGTCAAGAGTACCACAATGTAATGGCTATTGCTTCCATCTCGACGGAAATAATATTCGCGTGCAAGACCCCATTATAAGTTAGTATGTATCTTCAGATGCTGTAAACTTTTTTTAGTCTAAAAAGAAATGATATAATGTGAGTTTGACTTACCGTGTAAAATGGTAAAATGATGCAGTACGCTGGAGGACGTTTTTTTTTTTCTTGCTTCGTCCCAGCAATGCAGAGAAATTCTGTTGTGCAACACTGCCCCTGCTGGTCATTCAGTATATTCTGCAGATGGAAAAGTCCACTGTTAGTGCATTTGCCATGATTAGGAAATGAATATTATTAAACTAATGCAAGACAGTCAAAAATGATTTATATAAAGCATTATTAGATCAGTAGTATGGGCTCTGTGATGGAGCGAAAAAATCAACGGCTCATAAGAAATTCAAATCTCATTCTGTGTTTTCACCCTAGAATACTTCCCTCAATCCCATGCCTCATCTGCTTCTACCATCTACACAACTTTAGCACCTATATTATGACTCAGAGCAAAATATCTCATTGCCAGTCTAGTGACCGTGTACCTGTGTCACTGAATTTGTTTTAGGTTATGGTACAGCAGAAGTAATTAAATCATATTTTAAGTCAAAAGAGCAGGTTTTATGCTGCAGTTAACAGGAATAATGCAAATTCTGAACAACTTATTTTAACGTCTTCATTTTCACAAAATCCAAGCAGGTAACCAAGAGTGCAGTCAAGAATATTCTGATCAAGCACACGTTCTTTGAAATTTTTAAGTCTCAAACAATGCCCTGATATCTTTCATTTTCCCATCCTATTATTCAGTTGCGTATCTCGTCTACCCTGCTACCCAATTGAATTCCAAGATAAATATATCGTATTGCTAGGTAGGCCTTAAAATGGTTATATCAGAAGACCTCCTGCTGTAGCTTTAGAATGTCAGTGCACCACTGGACCAATTGTCCAGGGTGAAGATGACACAGAGGAGGATGAGATCAGTAATTATGCACTAGCTAATATCTGTAATTAGGCGTGCAAGGCAGGTCGGAGGTGGAATGCTAAAGCACTCTCAACCATTCACTGCATTGGAGTCTTTATGAAAGGTAGTTGGAGGTACAAAAACCCAGAGTATCCTCGACGACAAACCAATTTCAGTATCAGATTCCCATATACAGAGTGCAGGGGAACAGGTTAAAGGAGCTTCCTTCAGTGAGAAGGTAACACTATCACTTTAACGTAAAAGAAAACATTCTAACCTCAAAAGCAGTCTTTTTCTCGGATGGAATATTGCTAGTACCAGTATCTAAAGCAATCTTTTTTCAGCCTTGGAGGCAGTCAAAGTCAAGAGTACCACAATGTAATGGCTATTGCTTCCATCTCGACGGAAAGAATATTCGCGTGCAAGACCCCATTATAAGTTAGTGAGCATCTTCAGATGCTGTAAACTTTTTTTAGTCTAAAAAGAAATGATATAATGTGAGTTTGACTTACCGTGTAAAATGGTAAAATGATGCAGTACGCTGGAGGACGTTTATTATTTTTCTTGCTTCGTCCCAGCAATGCAGAGAAATTCTGTTGTGCAACACTGCCCCTGCTGGTCATTCAGTATATTCTGCAGATGGAAAAGTCCACTGTTAGTGCATTTGCCATGATTAGGAAATGAATATTATTAAACTAATGCAAGACAGTCAAAAATGATTTATATAAAGCATTATTAGATCAGTAGTATGGGCTCTGTGATGGAGCGAAAAAATCAACGGCTCATAAGAAATTCAAATCTCATTCTGTGTTTTCACCCTAGAATACTTCCCTCAATCCCATGCCTCATCTGCTTCTACCCTCTACACAACTTTAGCACCTATATTACGACGTAGAGCAAAATATCTCATTGCCAGTCTAGTGACCGTGTACCTGTGTCACTGAATTTGTTTTAGGTTATGGTACAGCAGAAGTAATTAAATCATATGTTAAGTCAAAAGAGCAGGTTTTATGCTGCAGTTAACAGGAATAATGCAAATTCTGAACAACTTTTTTTAACTTCTTCATTTTCACAAAATCCAAGCAAGTAACCAAGAGTGAAGTCAAGAATATTCTGATCAAGCACACGTTCTTTGAAATTTTTAAGTCTCAAACAATGCCCTGATATCTTTCATTTTCCCATCCTATTATTCAGTTTCGCATCTCGTCTACCCTGCTACCCAATTGAATTCCAAGATAAATATATCGTATTGCTAGGTAGGCCTTAAAATGGTTATATCAGAAGACCTCCTGCTGTAGCTTTAGAATGTCAGTGCACCACTGGACCAATTGTCCAGGGTGAAGATGACACAGAGGAGGATGAGATCAGTAATTATGCACTAGCTAATATCTGTAATTAGGCGTGCAAGGCAGGTCGGAGGTGGAATGCTAAAGCACTCTCAACCATTCACTGCATTGGAGTCTTTATGAAAGGTAGTTGGAGGTACAAAAACCCAGAGTATGCTCGACGACAAACCAATTTCAGTATCAGATTCCCACATACAGAGTGCAGGGGAACAGGTTAAAGGAGCTTCCTTCAGAGAGAAGGTAAGACTATCACTCTAACGTAAAAGAAAACATTCTAACCTCAAAAGCAGTCTTTTTCTCGGATGGAATATTGCTAGTACCAGTGTCTAAAGCAATCTTTTTTCAGCCTTGGAGGCAGTCAAAGTCAAGAGTACCACAATGTAATGGCTATTGCTTCCATCTCGACGGAAAGAATGTTCGCGTGCAAGACCCCATTATAAGTTAGTGAGCATCTTCAGATGCTGTAAACTTATTTTAGTCTAAAAAGAAATGATATAATGTGAGTTTGACTTACCGTGTAAAATGGTAAAATGATGCAGTACGCTGGAGGACGTTTTTTATTTTTCTTGCTTCGTCCCAGCAATGCAGAGAAATTCTGTTGTGCAACACTGCCCCTGCTGGTCATTCAGTATATTCTGCAGATGGAAAAGTCCACTGTTAGTGCATTTGCCATGATTAGGAAATCAATATTATTAAACTAATGCAAGGCAGTCAAAAATGATTTATATAAAGCATTATTAGATCAGTAGTATGGGCTCTGTGATGGAGCGAAAAAATCAACGGCTCATAAGAAATTCAAATCTCATTCTGTGTTTTCACCCTAGAATACTTCCCTCAATCCCATGCCTCATCTGCTTCTACCATCTACACAACTTTAGCACCTATATTATGACTCAGAGCAAAATATCTCATTGCCAGTCTAGTGACCGTGTACCTGTGTCACTGAATTTGTTTTAGGTTATGGTACAGCAGAAGTAATTAAATCATATGTTAAGTCGAAAGAGCAGGTTTTATGCTGCAGTTAACAGGAATAATGCAAATTCTGAACAACTTATTTTAACGTCTTCATTTTCACAAAATCCAAGCAGGTAACCAAGAGTGAAGTCAAGAATATTCTGATCAAGCACACGTTCTTTGAAATTTTTAAGTCTCAAACAATGCCCTGATATCTTTCATTTTCCCATCCTATTATTCAGTTGCGTATCTCGTCTACCCTGCTACCCAATTGAATTCCAAGATAAATATATCGTATTGCTAGGTAGGCCTTAACATGGTTATATCAGAAGACATCCTGCTGTAGCTTTAGAATGTCAGTGCACCACTGGACCAATTGTCCAGGGTGAAGATGACACAGTGGAGGATGAGATCAGTAATTATGCACTAGCTAATATCTGTAATTAGCAGTGCAAGGCAGATCGGAGGTGGAATGCTAAAGCACTTTCAAACATTCACTGCATTGGAATCTTTATGAAAGGTAGTTGGAGGTACAAAAACCCCAGAGTATCCTCGACGACAAACCAATTTCAGTATCAGATTACCACATACAGAGTGCAGGGGAACAGGTTAAAGGAACTTCCTTCAGTGAGAAGGTAAGACTATCACTAACGTAAAAGAAAACATTCTAACCTCAAAAGCAGTCTTTTTCTCGGATGGAATATTGCCAGTACCAGTCTCTAAAGCAATCTTTTTTCAGCCTTGGAGGCAGTCAAAGTCAAGAGTACCACAATGTAATGGCTATTGCTTCCATCTCGACGGAAAGAATATTCACGTGCAAGACCCCATTATAAGTTAGTGAGTATCTTCAGATGCTGTAAACTTTTTTTAGTCTAAAAAGAAATGATTAATGTGAGCTTAACTTACCGTGTAAAATGGTAAAATGATGCAGTACGCTGGAGGACGTTTTTTTTTCTTGCTTCGTCCCAGCAATGCAGAGAAATTCTGTTGTGCAACACTGCCCCTGCTGGTCATTCAGTATATTCTGCAGATGGAAAAGTCCACTGTTAGTGCATTTGCCATGATTAGGAAATGAATATTATTAAACTAATGCAATACAGCCAAAAATGATTTATATAAAGCATTAATAGATCAGTAGTATGGGCTCTGTGATGGAGTTAAAAAATCAACAGCTCATAAGAGATTCAAATCTCATTCTGTGTTTTCACCCTAGAATACTTCCCTCAATCCCATGTCTCATCTGCTTCTACCATCTACAAAACTTTAGCACCTATATTATGACTTGGAGCAAAATATCTCATTGCCAGTCTAGTGACCGTGTACCTGTGTCACTGAATTTGTTTTAGGTTATGGTACAGCAGAAGTAATTAAATCATATGTTAAGTCAAAAGAGCAGGTTTTATGCTGCAGTTAACAGGAATAATGCAAATTCTGAACAACTTATTTTAACGTCTTCATTTTCACAAAATCCAAGCAGGTAACCAAGAGTGAAGTCAAGAATATTCTGATCAAGCACACGTTCTTTGAAATTTTTAAGTCTCAAACAATGCCCTGATATCTTTCATTTTCCCATCCTATTATTCAGTTGCGTATCTCGTCTACCCTGCTACCCAATTGAATTCCAAGATAAATATATCGTATTGCTAGGTAGGCCTTAAAATGGTTATATCAGAAGACCTCCTGCTGTAGCTTTAGAATGTCAGTGCACCACTGGACCAATTGTCCAGGGTGAAGATGACACAGAGGAGGATGAGATCAGTAATTATGCACTAGCTAATATCTGTAATTAGGCGTGCAAGGCAGGTCGGAGGTGGAATGCTAAAGCACTCTCAACTATTCACTGCATTGGAGTCTTTATGAAAGGTAGTTGGAGGTACAAAAACCCAGAGTATCCTCGACGACAAACCAATTTCAGTATCAGATTCCCATATACAGAGTGCAGGGGAACAGGTTAAAGGAGCTTCCTTCAGTGAGAAGGTAAGACTATCACTTTAACGTAAAAGAAAACATTCTAACCTCAAAAGCAGTCTTTTTCTCGGATGGAATATTGCTAGTACCAGTATCTAAAGCAATCTTTTTTCAGCCTTGGAGGCAGTCAAAGTCAAGAGTACCACAATGTAATTGCTATTGCTTCCATCTCGACGGAAAGAATATTCGCGTGCAAGACCCCATTATAAGTTAGTGAGTATCTTCAGATGCTGTAAACTTTTTTTAGTCTAAAAAGAAATGATATAATGTGAGCTTAACTTACCGTGTAAAATGGTAAAATGATGCAGTACGCTGGAGGACGTTTTTTTTTCCTGCTTCGTCCCAGCAATGCAGAGAAATTCTGTTGTGCAACACTGCCCCTGCTGGTCATTCAGTATATTCT
Source organism: Triturus cristatus (assembly GCF_964204655.1). NCBI lineage: Eukaryota > Metazoa > Chordata > Amphibia > Caudata > Salamandridae > Triturus > Triturus cristatus. Next base: position 660,253,029 of record NC_140593.1, read on the forward strand.
GCAGATGGAAAAGTCCACTATTAGTGCATTTGCCATGATTAGGAAATGAATGTTATTAAACTAATGCAATACAGCCAAAAATGATTTATATAAAGCATTAATAGATCAGTAGTATGGGCTCTGTGATGGAGTGAAAAAATCAACAGCTCATAAGAAATTCAAATCTCATTCTGTGTTTTCACCCTAGAATACTTCCCTCAGTCCCATGCCTCATCTGCTTCTACCATCTACACAACTTTAGCACCTATATTATGACTCAGAGCAAAATATCTCATTGCCAGTCTAGTGACCGTGTACCTGTGTCACTGAATTTGTTTTAGGTTATGGTACAGCAGAAGTAATTAAATCATATGTTAAGTCAAAGGAGCAGGTTTTATGCTGCAGTTAACAGGAATAATGCAAATTCTGAACAACTTATTTTAACGTCTTCATTTTCACAAAATCCAAGCAGGTAACCAAGAGTGCAGTCAAGAATATTCTGATCAAGCACACGTTCTTTGAAATTTTTAAGTCTCAAACTATGCCCTGATATCTTTCATTTTCCCATCCTATTATTCAGTTGCGCATCTCGTCTACCCTGCTACCCAATTGAATTCAAAGATAAATATATCGTATTGCTAGGTAGGCCTTAAAATGGTTATATCAGAAGGCCTCCTGCTGTAGCTTTAGAATGTCAGTGCACCACTGGACCAATTGTCCAGGGTGAAGATGACACAGAGGAGGATGAGATCAGTAATTATGCACTAGCTAATATCTGTAATTAGGCGCGCAAGGCAGGTCGGAGGTGGAATGCTAAAGCACTCTCAACCATTCACTGCATTGGAGTCTTTATGAAAGGTAGTTGGAGGTACAAAAACCCAGAGTATCCTCGACGACAAACCAATTTCAGTATCAGATTCCCATATACAGAGTGCAGGGGAACAGGTTAAAGGAGCTTCCTTCAGTGAGAAGGTAAGACTATCACTTTAACGTAAAAGAAAACATTCTAACCTCAAAAGCAGTCTTTTTCTCGGATGGAATATTGCTAGTACCAGTATCTAAAGCAATCTTTTTTCAGCCTTGGAGGCAGTCAAGAGTACCACAATGTAATGGCTATTGCTTCCATCTCGACGGAAAGAATATTCGCGTGCAAGACCCCATTATAAGTTAGTGAGTATCTTCAGATGCTGTAAACTTTTTTTAGTCTAAAAAGAAATGATATAATGTGAGTTTGACTTACCGTGTAAAATGGTAAAATGATGCAGTACGCTGGAGGACGTTTTTTATTTTTCTTGCTTCGTCCCAGCAATGCAGAGAAATTCTGTTGTGCAACACTGCCCCTGCTGGTCATTCAGTATATTCTGCAGATGGAAAAGTCCACTGTTAGTGCATTTGCCATGATTAGGAAATGAATATTATTAAACTAATGCAATACAGTCAAAAATGATTTATATAAAGCATTATTAGATCAGTAGTATGGGCTCTGTGATGGAGCGAAAAAATCAACGGCTCATAAGAAATTCAAATCTCATTCTGTGTTTTCACCCTGGAATACTTCCCTCAATTCCATGCCTCATCTGCTTCTACCCTCTACACAACTTTAGCACCTATATTACGACGTAGAGCAAAATATCTCATTGCCAGTCTAGTGACCGTGTACCTGTGTCACTGAATTTGTTTTAGGTTATGGTACAGCAGAAGTAATTAAATCATATGTTAAGTCGAAAGAGCAGGTTTTTTGCTGCAGTTAACAGGAATAATGCAAATTCTGAACAACTTATTTTAACGTCTTCATTTTCACAAAATCCAAGCAGGTAACCAAGAGTGCAGTCAAGAATATTCTGATCAAGCACACGTTCTTTGAAATTTTTAAGTCTCAAACAATGCCCTGATATCTTTCATTTTCCCATCCTATTATTCAGTTGCGCATCTCGTCTACCCTGCTACCCAATTGAATTCCAAGATAAATATATCGTATTGCTAGGTAGGCCTTAAAATGGTTATATCAGAAGACCTCCTGCTGTAGCTTTAGAATGTCAGTGCACCACTGGACCAATTGTCCAGGGTGAAGATGACACAGAGGAGGATGAGATCAGTAATTATGCACTAGCTAATATCTGTAATTAGGAGTGCAAGGCAGGTCGGAGGTGGAATGCTAAAGCACTCTCAACCATTCACTGCATTGGAGTCTTTATGAAAGGTAGTTGGAGGTACAAAAACCCAGAGTATCCTCGACGACAAACCAATTTCAGTATCAGATTCCCATATACAGAGTGCAGGGGAACAGGTTAAAGGAGCTTCCTTCAGTGAGAAGGTAAGACTATCACTTTAACGTAAAAGAAAACATTCTAACCTCAAAAGCAGTCTTTTTCTCGGATGGAATATTGCTAGTACCAGTATCTAAAGCAATCTTTTTTCAGCCTTGGAGGCAGTCAAAGTCAAGAGTACCACAATGTAATGGCTATTGCTTCCATCTCGACGGAAAGAATATTCGCGTGCAAGACCCCATTATAAGTTAGTGAGTATCTTCAGATGCTGTAAACTTTTTTTCGTCTAAAAAGAAATGATATAATGTGAGTTTGACTTACCGTGTAAAATGGTAAAATGATGCAGTACGCTGGAGGACGTTTTTTATTTTTCTTGCTTCGTCCCAGCAATGCAGAGAAATTCTGTTGTGCAACACTGCCCCTGCTGGTCATTCAGTATATTCTGCAGATGGAAAAGTCCACTGTTAGTGCATTTGCCATGATTAGGAAATGAATATTATTAAACTAATGCAATACAGTCAAAAATGATTTATATAAAGCATTATTAGATCAGTAGTATGGGCTCTGTGATGGAGCGAAAAAATCAACGGCTCATAAGAAATTCAAATCTCATTCTGTGTTTCACCCTGGAATACTTCCCTCAATTCCATGCCTCATCTGCTTCTACCCTCTACACAAATTTAGCACCTATATTACGACGTAGAGCAAAATATCTCATTGCCAGTCTAGTGACCGTGTACCTGTGTCACTGAATTTGTTTTAGGTTATGGTACAGCAGAAGTAATTAAATCATATGTTAAGTCGAAAGAGCAGGTTTTTTGCTGCAGTTAACAGGAATAATGCAAATTCTGAACAACTTATTTTAACGTCTTCATTTTCACAAAATCCAAGCAGGTAACCAAGAGTGAAGTCAAGAATATTCTGATCAAGCACACGTTCTTTGAAATTTTTAAGTCTCAAACAATGCCCTGATATCTTTCATTTTCCCATCCTATTACTCAGTTGCGCATCTCGTCTACCCTGCTACCCAATTGAATTCCAAGATAAATATATCGTATTGCTAGGTAGGCCTTAAAATGGTTATATCAGAAGACCTCCTGCTGTAGCTTTAGAATGTCAGTGCACCACTGGACCAATTGTCCAGGGTGAAGATGACACAGAGGAGGATGAGATCAGTAATTATGCACTAGCTAATATCTGTAATTAGGCGTGCAAGGCAGGTCGGAGGTGGAATGCTAAAGCACTCTCAACCATTCACTGCATTGGAGTCTTTATGAAAGGTAGTTGGAGGTACAAAAACCCAGAGTATGCTCGACGACAAACCAATTTCAGTATCAGATTCCCATATACAGAGTGCAGGGGAACAGGTTAAAGGAGCTTCTTTAGTGAGAAGGTAAGACTATCACTTTAACGTAAAAGAAAACATTCTAACCTCAAAAGCAGTCTTTTTCTCGGATGGAATATTGCTAGTACCAGTATCTAAAGCAATCTTTTTTCAGCCTTGGAGGCAGTCAAAGTCAAGAGTACCACAATGTATTTGCTATTGCTTCCATCTCGACGGAAAGAATATTCGCGTGCAAGACCCCATTATAAGTTAGTGAGTATCATCAGATGCTGTAAACTTTTTTTAGTCTAAAAAGAAATGATATAATGTGAGTTTGACTTACCGTGTAAAATGGTAAAATGATGCAGTACGCTGGAGGACGTTTTTTATTTTTCTTGCTTCGTCCCAGCAATGCAGAGAAATTCTGTTGTGCAACACTGCCCCTGCTGGTCATTCAGTATATTCTGCAGATGGAAAAGTCCACTGTTAGTGCATTTGCCATGATTAGGAAATGAATATTATTAAACTAATGCAATACAGTCAAAAATGATTTATATAAAGCATTATTAGATCAGTAGTATGGGCTCTGTGATGGAGCGAACACATCAACGGCTCATAAGAAATTCAAATCTCATTCTGTGTTTTCACCCTAGAATACTTCCCTCAATCCTATGCCTCATCTGCTTCTACCATCTACACAACTTTAGCACCTATATTATGACTCAGAGCAAAATATCTCATTGCCAGTCTAGTGACCGTGTACCTGTGACACTGAATTTGTTTTAGGTTATGGTACAGCAGAAGTAATTAAATCATATGTTAAGTCAAAAGAGCAGGTTTTATGCTGCAGTTAACAGGAATAATGCAAATTCTGAACAACTTATTTTAACGTCTTCATTTTCACAAAATCCAAGCAGGTAACCAAGAGTGCAGTCAAGAATATTCTGAACAAGCACACGTTCTTTGAAATTTTTAAGTCTCAAACAATGCCCTGATATCTTTCATTTTCCCATCCTATTATTCAGTTGCGCATCTCGTCTACCCTGCTACCCAATTGAATTCCAAGATAAATATATCGTATTGCTAGGTAGGCCTTAAAATGGTTATATCAGAAGACCTCCTGCTGTAGCTTTAGAATGTCAGTGCACCACTGGACCAATTGTCCAGGGTGAAGATGACACAGAGGAGGATGAGATCAGTAATTATGCACTAGCTAATATCTGTAATTAGGCGTGCAAGGCAGGTCGGAGGTGGAATGCTAAAGCACTCTCAACCATTCACTGCATTGGAGTCTTTATGAAAGGTAGTTGGAGGTACAAAAACCCAGAGTATCCTCGACGACAAACCAATTTCAGTATCAGATTCCCATATACAGAGTGCAGGGGAACAGGTTAAAGGAGCTTCCTTCAGTGAGAAGGTAAGACTATCACTTTAACGTAAAAGAAAACATTCTAACCTCAAAAGCAGTCTTTTTCTCGGATGGAATATTGCTAGTACCAGTATCTAAAGCAATCTTTTTTCAGCCTTGGAGGCAGTCAAAGTCAAGAGTACCACAATGTAATGGCTATTGCTTCCATCTCGACGGAAAGAATATTCGCGTGCAAGACCCCATTATAAGTTAGTGAGCATCTTCAGATGCTGTAAACTTTTTTTAGTCTAAAAAGAAATGATATAATGTGAGTTTGACTTACCGTGTAAAATGGTAAAATGATGCAGTACGCTGGAGGACGTTTATTATTTTTCTTGCTTCGTCCCAGCAATGCAGAGAAATTCTGTTGTGCAACACTGCCCCTGCTGGTCATTCAGTATATTCTGCAGATGGAAAAGTCCACTGTTAGTGCATTTGCCATGATTAGGAAATGAATATTATTAAACTAATGCAAGACAGTCAAAAATGATTTATATAAAGCATTATTAGATCAGTAGTATGGGCTCTGTGATGGAGCGAAAAAATCAACGGCTCATAAGAAATTCAAATCTCATTCTGTGTTTTCACCCTAGAATACTTCCCTCAATCCCATGCCTCATCTGCTTCTACCCTCTACACAACTTTAGCACCTATATTACGACGTAGAGCAAAATATCTCATTGCCAGTCTAGTGACCGTGTACCTGTGTCACTGAATTTGTTTTAGGTTATGGTACAGCAGAAGTAATTAAATCATATGTTAAGTCAAAAGAGCAGGTTTTATGCTGCAGTTAACAGGAATAATGCAAATTCTGAACAACTTTTTTTAACTTCTTCATTTTCACAAAATCCAAGCAAGTAACCAAGAGTGAAGTCAAGAATATTCTGATCAAGCACACGTTCTTTGAAATTTTTAAGTCTCAAACAATGCCCTGATATCTTTCATTTTCCCATCCTATTATTCATTTTCGCATCTCGTCTACCCTGCTACCCAATTGAATTCCAAGATAAATATATCGTATTGCTAGGTAGGCCTTAAAATGGTTATATCAGAAGACCTCCTGCTGTAGCTTTAGAATGTCAGTGCACCACTGGACCAATTGTCCAGGGTGAAGATGACACAGAGGAGGATGAGATCAGTAATTATGCACTAGCTAATATCTGTAATTAGGCGTGCAAGGCAGGTCGGAGGTGGAATGCTAAAGCACTCTCAACCATTCACTGCATTGGAGTCTTTATGAAAGGTAGTTGGAGGTACAAAAACCCAGAGTATGCTCGACGACAAACCAATTTCAGTATCAGATTCCCACATACAGAGTGCAGGGGAACAGGTTAAAGGAGCTTCCTTCAGAGAGAAGGTAAGACTATCACTCTAACGTAAAAGAAAACATTCTAACCTCAAAAGCAGTCTTTTTCTCGGATGGAATATTGCTAGTACCAGTATCTAAAGCAATCTTTTTTCAGCCTTGGAGGCAGTCAAAGTCAAGAGTACCACAATGTAATGGCTATTGCTTCCATCTCGACGGAAAGAATATTCGCGTGCAAGACCCCATTATAAGTTAGTGAGTATCTTCAGATGCTGTAAACTTTTTTTAGTCTAAAAAGAAATGATATAATGTGAGCTTAACTTACCGTGTAAAATGGTAAAATGATGCAGTACGCTGGAGGACGTTTTTTTTTCCTGCTTCGTCCCAGCAATGCAGAGAAATTCTGTTGTGCAACACTGCCCCTGCTGGTCATTCAGTATATTCTGCAGATGGAAAAGTCCACTATTAGTGCATTTGCCATGATTAGGAAATGAATGTTATTAAACTAATGCAATACAGCCAAAAATGATTTATATAAAGCATTAATAGATCAGTAGTATGGGCTCTGTGATGGAGTGAAAAAATCAACAGCTCATAAGAAATTCAAATCTCATTCTGTGTTTTCACCCTAGAATACTTCCCTCAGTCCCATGCCTCATCTGCTTCTACCATCTACACAACTTTAGCACCTATATTATGACTCAGAGCAAAATATCTCATTGCCAGTCTAGTGACCGTGTACCTGTGTCACTGAATTTGTTTTAGGTTATGGTACAGCAGAAGTAATTAAATCATATGTTAAGTCAAAGGAGCAGGTTTTATGCTGCAGTTAACAGGAATAATGCAAATTCTGAACAACTTATTTTAACGTCTTCATTTTCACAAAATCCAAGCAGGTAACCAAGAGTGCAGTCAAGAATATTCTGATCAAGCACACGTTCTTTGAAATTTTTAAGTCTCAAACTATGCCCTGATATCTTTCATTTTCCCATCCTATTATTCAGTTGCGCATCTCGTCTACCCTGCTACCCAATTGAATTCAAAGATAAATATATCGTATTGCTAGGTAGGCCTTAAAATGGTTATATCAGAAGGCCTCCTGCTGTAGCTTTAGAATGTCAGTGCACCACTGGACCAATTGTCCAGGGTGAAGATGACACAGAGGAGGATGAGATCAGTAATTATGCACTAGCTAATATCTGTAATTAGGCGCGCAAGGCAGGTCGGAGGTGGAATGCTAAAGCACTCTCAACCATTCACTGCATTGGAGTCTTTATGAAAGGTAGTTGGAGGTACAAAAACCCAGAGTATCCTCGACGACAAACCAATTTCAGTATCAGATTCCCATATACAGAGTGCAGGGGAACAGGTTAAAGGAGCTTCCTTCAGTGAGAAGGTAAGACTATCACTTTAACGTAAAAGAAAACATTCTAACCTCAAAAGCAGTCTTTTTCTCGGATGGAATATTGCTAGTACCAGTATCTAAAGCAATCTTTTTTCAGCCTTGGAGGCAGTCAAGAGTACCACAATGTAATGGCTATTGCTTCCATCTCGACGGAAAGAATATTCGCGTGCAAGACCCCATTATAAGTTAGTGAGTATCTTCAGATGCTGTAAACTTTTTTTAGTCTAAAAAGAAATGATATAATGTGAGTTTGACTTACCGTGTAAAATGGTAAAATGATGCAGTACGCTGGAGGACGTTTTTTATTTTTCTTGCTTCGTCCCAGCAATGCAGAGAAATTCTGTTGTGCAACACTGCCCCTGCTGGTCATTCAGTATATTCTGCAGATGGAAAAGTCCACTGTTAGTGCATTTGCCATGATTAGGAAATGAATATTATTAAACTAATGCAATACAGTCAAAAATGATTTATATAAAGCATTATTAGATCAGTAGTATGGGCTCTGTGATGGAGCGAAAAAATCAACGGCTCATAAGAAATTCAAATCTCATTCTGTGTTTTCACCCTGGAATACTTCCCTCAATTCCATGCCTCATCTGCTTCTACCCTCTACACAACTTTAGCACCTATATTACGACGTAGAGCAAAATATCTCATTGCCAGTCTAGTGACCGTGTACCTGTGTCACTGAATTTGTTTTAGGTTATGGTACAGCAGAAGTAATTAAATCATATGTTAAGTCGAAAGAGCAGGTTTTTTGCTGCAGTTAACAGGAATAATGCAAATTCTGAACAACTTATTTTAACGTCTTCATTTTCACAAAATCCAAGCAGGTAACCAAGAGTGCAGTCAAGAATATTCTGATCAAGCACACGTTCTTTGAAATTTTTAAGTCTCAAACAATGCCCTGATATCTTTCATTTTCCCATCCTATTATTCAGTTGCGCATCTCGTCTACCCTGCTACCCAATTGAATTCCAAGATAAATATATCGTATTGCTAGGTAGGCCTTAAAATGGTTATATCAGAAGACCTCCTGCTGTAGCTTTAGAATGTCAGTGCACCACTGGACCAATTGTCCAGGGTGAAGATGACACAGAGGAGGATGAGATCAGTAATTATGCACTAGCTAATATCTGTAATTAGGAGTGCAAGGCAGGTCGGAGGTGGAATGCTAAAGCACTCTCAACCATTCACTGCATTGGAGTCTTTATGAAAGGTAGTTGGAGGTACAAAAACCCAGAGTATCCTCGACGACAAACCAATTTCAGTATCAGATTCCCATATACAGAGTGCAGGGGAACAGGTTAAAGGAGCTTCCTTCAGTGAGAAGGTAAGACTATCACTTTAACGTAAAAGAAAACATTCTAACCTCAAAAGCAGTCTTTTTCTCGGATGGAATATTGCTAGTACCAGTATCTAAAGCAATCTTTTTTCAGCCTTGGAGGCAGTCAAAGTCAAGAGTACCACAATGTAATGGCTATTGCTTCCATCTCGACGGAAAGAATATTCGCGTGCAAGACCCCATTATAAGTTAGTGAGTATCTTCAGATGCTGTAAACTTTTTTTCGTCTAAAAAGAAATGATATAATGTGAGTTTGACTTACCGTGTAAAATGGTAAAATGATGCAGTACGCTGGAGGACGTTTTTTATTTTTCTTGCTTCGTCCCAGCAATGCAGAGAAATTCTGTTGTGCAACACTGCCCCTGCTGGTCATTCAGTATATTCTGCAGATGGAAAAGTCCACTGTTAGTGCATTTGCCATGATTAGGAAATGAATATTATTAAACTAATGCAATACAGTCAAAAATGATTTATATAAAGCATTATTAGATCAGTAGTATGGGCTCTGTGATGGAGCGAAAAAATCAACGGCTCATAAGAAATTCAAATCTCATTCTGTGTTTCACCCTGGAATACTTCCCTCAATTCCATGCCTCATCTGCTTCTACCCTCTACACAAATTTAGCACCTATATTACGACGTAGAGCAAAATATCTCATTGCCAGTCTAGTGACCGTGTACCTGTGTCACTGAATTTGTTTTAGGTTATGGTACAGCAGAAGTAATTAAATCATATGTTAAGTCGAAAGAGCAGGTTTTTTGCTGCAGTTAACAGGAATAATGCAAATTCTGAACAACTTATTTTAACGTCTTCATTTTCACAAAATCCAAGCAGGTAACCAAGAGTGAAGTCAAGAATATTCTGATCAAGCACACGTTCTTTGAAATTTTTAAGTCTCAAACAATGCCCTGATATCTTTCATTTTCCCATCCTATTACTCAGTTGCGCATCTCGTCTACCCTGCTACCCAATTGAATTCCAAGATAAATATATCGTATTGCTAGGTAGGCCTTAAAATGGTTATATCAGAAGACCTCCTGCTGTAGCTTTAGAATGTCAGTGCACCACTGGACCAATTGTCCAGGGTGAAGATGACACAGAGGAGGATGAGATCAGTAATTATGCACTAGCTAATATCTGTAATTAGGCGTGCAAGGCAGGTCGGAGGTGGAATGCTAAAGCACTCTCAACCATTCACTGCATTGGAGTCGTTATGAAAGGTAGTTGGAGGTACAAAAACCCAGAGTATGCTCGACGACAAACCAATTTCAGTATCAGATTCCCATATACAGAGTGCAGGGGAACAGGTTAAAGGAGCTTCTTTAGTGAGAAGGTAAGACTATCACTTTAACGTAAAAGAAAACATTCTAACCTCAAAAGCAGTCTTTTTCTCGGATGGAATATTGCTAGTACCAGTATCTAAAGCAATCTTTTTTCAGCCTTGGAGGCAGTCAAAGTCAAGAGTACCACAATGTATTTGCTATTGCTTCCATCTCGACGGAAAGAATATTCGCGTGCAAGACCCCATTATAAGTTAGTGAGTATCATCAGATGCTGTAAACTTTTTTTAGTCTAAAAAGAAATGATATAATGTGAGTTTGACTTACCGTGTAAAATGGTAAAATGATGCAGTACGCTGGAGGACGTTTTTTATTTTTCTTGCTTCGTCCCAGCAATGCAGAGAAATTCTGTTGTGCAACACTGCCCCTGCTGGTCATTCAGTATATTCTGCAGATGGAAAAGTCCACTGTTAGTGCATTTGCCATGATTAGGAAATGAATATTATTAAACTAATGCAATACAGTCAAAAATGATTTATATAAAGCATTATTAGATCAGTAGTATGGGCTCTGTGATGGAGCGAACACATCAACGGCTCATAAGAAATTCAAATCTCATTCTGTGTTTTCACCCTAGAATACTTCCCTCAATCCTATGCCTCATCTGCTTCTACCATCTACACAACTTTAGCACCTATATTATGACTCAGAGCAAAATATCTCATTGCCAGTCTAGTGACCGTGTACCTGTGACACTGAATTTGTTTTAGGTTATGGTACAGCAGAAGTAATTAAATCATATGTTAAGTCAAAAGAGCAGGTTTTATGCTGCAGTTAACAGGAATAATGCAAATTCTGAACAACTTATTTTAACGTCTTCATTTTCACAAAATCCAAGCAGGTAACCAAGAGTGCAGTCAAGAATATTCTGAACAAGCACACGTTCTTTGAAATTTTTAAGTCTCAAACAATGCCCTGATATCTTTCATTTTCCCATCCTATTATTCAGTTGCGCATCTCGTCTACCCTGCTACCCAATTGAATTCCAAGATAAATATATCGTATTGCTAGGTAGGCCTTAAAATGGTTATATCAGAAGACCTCCTGCTGTAGCTTTAGAATGTCAGTGCACCACTGGACCAATTGTCCAGGGTGAAGATGACACAGAGGAGGATGAGATCAGTAATTATGCACTAGCTAATATCTGTAATTAGGCGTGCAAGGCAGGTCGGAGGTGGAATGCTAAAGCACTCTCAACCATTCACTGCATTGGAGTCTTTATGAAAGGTAGTTGGAGGTACAAAAACCCAGAGTATCCTCGACGACAAACCAATTTCAGTATCAGATTCCCATATACAGAGTGCAGGGGAACAGGTTAAAGGAGCTTCCTTCAGTGAGAAGGTAAGACTATCACTTTAACGTAAAAGAAAACATTCTAACCTCAAAAGCAGTCTTTTTCTCGGATGGAATATTGCTAGTACCAGTATCTAAAGCAATCTTTTTTCAGCCTTGGAGGCAGTCAAAGTCAAGAGTACCACAATGTAATGGCTATTGCTTCCATCTCGACGGAAAGAATATTCGCGTGCAAGACCCCATTATAAGTTAGTGAGCATCTTCAGATGCTGTAAACTTTTTTTAGTCTAAAAAGAAATGATATAATGTGAGTTTGACTTACCGTGTAAAATGGTAAAATGATGCAGTACGCTGGAGGACGTTTATTATTTTTCTTGCTTCGTCCCAGCAATGCAGAGAAATTCTGTTGTGCAACACTGCCCCTGCTGGTCATTCAGTATATTCTGCAGATGGAAAAGTCCACTGTTAGTGCATTTGCCATGATTAGGAAATGAATATTATTAAACTAATGCAAGACAGTCAAAAATGATTTATATAAAGCATTATTAGATCAGTAGTATGGGCTCTGTGATGGAGCGAAAAAATCAACGGCTCATAAGAAATTCAAATCTCATTCTGTGTTTTCACCCTAGAATACTTCCCTCAATCCCATGCCTCATCTGCTTCTACCCTCTACACAACTTTAGCACCTATATTACGACGTAGAGCAAAATATCTCATTGCCAGTCTAGTGACCGTGTACCTGTGTCACTGAATTTGTTTTAGGTTATGGTACAGCAGAAGTAATTAAATCATATGTTAAGTCGAAAGAGCAGGTTTTTTGCTGCAGTTAACAGGAATAATGCAAATTCTGAACAACTTATTTTAACGTCTTCATTTTCACAAAATCCAAGCAGGTAACCAAGAGTGCAGTCAAGAATATTCTGATCAAGCACACGTTCTTTGAAATTTTTAAGTCTCAAACAATGCCCTGATATCTTTCATTTTCCCATCCTATTATTCAGTTGCGCATCTCGTCTACCCTGCTACCCAATTGAATTCCAAGATAAATATATCGTATTGCTAGGTAGGCCTTAAAATGGTTATATCAGAAGACCTCCTGCTGTAGCTTTAGAATGTCAGTGCACCACTGGACCAATTGTCCAGGGTGAAGATGACACAGAGGAGGATGAGATCAGTAATTATGCACTAGCTAATATCTGTAATTAGGAGTGCAAGGCAGGTCGGAGGTGGAATGCTAAAGCACTCTCAACCATTCACTGCATTGGAGTCTTTATGAAAGGTAGTTGGAGGAACAAAAACCCAGAGTATCCTCGACGACAAACCAATTTCCGTATCAGATTCCCACATACAGAGTGCAGGGGAACAGGTTAAAGGAGCTTCCTTCAGTGAGAAGGTAAGACTATCACTAACGTAAAAGAAAACATTCTAACCTCAAAAGCAGTCTTTTTCTCGGATGGAATATTGCCAGTACCAGTATCTAAAGCAATCTTTTTTCAGCCTTGGAGGCAGTCAAAGTCAAGAGTACCACAATGTAATGGCTATTGCTTCCATCTCGACGGAAAGAATATTCGCGTGCAAGACCCCATTATAAGTTAGTGAGTATCTTCAGATGCTGTAAACTTTTTTTCGTCTAAAAAGAAATGATATAATGTGAGTTTGACTTACCGTGTAAAATGGTAAAATGATGCAGTACGCTGGAGGACGTTTTTTATTTTTCTTGCTTCGTCCCAGCAATGCAGAGAAATTCTGTTGTGCAACACTGCCCCTGCTGGTCATTCAGTATATTCTGCAGATGGAAAAGTCCACTGTTAGTGCATTTGCCATGATTAGGAAATGAATATTATTAAACTAATGTAATACAGCCAAAAATGATTTATATAAAGCATTATTAGATCAGTAGTATGGGCTCTGTGATGGAGCGAAAAAATCAACGGCTCATAAGAAATTCAAATCTCATTCTGTGTTTTCACCCTGGAATACTTCCCTCAATTCCATGCCTCATCTGCTTCTACCCTCTACACAACTTTAGCACCTATATTACGACGTAGAGCAAAATATCTCATTGCAAGTCTAGTGACCGTGTACCTGTGTCACTGAATTTGTTTTAGGTTATGGTACAGCAGAAGTAATTAAATCATATGTTAAGTCGAAAGAGCAGGTTTTTTGCTGCAGTTAACAGGAATAATGCAAATTCTGAACAACTTATTTTAACGTCTTCATTTTCACAAAATCCAAGCAGGTAACCAAGAGTGCAGTCAAGAATATTCTGATCAAGCACACGTTCTTTGAAATTTTTAAGTCTCAAACAATGCCCTGATATCTTTCATTTTCCCATCCTATTATTCAGTTGCGTATCTCGTCTACCCTGCTACCCAATTGAATTCCAAGATAAATATATCGTATATCCAGGTAGGCCTTAAAATGGTTATATCAGAAGACCTCCTGCTGTAGCTTTAGAATGTCAGTGCACCACTGGACCAATTGTCCAGGGTGAAGATGACACAGAGGAGGAGGAGATCAGTAATTATGCACTAGCTAATATCTGTAATTAGGCTTGCAAGGCAGGTCGGAGGTGGAATGCTAAAGCACTCTCAACCATTCACTGCATTGGAGTCTTTATGAAAGGTAGTTGGAGGTACAAAAACCCAGAGTATGCTCGACGACAAACCAATTTCAGTATCAGATTCCCACATACAGAGTGCAGGGGAACAGGTTAAAGGAGCTTCCTTCAGAGAGAAGGTAAGACTATCACTCTAACGTAAAAGAAAACATTCTAACCTCAAAAGCAGTCTTTTTCTCGGATGGAATATTGCTAGTACCAGTATCTAAAGCAATCTTTTTTCAGCCTTGGAGGCAGTCAAAGTCAAGAGTACCACAATGTAATTGCTATTGCTTCCATCTCGACGGAAAGAATATTCGCGTGCAAGACCCCATTATAAGTTAGTGAGTATCTTCAGATGCTGTAAACTTTTTTTAGTCTAAAAAGAAATGATATAATGTGAGTTTGACTTACCGTGTAAAATGGTAAAATGATGCAGTACGCTGGAGGACGTTTTTTATTTTTCTTGCTTCGTCCCAGCAATGCAGAGAAATTCTGTTGTGCAACACTGCCCCTGCTGGTCATTCAGTATATTCTGCAGATGGAAAAGTCCACTGTTAGTGCATTTGCCATGATTAGGAAATGAATATTATTAAACTAATGCAATACAGTCAAAAATGATTTATATAAAGCATTATTAGATCAGTAGTATGGGCTCTGTGATGGAGTGAAAAAATCAACGGCTCATAAGAAATTCAAATCTCATTCTGTGTTTTCACCCTAGAATACTTCCCTCAGTCCCATGCCTCATCTGCTTCTACCATCTACACAACTTTAGCACCTATATTATGACTCAGAGCAAAATATCTCATTGCCAGTCTAGTGACCGTGTACCTGTGTCACTGAATTTGTTTTAGGTTATGGTACAGCAGAAGTAATTAAATCATATGTTAAGTCGAAAGAGCAGGTTTTTTGCTGCAGTTAACAGGAATAATGCAAATTCTGAACAACTTATTTTAACGTCTTCATTTTCACAAAATCCAAGCAGGTAACCAAGAGTGAAGTCAAGAATATTCTGATCAAGCACACGTTCTTTGAAATTTTTAAGTCTCAAACAATGCCCTGATATCTTTCATTTTCCCATCCTATTACTCAGTTGCGCATCTCGTCTACCCTGCTACCCAATTGAATTCCAAGATAAATATATCGTATTGCTAGGTAGGCCTTAAAATGGTTATATCAGAAGACCTCCTGCTGTAGCTTTAGAATGTCAGTGCACCACTGGACCAATTGTCCAGGGTGAAGATGACACAGAGGAGGATGAGATCAGTAATTATGCACTAGCTAATATCTGTAATTAGGCGTGCAAGGCAGGTCGGAGGTGGAATGCTAAAGCACTCTCAACCATTCACTGCATTGGAGTCTTTATGAAAGGTAGTTGGAGGTACAAAAACCCAGAGTATGCTCGACGACAAACCAATTTCAGTATCAGATTCCCATATACAGAGTGCAGGGGAACAGGTTAAAGGAGCTTCTTTAGTGAGAAGGTAAGACTATCACTTTAACGTAAAAGAAAACATTCTAACCTCAAAA
The DNA here is from genome assembly GCF_964204655.1 of Triturus cristatus. Classification (NCBI taxonomy): domain Eukaryota; kingdom Metazoa; phylum Chordata; class Amphibia; order Caudata; family Salamandridae; genus Triturus; species Triturus cristatus. The sequence goes on from NC_140593.1 coordinate 660,268,832, forward strand.
GCAGTCTTTTTCTCGGATGGAATATTGCTAGTACCAGTATCTAAAGCAATCTTTTTTCAGCCTTGGAGGCAGTCAAAGTCAAGAGTACCACAATGTATTTGCTATTGCTTCCATCTCGACGGAAAGAATATTCGCGTGCAAGACCCCATTATAAGTTAGTGAGTATCATCAGATGCTGTAAACTTTTTTTAGTCTAAAAAGAAATGATATAATGTGAGTTTGACTTACCGTGTAAAATGGTAAAATGATGCAGTACGCTGGAGGACGTTTTTTATTTTTCTTGCTTCGTCCCAGCAATGCAGAGAAATTCTGTTGTGCAACACTGCCCCTGCTGGTCATTCAGTATATTCTGCAGATGGAAAAGTCCACTGTTAGTGCATTTGCCATGATTAGGAAATGAATATTATTAAACTAATGCAATACAGTCAAAAATGGTTTATATAAAGCATTATTAGATCAGTAGTATGGGCTCTGTGATGGAGCGAACACATCAACGGCTCATAAGAAATTCAAATCTCATTCTGTGTTTTCACCCTAGAATACTTCCCTCAATCCTATGCCTCATCTGCTTCTACCATCTACACAACTTTAGCACCTATATTATGACTCAGAGCAAAATATCTCATTGCCAGTCTAGTGACCGTGTACCTGTGACACTGAATTTGTTTTAGGTTATGGTACAGCAGAAGTAATTAAATCATATGTTAAGTCAAAAGAGCAGGTTTTATGCTGCAGTTAACAGGAATAATGCAAATTCTGAACAACTTATTTTAACGTCTTCATTTTCACAAAATCCAAGCAGGTAACCAAGAGTGCAGTCAAGAATATTCTGAACAAGCACACGTTCTTTGAAATTTTTAAGTCTCAAACAATGCCCTGATATCTTTCATTTTCCCATCCTATTATTCAGTTGTGCATCTCGTCTACCCTGCTACCCAATTGAATTCCAAGATAAATATATCGTATTGCTAGGTAGGCCTTAAAATGGTTAGATCAGAAGACCTCCTGCTGTAGCTTTAGAATGTCAGTGCACCACTGGACCAATTGTCCAGGGTGAAGATGACACAGAGGAGGATGAGATCAGTAATTATGCACTAGCTAATATCTGTAATTAGGCGTGCAAGGCAGGTCGGAGGTGGAATGCTAAAGCACTCTCAACCATTCACTGCATTGGAGTCTTTATGAAAGGTAGTTGGAGGTACAAAAACCCAGAGTATCCTCGACGACAAACCAATTTCAGTATCAGATTCCCATATACAGAGTGCAGGGGAACAGGTTAAAGGAGCTTCCTTCAGTGAGAAGGTAAGACTATCACTTTAACGTAAAAGAAAACATTCTAACCTCAAAAGCAGTCTTTTTCTCGGATGGAATATTGCTAGTACCAGTATCTAAAGCAATCTTTTTTCAGCCTTGGAGGCAGTCAAAGTCAAGAGTACCACAATGTAATGGCTATTGCTTCCATCTCGACGGAAAGAATATTCGCGTGCAAGACCCCATTATAAGTTAGTGAGCATCTTCAGATGCTGTAAACTTTTTTTAGTCTAAAAAGAAATGATATAATGTGAGTTTGACTTACCGTGTAAAATGGTAAAATGATGCAGTACGCTGGAGGACGTTTTTTATTTTTCTTGCTTCGTCCCAGCAATGCAGAGAAATTCTGTTGTGCAACACTGCCCCTGCTGGTCATTCAGTATATTCTGCAGATGGAAAAGTCCACTGTTAGTGCATTTGCCATGATTAGGAAATGAATATTATTAAACTAATGCAATACAGTCAAAAATGATTTATATAAAGCATTATTAGATCAGTAGTATGGGCTCTGTGATGGAGCGAAAAAATCAACGGCTCATAAGAAATTCAAATCTCATTCTGTGTTTCACCCTGGAATACTTCCCTCAATTCCATGCCTCATCTGCTTCTACCCTCTACACAAATTTAGCACCTATATTACGACGTAGAGCAAAATATCTCATTGCCAGTCTAGTGACCGTGTACCTGTGTCACTGAATTTGTTTTAGGTTATGGTACAGCAGAAGTAATTAAATCATATGTTAAGTCGAAAGAGCAGGTTTTTTGCTGCAGTTAACAGGAATAATGCAAATTCTGAACAACTTATTTTAACGTCTTCATTTTCACAAAATCCAAGCAGGTAACCAAGAGTGAAGTCAAGAATATTCTGATCAAGCACACGTTCTTTGAAATTTGTAAGTCTCAAACAATGCCCTGATATCTTTCATTTTCCCATCCTATTACTCAGTTGCGCATCTCGTCTACCCTGCTACCCAATTGAATTCCAAGATAAATATATCGTATTGCTAGGTAGGCCTTAAAATGGTTATATCAGAAGACCTCCTGCTGTAGCTTTAGAATGTCAGTGCACCACTGGACCAATTGTCCAGGGTGAAGATGACACAGAGGAGGATGAGATCAGTAATTATGCACTAGCTAATATCTGTAATTAGGCGTGCAAGGCAGGTCGGAGGTGGAATGCTAAAGCACTCTCAACCATTCACTGCATTGGAGTCTTTATGAAAGGTAGTTGGAGGTACAAAAACCCAGAGTATGCTCGACGACAAACCAATTTCAGTATCAGATTCCCATATACAGAGTGCAGGGGAACAGGTTAAAGGAGCTTCTTTAGTGAGAAGGTAAGACTATCACTTTAACGTAAAAGAAAACATTCTAACCTCAAAAGCAGTCTTTTTCTCGGATGGAATATTGCTAGTACCAGTATCTAAAGCAATCTTTTTTCAGCCTTGGAGGCAGTCAAAGTCAAGAGTACCACAATGTATTTGCTATTGCTTCCATCTCGACGGAAAGAATATTCGCGTGCAAGACCCCATTATAAGTTAGTGAGTATCATCAGATGCTGTAAACTTTTTTTAGTCTAAAAAGAAATGATATAATGTGAGTTTGACTTACCGTGTAAAATGGTAAAATGATGCAGTACGCTGGAGGACGTTTTTTATTTTTCTTGCTTCGTCCCAGCAATGCAGAGAAATTCTGTTGTGCAACACTGCCCCTGCTGGTCATTCAGTATATTCTGCAGATGGAAAAGTCCACTGTTAGTGCATTTGCCATGATTAGGAAATGAATATTATTAAACTAATGCAATACAGTCAAAAATGGTTTATATAAAGCATTATTAGATCAGTAGTATGGGCTCTGTGATGGAGCGAACACATCAACGGCTCATAAGAAATTCAAATCTCATTCTGTGTTTTCACCCTAGAATACTTCCCTCAATCCTATGCCTCATCTGCTTCTACCATCTACACAACTTTAGCACCTATATTATGACTCAGAGCAAAATATCTCATTGCCAGTCTAGTGACCGTGTACCTGTGACACTGAATTTGTTTTAGGTTATGGTACAGCAGAAGTAATTAAATCATACGTTAAGTCAAAAGAGCAGGTTTTATGCTGCAGTTAACAGGAATAATGCAAATTCTGAACAACTTATTTTAACGTCTTCATTTTCACAAAATCCAAGCAGGTAACCAAGAGTGCAGTCAAGAATATTCTGAACAAGCACACGTTCTTTGAAATTTTTAAGTCTCAAACAATGCCCTGATATCTTTCATTTTCCCATCCTATTATTCAGTTGCGCATCTCGTCTACCCTGCTACCCAATTGAATTCCAAGATAAATATATCGTATTGCTAGGTAGGCCTTAAAATGGTTATATCAGAAGACCTCCTGCTGTAGCTTTAGAATGTCAGTGCACCACTGGACCAATTGTCCAGGGTGAAGATGACACAGAGGAGGATGAGATCAGTAATTATGCACTAGCTAATATCTGTAATTAGGCGTGCAAGGCAGGTCGGAGGTGGAATGCTAAAGCACTCTCAACCATTCACTGCATTGGAGTCTTTATGAAAGGTAGTTGGAGGTACAAAAACCCAGAGTATCCTCGACGACAAACCAATTTCAGTATCAGATTCCCATATACAGAGTGCAGGGGAACAGGTTAAAGGAGCTTCCTTCAGTGAGAAGGTAAGACTATCACTTTAACGTAAAAGAAAACATTCTAACCTCAAAAGCAGTCTTTTTCTCGGATGGAATATTGCTAGTACCAGTATCTAAAGCAATCTTTTTTCAGCCTTGGAGGCAGTCAAAGTCAAGAGTACCACAATGTAATGGCTATTGCTTCCATCTCGACGGAAAGAATATTCGCGTGCAAGACCCCATTATAAGTTAGTGAGCATCTTCAGATGCTGTAAACTTTTTTTAGTCTAAAAAGAAATGATATAATGTGAGTTTGACTTACCGTGTAAAATGGTAAAATGATGCAGTACGCTGGAGGACGTTTATTATTTTTCTTGCTTCGTCCCAGCAATGCAGAGAAATTCTGTTGTGCAACACTGCCCCTGCTGGTCATTCAGTATATTCTGCAGATGGAAAAGTCCACTGTTAGTGCATTTGCCATGATTAGGAAATGAATATTATTAAACTAATGCAAGACAGTCAAAAATGATTTATATAAAGCATTATTAGATCAGTAGTATGGGCTCTGTGATGGAGCGAAAAAATCAACGGCTCATAAGAAATTCAAATCTCATTCTGTGTTTTCACCCTAGAATACTTCCCTCAATCCCATGCCTCATCTGCTTCTACCCTCTACACAACTTTAGCACCTATATTACGACGTAGAGCAAAATATCTCATTGCCAGTCTAGTGACCGTGTACCTGTGTCACTGAATTTGTTTTAGGTTATGGTACAGCAGAAGTAATTAAATCATATGTTAAGTCAAAAGAGCAGGTTTTATGCTGCAGTTAACAGGAATAATGCAAATTCTGAACAACTTTTTTTAACTTCTTCATTTTCACAAAATCCAAGCAAGTAACCAAGAGTGAAGTCAAGAATATTCTGATCAAGCACACGTTCTTTGAAATTTTTAAGTCTCAAACAATGCCCTGATATCTTTCATTTTCCCATCCTATTATTCATTTTCGCATCTCGTCTACCCTGCTACCCAATTGAATTCCAAGATAAATATATCGTATTGCTAGGTAGGCCTTAAAATGGTTATATCAGAAGACCTCCTGCTGTAGCTTTAGAATGTCAGTGCACCACTGGACCAATTGTCCAGGGTGAAGATGACACAGAGGAGGATGAGATCAGTAATTATGCACTAGCTAATATCTGTAATTAGGCGTGCAAGGCAGGTCGGAGGTGGAATGCTAAAGCACTCTCAACCATTCACTGCATTGGAGTCTTTATGAAAGGTAGTTGGAGGTACAAAAACCCAGAGTATGCTCGACGACAAACCAATTTCAGTATCAGATTCCCACATACAGAGTGCAGGGGAACAGGTTAAAGGAGCTTCCTTCAGAGAGAAGGTAAGACTATCACTCTAACGTAAAAGAAAACATTCTAACCTCAAAAGCAGTCTTTTTCTCGGATGGAATATTGCTAGTACCAGTATCTAAAGCAATCTTTTTTCAGCCTTGGAGGCAGTCAAAGTCAAGAGTACCACAATGTAATGGCTATTGCTTCCATCTCGACGGAAAGAATATTCGCGTGCAAGACCCCATTATAAGTTAGTGAGCATCTTCAGATGCTGTAAACTTATTTTAGTCTAAAAAGAAATGATATAATGTGAGTTTGACTTACCGTGTAAAATGGTAAAATGATGCAGTACGCTGGAGGACGTTTTTTATTTTTCTTGCTTCGTCCCAGCAATGCAGAGAAATTCTGTTGTGCAACACTGCCCCTGCTGGTCATTCAGTATATTCTGCAGATGGAAAAGTCCACTGTTAGTGCATTTGCCATGATTAGGAAATGAATATTATTAAACTAATGCAAGGCAGTCAAAAATGATTTATATAAAGCATTATTAGATCAGTAGTATGGGCTCTGTGATGGAGCGAAAAAATCAACGGCTCATAAGAAATTCAAATCTCATTCTGTGTTTTCACCCTAGAATACTTCCCTCAATCCCATGCCTCATCTGCTTCTACCATCTACACAACTTTAGCACCTATATTATGACTCAGAGCAAAATATCTCATTGCCAGTCTAGTGACCGTGTACCTGTGTCACTGAATTTGTTTTAGGTTATGGTACAGCAGAAGTAATTAAATCATATGTTAAGTCGAAAGAGCAGGTTTTATGCTGCAGTTAACAGGAATAATGCAAATTCTGAACAACTTATTTTAACGTCTTCATTTTCACAAAATCCAAGCAGGTAACCAAGAGTGAAGTCAAGAATATTCTGATCAAGCACACGTTCTTTGAAATTTTTAAGTCTCAAACAATGCCCTGATATCTTTCATTTTCCCATCCTATTATTCAGTTGCGTATCTCGTCTACCCTGCTACCCAATTGAATTCCAAGATAAATATATCGTATTGCTAGGTAGGCCTTAACATGGTTATATCAGAAGACATCCTGCTGTAGCTTTAGAATGTCAGTGCACCACTGGACCAATTGTCCAGGGTGAAGATGACACAGTGGAGGATGAGATCAGTAATTATGCACTAGCTAATATCTGTAATTAGCAGTGCAAGGCAGATCGGAGGTGGAATGCTAAAGCACTTTCAAACATTCACTGCATTGGAGTCTTTATGAAAGGTAGTTGGAGGTACAAAAACCCCAGAGTATCCTCGACGACAAACCAATTTCAGTATCAGATTACCACATACAGAGTGCAGGGGAACAGGTTAAAGGAACTTCCTTCAGTGAGAAGGTAAGACTATCACTAACGTAAAAGAAAACATTCTAACCTCAAAAGCAGTCTTTTTCTCGGATGGAATATTGCCAGTACCAGTCTCTAAAGCAATCTTTTTTCAGCCTTGGAGGCAGTCAAAGTCAAGAGTACCACAATGTAATGGCTATTGCTTCCATCTCGACGGAAAGAATATTCACGTGCAAGACCCCATTATAAGTTAGTGAGTATCTTCAGATGCTGTAAACTTTTTTTAGTCTAAAAAGAAATGATTAATGTGAGCTTAACTTACCGTGTAAAATGGTAAAATGATGCAGTACGCTGGAGGACGTTTTTTTTTCTTGCTTCGTCCCAGCAATGCAGAGAAATTCTGTTGTGCAACACTGCCCCTGCTGGTCATTCAGTATATTCTGCAGATGGAAAAGTCCACTGTTAGTGCATTTGCCATGATTAGGAAATGAATATTATTAAACTAATGCAATACAGCCAAAAATGATTTATATAAAGCATTAATAGATCAGTAGTATGGGCTCTGTGATGGAGTTAAAAAATCAACAGCTCATAAGAGATTCAAATCTCATTCTGTGTTTTCACCCTAGAATACTTCCCTCAATCCCATGTCTCATCTGCTTCTACCATCTACAAAACTTTAGCACCTATATTATGACTTAGAGCAAAATATCTCATTGCCAGTCTAGTGACCGTGTACCTGTGTCACTGAATTTGTTTTAGGTTATGGTACAGCAGAAGTAATTAAATCATATGTTAAGTCAAAAGAGCAGGTTTTATGCTGCAGTTAACAGGAATAATGCAAATTCTGAACAACTTATTTTAACGTCTTCATTTTCACAAAATCCAAGCAGGTAACCAAGAGTGAAGTCAAGAATATTCTGATCAAGCACACGTTCTTTGAAATTTTTAAGTCTCAAACAATGCCCTGATATCTTTCATTTTCCCATCCTATTATTCAGTTGCGTATCTCGTCTACCCTGCTACCCAATTGAATTCCAAGATAAATATATCGTATTGCTAGGTAGGCCTTAAAATGGTTATATCAGAAGACCTCCTGCTGTAGCTTTAGAATGTCAGTGCACCACTGGACCAATTGTCCAGGGTGAAGATGACACAGAGGAGGATGAGATCAGTAATTATGCACTAGCTAATATCTGTAATTAGGCGTGCAAGGCAGGTCGGAGGTGGAATGCTAAAGCACTCTCAACCATTCACTGCATTGGAGTCTTTATGAAAGGTAGTTGGAGGTACAAAAACCCAGAGTATCCTCGACGACAAACCAATTTCAGTATCAGATTCCCATATACAGAGTGCAGGGGAACAGGTTAAAGGAGCTTCCTTCAGTGAGAAGGTAAGACTATCACTTTAACGTAAAAGAAAACATTCTAACCTCAAAAGCAGTCTTTTTCTCGGATGGAATATTGCTAGTACCAGTATCTAAAGCAATCTTTTTTCAGCCTTGGAGGCAGTCAAAGTCAAGAGTACCACAATGTAATTGCTATTGCTTCCATCTCGACGGAAAGAATATTCGCGTGCAAGACCCCATTATAAGTTAGTGAGTATCTTCAGATGCTGTAAACTTTTTTTAGTCTAAAAAGAAATGATATAATGTGAGCTTAACTTACCGTGTAAAATGGTAAAATGATGCAGTACGCTGGAGGACGTTTTTTTTTCCTGCTTCGTCCCAGCAATGCAGAGAAATTCTGTTGTGCAACACTGCCCCTGCTGGTCATTCAGTATATTCTGCAGATGGAAAAGTCCACTATTAGTGCATTTGCCATGATTAGGAAATGAATGTTATTAAACTAATGCAATACAGCCAAAAATGATTTATATAAAGCATTAATAGATCAGTAGTATGGGCTCTGTGATGGAGTGAAAAAATCAACAGCTCATAAGAAATTCAAATCTCATTCTGTGTTTTCACCCTAGAATACTTCCCTCAGTCCCATGCCTCATCTGCTTCTACCATCTACACAACTTTAGCACCTATATTATGACTCAGAGCAAAATATCTCATTGCCAGTCTAGTGACCGTGTACCTGTGTCACTGAATTTGTTTTAGGTTATGGTACAGCAGAAGTAATTAAATCATATGTTAAGTCAAAGGAGCAGGTTTTATGCTGCAGTTAACAGGAATAATGCAAATTCTGAACAACTTATTTTAACGTCTTCATTTTCACAAAATCCAAGCAGGTAACCAAGAGTGCAGTCAAGAATATTCTGATCAAGCACACGTTCTTTGAAATTTTTAAGTCTCAAACTATGCCCTGATATCTTTCATTTTCCCATCCTATTATTCAGTTGCGCATCTCGTCTACCCTGCTACCCAATTGAATTCAAAGATAAATATATCGTATTGCTAGGTAGGCCTTAAAATGGTTATATCAGAAGGCCTCCTGCTGTAGCTTTAGAATGTCAGTGCACCACTGGACCAATTGTCCAGGGTGAAGATGACACAGAGGAGGATGAGATCAGTAATTATGCACTAGCTAATATCTGTAATTAGGCGCGCAAGGCAGGTCGGAGGTGGAATGCTAAAGCACTCTCAACCATTCACTGCATTGGAGTCTTTATGAAAGGTAGTTGGATGTACAAAAACCCAGAGTATCCTCGACGACAAACCAATTTCAGTATCAGATTCCCATATACAGAGTGCAGGGGAACAGGTTAAAGGAGCTTCCTTCAGTGAGAAGGTAAGACTATCACTTTAACGTAAAAGAAAACATTCTAACCTCAAAAGCAGTCTTTTTCTCGGATGGAATATTGCTAGTACCAGTATCTAAAGCAATCTTTTTTCAGCCTTGGAGGCAGTCAAAGTCAAGAGTACCACAATGTAATGGCTATTGCTTCCATCTCGACGGAAAGAATATTCGCGTGCAAGACCCCATTATAAGTTAGTGAGTATCTTCAGATGCTGTAAACTTTTTTTAGTCTAAAAAGAAATGATATAATGTGAGTTTGACTTACCGTGTAAAATGGTAAAATGATGCAGTACGCTGGAGGACGTTTTTTATTTTTCTTGCTTCGTCCCAGCAATGCAGAGAAATTCTGTTGTGCAACACTGCCCCTGCTGGTCATTCAGTATATTCTGCAGATGGAAAAGTCCACTGTTAGTGCATTTGCCATGATTAGGAAATGAATATTATTAAACTAATGCAATACAGTCAAAAATGATTTATATAAAGCATTATTAGATCAGTAGTATGGGCTCTGTGATGGAGCGAAAAAATCAACGGCTCATAAGAAATTCAAATCTCATTCTGTGTTTTCACCCTGGAATACTTCCCTCAATTCCATGCCTCATCTGCTTCTACCCTCTACACAACTTTAGCACCTATATTACGACGTAGAGCAAAATATCTCATTGCCAGTCTAGTGACCGTGTACCTGTGTCACTGAATTTGTTTTAGGTTATGGTACAGCAGAAGTAATTAAATCATATGTTAAGTCGAAAGAGCAGGTTTTTTGCTGCAGTTAACAGGAATAATGCAAATTCTGAACAACTTATTTTAACGTCTTCATTTTCACAAAATCCAAGCAGGTAACCAAGAGTGCAGTCAAGAATATTCTGATCAAGCACACGTTCTTTGAAATTTTTAAGTCTCAAACAATGCCCTGATATCTTTCATTTTCCCATCCTATTATTCAGTTGCGCATCTCGTCTACCCTGCTACCCAATTGAATTCCAAGATAAATATATCGTATTGCTAGGTAGGCCTTAAAATGGTTATATCAGAAGACCTCCTGCTGTAGCTTTAGAATGTCAGTGCACCACTGGACCAATTGTCCAGGGTGAAGATGACACAGAGGAGGATGAGATCAGTAATTATGCACTAGCTAATATCTGTAATTAGGAGTGCAAGGCAGGTCGGAGGTGGAATGCTAAAGCACTCTCAACCATTCACTGCATTGGAGTCTTTATGAAAGGTAGTTGGAGGTACAAAAACCCAGAGTATCCTCGACGACAAACCAATTTCCGTATCAGATTCCCACATACAGAGTGCAGGGGAACAGGTTAAAGGAGCTTCCTTCAGTGAGAAGGTAAGACTATCACTAACGTAAAAGAAAACATTCTAACCTCAAAAGCAGTCTTTTTCTCGGATGGAATATTGCCAGTACCAGTATCTAAAGCAATCTTTTTTCAGCCTTGGAGGCAGTCAAAGTCAAGAGTACCACAATGTAATGGCTATTGCTTCCATCTCGACGGAAAGAATATTCGCGTGCAAGACCCCATTATAAGTTAGTGAGTATCTTCAGATGCTGTAAACTTTTTTTCGTCTAAAAAGAAATGATATAATGTGAGTTTGACTAACCGTGTAAAATGGTAAAATGATGCAGTACGCTGGAGGACGTTTTTTATTTTTCTTGCTTCGTCCCAGCAATGCAGAGAAATTCTGTTGTGCAACACTGCCCCTGCTGGTCATTCAGTATATTCTGCAGATGGAAAAGTCCACTGTTAGTGCATTTGCCATGATTAGGAAATGAATATTATTAAACTAATGTAATACAGCCAAAAATGATTTATATAAAGCATTATTAGATCAGTAGTATGGGCTCTGTGATGGAGCGAAAAAATCAACGGCTCATAAGAAATTCAAATCTCATTCTGTGTTTTCACCGTGGAATACTTCCCTCAATTCCATGCCTCATCTGCTTCTACCCTCTACACAACTTTAGCACCTATATTACGACGTAGAGCAAAATATCTCATTGCAAGTCTAGTGACCGTGTACCTGTGTCACTGAATTTGTTTTAGGTTATGGTACAGCAGAAGTAATTAAATCATATGTTAAGTCGAAAGAGCAGGTTTTTTGCTGCAGTTAACAGGAATAATGCAAATTCTGAACAACTTATTTTAACGTCTTCATTTTCACAAAATCCAAGCAGGTAACCAAGAGCGCAGTCAAGAATATTCTGATCAAGCACACGTTCTTTGAAATTTTTAAGTCTCAAACAATGCCCTGATATCTTTCATTTTCCCATCCTATTATTCAGTTGCGTATCTCGTCTACCCTGCTACCCAATTGAATTCCAAGATAAATATATCGTATATCCAGGTAGGCCTTAAAATGGTTATATCAGAAGACCTCCTGCTGTAGCTTTAGAATGTCAGTGCACCACTGGACCAATTGTCCAGGGTGAAGATGACACAGAGGAGGATGAGATCAGTAATTATGCACTAGCTAATATCTGTAATTAGGCGTGCAAGGCAGGTCGGAGGTGGAATGCTAAAGCACTCTCAACCATTCACTGCATTGGAGTCTTTATGAAAGGTAGTTGGAGGTACAAAAACCCAGAGTATCCTCGACGACAAACCAATTTCAGTATCAGATTCCCATATACAGAGTGCAGGGGAACAGGTTAAAGGAGCTTCCTTCAGTGAGAAGGTAAGACTATCACTTTAACGTAAAAGAAAACATTCTAACCTCAAAAGCAGTCTTTTTCTCGGATGGAATATTGCTAGTACCAGTATCTAAAGCAATCTTTTTTCAGCCTTGGAGGCAGTCAAAGTCAAGAGTACCACAATGTAATGGCTATTGCTTCCATCTCGACGGAAAGAATATTCACGTGCAAGACCCCATTATAAGTTAGTGAGTATCTTCAGATGCTGTAAACTTTTTTTAGTCTAAAAAGAAATGATTAATGTGAGCTTAACTTACCGTGTAAAATGGTAAAATGATGCAGTACGCTGGAGGACGTTTTTTTTTCTTGCTTCGTCCCAGCAATGCAGAGAAATTCTGTTGTGCAACACTGCCCCTGCTGGTCATTCAGTATATTCTGCAGATGGAAAAGTCCACTGTTAGTGCATTTGCCATGATTAGGAAATGAATATTATTAAACTAATGCAATACAGCCAAAAATGATTTATATAAAGCATTAATAGATCAGTAGTATGGGCTCTGTGATGGAGTTAAAAAATCAACAGCTCATAAGAGATTCAAATCTCATTCTGTGTTTTCACCCTAGAATACTTCCCTCAATCCCATGTCTCATCTGCTTCTACCATCTACAAAACTTTAGCACCTATATTATGACTTAGAGCAAAATATCTCATTGCCAGTCTAGTGACCGTGTACCTGTGTCACTGAATTTGTTTTAGGTTATGGTACAGCAGAAGTAATTAAATCATATGTTAAGTCAAAAGAGCAGGTTTTATGCTGCAGTTAACAGGAATAATGCAAATTCTGAACAACTTATTTTAACGTCTTCATTTTCACAAAATCCAAGCAGGTAACCAAGAGTGAAGTCAAGAATATTCTGATCAAGCACACGTTCTTTGAAATTTTTAAGTCTCAAACAATGCCCTGATATCTTTCATTTTCCCATCCTATTATTCAGTTGCGTATCTCGTCTACCCTGCTACCCAATTGAATTCCAAGATAAATATATCGTATTGCTAGGTAGGCCTTAAAATGGTTATATCAGAAGACCTCCTGCTGTAGCTTTAGAATGTCAGTGCACCACTGGACCAATTGTCCAGGGTGAAGATGACACAGAGGAGGATGAGATCAGTAATTATGCACTAGCTAATATCTGTAATTAGGCGTGCAAGGCAGGTCGGAGGTGGAATGCTAAAGCACTCTCAACCATTCACTGCATTGGAGTCTTTATGAAAGGTAGTTGGAGGTACAAAAACCCAGAGTATCCTCGACGACAAACCAATTTCAGTATCAGATTCCCATATACAGAGTGCAGGGGAACAGGTTAAAGGAGCTTCCTTCAGTGAGAAGGTAAGACTATCACTTTAACGTAAAAGAAAACATTCTAACCTCAAAAGCAGTCTTTTTCTCGGATGGAATATTGCTAGTACCAGTATCTAAAGCAATCTTTTTTCAGCCTTGGAGGCAGTCAAAGTCAAGAGTACCACAATGTAATTGCTATTGCTTCCATCTCGACGGAAAGAATATTCGCGTGCAAGACCCCATTATAAGTTAGTGAGTATCTTCAGATGCTGTAAACTTTTTTTAGTCTAAAAAGAAATGATATAATGTGAGCTTAACTTACCGTGTAAAATGGTAAAATGATGCAGTACGCTGGAGGACGTTTTTTTTTCCTGCTTCGTCCCAGCAATGCAGAGAAATTCTGTTGTGCAACACTGCCCCTGCTGGTCATTCAGTATATTCTGCAGATGGAAAAGTCCACTATTAGTGCATTTGCCATGATTAGGAAATGAATGTTATTAAACTAATGCAATACAGCCAAAAATGATTTATATAAAGCATTAATAGATCAGTAGTATGGGCTCTGTGATGGAGTGAAAAAATCAACAGCTCATAAGAAATTCAAATCTCATTCTGTGTTTTCACCCTAGAATACTTCCCTCAGTCCCATGCCTCATCTGCTTCTACCATCTACACAACTTTAGCACCTATATTATGACTCAGAGCAAAATATCTCATTGCCAGTCTAGTGACCGTGTACCTGTGTCACTGAATTTGTTTTAGGTTATGGTACAGCAGAAGTAATTAAATCATATGTTAAGTCAAAGGAGCAGGTTTTATGCTGCAGTTAACAGGAATAATGCAAATTCTGAACAACTTATTTTAACGTCTTCATTTTCACAAAATCCAAGCAGGTAACCAAGAGTGCAGTCAAGAATATTCTGATCAAGCACACGTTCTTTGAAATTTTTAAGTCTCAAACTATGCCCTGATATCTTTCATTTTCCCATCCTATTATTCAGTTGCGCATCTCGTCTACCCTGCTACCCAATTGAATTCAAAGATAAATATATCGTATTGCTAGGTAGGCCTTAAAATGGTTATATCAGAAGGCCTCCTGCTGTAGCTTTAGAATGTCAGTGCACCACTGGACCAATTGTCCAGGGTGAAGATGACACAGAGGAGGATGAGATCAGTAATTATGCACTAGCTAATATCTGTAATTAGGCGCGCAAGGCAGGTCGGAGGTGGAATGCTAAAGCACTCTCAACCATTCACTGCATTGGAGTCTTTATGAAAGGTAGTTGGATGTACAAAAACCCAGAGTATCCTCGACGACAAACCAATTTCAGTATCAGATTCCCATATACAGAGTGCAGGGGAACAGGTTAAAGGAGCTTCCTTCAGTGAGAAGGTAAGACTATCACTTTAACGTAAAAGAAAACATTCTAACCTCAAAAGCAGTCTTTTTCTCGGATGGAATATTGCTAGTACCAGTATCTAAAGCAATCTTTTTTCAGCCTTGGAGGCAGTCAAAGTCAAGAGTACCACAATGTAATGGCTATTGCTTCCATCTCGACGGAAAGAATATTCGCGTGCAAGACCCCATTATAAGTTAGTGAGTATCTTCAGATGCTGTAAACTTTTTTTAGTCTAAAAAGAAATGATATAATGTGAGTTTGACTTACCGTGTAAAATGGTAAAATGATGCAGTACGCTGGAGGACGTTTTTTATTTTTCTTGCTTCGTCCCAGCAATGCAGAGAAATTCTGTTGTGCAACACTGCCCCTGCTGGTCATTCAGTATATTCTGCAGATGGAAAAGTCCACTGTTAGTGCATTTGCCATGATTAGGAAATGAATATTATTAAACTAATGCAATACAGTCAAAAATGATTTATATAAAGCATTATTAGATCAGTAGTATGGGCTCTGTGATGGAGCGAAAAAATCAACGGCTCATAAGAAATTCAAATCTCATTCTGTGTTTTCACCCTGGAATACTTCCCTCAATTCCATGCCTCATCTGCTTCTACCCTCTACACAACTTTAGCACCTATATTACGACGTAGAGCAAAATATCTCATTGCCAGTCTAGTGACCGTGTACCTGTGTCACTGAATTTGTTTTAGGTTATGGTACAGCAGAAGTAATTAAATCATATGTTAAGTCGAAAGAGCAGGTTTTTTGCTGCAGTTAACAGGAATAATGCAAATTCTGAACAACTTATTTTAACGTCTTCATTTTCACAAAATCCAAGCAGGTAACCAAGAGTGCAGTCAAGAATATTCTGATCAAGCACACGTTCTTTGAAATTTTTAAGTCTCAAACAATGCCCTGATATCTTTCATTTTCCCATCCTATTATTCAGTTGCGCATCTCGTCTACCCTGCTACCCAATTGAATTCCAAGATAAATATATCGTATTGCTAGGTAGGCCTTAAAATGGTTATATCAGAAGACCTCCTGCTGTAGCTTTAGAATGTCAGTGCACCACTGGACCAATTGTCCAGGGTGAAGATGACACAGAGGAGGATGAGATCAGTAATTATGCACTAGCTAATATCTGTAATTAGGAGTGCAAGGCAGGTCGGAGGTGGAATGCTAAAGCACTCTCAACCATTCACTGCATTGGAGTCTTTATGAAAGGTAGTTGGAGGTACAAAAACCCAGAGTATCCTCGACGACAAACCAATTTCCGTATCAGATTCCCACATACAGAGTGCAGGGGAACAGGTTAAAGGAGCTTCCTTCAGTGAGAAGGTAAGACTATCACTAACGTAAAAGAAAACATTCTAACCTCAAAAGCAGTCTTTTTCTCGGATGGAATATTGCCAGTACCAGTATCTAAAGCAATCTTTTTTCAGCCTTGGAGGCAGTCAAAGTCAAGAGTACCACAATGTAATGGCTATTGCTTCCATCTCGACGGAAAGAATATTCGCGTGCAAGACCCCATTATAAGTTAGTGAGTATCTTCAGATGCTGTAAACTTTTTTTCGTCTAAAAAGAAATGATATAATGTGAGTTTGACTAACCGTGTAAAATGGTAAAATGATGCAGTACGCTGGAGGACGTTTTTTATTTTTCTTGCTTCGTCCCAGCAATGCAGAGAAATTCTGTTGTGCAACACTGCCCCTGCTGGTCATTCAGTATATTCTGCAGATGGAAAAGTCCACTGTTAGTGCATTTGCCATGATTAGGAAATGAATATTATTAAACTAATGTAATACAGCCAAAAATGATTTATATAAAGCATTATTAGATCAGTAGTATGGGCTCTGTGATGGAGCGAAAAAATCAACGGCTCATAAGAAATTCAAATCTCATTCTGTGTTTTCACCCTGGAATACTTCCCTCAATTCCATGCCTCATCTGCTTCTACCCTCTACACAACTTTAGCACCTATATTACGACGTAGAGCAAAATATCTCATTGCAAGTCTAGTGACCGTGTACCTGTGTCACTGAATTTGTTTTAGGTTATGGTACAGCAGAAGTAATTAAATCATATGTTAAGTCGAAAGAGCAGGTTTTTTGCTGCAGTTAACAGGAATAATGCAAATTCTGAACAACTTATTTTAACGTCTTCATTTTCACAAAATCCAAGCAGGTAACCAAGAGCGCAGTCAAGAATATTCTGATCAAGCACACGTTCTTTGAAATTTTTAAGTCTCAAACAATGCCCTGATATCTTTCATTTTCCCATCCTATTATTCAGTTGCGTATCTCGTCTACCCTGCTACCCAATTGAATTCCAAGATAAATATATCGTATATCCAGGTAGGCCTTAAAATGGTTATATCAGAAGACCTCCTGCTGTAGCTTTAGAATGTCAGTGCACCACTGGACCAATTGTCCAGGGTGAAGATGACACAGAGGAGGATGAGATCAGTAATTATGCACTAGCTAATATCTGTAATTAGGCGTGCAAGGCAGGTCGGAGGTGGAATGCTAAAGCACTCTCAACCATTCACTGCATTGGAGTCTTTATGAAAGGTAGTTGGAGGTACAAAAACCCAGAGTATCCTCGACGACAAACCAATTTCAGTATCAGATTCCCATATACAGAGTGCAGGGGAACAGGTTAAAGGAGCTTCCTTCAGTGAGAAGGTAAGACTATCACTTTAACGTAAAAGAAAACATTCTAACCTCAAAAGCAGTCTTTTTCTCGGATGGAATATTGCTAGTACCAGTATCTAAAGCAATCTTTTTTCAGCCTTGGAGGCAGTCAAAGTCAAGAGTACCACAATGTAATGGCTATTGCTTCCATCTCGACGGAAAGAATATTCGCGTGCAAGACCCCATTATAAGTTAGTGAGTATCTTCAGATGCTGTAAACTTTTTTTAGTCTAAAAAGAAATGATATAATGTGAGTTTGACTTACCGTGTAAAATGGTAAAATGATGCAGTACCCTGGAGGACGTTTTTTATTTTTCTTGCTTCGTCCCAGCAATGCAGAGAAATTCTGTTGTGCAACACTGCCCCTGCTGGTCATTCAGTATATTCTGCAGATGGAAAAGTCCACTGTTAGTGCATTTGCCATGATTAGGAAATGAATATTATTAAACTAATGCAATACAGTCAAAAATGATTTATATAAAGCATTATTAGATCAGTAGTATGGGCTCTGTGATGGAGCGAAAAAATCAACGGCTCATAAGAAATTCAAATCTCATTCTGTGTTTCACCCTGGAATACTTCCCTCAATTCCATGCCTCATCTGCTTCTACCCTCTACACAAATTTAGCACCTATATTACGACGTAGAGCAAAATATCTCATTGCCAGTCTAGTGACCGTGTACCTGTGTCACTGAATTTGTTTTAGGTTATGGTACAGCAGAAGTAATTAAATCATATGTTAAGTCGAAAGAGCAGGTTTTTTGCTGCAGTTAACAGGAATAATGCAAATTCTGAACAACTTATTTTAACGTCTTCATTTTCACAAAATCCAAGCAGGTAACCAAGAGTGAAGTCAAGAATATTCTGATCAAGCACACGTTCTTTGAAATTTTTAAGTCTCAAACAATGCCCTGATATCTTTCATTTTCCCATCCTATTACTCAGTTGCGCATCTCGTCTACCCTGCTACCCAATTGAATTCCAAGATAAATATATCGTATTGCTAGGTAGGCCTTAAAATGGTTATATCAGAAGACCTCCTGCTGTAGCTTTAGAATGTCAGTGCACCACTGGACCAATTGTCCAGGGTGAAGATGACACAGAGGAGGATGAGATCAGTAATTATGCACTAGCTAATATCTGTAATTAGGCGTGCAAGGCAGGTCGGAGGTGGAATGCTAAAGCACTCTCAACCATTCACTGCATTGGAGTCTTTATGAAAGGTAGTTGGAGGTACAAAAACCCAGAGTATGCTCGACGACAAACCAATTTCAGTATCAGATTCCCATATACAGAGTGCAGGGGAACAGGTTAAAGGAGCTTCTTTAGTGAGAAGGTAAGACTATCACTTTAACGTAAAAGAAAACATTCTAACCTCAAAAGCAGTCTTTTTCTCGGATGGAATATTGCCAGTACCAGTATCTAAAGCAATCTTTTTTCAGCCTTGGAGGCAGTCAAAGTCAAGAGTACCACAATGTAATGGCTATTGCTTCCATCTCGACGGAAAGAATATTCGCGTGCAAGACCCCATTATAAGTTAGTGAGTATCTTCAGATGCTGTAAACTTTTTTTCGTCTAAAAAGAAATGATATAATGTGAGTTTGACTTACCGTGTAAAATGGTAAAATGATGCAGTACGCTGGAGGACGTTTTTTATTTTTCTTGCTTCGTCCCAGCAATGCAGAGAAATTCTGTTGTGCAACACTGCCCCTGCTGGTCATTCAGTATATTCTGCAGATGGAAAAGTCCACTGTTAGTGCATTTGCCATGATTAGGAAATGAATATTATTAAACTAATGTAATACAGCCAAAAATGATTTATATAAAGCATTATTAGATCAGTAGTATGGGCTCTGTGATGGAGCGAAAAAACCAACGGCTCATAAGAAATTCAAATCTCATTCTGTGTTTTCACCCTGGAATACTTCCCTCAATTCCATGCCTCATCTGCTTCTACCCTCTACACAACTTTAGCACCTATATTACGACGTAGAGCAAAATATCTCATTGCAAGTCTAGTGACCGTGTACCTGTGTCACTGAATTTGTTTTAGGTTATGGTACAGCAGAAGTAATTAAATCATATGTTAAGTCGAAAGAGCAGGTTTTTTGCTGCAGTTAACAGGAATAATGCAAATTCTGAACAACTTATTTTAACGTCTTCATTTTCACAAAATCCAAGCAGGTAACCAAGAGTGCAGTCAAGAATATTCTGATCAAGCACACGTTCTTTGAAATTTTTAAGTCTCAAACAATGCCCTGATATCTTTCATTTTCCCATCCTATTATTCAGTTGCGTATCTCGTCTACCCTGCTACCCAATTGAATTCCAAGATAAATATATCGTATATCCAGGTAGGCCTTAAAATGGTTATATCAGAAGACATCCTGCTGTAGCTTTAGAATGTCAGTGCACCACTGGACCAATTGTCCAGGGTGAAGATGACACAGAGGAGGATGAGATCAGTAATTATGCACTAGCTAATATCTGTAATTAGGCGTGCAAGGCAGGTCGGAGGTGGAATGCTAAAGCACTCTCAACCATTCACTGCATTGGAGTCTTTATGAAAGGTAGTTGGAGGTACAAAAACCCAGAGTATCCTCGACGACAAACCAATTTCAGTATCAGATTCCCATATACAGAGTGCAGGGGAACAGGTTAAAGGAGCTTCCTTCAGTGAGAAGGTAAGACTATCACTTTAACGTAAAAGAAAACATTCTAACCTCAAAAGCAGTCTTTTTCTCGGATGGAATATTGCTAGTACCAGTATCTAAAGCAATCTTTTTTCAGCCTTGGAGGCAGTCAAAGTCAAGAGTACCACAATGTAATGGCTATTGCTTCCATCTCGACGGAAAGAATATTCGCGTGCAAGACCCCATTATAAGTTAGTGAGTATCTTCAGATGCTGTAAACTTTTTTTAGTCTAAAAAGAAATGATATAATGTGAGTTTGACTTACCGTGTAAAATGGTAAAATGATGCAGTACGCTGGAGGACGTTTTTTATTTTTCTTGCTTCGTCCCAGCAATGCAGAGAAATTCTGTTGTGCAACACTGCCCCTGCTGGTCATTCAGTATATTCTGCAGATGGAAAAGTCCACTGTTAGTGCATTTGCCATGATTAGGAAATGAATATTATTAAACTAATGCAATACAGTCAAAAATGATTTATATAAAGCATTATTAGATCAGTAGTATGGGCTCTGTGATGGAGCGAAAAAATCAACGGCTCATAAGAAATTCAAATCTCATTCTGTGTTTCACCCTGGAATACTTCCCTCAATTCCATGCCTCATCTGCTTCTACCCTCTACACAAATTTAGCACCTATATTACGACGTAGAGCAAAATATCTCATTGCCAGTCTAGTGACCGTGTACCTGTGTCACTGAATTTGTTTTAGGTTATGGTACAGCAGAAGTAATTAAATCATATGTTAAGTCGAAAGAGCAGGTTTTTTGCTGCAGTTAACAGGAATAATGCAAATTCTGAACAACTTATTTTAACGTCTTCATTTTCACAAAATCCAAGCAGGTAACCAAGAGTGAAGTCAAGAATATTCTGATCAAGCACACGTTCTTTGAAATTTTTAAGTCTCAAACAATGCCCTGATATCTTTCATTTTCCCATCCTATTACTCAGTTGCGCATCTCGTCTACCCTGCTACCCAATTGAATTCCAAGATAAATATATCGTATTGCTAGGTAGGCCTTAAAATGGTTATATCAGAAGACCTCCTGCTGTAGCTTTAGAATGTCAGTGCACCACTGGACCAATTGTCCAGGGTGAAGATGACACAGAGGAGGATGAGATCAGTAATTATGCACTAGCTAATATCTGTAATTAGGCGTGCAAGGCAGGTCGGAGGTGGAATGCTAAAGCACTCTCAACCATTCACTGCATTGGAGTCTTTATGAAAGGTAGTTGGAGGTACAAAAACCCAGAGTATGCTCGACGACAAACCAATTTCAGTATCAGATTCCCATATACAGAGTGCAGGGGAACAGGTTAAAGGAGCTTCTTTAGTGAGAAGGTAAGACTATCACTTTAACGTAAAAGAAAACATTCTAACCTCAAAAGCAGTCTTTTTCTCGGATGGAATATTGCTAGTACCAGTATCTAAAGCAATCTTTTTTCAGCCTTGGAGGCAGTCAAAGTCAAGAGTACCACAATGTATTTGCTATTGCTTCCATCTCGACGGAAAGAATATTCGCGTGCAAGACCCCATTATAAGTTAGTGAGTATCATCAGATGCTGTAAACTTTTTTTAGTCTAAAAAGAAATGATATAATGTGAGTTTGACTTACCGTGTAAAATGGTAAAATGATGCAGTACGCTGGAGGACGTTTTTTATTTTTCTTGCTTCGTCCCAGCAATGCAGAGAAATTCTGTTGTGCAACACTGCCCCTGCTGGTCATTCAGTATATTCTGCAGATGGAAAAGTCCACTGTTAGTGCATTTGCCATGATTAGGAAATGAATATTATTAAACTAATGCAATACAGTCAAAAATGATTTATATAAAGCATTATTAGATCAGTAGTATGGGCTCTGTGATGGAGCGAACACATCAACGGCTCATAAGAAATTCAAATCTCATTCTGTGTTTTCACCCTAGAATACTTCCCTCAATCCTATGCCTCATCTGCTTCTACCCTCTACACAACTTTAGCACATATATTATGACTTAGAGCAAAATATCTCATTGCCAGTCTAGTGACCGTGTACCTGTGACACTGAATTTGTTTTAGGTTATGGTACAGCAGAAGTAATTAAATCATATGTTAAGTCAAAAGAGCAGGTTTTATGCTGCAGTTAACAGGAATAATGCAAATTCTGAACAACTTATTTTAACGTCTTCATTTTCACAAAATCCAAGCAGGTAACCAAGAGTGCAGTCAAGAATATTCTGATCAAGCACACGTTCTTTGAAATTTTTAAGTCTCAAACAATGCCCTGATATCTTTCATTTTCCCATCCTATTATTCAGTTGCGCATCTCGTCTACCCTGCTACCCAATTGAATTCCAAGATAAATATATCGTATTGCTAGGTAGGCCTTAAAATGGTTATATCAGAAGACCTCCTGCTGTAGCTTTAGAATGTCAGTGCACCACTGGACCAATTGTCCAGGGTGAAGATGACACAGAGGAGGATGAGATCAGTAATTATGCACTAGCTAATATCTGTAATTAGGCGTGCAAGGCAGGTCGGAGGTGGAATGCTAAAGCACTCTCAACCATTCACTGCATTGGAGTCTTTATGAAAGGTAGTTGGAGGTACAAAAACCCAGAGTATCCTCGACGACAAACCAATTTCTGTATCAGATTCCCACATACAGAGTGCAGGGGAACAGGTTAAAGGAGCTTCCTTCAGTGAGAAGGTAAGACTATCACTTTAACGTAAAAGAAAACATTCTAACCTCAAAAGCAGTCTTTTTCTCGGATGGAATATTGCTAGTACCAGTATCTAAAGCAATCTTTTTTCAGCCTTGGAGGCAGTCAAAGTCAAGAGTACCACAATGTAATGGCTATTGCTTCCATCTCGACGGAAAGAATATTCGCGTGCAAGACCCCATTATAAGTTAGTGAGTATCTTCAGATGCTGTAAACTTTTTTTAGTCTAAAAAGAAATGATATAATGTGAGTTTGACTTACCGTGTAAAATGGTAAAATGATGCAGTACGCTGGAGGACGTTTTTTATTTTTCTTGCTTCGTCCCAGCAATGCAGAGAAATTCTGTTGTGCAACACTGCCCCTGCTGGTCATTCAGTATATTCTGCAGATGGAAAAGTCCACTGTTAGTGCATTTGCCATGATTGGGAAATGAATATTATTAAACTAATGCAATACAGTCAAAAATGATTTATATAAAGCATTATTAGATCAGTAGTATGGGCTCTGTGATGGAGCGAAAAAATCAACGGCTCATAAGAAATTCAAATCTCATTCTGTGTTTTCACCCTAGAATACTTCCCTCAATCCCATGCCTCATCTGCTTCTACCATCTACACAACTTTAGCACCTATATTATGACTCAGAGCAAAATATCTCATTGCCAGTCTAGTGACCGTGTACCTGTGTCACTGAATTTGTTTTAGGTTATGGTACAGCAGAAGTAATTAAATCATATGTTAAGTCGAAAGAGCAGGTTTTTTGCTGCAGTTAACAGGAATAATGCAAATTCTGAACAACTTATTTTAACGTCTTCATTTTCACAAAATCCAAGCAGGTAACCAAGAGTGAAGTCAAGAATATTCTGATCAAGCACACGTTCTTTGAAATTTTTAAGTCTCAAACAATGCCCTGATATCTTTCATTTTCCCATCCTATTATTCAGTTGCGTATCTCGTCTACCCTGCTACCCAATTGAATTCCAAGATAAATAGATCGTATTGCTAGGTAGGCCTTAAAATGGTTATATCAGAAGACATCCTGCTGTAGCTTTAGAATGTCAGTGCACCACTGGACCAATTGTCCAGGGTGAAGATGACACAGTGGAGGATGAGATCAGTAATTATGCACTAGCTAATATCTGTAATTAGCCGTGCAAGGCAGATCGGAGGTGGAATGCTAAAGCACTTTCAACCATTCACTGCATTGGAGTCTTTATGAAAGGTAGTTGGAGGTACAAAAACCCAGAGTATCCTCGACGACAAACCAATTTCAGTATCAGATTCCCACATACAGAGTGCAGGGGAACAGGTTAAAGGAGCTTCCTTCAGAGAGAAGGTAAGACTATCACTAACGTAAAAGAAAACATTCTAACCTCAAAAGCAGTCTTTTTCTCGGATGGAATATTGCTAGTACCAGTATCTAAAGCAATCTTTTTTCAGCCTTGGAGGCAGTCAAAGTCAAGAGTACCACAATGTAATGGCTATTGCTTCCATCTCGACGGAAAGAATATTCGCGTGCAAGACCCCATTATATGTTAGTGAGTATCTTCAGATGCTGTAAACTTTTTTTAGTCTAAAAAGAAATGATATAATGTGAGTTTGACTTACCGTGTAAAATGGTAAAATGATGCAGTACGCTGGAGGACGTTTTTTATTTTTCTTGCTTCGTCCCAGCAATGCAGAGAAATTCTGTTGTGCAACACTGCCCCTGCTGGTCATTCAGTATATTCTGCAGATGGAAAAGTCCACTGTTAGTGCATTTGCCATGATTAGGAAATGAATATTATTAAACTAATGCAAGACAGTCAAAAATGATTTATATAAAGCATTATTAGATCAGTAGTATGGGCTCTGTGATGGAGCGAAAAAATCAACGGCTCATAAGAAATTCAAATCTCATTCTGTGTTTTCACCCTAGAATACTTCCCTCAATCCCATGCCTCATCTGCTTCTACCCTCTACACAACTTTAGCACCTATATTACGACGTAGAGCAAAATATCTCATTGCCAGTCTAGTGACCGTGTACCTGTGTCACTGAATTTGTTTTAGGTTATGGTACAGCAGAAGTAATTAAATCATATGTTAAGTCAAAAGAGCAGGTTTTATGCTGCAGTTAACAGGAATAATGCAAATTCTGAACAACTTTTTTTAACGTCTTCATTTTCACAAAATCCAAGCAGGTAACCAAGAGTGCAGTCAAGAATATTCTGATCAAGCACACGTTCTTTGAAATTTTTAAGTCTCAAACAATGCCCTGATATCTTTCATTTTCCCATCCTATTATTCAGTTTCGCATCTCGTCTACCCTGCTACCCAATTGAATTCCAAGATAAATATATCGTATTGCTAGGTAGGCCTTAAAATGGTTATATCAGAAGACCTCCTGCTGTAGCTTTAGAATGTCAGTGCACCACTGGACCAATTGTCCAGGGTGAAGATGACACAGAGGAGGATGAGATCAGTAATTATGCACTAGCTAATATCTGTAATTAGGCGTGCAAGGCAGGTCGGAGGTGGAATGCTAAAGCACTCTCAACCATTCACTGCATTGGAGTCTTTATGAAAGGTAGTTGGAGGTACAAAAACCCAGAGTATGCTCGACGACAAACCAATTTCAGTATCAGATTCCCACATACAGAGTGCAGGGGAACAGGTTAAAGGAGCTTCCTTCAGAGAGAAGGTAAGACTATCACTCTAACGTAAAAGAAAACATTCTAACCTCAAAAGCAGTCTTTTTCTCGGATGGAATATTGCTAGTACCAGTATCTAAAGCAATCTTTTTTCAGCCTTGGAGGCAGTCAAAGTCAAGAGTACCACAATGTAATGGCTATTGCTTCCATCTCGACGGAAAGAATATTCGCGTGCAAGACCCCATTATAAGTTAGTGAGCATCTTCAGATGCTGTAAACTTTTTTTAGTCTAAAAAGAAATGATATAATGTGAGTTTGACTTACCGTGTAAAATGGTAAAATGATGCAGTACGCTGGAGGACGTTTTTTATTTTTCTTGCTTCGTCCCAGCAATGCAGAGAAATTCTGTTGTGCAACACTGCCCCTGCTGGTCATTCAGTATATTCTGCAGATGGAAAAGTCCACTGTTAGTGCATTTGCCATGATTAGGAAATGAATATTATTAAACTAATGCAAGACAGTCAAAAATGATTTATATAAAGCATTATTAGATCAGTAGTATGGGCTCTGTGATGGAGCGAAAAAATCAACGGCTCATAAGAAATTCAAATCTCATTCTGTGTTTTCACCCTAGAATACTTCCCTCAATCCCATGCCTCATCTGCTTCTACCATCTACACAACTTTAGCACGTATATTATGACTCAGAGCAAAATATCTCATTGCCAGTCTAGTGACCGTGTACCTGTGTCACTGAATTTGTTTTAGGTTATGGTACAGCAGAAGTAATTAAATCATATTTTAAGTCAAAAGAGCAGGTTTTATGCTGCAGTTAACAGGAATAATGCAAATTCTGAACAACTTATTTTAACGTCTTCATTTTCACAAAATCCAAGCAGGTAACCAAGAGTGCAGTCAAGAATATTCTGATCAAGCACACGTTCTTTGAAATTTTTAAGTCTCAAACAATGCCCTGATATCTTTCATTTTCCCATCCTATTATTCAGTTGCGCATCTCGTCTACCCTGCTACCCAATTGAATTCCAAGATAAATATATCGTATTGCTAGGTAGGCCTTAAAATGGTTATATCAGAAGACCTCCTGCTGTAGCTTTAGAATGTCAGTGCACCACTGGACCAATTGTCCAGGGTGAAGATGACACAGAGGAGGATGAGATCAGTAATTATGCACTAGCTAATATCTGTAATTAGGCGTGCAAGGCAGGTCGGAGGTGGAATGCTAAAGCACTCTCAACCATTCACTGCATTGGAGTCTTTATGAAAGGTAGTTGGAGGTACAAAAACCCAGAGTATCCTCGACGACAAACCAATTTCAGTATCAGATTCCCATATACAGAGTGCAGGGGAACAGGTTAAAGGAGCTTCCTTCAGTGAGAAGGTAAGACTATCACTTTAACGTAAAAGAAAACATTCTAACCTCAAAAGCAGTCTTTTTCTCGGATGGAATATTGCTAGTACCAGTATCTAAAGCAATCTTTTTTCAGCCTTGGAGGCAGTCAAAGTCAAGAGTACCACAATGTAATGGCTATTGCTTCCATCTCGACGGAAAGAATATTCGCGTGCAAGACCCCATTATAAGTTAGTGAGCATCTTCAGATGCTGTAAACTTTTTTTAGTCTAAAAAGAAATGATATAATGTGAGTTTGACTTACCGTGTAAAATGGTAAAATGATGCAGTACGCTGGAGGACGTTTATTATTTTTCTTGCTTCGTCCCAGCAATGCAGAGAAATTCTGTTGTGCAACACTGCCCCTGCTGGTCATTCAGTATATTCTGCAGATGGAAAAGTCCACTGTTAGTGCATTTGCCATGATTAGGAAATGAATATTATTAAACTAATGCAAGACAGTCAAAAATGATTTATATAAAGCATTATTAGATCAGTAGTATGGGCTCTGTGATGGAGCGAAAAAATCAACGGCTCATAAGAAATTCAAATCTCATTCTGTATATTCACCCTAGAATACTTCCCTCAATCCCATGCCTCATCTGCTTCTACCATCTACACAACTTTAGCACCTATATTATGACTCAGAGCAAAATATCTCATTGCCAGTCTAGTGACCGTGTACCTGTGTCACTGAATTTGTTTTAGGTTATGGTACAGCAGAAGTAATTAAATCATATTTTAAGTCAAAAGAGCAGGTTTTATGCTGCAGTTAACAGGAATAATGCAAATTCTGAACAACTTATTTTAACGTCTTCATTTTCACAAAATCCAAGCAGGTAACCAAGAGTGCAGTCAAGAATATTCTGATCAAGCACACGTTCTTTGAAATTTTTAAGTCTCAAACAATGCCCTGATATCTTTCATTTTCCCATCCTATTATTCAGTTGCGCATCTCGTCTACCCTGCTACCCAATTGAATTCCAAGATAAATATATCGTATTGCTAGGTAGGCCTTAAAATGGTTATATCAGAAGACCTCCTGCTGTAGCTTTAGAATGTCAGTGCACCACTGGACCAATTGTCCAGGGTGAAGATGACACAGAGGAGGATGAGATCAGTAATTATGCACTAGCTAATATCTGTAATTAGGCGTGCAAGGCAGGTCGGAGGTGGAATGCTAAAGCACTCTCAACCATTCACTGCATTGGAGTCTTTATGAAAGGTAGTTGGAGGTACAAAAACCCAGAGTATCCTCGACGACAAACCAATTTCAGTATCAGATTCCCATATACAGAGTGCAGGGGAACAGGTTAAAGGAGCTTCCTTCAGTGAGAAGGTAAGACTATCACTTTAACGTAAAAGAAAACATTCTAACCTCAAAAGCAGTCTTTTTCTCGGATGGAATATTGCTAGTACCAGTATCTAAAGCAATCTTTTTTCAGCCTTGGAGGCAGTCAAAGTCAAGAGTACCACAATGTAATGGCTATTGCTTCCATCTCGACGGAAAGAATATTCGCGTGCAAGACCCCATTATAAGTTAGTGAGTATCTTCAGATGCTGTAAACTTTTTTTAGTCTAAAAAGAAATGATATAATGTGAGTTTGACTTACCGTGTAAAACGGTAAAATGATGCAGTACGCTGGAGGACGTTTTTTATTTTTCTTGCTTCGTCCCAGCAATGCAGAGAAATTCTGTTGTGCAACACTGCCCCTGCTGGTCATTCAGTATATTCTGCAGATGGAAAAGTCCACTGTTAGTGCATTTGCCATGATTAGGAAATGAATATTATTAAACTAATGCAAGACAGTCAAAAATGATTTATATAAAGCATTATTAGATCAGTAGTATGGGCTCTGTGATGGAGCGAAAAAATCAACGGCTCATAAGAAATTCAAATCTCATTCTGTGTTTTCACCCTAGAAAACTTCCCTCAATCCCATGCCTCATCTGCTTCTACCATCTACACAACTTTAGCACCTATATTATGACTCAGAGCAAAATATCTCATTGCCAGTCTAGTGACCGTGTACCTGTGTCACTGAATTTGTTTTAGGTTATGGTACAGCAGAAGTAATTAAATCATATGTTAAGTCAAAAGAGCAGGTTTTATGCTGCAGTTAACAGGAATAATGCAAATTCTGAACAACTTATTTTAACGTCTTCATTTTCACAAAATCCAAGCAGGTAACCAAGAGTGCAGTCAAGAATATTCTGATCAAGCACACGTTCTTTGAAATTTTTAAGTCTCAAACAATGCCCTGATATCTTTCATTTTCCCATCCTATTATTCAGTTGCGCATCTCGTCTACCCTGCTACCCAATTGAATTCCAAGATAAATATATCGTATTGCTAGGTAGGCCTTAAAATGGTTATATCAGAAGACCTCCTGCTGTAGCTTTAGAATGTCAGTGCACCACTGGACCAATTGTCCAGGGTGAAGATGACACAGAGGAGGATGAGATCAGTAATTATGCACTAGCTAATATCTGTAATTAGGCGTGCAAGGCAGGTCGAAGGTGGAATGCTAAAGCACTCTCAACCATTCACTGCATTGGAGTCTTTATGAAAGGTAGTTGGAGGTACAAAAACCCAGAGTATCCTCGACGACAAACCAATTTCAGTATCAGATTCCCATATACAGAGTGCAGGGGAACAGGTTAAAGGAGCTTCCTTCAGTGAGAAGGTAAGACTATCACTTTAACGTCAAAGAAAACATTCTAACCTCAAAAGCAGTCTTTTTCTCGGATGCAATATTGCTAGTACCAGTATCTAAAGCAATCTTTTTTCAGCCTTGGAGGCAGTCAAAGTCAAGAGTACCACAATGTAATGGATATTGCTTCCATCTCGACGGAAAGAATATTCGCGTGCAAGACCCCATTATAAGTTAGTGAGTATCTTCAGATGCTGTAAACTTTTTTTAGTCTAAAAAGAAATGATATAATGTGAGTTTGACTTACCGTGTAAAACGGTAAAATGATGCAGTACGCTGGAGGACGTTTTTTTTTTTTCTTGCTTCGTCCCAGCAATGCAGAGAAATTCTGTTGTGCAACACTGCCCCTGCTGGTCATTCAGTATATTCTGCAGATGGAAAAGTCCACTGTTAGTGCATTTGCCATGATTAGGAAATGAATATTATTAAACTAATGCAAGACAGTCAAAAATGATTTATATAAAGCATTATTAGATCAGTAGTATGGGCTCTGTCATGGAGCGAAAAAATCAACAGCTCATAAGAAATTCAAATCTCATTCTGTGTTTTCACCCTAGAATACTTCCCTCAATCCCATGCCTCATCTGCTTCTACCATCTACACAACTTTAGCACCTATATTATGACTCAGAGCAAAATATCTCATTGCCAGTCTAGTGACCGTGTACCTGTGTCACTGAATTTGTTTTAGGTTATGGTACAGCAGAAGTAATTAAATCATATGTTAAGTCAAAAGAGCAGGTTTTATGCTGCAGTTAACAGGAATAATGCAAATTCTGAACAACTTATTTTAACTTCTTCATTTTCACAAAATCCAAGCAGGTAACCAAGAGTGCAGTCAAGAATATTCTGATCAAGCACACGTTCTTTGAAATTTTTAAGTCTCAAACAATGCCCGGATATCTTTCATTTTCCCATCCTATTATTCAGTTGCGCATCTCGTCGACCCTGCTACCCAATTGAATTCCAAGATAAATATATCGTATTGCTAGGTAGGCCTTAAAATGGTTATATCAGAAGACCTCCTGCTGTAGCTTTAGAATGTCAGTGCACCACTGGACCAATTGTCCAGGGTGAAGATGACACAGAGGAGGATGAGATCAGTAATTATGCACTAGCTAATATCTGTAATTAGGCGTGCAAGGCAGGTCGGAGGTGGAATGCTAAAGCACTCTCAACCATTCACTGCATTGGAGTCTTTATGAAAGGTAGTTGGAGGTACAAAAACCCAGAGTATCCTCGACGACAAACCAATTTCAGTATCAGATTCCCATATACAGAGTGCAGGGGAACAGGTTAAAGGAGCTTCCTTCAGTGAGAAGGTAAGACTATCACTTTAACGTCAAAGAAAACATTCTAACCTCAAAAGCAGTCTTTTTCTCGGATGGAATATTGCTAGTACCAGTATCTAAAGCAATCTTTTTTCAGCCTTGGAGGCAGTCAAAGTCAAGAGTACCACAATGTAATGGCTATTGCTTCCATCTCGACGGAAAGAATATTCGCGTGCAAGACCCCATTATAAGTTAGTGAGTATCTTCAGATGCTGTAAACTTTTTTTAGTCTAAAAAGAAATGATATAATGTGAGTTTGACTTACCGTGTAAAACGGTAAAATGATGCAGTACGCTGGAGGACGTTTTTTATTT
This sequence comes from Triturus cristatus, assembly GCF_964204655.1. Lineage (NCBI taxonomy): Eukaryota > Metazoa > Chordata > Amphibia > Caudata > Salamandridae > Triturus > Triturus cristatus. The sequence goes on from NC_140593.1 coordinate 660,300,086, forward strand.
TTCTTGCTTCGTCCCAGCAATGCAGAGAAATTCTGTTGTGCAACACTGCCCCTGCTGGTCATTCAGTATATTCTGCAGATGGAAAAGTCCACTGTTAGTGCATTTGCCATGATTAGGAAATGAATATTATTAAACTAATGCAAGACAGTCAAAAATGATTTATATAAAGCATTATTAGATCAGTAGTATGGGCTCTGTGATGGAGCGAAAAAATCAACGGCTCATAAGAAATTCAAATCTCATTCTGTGTTTTCACCCTAGAATACTTCCCTCAATCCCATGCCTCATCTGCTTCTACCATCTACACAACTTTAGCACCTATATTATGACTCAGAGCAAAATATCTCATTGCCAGTCTAGTGACCGTGTACCTGTGTCACTGAATTTGTTTTAGGTTATGGTACAGCAGAAGTAATTAAATCATATGTTAAGTCAAAAGAGCAGGTTTTATGCTGCAGTTAACAGGAATAATGCAAATTCTGAACAACTTATTTTAACGTCTTCATTTTCACAAAATCCAAGCAGGTAACCAAGAGTGCAGTCAAGAATATTCTGATCAAGCACACGTTCTTTGAAATTTTTAAGTCTCAAACAATGCCCTGATATCTTTCATTTTCCCATCCTATTATTCAGTTGCGCATCTCGTCTACCCTGCTACCCAATTGAATTCCAAGATAAATATATCGTATTGCTAGGTAGGCCTTAAAATGGTTATATCAGAAGACCTCCTGCTGTAGCTTTAGAATGTCAGTGCACCACTGGACCAATTGTCCAGGGTGAAGATGACACAGAGGAGGATGAGATCAGTAATTATGCACTAGCTAATATCTGTAATTAGGCGTGCAAGGCAGGTCGGAGGTGGAATGCTAAAGCACTCTCAACCATTCACTGCATTGGAGTCTTTATGAAAGGTAGTTGGAGGTACAAAAACCCAGAGTATCCTCGACGACAAACCAATTTCAGTATCAGATTCCCATATACAGAGTGCAGGGGAACAGGTTAAAGGAGCTTCCTTCAGTGAGAAGGTAAGACTATCACTTTAACGTCAAAGAAAACATTCTAACCTCAAAAGCAGTCTTTTTCTCGGATGGAATATTGCTAGTACCAGTATCTAAAGCAATCTTTTTTCAGCCTTGGAGGCAGTCAAAGTCAAGAGTACCACAATGTAATGGATATTGCTTCCATCTCGACGGAAAGAATATTTGCGTGCAAGACCCCATTATAAGTTAGTGAGTATCTTCAGATGCTGTAAACTTTTTTTAGTCTAAAAAGAAATGATATAATGTGAGTTTGACTTACCGTGTAAAACGGTAAAATGATGCAGTACGCTGGAGGACGTTTTTTTTTTTTCTTGCTTCGTCCCAGCAATGCAGAGAAATTCTGTTGTGCAACACTGCCCCTGCTGGTCATTCAGTATATTCTGCAGATGGAAAAGTCCACTGTTAGTGCATTTGCCATGATTAGGAAATGAATATTATTAAACTAATGCAAGACAGTCAAAAATGATTTATATAAAGCATTATTAGATCAGTAGTATGGGCTCTGTCATGGAGCGAAAAAATCAACAGCTCATAAGAAATTCAAATCTCCTTCTGTGTTTTCACCCTAGAATACTTCCCTCAATCCCATGCCTCATCTGCTTCTACCATCTACACAACTTTAGCACCTATATTATGACTCAGAGCAAAATATCTCATTGCCAGTCTAGTGACCGTGTACCTGTGTCACTGAATTTGTTTTAGGTTATGGTACAGCAGAAGTAATTAAATCATATGTTAAGTCAAAAGAGCAGGTTTTATGCTGCAGTTAACAGGAATAATGCAAATTCTGAACAACTTATTTTAACTTCTTCATTTTCACAAAATCCAAGCAGGTAACCAAGAGTGCAGTCAAGAATATTCTGATCAAGCACACGTTCTTTGAAATTTTTAAGTCTCAAACAATGCCCGGATATCTTTCATTTTCCCATCCTATTATTCAGTTGCGCATCTCGTCGACCCTGCTACCCAATTGAATTCCAAGATAAATATATCGTATTGCTAGGTAGGCCTTAAAATGGTTATATCAGAAGACCTCCTGCTGTAGCTTTAGAATGTCAGTGCACCACTGGACCAATTGTCCAGGGTGAAGATGACACAGAGGAGGATGAGATCAGTAATTATGCACTAGCTAATATCTGTAATTAGGCGTGCAAGGCAGGTCGGAGGTGGAATGCTAAAGCACTCTCAACCATTCACTGCATTGGAGTCTTTATGAAAGGTAGTTGGAGGTACAAAAACCCAGAGTATCCTCGACGACAAACCAATTTCAGTATCAGATTCCCATATACAGAGTGCAGGGGAACAGGTTAAAGGAGCTTCCTTCAGTGAGAAGGTAAGACTATCACTTTAACGTCAAAGAAAACATTCTAACCTCAAAAGCAGTCTTTTTCTCGGATGGAATATTGCTAGTACCAGTATCTAAAGCAATCTTTTTTCAGCCTTGGAGGCAGTCAAAGTCAAGAGTACCACAATGTAATGGCTATTGCTTCCATCTCGACGGAAAGAATATTCGCGTGCAAGACCCCATTATAAGTTAGTGAGTATCTTCAGATGCTGTAAACTTTTTTTAGTCTAAAAAGAAATGATATAATGTGAGTTTGACTTACCGTGTAAAACGGTAAAATGATGCAGTACGCTGGAGGACGTTTTTTATTTTTCTTGCTTCGTCCCAGCAATGCAGAGAAATTCTGTTGTGCAACACTGCCCCTGCTGGTCATTCAGTATATTCTGCAGATGGAAAAGTCCACTGTTAGTGCATTTGCCATGATTAGGAAATGAATATTATTAAACTAATGCAAGACAGTCAAAAATGATTTATATAAAGCATTATTAGATCAGTAGTATGGGCTCTGTGATGGAGCGAAAAAATCAACGGCTCATAAGAAATTCAAATCTCATTCTGTGTTTTCACCCTAGAATACTTCCCTCAATCCCATGCCTCATCTGCTTCTACCATCTACACAACTTTAGCACCTATATTATGACTCAGAGCAAAATATCTCATTGCCAGTCTAGTGACCGTGTACCTGTGTCACTGAATTTGTTTTAGGTTATGGTACAGCAGAAGTAATTAAATCATATGTTAAGTCAAAAGAGCAGGTTTTATGCTGCAGTTAACAGGAATAATGCAAATTCTGAACAACTTATTTTAACGTCTTCATTTTCACAAAATCCAAGCAGGTAACCAAGAGTGCAGTCAAGAATATTCTGATCAAGCACACGTTCTTTGAAATTTTTAAGTCTCAAACAATGCCCTGATATCTTTCATTTTCCCATCCTATTATTCAGTTGCGCATCTCGTCTACCCTGCTACCCAATTGAATTCCAAGATAAATATATCGTATTGCTAGGTAGGCCTTAAAATGGTTATATCAGAAGACCTCCTGCTGTAGCTTTAGAATGTCAGTGCACCACTGGACCAATTGTCCAGGGTGAAGATGACACAGAGGAGGATGAGATCAGTAATTATGCACTAGCTAATATCTGTAATTAGGCGTGCAAGGCAGGTCGGAGGTGGAATGCTAAAGCACTCTCAACCATTCACTGCATTGGAGTCTTTATGAAAGGTAGTTGGAGGTACAAAAACCCAGAGTATCCTCGACGACAAACCAATTTCAGTATCAGATTCCCATATACAGAGTGCAGGGGAACAGGTTAAAGGAGCTTCCTTCAGTGAGAAGGTAAGACTATCACTTTAACGTCAAAGAAAACATTCTAACCTCAAAAGCAGTCTTTTTCTCGGATGGAATATTGCTAGTACCAGTATCTAAAGCAATCTTTTTTCAGCCTTGGAGGCAGTCAAAGTCAAGAGTACCACAATGTAATGGATATTGCTTCCATCTCGACGGAAAGAATATTTGCGTGCAAGACCCCATTATAAGTTAGTGAGTATCTTCAGATGCTGTAAACTTTTTTTAGTCTAAAAAGAAATGATATAATGTGAGTTTGACTTACCGTGTAAAACGGTAAAATGATGCAGTACGCTGGAGGACGTTTTTTTTTTTTCTTGCTTCGTCCCAGCAATGCAGAGAAATTCTGTTGTGCAACACTGCCCCTGCTGGTCATTCAGTATATTCTGCAGATGGAAAAGTCCACTGTTAGTGCATTTGCCATGATTAGGAAATGAATATTATTAAACTAATGCAAGACAGTCAAAAATGATTTATATAAAGCATTATTAGATCAGTAGTATGGGCTCTGTGATGGAGCGAAAAAATCAACAGCTCATAAGAAATTCAAATCTCATTCTGTGTTTTCACCCTAGAATACTTCCCTCAATCCCATGCCTCATCTGCTTCTACCATCTACACAACTTTAGCACCTATATTATGACTCAGAGCAAAATATCTCATTGCCAGTCTAGTGACCGTGTACCTGTGTCACTGAATTTGTTTTAGGTTATGGTACAGCAGAAGTAATTAAATCATATGTTAAGTCAAAAGAGCAGGTTTTATGCTGCAGTTAACAGGAATAATGCAAATTCTGAACAACTTATTTTAACTTCTTCATTTTCACAAAATCCAAGCAGGTAACCAAGAGTGCAGTCAAGAATATTCTGATCAAGCACACGTTCTTTGAAATTTTTAAGTCTCAAACAATGCCCGGATATCTTTCATTTTCCCATCCTATTATTCAGTTGCGCATCTCGTCGACCCTGCTACCCAATTGAATTCCAAGATAAATATATCGTATTGCTAGGTAGGCCTTAAAATGGTTATATCAGAAGACCTCCTGCTGTAGCTTTAGAATGTCAGTGCACCACTGGACCAATTGTCCAGGGTGAAGATGACACAGAGGAGGATGAGATCAGTAATTATGCACTAGCTAATATCTGTAATTAGGCGTGCAAGGCAGGTCGGAGGTGGAATGCTAAAGCACTCTCAACCATTCACTGCATTGGAGTCTTTATGAAAGGTAGTTGGAGGTACAAAAACCCAGAGTATCCTCGACGACAAACCAATTTCAGTATCAGATTCCCATATACAGAGTGCAGGGGAACAGGTTAAAGGAGCCTCCTTCAGTGAGAAGGTAAGACTATCACTTTAACGTCAAAGAAAACATTCTAACCTCAAAAGCAGTCTTTTTCTCGGATGGAATATTGCTAGTACCAGTATCTAAAGCAATCTCTTTTCAGCCTTGGAGGCAGTCAAAGTCAAGAGTACCACAATGTAATGGCTATTGCTTCCATCTCGACGGCAAGAATATTCGCGTGCAAGACCCCATTATAAGTTAGTGAGTATCTTCAGATGCTGTAAACTTTTTTTAGTCTAAAAAGAAATGATATAATGTGAGTTTGACTTACCGTGTAAAACGGTAAAATGATGCAGTACGCTGGAGGACGTTTTTTATTTTTCTTGCTTCGTCCCAGCAATGCAGAGAAATTCTGTTGTGCAACACTGCCCCTGCTGGTCATTCAGTATATTCTGCAGATGGAAAAGTCCACTGTTAGTGCATTTGCCATGATTAGGAAATGAATATTATTAAACTAATGCAAGACAGTCAAAAATGATTTATATAAAGCATTATTAGATCAGTAGTATGGGCTCTGTGATGGAGCGAAAAAATCACCGGCTCATAAGAAATTCAAATCTCATTCTGTGTTTTCACCCTAGAATACTTCCCTCAATCCCATGCCTCATCTGCTTCTACCATCTACACAACTTTAGCACCTATATTATGACTCAGAGCAAAATATCTCATTGCCAGTCTAGTGACCGTGTACCTGTGTCACTGAATTTGTTTTAGGTTATGGTACAGCAGAAGTAATTAAATCATATGTTAAGTCAAAAGAGCAGGTTTTATGCTGCAGTTAACAGGAATAATGCAAATTCTGAACAACTTATTTTAACTTCTTCATTTTCACAAAATCCAAGCAGGTAACCAAGAGTGAAGTCAAGAATATTCTGATCAAGCACACATTCTTTGAAATTTTTAAGTCTCAAACAATGCCCTGATATCTTTCATTTTCCCATCCTATTATTCAGTTGCGTATCTCGTCTACCCTGCTAACCAATTGAATTCTAAGATAAAGATATCGTATTGCTAGGTAGGCCTTAAAATGGTTATATCAGAAGACCTCCTGCTGTAGCTTTAGAATGTCAGTGCACCACTGGACCAATTGTCCAGGGTGAAGATGACACAGAGGAGGATGAGATCAGTAATTATGCACTAGCTAATATCTGTAATTAGGCGTGCAAGGCAGGTCGGAGGTGGAATGCTAAAGCACTCTCAACCATTCACTGCATTGGAGTCTTTATGAAAGGTAGTTGGAGGTACAAAAACCCAGAGTATCCTCGACGACAAACCAATTTCAGTATCAGATTCCCATATACAGAGTGCAGGGGAACAGGTTAAAGGAGCTTCCTTCAGTGAGAAGGTAAGACTATCACTTTAACGTCAAAGAAAACATTCTAACCTCAAAAGCAGTCTTTTTCTCGGATGGAATATTGCTAGTACCAGTATCTAAAGCAATCTTTTTTCAGCCTTGGAGGCAGTCAAAGTCAAGAGTACCACAATGTAATGGCTATTGCTTCCATCTCGACGGCAAGAATATTCGCGTGCAAGACCCCATTATAAGTTAGTGAGTATCTTCAGATGCTGTAAACTTTTTTTAGTCTAAAAAGAAATGATATAATGTGAGTTTGACTTACCGTGTAAAACGGTAAAATGATGCAGTACGCTGGAGGACGTTTTTTATTTTTCTTGCTTCGTCCCAGCAATGCAGAGAATTTCTGTTGTGCAACACTGCCCCTGCTGGTCATTCAGTATATTCTGCAGATGGAAAAGTCCACTGTTAGTGCATTTGCCATGATTAGGAAATGAATATTATTAAACTAATGCAAGACAGTCAAAAATGATTTATATAAAGCATTATTAGATCAGTAGTATGGGCTCTGTGATGGAGCGAAAAAATCAACGGCTCATAAGAAATTCAAATCTCATTCTGTGTTTTCACCCTAGAATACTTCCCTCAATCCCATGCCTCATCTGCTTCTACCATCTACACAACTTTAGCACCTATATTATGACTCAGAGCAAAATATCTCATTGCCAGTCTAGTGACCGTGTACCTGTGTCACTGAATTTGTTTTAGGTTATGGTACAGCAGAAGTAATTAAATCATATGTTAAGTCAAAAGAGCAGGTTTTATGCTGCAGTTAACAGGAATAATGCAAATTCTGAACAACTTATTTTAACTTCTTCATTTTCACAAAATCCAAGCAGGTAACCAAGAGTGCAGTCAAGAATATTCTGATCAAGCACACGTTCTTTGAAATTTTTAAGTCTCAAACAATGCCCGGATATCTTTCATTTTCCCATCCTATTATTCAGTTGCGCATCTCGTCTACCCTGCTACCCAATTGAATTCCAAGATAAATATATCGTATTGCTAGGTAGGCCTTAAAATGGTTATATCAGAAGACCTCCTGCTGTAGCTTTAGAATGTCAGTGCACCACTGGACCAATTGTCCAGGGTGAAGATGACACAGAGGAGGATGAGATCAGTAATTATGCACTAGCTAATATCTGTAATTAGGCGTGCAAGGCAGGTCGGAGGTGGAATGCTAAAGCACTCTCAACCATTCACTGCATTGGAGTCTTTATGAAAGGTAGTTGGAGGTACAAAAACCCAGAGTATCCTCGACGACAAACCAATTTCAGTATCAGATTCCCATATACAGAGTGCAGGGGAACAGGTTAAAGGAGCCTCCTTCAGTGAGAAGGTAAGACTATCACTTTAACGTCAAAGAAAACATTCTAACCTCAAAAGCAGTCTTTTTCTCGGATGGAATATTGCTAGTACCAGTATCTAAAGCAATCTTTTTTCAGCCTTGGAGGCAGTCAAAGTCAAGAGTACCACAATGTAATGGCTATTGCTTCCATCTCGACGGCAAGAATATTCGCGTGCAAGACCCCATTATAAGTTAGTGAGTATCTTCAGATGCTGTAAACTTTTTTTAGTCTAAAAAGAAATGATATAATGTGAGTTTGACTTACCGTGTAAAACGGTAAAATGATGCAGTACGCTGGAGGACGTTTTTTATTTTTCTTGCTTCGTCCCAGCAATGCAGAGAAATTCTGTTGTGCAACACTGCCCCTGCTGGTCATTCAGTATATTCTGCAGATGGAAAAGTCCACTGTTAGTGCATTTGCCATGATTAGGAAATGAATATTATTAAACTAATGCAAGACAGTCAAAAATGATTTATATAAAGCATTATTAGATCAGTAGTATGGGCTCTGTGATGGAGCGAAAAAATCAACGGCTCATAAGAAATTCAAATCTCATTCTGTGTTTTCACCCTAGAATACTTCCCTCAATCCCATGCCTCATCTGCTTCTACCATCTACACAACTTTAGCACCTATATTATGACTCAGAGCAAAATATCTCATTGCCAGTCTAGTGACCGTGTACCTGTGTCACTGAATTTGTTTTAGGTTATGGTACAGCAGAAGTAATTAAATCATATGTTAAGTCAAAAGAGCAGGTTTTATGCTGCAGTTAACAGGAATAATGCAAATTCTGAACAACTTATTTTAACTTCTTCATTTTCACAAAATCCAAGCAGGTAACCAAGAGTGAAGTCAAGAATATTCTGATCAAGCACACATTCTTTGAAATTTTTAAGTCTCAAACAATGCCCTGATATCTTTCATTTTCCCATCCTATTATTCAGTTGCGTATCTCGTCTACCCTGCTAACCAATTGAATTCCAAGATAAAGATATCGTATTGCTAGGTAGGCCTTAAAATGGTTATATCAGAAGACCTCCTGCTGTAGCTTTAGAATGTCAGTGCACCACTGGACCAATTGTCCAGGGTGAAGATGACACAGAGGAGGATGAGATCAGTAATTATGCACTAGCTAATATCTGTAATTAGGCGTGCAAGGCAGGTCGGAGGTGGAATGCTAAAGCACTCTCAACCATTCACTGCATTGGAGTCTTTATGAAAGGTAGTTGGAGGTACAAAAACCCAGAGTATCCTCGACGACAAACCAATTTCAGTATCAGATTCCCATATACAGAGTGCAGGGGAACAGGTTAAAGGAGCTTCCTTCAGTGAGAAGGTAAGACTATCACTTTAACGTCAAAGAAAACATTCTAACCTCAAAAGCAGTCTTTTTCTCGGATGGAATATTGCTAGTACCAGTATCTAAAGCAATCTTTTTTCAGCCTTGGAGGCAGTCAAAGTCAAGAGTACCACAATGTAATGGCTATTGCTTCCATCTCGACGGAAAGAATATTTGCGTGCAAGACCCCATTATAAGTTAGTGAGTATCTTCAGATGCTGTAAACTTTTTTTAGTCTAAAAAGAAATGATATAATGTGAGTTTGACTTACCGTGTAAAATGGTAAAATGATGCAGTACGCTGGAGGACGTTTTTTTTTTTTCTTGCTTCGTCCCAGCAATGCAGAGAAATTCTGTTGTGCAACACTGCCCCTGCTGGTCATTCAGTATATTCTGCAGATGGAAAAGTCCACTGTTAGTGCATTTGCCATGATTAGGAAATGAATATTATTAAACTAATGCAATACAGTCAAAAATGTTTTATATAAAGCATTATTAGATCAGTAGTATGGGCTCTGTGATGGAGCGAAAAAATCAACGGCTCATAAGAAATTCAAATCTCATTCTGTGTTTTCACCCTAGAATACTTCCCTCAATCCCATGCCTCATCTGCTTCTACCATCTACACAACTTTAGCACCTATATTATGACTCAGAGCAAAATATCTCATTGCCAGTCTAGTGACCGTGTACCTGTGTCACTGAATTTGTTTTAGGTTATGGTACAGCAGAAGTAATTAAATCATATGTTAAGTCGAAAGAGCAGGTTTTATGCTGCAGTTAACAGGAATAATGCAAATTCTGAACAACTTATTTTAACGTCTTCATTTTCACAAAATCCAAGCAGGTAACCAAGAGTGAAGTCAAGAATATTCTGATCAAGCACACGTTCTTTGAAATTTTTAAGTCTCAAACAATGCCCTGATATCTTTCATTTTCCCATCCTATTATTCAGTTGCGTATCTCGTCTACCCTGCTACCCAATTGAATTCCAAGATAAATATATCGTATTGCTAGGTAGGCCTTAAAATGGTTATATCAGAAGACATCCTGCTGTAGCTTTAGAATGTCAGTGCACCACTGGACCAATTGTCCAGGGTGAAGATGACACAGTGGAGGATGAGATCAGTAATTATGCACTAGCTAATATCTGTAATTAGGCGTGCAAGGCAGGTCGGAGGTGGAATGCTAAAGCACTCTCAACCATTCACTGCATTGGAGTCTTTATGAAAGGTAGTTGGAGGTACAAAAACCCAGAGTATCCTCGACGACAAACCAATTTCAGTATCAGATTCCCATATACAGAGTGCAGGGGAACAGGTTAAAGGAGCTTCCTTCAGTGAGAAGGTAAGACTATCACTTTAACGTCAAAGAAAACATTCTAACCTCAAAAGCAGTCTTTTTCTCGGATGGAATATTGCTAGTACCAGTATCTAAAGCAATCTTTTTTCAGCCTTGGAGGCAGTCAAAGTCAAAAGTACCACAATGTAATGGCTATTGCTTCCATCTCGACGGAAAGAATATTCGCGTGCAAGACCCCATTATAAGTTAGTGAGTATCTTCAGATGCTGTAAACTTTTTTTAGTCTAAAAAGAAATGATATAATGTGAGTTTGACTTACCGTGTAAAACGGTAAAATGATGCAGTACGCTGGAGGACGTTTTTTATTTTTCTTGCTTCGTCCCAGCAATGCAGAGAAATTCTGTTGTGCAACACTGCCCCTGCTGGTCATTCAGTATATTCTGCAGATGGAAAAGTCCACTGTTAGTGCATTTGCCATGATTAGGAAATGAATATTATTAAACTAATGCAAGACAGTCAAAAATGATTTATATAAAGCATTATTAGATCAGTAGTATGGGCTCTGTGATGGAGCGAAAAAATCAACGGCTCATAAGAAATTCAAATCTCATTCTGTGTTTTCACCGTAGAATACTTCCCTCAATCCCATGCCTCATCTGCTTCTACCATCTACACAACTTTAGCACCTATATTATGACTCAGAGCAAAATATCTCATTGCCAGTCTAGTGACCGTGTACCTGTGTCACTGAATTTGTTTTAGGTTATGGTACAGCAGAAGTAATTAAATCATATGTTAAGTCAAAAGAGCAGGTTTTATGCTGCAGTTAACAGGAATAATGCAAATTCTGAGCAACTTATTTTAACGTCTTCATTTTCACAAAATCCAAGCAGGTAACCAAGAGTGCAGTCAAGAATATTCTGATCAAGCACACGTTCTTTGAAATTTTTAAGTCTCAAACAATGCCCTGATATCTTTCATTTTCCCATCCTATTATTCAGTTGCGCATCTCGTCTACCCTGCTACCCAATTGAATTCCAAGATAAATATATCGTATTGCTAGGTAGGCCTTAAAATGGTTATATCAGAAGACCTCCTGCTGTAGCTTTAGAATGTCAGTGCACCACTGGACCAATTGTCCAGGGTGAAGATGACACAGAGGAGGATGAGATCAGTAATTATGCACTAGCTAATATCTGTAATTAGGCGTGCAAGGCAGGTCGGAGGTGGAATGCTAAAGCACTCTCAACCATTCACTGCATTGGAGTCTTTATGAAAGGTAGTTGGAGGTACAAAAACCCAGAGTATCCTCGACGACAAACCAATTTCAGTATCAGATTCCCATATACAGAGTGCAGGGGAACAGGTTAAAGGAGCTTCCTTCAGTGAGAAGGTAAGACTATCACTTTAACGTCAAAGAAAACATTCTAACCTCAAAAGCAGTCTTTTTCTCGGATGGAATATTGCTAGTACCAGTATCTAAAGCAATCTTTTTTCAGCCTTGGAGGCAGTCAAAGTCAAGAGTACCACAATGTAATGGCTATTGCTTCCATCTCGACGGAAAGAATATTCGCGTGCAAGACCCCATTATAAGTTAGTGAGTATCTTCAGATGCTGTAAACTTTTTTTAGTCTAAAAAGAAATGATATAATGTGAGTTTGACTTACCGTGTAAAATGGTAAAATGATGCAGTACGCTTGAGGACGTTTTTTATTTTTCTTGCTTCGTCCCAGCAATGCAGAGAAATTCTGTTGTGCAACACTGCCCCTGCTGGTCATTCAGTATATTCTGCAGATGGAAAAGTCTACTGTTAGTGCATTTGCCATGATTAGGAAATGAATATTATTAAACTAATGCAATACAGTCAAACATGATTTATATAAAGCATTATTAGATCAGTAGTATGGGCTCTGTGATGGAGCGAAAAAATCAACGGCTCATAAGAAATTCAAATCTCATTCTGTGTTTTCACCCTGGAATACTTCCCTCAATTCCATGCCTCATCTGCTTCTAGCCTCTACACAACTTTAGCACCTATATTACGACGTAGAGCAAAATATCTCATTGCCAGTCTAGTGACCGTGTACCTGTGTCACTGAATTTGTTTTAGGTTATGGCACAGCAGAAGTAATTAAATCATATGTTAAGTCAAAAGAGCAGGTTTTATGCTGCAGTTAACAGGAATAATGCAAATTCTGAACAACTTATTTTAACGTCTTCATTTTCACAAAATCCAAGCAGGTAACCAAGAGTGAAGTCAAGAATTTTCTGATCAAGCACACGTTCTTTGAAATTTTTAAGTCTCAAACAATGCCCTGATATCTTTCATTTTCCCATCCTATTATTCAGTTGCGTATCTCGTCTACCCTGCTAACCAATTGAATTCCAAGATAAAGATATCGTATTGCTAGGTAGGCCTTAAAATGGTTATATCAGAAGACCTCCTGCTGTAGCTTTAGAATGTCAGTGCACCACTGGACCAATTGTCCAGGGTGAAGATGACACAGTGGAGGATGAGATCAGTAATTATGCACTAGCTAATATCTGTAATTAGCCGTGCAAGGCAGGTCGGAGGTGGAATGCTAAAGCACTCTCAACCATTCACTGCATTGGAGTCTTTATGAAAGGTAGTTGGAGGTACAAAAACCCAGAGTATCCTCGACGACAAACCAATTTCAGTATCAGATTCCCATATACAGAGTGCAGGGGAACAGGTTAAAGGAGCTTCCTTCAGTGAGAAGGTAAGACTATCACTTTAACGTCAAAGAAAACATTCTAACCTCAAAAGCAGTCTTTTTCTCGGATGGAATATTGCTAGTACCAGTATCTAAAGCAATCTTTTTTCAGCCTTGGAGGCAGTCAAAGTCAAGAGTACCACAATGTAATGGCTATTGCTTCCATCTCGACGGAAAGAATATTCGCGTGCAAGACCCCATTATAAGTTAGTGAGTATCTTCAGATGCTGTAAACTTTTTTTAGTCTAAAAAGAAATGATATAATGTGAGTTTGACTTACCGTGTAAAATGGTAAAATGATGCAGTACGCTGGAGGACGTTTTTTTTTTTTCTTGCTTCGTCCCAGCAATGCAGAGAAATTCTGTTGTGCAACACTGCCCCTGCTGGTCATTCAGTATATTCTGCAGATGGAAAAGTCCACTGTTAGTGCATTTGCCATGATTAGGAAATGAATATTATTAAACTAATGCAATACAGTCAAAAATGATTTATATAAAGCATTATTAGATCAGTAGTATGGGCTCTGTGATGGAGCGAAAAAATCAACGGCTCATAAGAAATTCAAATCTCATTCTGTGTTTTCACCCTGGAATACTTCCCTCAATCCCATGCCTCATCTGCTTCTAGCCTCTACACAACTTTAGCACCTATATTATGACTCAGAGCAAAATATCTCATTGCCAGTCTAGTGACCGTGTACCTGTGTCACTGAATTTGTTTTAGGTTATGGTACAGCAGAAGTAATTAAATCATATGTTAAGTCGAAAGAGCAGGTTTTTTGCTGCAGTTAACAGGAATAATGCAAATTCTGAACAACTTATTTTAACGTCTTCATTTTCACAAAATCCAAGCAGGTAACCAAGAGTGAAGTCAAGAATATTCTGATCAAGCACACGTTCTTTGAAATTTTTAAGTCTCAAACAATGCCCTGATATCTTTCATTTTCCCATCCTATTATTCAGTTGCGTATCTCGTCTACCCTGCTACCCAATTGAATTCCAAGATAAATATATCGTATTGCTAGGTAGGCCTTAAAATGGTTATATCAGAAGACATCCTGCTGTAGCTTTAGAATGTGAGTGCACCACTGGACCAATTGTCCAGGGTGAAGATGACACAGAGGAGGATGAGATCAGTAATTATGCACTAGCTAATATCTGTAATTAGGCGTGCAAGGCAGGTCGGAGGTGGAATGCTAAAGCACTCTCAACCATTCACTGCATTGGAGTCTTTATGAAAGGTAGTTGGAGGTACAAAAACCCAGAGTATCCTCGACGACAAACCAATTTCAGTATCAGATTCCCATATACAGAGTGCAGGGGAACAGGTTAAAGGAGCTTCCTTCAGTGAGAAGGTAAGACTATCACTTTAACGTCAAAGAAAACATTCTAACCTCAAAAGCAGTCTTTTTCTCGGATGGAATATTGCTAGTACCAGTATCTAAAGCAATCTTTTTTCAGCCTTGGAGGCAGTCAAAGTCAAGAGTACCACAATGTAATGGCTATTGCTTCCATCTCGACGGAAAGAATATTCGCGTGCAAGACCCCATTATAAGTTAGTGAGTATCTTCAGATGCTGTAAACTTTTTTTAGTCTAAAAAGAAATGATATAATGTGAGTTTGACTTACTGTGTAAAACGGTAAAATGATGCAGTACGCTGGAGGACGTTTTTTTTTTTTCTTGCTTCGTCCCAGCAATGCAGAGAAATTCTGTTGTGCAACACTGCCCCTGCTGGTCATTCAGTATATTCTGCAGATGGAAAAGTCCACTGTTAGTGCATTTGCCATGATTAGGAAATGAATATTATTAAACTAATGCAAGACAGTCAAAAATGATTTATATAAAGCATTATTAGATCAGTAGTATGGGCTCTGTGATGGAGCGAAAAAATCAACGGCTCATAAGAAATTCAAATCTCATTCTGTGTTTTCACCCTAGAATACTTCCCTCAATCCCATGCCTCATCTGCTTCTACCATCTACACAACTTTAGCACCTATATTACGACTCAGAGCAAAATATCTCATTGCCAGTCTAGTGACCGTGTACCTGTGTCACTGAATTTGTTTTAGGTTATGGCACAGCAGAAGTAATTAAATCATATGTTAAGTCAAAAGAGCAGCTTTTATGCTGCAGTTAACAGGAATAATGCAAATTCTGAACAACTTATTTTAACGTCTTCATTTTCACAAAATCCAAGCAGGTAACCAAGAGTGAAGTCAAGAATTTTCTGATCAAGCACACGTTCTTTGAAATTTTTAAGTCTCAAACAATGCCCTGATATCTTTCATTTTCCCATCCTATTATTCAGTTGCGTATCTCGTCTACCCTGCTAACCAATTGAATTCCAAGATAAAGATATCGTATTGCTAGGTAGGCCTTAAAATGGTTATATCAGAAGACCTCCTGCTGTAGCTTTAGAATGTCAGTGCACCACTGGACCAATTGTCCAGGGTGAAGATGACACAGTGGAGGATGAGATCAGTAATTATGCACTAGCTAATATCTGTAATTAGCCGTGCAAGGCAGATCGGAGGTGGAATGCTAAAGCACTTTCAACCATTCACTGCATTGGAGTCTTTATGAAAGGTAGTTGGAGGTACAAAAACCCAGAGTATCCTCGACGACAAACCAATTTCCGTATCAGATTCCCACATACAGAGTGCAGGGGAACAGGTTAAAGGAGCTTCCTTCAGAGAGAAGGTAAGACTATCACTAACGTAAAAGAAAACATTCTAACCTCAAAAGCAGTCTTTTTCTCGGATGGAATATTGCTAGTACCAGTATCTAAAGCAATCTTTTTTCAGCCTTGGAGGCAGTCAAATTCAAGAGTACCACAATGTAATGGCTATTGCTTCCATCTCGACGGAAATAATATTCGCGTGCAAGACCCCATTATAAGTTAGTGAGTATCTTCAGATGCTGTAAACTTTTTTTAGTCTAAAAAGAAATGATATAATGTGAGTTTGACTTACCGTGTAAAATGGTAAAATGATGCAGTACGCTGGAGGACGTTTTTTATTTTTCTTGCTTCGTCCCAGCAATGCAGAGAAATTCTGTTGTGCAACACTGCCCCTGCTGGTCATTCAGTATATTCTGCAGATGGGAAAGTCCACTGTTAGTGCATTTGCCATGATTAGGAAATGAATAATATTAAACTAATGCAAGACAGTCAAAAATGATTTATATAAAGCATTATTAGATCAGTAGTATGGGCTCTGTGATGGAGCGAAAAAATCAACGGCTCATAAGAAATTCAAATCTCATTCTGTGTTTTCACCCTAGAATACTTCCCTCAATCCCATGCCTCATCTGCTTCTACCATCTACACAACTTTAGCACCTATATTATGACTCAGAGCAAAATATCTCATTGCCAGTCTAGTGACCGTGTACCTGTGTCACTGAATTTGTTTTAGGTTATGGTACAGCAGAAGTAATTAAATCATATGTTAAGTCAAAAGAGCAGGTTTTATGCTGCAGTTAACAGGAATAATGCAAATTCTGAACAACTTATTTTAACGTCTTCATTTTCACAAAATCCAAGCAGGTAACCAAGAGTGCAGTCAAGAATATTCTGATCAAGCACACGTTCTTTGAAATTTTTAAGTCTCAAACAATGCCCTGATATCTTTCATTTTCCCATCCTATTATTCAGTTGCGCATCTCGTCGACCCTGCTACCCAATTGAATTCCAAGATAAATATATCGTATTGCTAGGTAGGCCTTAAAATGGTTATATCAGAAGACCTCCTGCTGTAGCTTTAGAATGTCAGTGCACCACTGGACCAATTGTCCAGGGTGAAGATGACCCAGAGGAGGATGAGATCAGTAATTATGCACTAGCTAATATCTGTAATTAGGCGTGCAAGGCAGGTCGGAGGTGGAATGCTAAAGCACTCTCAACCATTCACTGCATTGGAGTCTTTATGAAAGGTAGTTGGAGGTACAAAAACCCAGAGTATCCTCGACGACAAACCAATTTCAGTATCAGATTCCCATATACAGAGTGCAGGGGAACAGGTTAAAGGAGCTTCCTTCAGTGAGAAGGTAAGACTATCACTTTAACGTCAAAGAAAACATTCTAACCTCAAAAGCAGTCTTTTTCTCTTATGGAATATTGCTAGTACCAGTATCTAAAGCAATCTTTTTTCAGCCTTGGAGGCAGTCAAAGTCAAGAGTACCACAATGTAATGGCTATTGCTTCCATCTCGACGGAAAGAATATTCGCGTGCAAGACCCCATTATAAGTTAGCGAGTATCTTCAGATGCTGTAAACTTTTTTTAGTCTAAAAAGAAATGATATAATGTGAGTTTGACTTACCGTGTAAAATGGTAAAATGATGCAGTACGCTTGAGGAAGTTTTTTATTTTTCTTGCTTCGTCCCAGCAATGCAGAGAAATTCTGTTGTGCAACACTGCCCCTGCTGGTCATTCAGTATATTCTGCAGATGGAAAAGTCCACTGTTAGTGCATTTGCCATGATTAGGAAATGAATATTATTAAACTAATGCAATACAGTCAAAAATGATTTATATAAAGCATTATTAGATCAGTAGTATGGGCTCTGTGATGGAGCGAAAAAATCAACGGCTCATAAGAAATTCAAATCTCATTCTGTGTTTTCACCCTGGAATACTTCCCTCAATTCCATGCCTCATCTGCTTCTAGCCTCTACACAACTTTAGCACCTATATTACGACGTAGAGCAAAATATCTCATTGCCAGTCTAGTGACCGTGTACCTGTGTCACTGAATTTGTTTTAGGTTATGGCACAGCAGAAGTAATTAAATCATATGTTAAGTCAAAAGAGCAGGTTTTATGCTGCAGTTAACAGGAATAATGCAAATTCTGAACAACTTATTTTAACGTCTTCATTTTCACAAAATCCAAGCAGGTAACCAAGAGTGAAGTCAAGAATTTTCTGATCAAGCACACGTTCTTTGAAATTTTTAAGTCTCAAACAATGCCCTGATATCTTTCATTTTCCCATCCTATTATTCAGTTGCGTATCTCGTCTACCCTGCTAACCAATTGAATTCCAAGATAAAGATATCGTATTGCTAGGTAGGCCTTAAAATGGTTATATCAGAAGACATCCTGCTGTAGCTTTAGAATGTCAGTGCACCACTGGACCAATTGTCCAGGGTGAAGATGACACAGTGGAGGATGAGATCAGTAATTATGCACTAGCCAATATCTGTAATTAGCCGTGCAAGGCAGATCGGAGGTGGAATGCTAAAGCACTTTCAACCATTCACTGCATTGGAGTCTTTATGAAAGGTAGTTGGAGGTACAAAAACCCAGAGTATCCTCGACGACAAACCAATTTCAGTATCAGATTCCCACACACAGAGTGCAGGGGAACAGGTTAAAGGAGCTTCCTTCAGAGAGAAGGTAAGACTATCACTAACGTAAAAGAAAACATTCTAACCTCAAAAGCAGTCTTTTTCTCGGATGGAATATTGCTAGTACCAGTATCTAAAGCAATCTTTTTTCAGCCTTGGAGGCAGTCAAAGTCAAGAGTACCACAATGTAATGGCTATTGCTTCCATCTCGACGGAAAGAATATTCGCGTGCAAGACCCCATTATAAGTTAGTGAGTATCTTCAGATGCTGTAAACTTTTTTTAGTCTAAAAAGAAATGATATAATGTGAGCTTAACTTACCGTGTAAAATGGTAAAATGATGCAGTACGCTGGAGGACGTTTTTTTTTCTTGCTTCGTCCCAGCAATGCAGAGAAATTCTGTTGTGCAACACTGCCCCTGCTGGTCATTCAGTATATTCTGCAGATGGAAAAGTCCACTGTTAGTGCATTTGCCATGATTAGGAAATGAATATTATTAAACTAATGCAATACAGCCAAAAATGATTTATATAAAGCATTATTAGATCAGTAGTATGGGCTCTGTGATGGAGCGAAAAAATCAACGGCTCATAAGAAATTCAAATCTCATTCTGTGTTTTCACCCTAGAATACTTCCCTCAATCCCATGCCTCATCTGCTTCTACCATCTACACAACTTTAGCACCTATATTATGACTCAGAGCAAAATATCTCATTGCCAGTCTAGTGACCGTGTACCTGTGTCACTGAATTTGTTTTAGGTTATGGTACAGCAGAAGTAATTAAATCATATGTTAAGTCAAAAGAGCAGGTTTTATGCTGCAGTTAACAGGAATAATGCAAATTCTGAACAACTTATTTTAACGTCTTCATTTTCACAAAATCCAAGCAGGTAACCAAGAGTGCAGTCAAGAATATTCTGATCAAGCACACGTTCTTTGAAATTTTTAAGTCTCAAACAATGCCCGGATATCTTTCATTTTCCCATCCTATTATTCAGTTGCGCATCTCGTCGACCCTGCTACCCAATTGAATTCCAAGATAAATATATCGTATTGCTAGGTAGGCCTTAAAATGGTTATATCAGAAGACCTCCTGCTGTAGCTTTAGAATGTCAGTGCACCACTGGACCAATTGTCCAGGGTGAAGATGACACAGAGGAGGATGAGATCAGTAATTATGCACTAGCTAATATCTGTAATTAGGCGTGCAAGGCAGGTCGGAGGTGGAATGCTAAAGCACTCTCAACCATTCACTGCATTGGAGTCTTTATGAAAGGTAGTTGGAGGTACAAAAACCCAGAGTATCCTCGACGACAAACCAATTTCAGTATCAGATTCCCATATACAGAGTGCAGGGGAACAGGTTAAAGGAGCTTCCTTCAGTGAGAAGGTAAGACTATCACTTTAACGTCAAAGAAAACATTCTAACCTCAAAAGCAGTCTTTTTCTCGGATGGAATATTGCTAGTACCAGTATCTAAAGCAATCTTTTTTCAGCCTTGGAGGCAGTCAAAGTCAAGAGTACCACAATGTAATGGCTATTGCTTCCATCTCGACGGAAAGAATATTCGCGTGCAAGACCCCATTATAAGTTAGTGAGTATCTTCAGATGCTGTAAACTTTTTTTAGTCTAAAAAGAAATGATATAATGCGAGTTTGACTTACCGTGTAGAACGGTAAAATGATGCAGTACGCTGGAGGACGTTTTTTATTTTTCTTGCTTCGTCCCAGCAATGCAGAGAAATTCTGTTGTGCAACACTGCCCCTGCTGGTCATTCAGTATATTCTGCAGATGGAAAAGTCCACTGTTAGTGCATTTGCCATGATTAGGAAATGAATATTATTAAACTAATGCAATACAGCCAAACATGATTTATATAAAGCATTAATAGATCAGTAGTATGGGCTCTGTGATGGAGTGAAAAAATCAACAGCTCATAAGAAATTCAAATCTCATTCTGTGTTTTCACCCTAGAATACTTCCCTCAATCCCATGCCTCATCTGCTTCTACCATCTACAAAACTTTAGCACCTATATTATGACTTAGAGCAAAATATCTCATTGCCAGTCTAGTGACCGTGTACCTGTGTCATTGAATTTGTTTTAGGTTATGGTACAGCAGAAGTAATTAAATCATATGTTAAGTCAAAAGAGCAGGTTTTATGCTGCAGTTAACAGGAATAATGCAAATTCTGAACAACTTATTTTAACGTCTTCATTTTCACAAAATCCAAGCAGGTAACCAAGAGTGAAGAACAAGTTACTAACCTTCGGTAACGATGTATCTGTAAGAAACATTAGTTAGTTAGATTCCTCACCTTAGAATATCCCCAGGCGTCAGACTGGATCCGGAAGATTTTTCGTCAGCAATACCCCTTGCGCGTCGCTAGGCGTCGTCTGCGGCTCCACGTCCGTCGTCGGCGTCGTGCGCCGGGATGACGTCGTCGGAGTACTTAGACGCCGCCCTCGCGCGCTGACGTCAGTTCTTGTACATAGCCTTCCGCGCCAGGAACGCAGAGCCATGCAAAGACCGACACTGGTGCCCAAAATAAAATCTAGGGGCCTGAAAGGACAACCTTAACCCTAGATGTCAGTTCGCAGAACGGGGAGGATGGGTGGGTCGGTGAGGAATCTAACTAACTAATGTTTCTTACAGATACATCGTTACCGAAGGTTAGTAACTTGTTCATCTGAAAGAAACACGTTAGTTAGATTCCTCACCTTAGAATAGATACCCAAGCAATACCATCCCCGGTGGTGGGTCTGCGAACCAAGATCACACCAGAAAGTCCTGGAGGACAGAACGGCCAAAGAAGCCATCCCTCCGGACTTGGCTGTCAAGGCAATAATGCCTGGCAAACGTGTGTAGCGAAGCCCACGTCGCCGCCTGACAGATGTCCTGCAAAGGGACTCCCCGTCCCAAGGCAGTAGTAGCCGCCGTGGCCCGAGTAGAATGGGCGCGCAGCCCAACAGGAGGGTCCTTTTTAGCCAAGGAATAGCAGATTTTTATACACAAAACGACCCACCGAGAGATGGTTCGTTTGTGCACAGCTTTCCCCTTCTTAGCGCCCACGTACCCAACAAAAAGCTGGTCGTCCACCCGGAACTGTTTTGTGCGGTCCAGATAAAAGGAGAGCGCACGTTTTGGGTCCAGACGGTGGAGCCTCTCTTCCTCTTTGGAAGGATGCGGAGGCGGAAAGAAGGTGGGCAAGGTGACAGACTGCCCAAGGTGAAATGGAGTCACCACTTTAGGAAGAAAGGAGGGACGAGGCCGAAGGACAACCTTGTCCGGATGAACAGATAGAAAAGGAGGCTTTGAAGATAAAGCCTGGAGCTCACTCACCCGTCTAGCCGAGGTGATGGCTACCAGAAAAGCAGTCTTTAGAGTTAGAAGACGAAGAGGGCAATTGTGAAGAGGCTCGAAGCGAGCGCACATCAGGAATGTCAAAACCAGATTCAAGTCCCACTGAGGCATTACAAAAGGGACAGGAGGGAACGTGTGTGTAATGCCTTTGAGAAAGCGTGTAACCACAGGGGACTTGAAAAGAGAAGGCTGATCAGGAAGCCGCAAGAAGGCGGAGATGGCAGCAAGATAACCTTTCAGGGTGCCCAGGGCAGAGCCCTGCCGGGCCAGAGAAAGAAGGAAGAGGAGAACCTCAGAAAGAGGGGCGGAAAGGGGATCCACAGCCTTTGCTGTGCACCATGCCACAAATTTGTTCCACCGGCAGGCGTATACCGACTTTGTGGAGGGACGCCTGGCTGCCAGAATGATATCACAGACTTCAGGAGGCAAGTCAAATGGAATCAACTGCCGCCGCTCAATCTCCACGCATGGAGGTGGAGGCTGGACAGGTTCGGGTGGAGGACCGTCCCCTGCTGCTGCGACAGAAGATCCTCCCGAAGGGGCAGACGTATCGGGGGATCGGTCAACAGACTGAGTAGCTCGGGATACCAGTATCTTCGTGCCCAATCCGGAGCCACCAAGATGACTTGGGCCCGGTCGCGCCTGATCTTCTTCAGCACTCTGGGCAGAAGTGGTATAGGCGGAAAGGCGTACAACAGACCGCAACTCCACTCGTGACGAAAAGCGTCGCCGAGCGAGTGCCGCCTTGGAAATTCCAACGCGCAGAACTGCTGACATTGCGCGTTCTCTTCGGTGGCGAATAGATCTAACCAAGGCTCTCCCCACTGCTGAAAGAGGCCTTGCACCACTTCGGAGTTCAGACGCCATTCGTGATCCATCATGCACCGGCGGCTGAGTTCGTCTGCTCTGGCGTTCAGAGAGCCCGCCAGATGTTGAACCACCAGGGTGACGCCCTGGTGTTCCAGCCATGTCCAGAGGCGCAGAGCCTCCTGACAAAGGGTCCACGACCCCACCCCGCCCTGTTTGTTGCAGTACCACATGGCGGTGGTGTTGTCCGTGAACACCTGCACGACACTTCCCCTGACAGAGGGAAGGAAGGCTTTCAGTGCAAGCCGGATCGCTCTCAACTCCAACAGGTTGATGTGGAGACGAGACTCCGCCGGAGACCAGAGGCCTCTGATCTCCGCCTCTCCCATATGGCCACCCCATCCCAGGAGGGACGCATCCGTCACTACGACATGCTCCGGTTGGGGAAGGGAGAGGCTCTTGCCCTTGACCCACTCGCGGTCCGTGAGCCACCACTGCAACTGCTGTGCAGTACCCTCCGAGATCAAGACATGGTCGGACAGGTTGCCGTGATGCTGGGCCCACTGAAACTTCAGGTCCCACTGCAGAGCCCGCATGCGCCGCCTGGCGTGATGCACTAGTAGGATGCAGGAGGCCATCAGCCCCAGAAGCCGCAACACTAGCCTGACCGAAACCCGGGATAGAGGCCGAAAGATGGGAATCAGGGCCTGTATATCCCGGACCCGCTGTTCCGGTGGATGGACCCGGAACCGCGCCGAATCGAGAACCGCTCCGATGAAGAGGAGCTTCTGAGAGGGACTCAAGTGTGACTTCGGCACGTTGATGGAAAACCCCAGCAAATGCAGGAGATCCGCCGTAGTCTGGAGGTGGGAGACGACTGCCTGGGGCGAGCCCGCCTTCAACAACCAGTCGTCGAGATAGGGGAAGACTGGGACCCCTGATCTGCGCAGATGAGCTGCGACCACCGCCATCACTTTCGTGAACACCCGAGGGGCACTGGTGAGGCCGAAGGGAAGCACGGTAAACTGAAAGTGCTCTTGGCCCACCGTGAACCGCAGGTAACGCCGGTGGGCCGGCAGGACGGGGATATGGAAATATGCGTCCTGCAAGTCCAACGCTACCATCCAGTCTCCAGGGTCTAGGGCAGCTAAAACCTGAGCCAACGTTAGCATCTTGAACGTTTCCTTTCGGAGGAAGGCATTGACGTTCCGGAGGTCCAAGATAGGGCGCAGGCCCCCCTTGCCCTTCTTGGGAACCAGAAAGTAGTGGGAATAATAACCACGACCTACTTCTGGACTCGGAACGCGCTCGACGGCCCCCTTGGCCAAGAGAGCCGAAACTTCCTCGCGGAGAAGATCCAAATGATCCCCCGAGATACGGTGGTGCTGCGGTGGCATGGCTGGAGGGGTCGTCTCGAAGGGGAGGGAGTAGCCCCTTCGGACGATTTGCAGCACCCACCTGTCCGATGTTATGGACCGCCAGTGGAGCAGGTGATGGCGAACTCTGCCGCCCACTGGCGTGGTATGGGCCTGAAAGCTCGGACTAGGAAGGCTTTGAGGCGGATGCTGCCGGGGTGGATGTGGGCTGACCACGTCGGCCTCCATTTCCGCCACGGCGGAAGCCACGTCCGCGACCGCGCGCAGGTTGGTTCTGCGGCTGGTGGCTTTGCGGACGTGAGGAGGCGCCCCTTCCTTGGCCACGAAAGGGGCGAAAAGCGGAGGTGTGCGCCCGCGGAGCCGAGAGGCCCAAGGACTTGGCCGTAGCCCGGGAGTCCTTAAAGCGGTTCAGCGCACTGTCCGCCTTCTCACCAAACAGGCGAGTGCCATCAAAGGGCATGTCCATGAGGGTGTTCTGGACATCCCCGGAAAATGACGTGGACCGCATCCAGGCGTGGCGGCGGAGCGCCACCGTGGTGGAAATCGCCCGACCTAGCGAGTCCGTGGTGTCAAGCCCACATCTTATGGCGTGCCGTGCTGCATCCCTCCCATCGGCCAAAGCCTGGGTAAGACGCGTCCGGACCTCCTCCGGACACAGGGGCAGCACGTCCTCCACCGTATCCCACAGGGAATGGGAATAACGGTCCAAGAGACAGGCGGTATTTAAGGACCGCAGGCCCAAACTAAGGGACGAGAACAGTTTCTTGCCAAACTGCTCGAGTCTCTTGGAATCCCGGTCCGGCGGAGCGGTCGGGAAGGAGGATTGGGAAGTAGAGGCCTGGATAACCAGACTCTCGGGGGTGGGGTGTTGGGACAGGAAACTGGGGTCGCCCGGAGCAGGGCGGTGGCGCCTGGCAACGTTCCTATCCACAGGAGGAACTGTGGAGGGCTTGGACCAGGTGCCCTGCAGAACGTCAGTGAGGGCCTCGTTGAACGGCAGCAGAGGCTCAGTGGAGCTTGCTGAGGTTTGAAGCACCTCAGTGAGGATGTTGGTCCTCACAGCCACGGCAGGCAACTCGAGCCCAAGGGCCTCAGCCGCCTTGCGCAGCACCACAGAAAATGCTGCACCCTCCTCCGAAGCCACGGTCGGAGGAGAAGTGAATCCAGCGTCTGGCGAAGTGTCCAGCCCGCTGGCCTCCCCCAGTTCATCTGCCCAGTCCTGAGAAAGCTGTGACTGAACAGCCAGAGGGTCCTCGAACCCCTCCCAGTCGCCCCCTTCTTCCGATTCCTGATAAACAGGAGGAATGATCGGAACCGGACTGTAGAGATGGTAGGTCTCAAGCGGCGTCGGATGCGGCGTCGGCGGACGCCGTGCCGGCGTCGGGTCCGGATGAGGGCTAAACCGGGGCGTCGGCGTCACAGGCGTCGGCGTCGGTGGCGCCGGTGACGGCGTCGGTGGTTCAGGCGTCGGCGCCGGTGGAGGAGTGACAAGGTCAACCGACGTCGACTGGGGCCCAGGCAAGGGCCCCGCGGGGACCTGCGGCGTCGAGACCGGAGTCGTCGACGGCGCCGGGGCCGGAGCCGCCGGCACGCGAGGTCGCCCAGTCGAGTCCGCGGGGCCCGAAGGCGCGCCAGCGGGCGTCGACGGCGGGGCCAGGCTCCTCATGGCCGAGAGGAAGGCGCTGATCTCCGCCGGCGCCGCGTCAGCCCCAGGGACCGGAAGGTATGGGGGCGGACGCGGCGCCTGCGGCTCCGCCGGAGCCGCGGGGGTGGAACCACTTGGACCCTCGGCCGAGTCGCGCGACCGGCGAGGGGAGTCCGAAGAGCGATGTCGCCGCTTGGACTTCTTAGAGTGTTTAGACTTACCCGACGACTTGGAGCCCGACGAGCGATGGTGGCGTCGGCTAGGGCTCCGCGAGCGATCCTTGGACCTCCTCCTGGACCGGGATCGCGCACGACGCGGAGCCGAGTGGCGAAGCTCGAGAAGCTTGCGGGACCGCTCCCGCCTAGCCTTCGAAGTCAGGGCCTGACAGTCGTTGCACGACTCCGCGTCGTGGTCGAGGCCTAAGCAGTAGAGGCACCGGCGGTGGTGATCGGTCACCGACATCAGTCGATGACAATCTTCGCAAGCCTTGAACCCAGGCATCCTACCGGCACCAGATGTCGACAGACAAGGATCAAAAATGATCAAAAAGATTTAGTCAAAAAAGACTAAAAGGGGTAGCTCTCCCGGATCTGCGCTTACTGGCGCGGAAAAAAGAAGAACTGACGTCAGCGCGCGAGGGCGGCGTCTAAGTACTCCGACGACGTCATCCCGGCGCACGACGCCGACGACGGACGCGGAGCCGCAGACGACGCCTAGCGACGCGCAAGGGGTATTGCTGACGAAAAATCTTCCGGATCCAGTCTGACGCCTGGGGATATTCTAAGGTGAGGAATCTAACTAACGTGTTTCTTTCACATATGGTAAAATGATGCAGTACGCTGGAAGACGTTTTTTTTTTTTCTTGCTTCGTCCCAGCAATGCAGAGAAATTCTGTTGTGCAACACTGCCCCTGCTGGTCATTCAGTATATTCTGCAGATGGAAAAGTCCACTGTGCATTTGCCATGATTAGGAAATGAATATTATTAAACTAATGCAAGACAGTCAAAAATGATTTATATAAAGCATTATTAGATCAGTAGTATGGGCTCTGTGATGGAGCGAAAAAATCAACGGCTCATAAGAAATTCAAATCTCATTCTGTGTTTTCACCCTAGAATACTTCCCTCAATCCCATGCCTCATCTGCTTCTACCATCTACACAACTTTAGCACCTATATTATGACTCAGAGCAAAATATCTCATTGCCAGTCTAGTGACCGTGTACCTGTGTCACTGAATTTGTTTTAGGTTATGGTACAGCAGAAGTAATTAAATCATATGTTAAGTCAAAAGAGCAGGTTTTATGCTGCAGTTAACAGGAATAATGCAAATTCTGAACAACTTATTTTAACTTCTTCATTTTCACAAAATCCAAGCAGGTAACCAAGAGTGAAGTCAAGAATATTCTGATCAAGCACACGTTCTTTGAAATTTTTAAGTCTCAAACAATGCCCTGATATCTTTCATTTTCCCATCCTATTATTCAGTTGCGTATCTCGTCTACCCTGCTAACCAATTGAATTCCAAGATAAAGATATCGTATTGCTAGGTAGGCCTTAAAATGGTTATATCAGAAGACCTCCTGTTGTAGCTTTAGAATGTCAGTGCACCACTGGACCAATTGTCCAGGGTGAAGATGACACAGTGGAGGATGAGATCAGTAATTATGCACTAGCTAATATCTGTAATTAGCCGTGCAAGGCAGATCGGAGGTGGAATGTTAAAGCACTTTCAACCATTCACTGCATTGGAGTCTTTATGAAAGGTAGTTGGAGGTACAAAAACCCAGAGTATCCTCGACGACAAACCAATTTCAGTATCAGATTCCCACATACAGAGTGCAGGGGAACAGGTTAAAGGAGCTTCCTTCAGAGAGAAGGTAAGACTATCACTCTAACGTAAAAGAAAACATTCTAACCTCAAAAGCAGTCTTTTTCTCGGATGGAATATTGCTAGTACCAGTATCTAAAGCAATCTTTTTTCAGCCTTGGAGGCAGTCAAAGTCAAGAGTACCACAATGTAATGGCTATTGCTTCCATCTCGACGGAAAGAATATTCGCGTGCAAGACCCCATTATAAGTTAGTGAGTATCTTCAGATGCTGTAAACTTTTTTTAGTCTAAAAAGAAATGATATAATGTGAGCTTAACTTACCGTGTAAAATGGTAAAATGATGCAGTACGCTGGAGGACGTTTTTTTTTCTTGCTTCCTCCCAGCAATGCAGAGAAATTCTGTTGTGCAACACTGCCCCTGCTGGTCATTCAGTATATTCTGCAGATGGAAAAGTCCACTGTTAGTGCATTTGCCATGATTAGGAAATGAATATTATTAAACTAATGCAATACAGCCAAAAATGATTTATATAAAGCATTATTAGATCAGTAGTATGGGCTCTGTGATGGAGCGAAAAAATCAACGGCTCATAAGAAATTCAAATCTCATTCTGTGTTTTCACCCTGGAATACTTCCCTCAATCCCATACCTCATCTGCTTCTACCATCTACACAACTTTAGCACCTATATTATGACTTAGAGCAAAATATCTCATTGCCAGTCTAGTGACAGTGTACCTGTGTCACTGAATTTGTTTTAGGTTATGGTACAGCAGAAGTAATTAAATCATATGTTAAGTTGAAAGAGCAGGTTTTATGCTGCAGTTAACAGGAATAATGCAAATTCTGAACAACTTATTTTAACGTCTTCATTTTCACAAAATCCAAGCAGGTAACCAAGAGTGAAGTCAAGAATATTCTGATCAAGCACACATTCTTTGAAATTTTTAAGTCTCAAACAATGCCCTGATATCTTTCATTTTCCCATCCTATTATTCAGTTGCGTATCTCGTCTACCCTGCTACCCAATTGAATTCCAAGATAAATATATCGTATTGCTAGGTAGGCCTTAAAATGGTTATATCAGAAGACCTCCTGCTGTAGCTTTAGAATGTCAGTGCACCACTGGACCAATTGTCCAGGGTGAAGATGACACAGAGGAGGATGAGATCAGTAATTATGCACTAGCTAATATCTGTAATTAGGCGTGCAAGGCAGGTCGGAGGTGGAATGCTAAAGCACTCTCAACCATTCACTGCATTGGAGTCTTTATGAAAGGTAGTTGGAGGTACAAAAAACCAGAGTATCCTAGACGACCAACCAATTTCAGTATCGGAGTCCCATATACAGAGTGCAGGGGAACAGGTTAAAGGAGCTTCCTTCAGTGAGAAGGTAAGACTATCACTAACGTAAAAGAAAACATTCTAACCTCAAAAGCAGTCTTTTCTTCGGATGGAATATTGCTAGTACCAGTATCTAAAGCATTCTTTTTTCAGCCTTGGAGGCAGTCAAAGTCAAGAGTACCACAATGTAATGGATATTGCTTCCATCTCGACGGAAAGAATATTCGCGTGCAAGACCCCATTATAAGTTAGTGAGTATCTTCAGATGCTGTAAACGTTTTTTAGTCTAAAAAGAAATGATATAATGTGAGCTTAACTTACCGTGTAAAATGGTAAAATGATGCAGTACGCTGGAGGACAGTTTTTTTTTTCTTGCTTCGTCCCAGCAATGCAGAGAAATTCTGTTGTGCAACACTGCCCCTGCTGGTCATTCAGTATATTCTGCAGATGGAAAAGTCCACTGTTAGTGCATTTGCCATGATTAGGAAATGAATATTATTAAACTAATGCAAGACAGTCAAAAATGATTTATATAAAGCATTATTAGATCAGTAGTATGGGCTCTGTGATGGAGCGAAAAAATCAACGGCTCATAAGAAATTCAAATCTCATTCTGTGTTTTCACCCTGGAATACTTCCCTCAATTCCATGCCTCATCTGCTTCTACCCTCTACACAACTTTAGCACCTATATTACGACGTAGAGCAAAATATCTCATTGCCAGTCTAGTGACCGTGTACCTGTGTCACTGAATTTGTTTTAGGTTATGGTACAGCAGAAGTAATTAAATCATATGTTAAGTCGAAAGAGCAGGTTTTTTGCTGCAGTTAACCGGAATAATGCAAATTCTGAACAACTTATTTTAACGTCTTCATTTTCACAAAATCCAAGCAGGTAACCAAGAGTGAAGTCAAGAATATTCTGATCAAGCACACGTTCTTTGAAATTTTTAAGTCTCAAACAATGCCCTGATATCTTTCATTTTCCCATCCTATTATTCAGTTGCGTATCTCGTCTACCCTGCTACCCAATTGAATTCCAAGATAAATATATCGTATTGCTAGGTAGGCCTTAAAATGGTTATATCAGAAGACATCCTGCTGTAGCTTTAGAATGTCAGTGCACCACTGGACCAATTGTCCAGGGTGAAGATGACACAGTGGAGGATGAGATCAGTAATTATGCACTAGCTAATATCTGTAATTAGCCGTGCAAGGCAGATCGGAGGTGGAATGCTAAAGCACTCTCAACCATTCACTGCATTGGAGTCTTTATGAAAGGTAGTTGGAGGTACAAAAACCCAGAGTATCCTCGACGACAAACCAATTTCAGTATCAGATTCCCACATACAGAGTGCAGGGGAACAGGTTAAAGGAGCTTCCTTCAGAGAGAAGGTAAGACTATCACTTTAACGTAAAAGAAAACATTCTAACCTCAAAAGCAGTCTTTTTCTCGGATGGAATATTGCTAGTACCAGTATCTAAAGCAATCTTTTTTCAGCCTTGGAGGCAGTCAAAGTCAAGAGTACCACAATGTAATGGCTATTGCTTCCATCTCGACGGAAATAATATTCGCGTGCAAGACCCCATTATAAGTTAGTGAGTATCTTCAGATGCTGTAAACTTTTTTTAGTCTAAAAAGAAATGATATAATGTGAGTTTGACTTACCGTGTAAAATGGTAAAATGATGCAGTACGCTGGAGGACGTTTTTTTTTTCTCTTGCTTCGTCCCAGCAATGCAGAGAAATTCTGTTGTGCAACACTGCCCCTGCTGGTCAGTCAGTATATTCTGCAGATGGAAAAGTCCACTGTTAGTGCATTTGCCATGATTAGGAAATGAATATTATTAAACTAATGCAAGACAGTCAAAAATGATTTATATAAAGCATTATTAGATCAGTAGTATGGGCTCTGTGATGGAGCGAAAAAATCAACGGCTCATAAGAAATTCAAATCTCATTCTGTGTTTTCACCCTAGAATACTTCCCTCAATCCCATGCCTCATCTGCTTCTACCATCTACACAACTTTAGCACCTATATTATGACTCAGAGCAAAATATCTCATTGCCAGTCTAGTGACCGTGTACCTGTGTCACTGAATTTGTTTTAGGTTATGGTACAGCAGAAGTAATTAAATCATATGTTAAGTCAAAAGAGCAGGTTTTATGCTGCAGTTAACAGGAATAATGCAAATTCTGAACAACTTATTTTAACTTCTTCATTTTCACAAAATCCAAGCAGGTAACCAAGAGTGAAGTCAAGAATATTCTGATCAAGCACACGTTCTTTGAAATTTTTAAGTCTCAAACAATGCCCTGATATCTTTCATTTTCCCATCCTATTATTCAGTTGCGTATCTCGTCTACCCTGCTAACCAATTGAATTCCAAGATAAAGATATCGTATTGCTAGGTAGGCCTTAAAATGGTTATATCAGAAGACCTCCTGTTGTAGCTTTAGAATGTCAGTGCACCACTGGACCAATTGTCCAGGGTGAAGATGACACAGTGGAGGATGAGATCAGTAATTATGCACTAGCTAATATCTGTAATTAGCCGTGCAAGGCAGATCGGAGGTGGAATGTTAAAGCACTTTCAACCATTCACTGCATTGGAGTCTTTATGAAAGGTAGTTGGAGGTACAAAAACCCAGAGTATCCTCGACGACAAACCAATTTCAGTATCAGATTCCCACATACAGAGTGCAGGGGAACAGGTTAAAGGAGCTTCCTTCAGAGAGAAGGTAAGACTATCACTCTAACGTAAAAGAAAACATTCTAACCTCAAAAGCAGTCTTTTTCTCGGATGGAATATTGCTAGTACCAGTATCTAAAGCAATCTTTTTTCAGCCTTGGAGGCAGTCAAAGTCAAGAGTACCACAATGTAATGGCTATTGCTTCCATCTCGACGGAAAGAATATTCGCGTGCAAGACCCCATTATAAGTTAGTGAGTATCTTCAGATGCTGTAAACTTTTTTTAGTCTAAAAAGAAATGATATAATGTGAGCTTAACTTACCGTGTAAAATGGTAAAATGATGCAGTACGCTGGAGGACGTTTTTTTTTCTTGCTTCCTCCCAGCAATGCAGAGAAATTCTGTTGTGCAACACTGCCCCTGCTGGTCATTCAGTATATTCTGCAGATGGAAAAGTCCACTGTTAGTGCATTTGCCATGATTAGGAAATGAATATTATTAAACTAATGCAATACAGCCAAAAATGATTTATATAAAGCATTATTAGATCAGTAGTATGGGCTCTGTGATGGAGCGAAAAAATCAACGGCTCATAAGAAATTCAAATCTCATTCTGTGTTTTCACCCTGGAATACTTCCCTCAATCCCATACCTCATCTGCTTCTACCATCTACACAACTTTAGCACCTATATTATGACTTAGAGCAAAATATCTCATTGCCAGTCTAGTGACAGTGTACCTGTGTCACTGAATTTGTTTTAGGTTATGGTACAGCAGAAGTAATTAAATCATATGTTAAGTTGAAAGAGCAGGTTTTATGCTGCAGTTAACAGGAATAATGCAAATTCTGAACAACTTATTTTAACGTCTTCATTTTCACAAAATCCAAGCAGGTAACCAAGAGTGAAGTCAAGAATATTCTGATCAAGCACACGTTCTTTGAAATTTTTAAGTCTCAAACAATGCCCTGATATCTTTCATTTTCCCATCCTATTATTCAGTTGCGTATCTCGTCTACCCTGCTACCCAATTGAATTCCAAGATAAATATATCGTATTGCTAGGTAGGCCTTAAAATGGTTATATCAGAAGACCTCCTGCTGTAGCTTTAGAATGTCAGTGCACCACTGGACCAATTGTCCAGGGTGAAGATGACACAGAGGAGGATGAGATCAGTAATTATGCACTAGCTAATATCTGTAATTAGGCGTGCAAGGCAGGTCGGAGGTGGAATGCTAAAGCACTCTCAACCATTCACTGCATTGGAGTCTTTATGAAAGGTAGTTGGAGGTACAAAAAACCAGAGTATCCTAGACGACAAACCAATTTCAGTATCAGAGTCCCATATACAGAGTGCAGGGGAACAGGTTAAAGGAGCTTCCTTCAGTGAGAAGGTAAGACTATCACTAACGTAAAAGAAAACATTCTAACCTCAAAAGCAGTCTTTTCTTCGCATGGAATATTGCTAGTACCAGTATCTAAAGCATTCTTTTTTCAGCCTTGGAGGCAGTCAAAGTCAAGAGTACCACAATGTAATGGATATTGCTTCCATCTCGACGGAAAGAATATTCGCGTGCAAGACCCCATTATAAGTTAGTGAGTATCTTCAGATGCTGTAAACGTTTTTTAGTCTAAAAAGAAATGATATAATGTGAGCTTAACTTACCGTGTAAAATGGTAAAATGATGCAGTACGCTGGAGGACAGTTTTTTTTTTCTTGCTTCGTCCCAGCAATGCAGAGAAATTCTGTTGTGCAACACTGCCCCTGCTGGTCATTCAGTATATTCTGCAGATGGAAAAGTCCACTGTTAGTGCATTTGCCATGATTAGGAAATGAATATTATTAAACTAATGCAATACAGTAAAAAATGATTTATATAAAGCATTATTAGATCAGTAGTATGGGCTCTGTGATGGAGCGAAAAAATCAACAGCTCATAAGAAATTCAAATCTCATTCTGTGTTTTCACCCTAGAATACTTCCCTCAATCCCATACCTCATCTGCTTCTACCATCTACACAACTTTAGCACCTATATTATGACTTAGAGCAAAATATCTCATTGCCAGTCTAGTGACCGTGTACCTGTGTCACTGAATTTGTTTTAGGTTATGGTACAGCAGAAGTAATTAAATCATATGTTAAGTCGAAAGAGCAGGTTTTATGCTGCAGTTAACAGGAATAATGCAAATTCTGAACAACTTATTTTAACGTCTTCATTTTCACAAAATCCAAGCAGGTAACCAAGAGTGAAGTCAAGAATATTCTGATCAAGCACACGTTCTTTGAAATTTTTAAGTCTCAAACAATGCCCTGATATCTTTCATTTTCCCATCCTATTATTCAGTTGCGTATCTCGTCTACCCTGCTACCCAATTGAATTCCAAGATAAATATATCGTATTGCTAGGTAGGCCTTAAAATGGTTATATCAGAAGACCTCCTGCTGTAGCTTTAGAATGTCAGTGCACCACTGGACCAATTGTCCAGGGTGAAGATGACACAGTGGAGGATGAGATCAGTAATTATGCACTAGCTAATATCTGTAATTAGCCGTGCAAGGCAGATCGGAGGTGGAATGCTAAAGCACTTTCAACCATTCACTGCATTGGAGTCTTTATGAAAGGTAGTTGGAGGTACAAAAAACCAGAGTATCCTAGACGACAAACCAATTTCAGTATCAGAGTCCCATATACAGAGTGCAGGGGAACAGGTTAAAGGAGCTTCCTTCAGTGAGAAGGTAAGACTATCACTAACGTAAAAGAAAACATTCTAACCTCAAAAGCAGTCTTTTCTTCGCATGGAATATTGCTAGTACCAGTATCTAAAGCATTCTTTTTTCAGCCTTGGAGGCAGTCAAAGTCAAGAGTACCACAATGTAATGGATATTGCTTCCATCTCGACGGAAAGAATATTCGCGTGCAAGACCCCATTATAAGTTAGTGAGTATCTTCAGATGCTGTAAACGTTTTTTAGTCTAAAAAGAAATGATATAATGTGAGCTTAACTTACCGTGTAAAATGGTAAAATGATGCAGTACGCTGGAGGACAGTTTTTTTTTTCTTGCTTCGTCCCAGCAATGCAGAGAAATTCTGTTGTGCAACACTGCCCCTGCTGGTCATTCAGTATATTCTGCAGATGGAAAAGTCCACTGTTAGTGCATTTGCCATGATTAGGAAATGAATATTATTAAACTAATGCAATACAGTAAAAAATGATTTATATAAAGCATTATTAGATCAGTAGTATGGGCTCTGTGATGGAGCGAAAAAATCAACAGCTCATAAGAAATTCAAATCTCATTCTGTGTTTTCACCCTAGAATACTTCCCTCAATCCCATACCTCATCTGCTTCTACCATCTACACAACTTTAGCACCTATATTATGACTTAGAGCAAAATATCTCATTGCCAGTCTAGTGACCGTGTACCTGTGTCACTGAATTTGTTTTAGGTTATGGTACAGCAGAAGTAATTAAATCATATGTTAAGTCGAAAGAGCAGGTTTTATGCTGCAGTTAACAGGAATAATGCAAATTCTGAACAACTTATTTTAACGTCTTCATTTTCACAAAATCCAAGCAGGTAACCAAGAGTGAAGTCAAGAATATTCTGATCAAGCACACGTTCTTTGAAATTTTTAAGTCTCAAACAATGCCCTGATATCTTTCATTTTCCCATCCTATTATTCAGTTGCGTATCTCGTCTACCCTGCTACCCAATTGAATTCCAAGATAAATATATCGTATTGCTAGGTAGGCCTTAAAATGGTTATATCAGAAGACCTCCTGCTGTAGCTTTAGAATGTCAGTGCACCACTGGACCAATTGTCCAGGGTGAAGATGACACAGAGGAGGATGAGATCAGTAATTATGCACTAGCTAATATCTGTAATTAGGCGTGCAAGGCAGGTCGGAGGTGGAATGCTAAAGCACTCTCAACCATTCACTGCATTGGAGTCTTTATGAAAGGTAGTTGGAGGTACAAAAAACCAGAGTATCCTAGACGACAAACCAATTTCAGTATCAGAGTCCCATATACAGAGTGCAGGGGAACAGGTTAAAGGAGCTTCCTTCAGTGAGAAGGTAAGACTATCACTCTAACGTAATAGAAAACATTCTAACCTCAAAAGCAGTCTTTTCTTCGGATGGAATATTGCTAGTACCAGTATCTAAAGCATTCTTTTTTCAGCCTTGGAGGCAGTCAAAGTCAAGAGTACCACAATGTAATGGATATTGCTTCCATCTCGACGGAAAGAATATTCGCGTGCAAGACCCCATTATAAGTTAGTGAGTATCTTCAGATGCTGTAAACGTTTTTTAGTCTAAAAAGAAATGATATAATGTGAGCTTAACTTACCGTGTAAAATGGTAAAATGATGCAGTACGCTGGAGGACAGTTTTTTTTTCTTGCTTCGTCCCAGCAATGCAGAGAAATTCTGTTGTGCAACACTGCCCCTGCTGGTCATTCAGTATATTCTGCAGATGGAAAAGTCCACTGTTAGTGCATTTGCCATGATTAGGAAATGAATATTATTAAACTAATGCAATACAGTAAAAAATGATTTATATAAAGCATTATTAGATCAGTAGTATGGGCTCTGTGATGGAGCGAAAAAATCAACAGCTCATAAGAAATTCAAATCTCATTCTGTGTTTTCACCCTAGAATACTTCCCTCAATCCCATACCTCATCTGCTTCTACCATCTACACAACTTTAGCACCTATATTATGACTTAGAGCAAAATATCTCATTGCCAGTCTAGTGACCGTGTACCTGTGTCACTGAATTTGTTTTAGGTTATGGTACAGCAGAAGTAATTAAATCATATGTTAAGTCGAAAGAGCAGGTTTTATGCTGCAGTTAACAGGAATAATGCAAATTCTGAACAACTTATTTTAACGTCTTCATTTTCACAAAATCCAAGCAGGTAACCAAGAGTGAAGTCAAGAATATTCTGATCAAGCACACGTTCTTTGAAATTTTTAAGTCTCAAACAATGCCCTGATATCTTTCATTTTCCCATCCTATTATTCAGTTGCGTATCTCGTCTACCCTGCTACCCAATTGAATTCCAAGATAAATATATCGTATTGCTAGGTAGGCCTTAAAATGGTTATATCAGAAGACATCCTGCTGTAGCTTTAGAATGTCAGTGCACCACTGGACCAATTGTCCAGGGTGAAGATGACACAGTGGAGGATGAGATCAGTAATTATGCACTAGCTAATATCTGTAATTAGCCGTGCAAGGCAGATCGGAGGTGGAATGCTAAAGCACTTTCAACCATTCACTGCATTGGAGTCTTTATGAAAGGTAGTTGGAGGTACAAAAACCCAGAGTATCCTCGACGACAAACCAATTTCAGTATCAGATTCCCACATACAGAGTGCAGGGGAACAGGTTAAAGGAGCTTCCTTCAGAGAGAAGGTAAGACTATCACTCTAACGTAAAAGAAAACATTCTAACCTCAAAAGCAGTCTTTTTCTCGGATGGAATATTGCTAGTACCAGTATCTAAAGCAATCTTTTTTCAGCCTTGGAGGCAGTCAAAGTCAAGAGTACCACAATGTAATGGCTATTGCTTCCATCTCGACGGAAAGAATATTCGCGTGCAAGACCCCATTATAAGTAAGTGAGTATCTTCAGATGCTGTAAACGTTTTTTAGTCTAAAAAGAAATGATATAATGTGAGCTTAACTTACCGTGTAAAATGGTAAAATGATGCAGTACGCTGGAGGACAGTTTTTTTTTTCTTGCTTCCTCCCAGCAATGCAGAGAAATTCTGTTGTGCAACACTGCCCCTGCTGGTCATTCAGTATATTCTGCAGATGGAAAAGTCCACTGTTAGTGCATTTGCCATGATTAGGAAATGAATATTATTAAACTAATGCAATACAGTAAAAAATGATTTATATAAAGCATTATTAGATCAGTAGTATGGGCTCTGTGATGGAGCGAAAAAATCAACAGCTCATAAGAAATTCAAATCTCATTCTGTGTTTTCACCCTAGAATACTTCCCTCAATCCCATACCTCATCTGCTTCTACCATCTACACAACTTTAGCACCTATGTTATGACTTAGAGCAAAATATCTCATTGCCAGTCTAGTGACAGTGTACCTGTGTCACTGAATTTGTTTTAGGTTATGGTACAGCAGAAGTAATTAAATCATATGTTAAGTCGAAAGAGCAGGTTTTATGCTGCAGTTAACAGGAATAATGCAAATTCTGAACAACTTATTTTAACGTCTTCATTTTCACAAAATCCAAGCAGGTAACCAAGAGTGAAGTCAAGAATATTCTGATCAAGCACACGTTCTTTGAAATTTTTAAGTCTCAAACAATGCCCTGATATCTTTCATTTTCCCATCCTATTATTCAGTTGCGTATCTCGTCTACCCTGCTACCCAATTGAATTCCAAGATAAATATATCGTATTGCTAGGTAGGCCTTAAAATGGTTATATCAGAAGACCTCCTGCTGTAGCTTTAGAATGTCAGTGCACCACTGGACCAATTGTCCAGGGTGAAGATGACACAGAGGAGGATGAGATCAGTAATTATGCACTAGCTAATATCTGTAATTAGGCGTGCAAGGCAGGTCGGAGGTGGAATGCTAAAGCACTCTCAACCATTCACTGCATTGGAGTCTTTATGAAAGGTAGTTGGAGGTACAAAAAACCAGAGTATCCTAGACGACAAACCAATTTCAGTATCAGAGTCCCATATACAGAGTGCAGGGGAACAGGTTAAAGGAGCTTCCTTCAGTGAGAAGGTAAGACTATCACTCTAACGTAATAGAAAACATTCTAACCTCAAAAGCAGTCTTTTCTTCGGATGGAATATTGCTAGTACCAGTATCTAAAGCATTCTTTTTTCAGCCTTGGAGGCAGTCAAAGTCAAGAGTACCACAATGTAATG
Source organism: Triturus cristatus (assembly GCF_964204655.1). Lineage (NCBI taxonomy): Eukaryota > Metazoa > Chordata > Amphibia > Caudata > Salamandridae > Triturus > Triturus cristatus. Next base: position 660,338,570 of record NC_140593.1, read on the forward strand.
GATATTGCTTCCATCTCGACGGAAAGAATATTCGCGTGCAAGACCCCATTATAAGTTAGTGAGTATCTTCAGATGCTGTAAACGTTTTTTAGTCTAAAAAGAAATGATATAATGTGAGCTTAACTTACCGTGTAAAATGGTAAAATGATGCAGTACGCTGGAGGGCAGTTTTTTTTTTCTTGCTTCGTCCCAGCAATGCAGAGAAATTCTGTTGTGCAACACTGCCCCTGCTGGTCATTCAGTATATTCTGCAGAAGGAAAAATGCACTGTTAGTGCATTTGCCATGATTAGGAAATGAATATTATTAAACTAATGCAATACAGCCAAAAATGATTTATATAAAGCATTATTAGATCAGTAGTATGGGCTCTGTGATGGAGCGAAAAAATCAACGGCTCATAAGAAATTCAAATCTCATTCTGTGTTTTCACCCTGGAATACTTCCCTCAATTCCATGCCTCATCTGCTTCTACCATCTACACAACTTTAGCACCTATATTACGACGTAGAGCAAAATATCTCATTGCCAGTCTAGTGACCGTGTACCTGTGTCACTGAATTTGTTTTAGGTTATGGTACAGCATAAGTAATTAAATCATATGTTAAGTCAAAAGAGCAGGTTTTATGCTGCAGTTAACAGGAATAATGCAAATTCTGAACAACTTATTTTAACTTCTTCATTTTCACAAAATCCAAGCAGATAACCAAGAGTGCAGTCAAGAATATTCTGATCAAGCACACGTTCTTTGAAATTTTTAAGTCTCAAACAATGCCCTGATATCTTTCATTTTCCCATCCTATTATTCAGTTGCGTATCTCGTCTACCCTGCTACCCAATTGAATTCCAAGATAAATATATCGTATTGCTAGGTAGGCCTTAAAATGGTTATATCAGAAGACATCCTGCTGTAGCTTTAGAATGTCAGTGCACCACTGGACCAATTGTCCAGGGTGAAGATGACACAGTGGAGGATGAGATCAGTAATTATGCACTAGCTAATATCTGTAATTAGCCGTGCAAGGCAGATCGGAGGTGGAATGCTAAAGCACTTTCAACCATTCACTGCATTGGAGTCTTTATGAAAGGTAGTTGGAGGTACAAAAACCCAGAGTATCCTCGACGACAAACCAATTTCAGTATCAGATTCCCACATACAGAGTGCAGGGGAACAGGTTAAAGGAGCTTCCTTCAGAGAGAAGGTAAGACTATCACTCTAACGTAAAATAAAACATTCTAACCTCAAAAGCAGTCTTTTTCTCGGATGGAATATTGCTAGTACCAGTATCTAAAGCAATCTTTTTTCAGCCTTGGAGGCAGTCAAAGTCAAGAGTACCACAATGTAATGGCTATTGCTTCCATCTCGACGGAAAGAATATTCGCGTGCAAGACCCCATTATAAGTTAGTGAGTATCTTCAGATGCTGTAAACTTTTTTTAGTCTAAAAAGAAATGATATAATGTGAGCTTAACTTACCGTGTAAAATGGTAAAATGATGCAGTACGCTGGAGGACGTTTTTTTTTCTTGCTTCCTCCCAGCAATGCAGAGAAATTCTGTTGTGCAACACTGCCCCTGCTGGTCATTCAGTATATTCTGCAGATGGAAAAGTCCACTGTTAGTGCATTTGCCATGATTAGGAAATGAATATTATTAAACTAATGCAATACAGTCAAAAATGATTTATGTAAAGCATTATTAGATCAGTAGTATGGGCTCTGTGATGGAGCGAAAAAATCAACAGCTCATAAGAAATTCAAATCTCATTCTGTGTTTTCACCCTAGAATACTTCCCTCAATCCCATACCTCATCTGCTTCTACCATCTACACAACTTTAGCACCTATATTATGACTTAGAGCAAAATATCTCATTGCCAGTCTAGTGACCGTGTACCTGTGTCACTGAATTTGTTTTAGGTTATGGTACAGCAGAAGTAATTAAATCATATGTTAAGTCGAAAGAGCAGGTTTTATGCTGCAGTTAACAGGAATAATGCAAATTCTGAACAACTTATTTTAACGTCTTCATTTTCACAAAATCCAAGCAGGTAACCAAGAGTGAAGTCAAGAATATTCTGATCAAGCACACGTTCTTTGAAATTTTTAAGTCTCAAACAATGCCCTGATATCTTTCATTTTCCCATCCTATTATTCAGTTGCGTATCTCGTCTACCCTGCTACCCAATTGAATTCCAAGATAAATATATCGTATTGCTAGGTAGGCCTTAAAATGGTTATATCAGAAGACATCCTGCTGTAGCTTTAGAATGTCAGTGCACCACTGGACCAATTGTCCAGGGTGAAGATGACACAGTGGAGGATGAGATCAGTAATTATGCACTAGCTAATATCTGTAATTAGCAGTGCAAGGCAGATCGGAGGTGGAATGCTAAAGCACTCTCAACCATTCACTGCATTGGAGTCTTTATGAAAGGTAGTTGGAGGTACAAAAACCCAGAGTATCCTCGACGACAAACCAATTTCTGTATCAGATTCCCACATACAGAGTGCAGGGGAACAGGTTAAAGGAGCTTCCTTCAGTGAGAAGGTAAGACTATCACTTTAACGTAAAAGAAAACATTCTAACCTCAAAAGCAGTCTTTTTCTCGGATGGAATATTGCTAGTACCAGTATCTAAAGCAATCTTTTTTCAGCCTTGGAGGCAGTCAAAGTCAAGAGTACCACAATGTAATGGCTATTGCTTCCATCTCGACGGAAATAATATTCGCGTGCAAGACCCCATTATAAGTTAGTGAGTATCTTCAGATGCTGTAAACTTTTTTTAGTCTAAAAAGAAATGATATAATCTGAGTTTGACTTACCGTGTAAAATGGTAAAATGATGCAGTACGCTGGAGGACGTTTTTTTTTTTTCTTGCTTCGTCCCAGCAATGCAGAGAAATTCTGTTGTGCAACACTGCCCCTGCTGGTCAGTCAGTATATTCTGCAGATGGAAAAGTCCACTGTTAGTGCATTTGCCATGATTAGGAAATGAATATTATTAAACTAATGCAAGACAGTCAAAAATGATTTATATAAAGCATTATTAGATCAGTAGTATGGGCTCTGTGATGGAGCGAAAAAATCAACAGCTCATAAGAAATTCAAATCTCATTCTGTGTTTTCACCCTAGAATACTTCCCTCAATCCCATACCTCATCTGCTTCTACCATCTACACAACTTTAGCACCTATGTTATGACTTAGAGCAAAATATCTCATTGCCAGTCTAGTGACAGTGTACCTGTGTCACTGAATTTGTTTTAGGTTATGGTACAGCAGAAGTAATTAAATCATATGTTAAGTCAAAAGAGCAGGTTTTATGCTGCAGTTAACAGGAATAATGCAAATTCTGAACAACTTATTTTAACGTCTTCATTTTCACAAAATCCAAGCAGGTAACCAAGAGTGAAGTCAAGAATATTCTGATCAAGCACACGTTCTTTGAAATTTTTAAGTCTCAAACAATGCCCTGATATCTTTCATTTTCCCATCCTATTATTCAGTTGCGTATCTCGTCTACCCTGCTACCCAATTGAATTCCAAGATAAATATATCGTATTGCTAGGTAGGCCTTAAAATGGTTATATCAGAAGACATCCTGCTGTAGCTTTAGAATGTCAGTGCACCACTGGACCAATTGTCCAGGGTGAAGATGACACAGTGGAGGATGAGATCAGTAATTATGCACTAGCTAATATCTGTAATTAGCAATGCAAGGCAGATCGGAGGTGGAATGCTAAAGCACTCTCAACCATTCACTGCATTGGAGTCTTTATGAAAGGTAGTTGGAGGTACAAAAACCCAGAGTATCCTCGACGACAAACCAATTTCTGTATCAGATTCCCACATACAGAGTGCAGGGGAACAGGTTAAAGGAGCTTCCTTCAGTGAGAAGGTAAGACTATCACTTTAACGTAAAAGAAAACATTCTAACCTCAAAAGCAGTCTTTTTCTCGGATGGAATATTGCTAGTACCAGTATCTAAAGCAATCTTTTTTCAGCCTTGGAGGCAGTCAAAGTCAAGAGTACCACAATGTAATGGCTATTGCTTCCATCTCGACGGAAATAATATTCGCGTGCAAGACCCCATTATAAGTTAGTGAGTATCTTCAGATGCTGTAAACGTTTTTTAGTCTAAAAAGAAATGATATAATGTGAGCTTAACTTACCGTGTAAAATGGTAAAATGATGCAGTACGCTGGAGGACAGTTTTTTTTTTCTTGCTTCGTCCCAGCAATGCAGAGAAATTCTGTTGTGCAACACTGCCCCTGCTGGTCATTCAGTATATTCTGCAGAAGGAAAAATGCACTGTTAGTGCATTTGCCATGATTAGGAAATGAATATTATTAAACTAATGCAATACAGCCAAAAATGATTTATATAAAGCATTATTAGATCAGTAGTATGGGCTCTGTGATGGAGCGAAAAAATCAACGGCTCATAAGAAATTCAAATCTCATTCTGTGTTTTCACCCTGGAATACTTCCCTCAATTCCATGCCTCATCTGCTTCTACCATCTACACAACTTTAGCACCTATATTACGACGTAGAGCAAAATATCTCATTGCCAGTCTAGTGACCGTGTACCTGTGTCACTGAATTTGTTTTAGGTTATGGTACAGCATAAGTAATTAAATCATATGTTAAGTCAAAAGAGCAGGTTTTATGCTGCAGTTAACAGGAATAATGCAAATTCTGAACAACTTATTTTAACTTCTTCATTTTCACAAAATCCAAGCAGATAACCAAGAGTGCAGTCAAGAATATTCTGATCAAGCACACGTTCTTTGAAATTTTTAAGTCTCAAACAATGCCCTGATATCTTTCATTTTCCCATCCTATTATTCAGTTGCGTATCTCGTCTACCCTGCTACCCAATTGAATTCCAAGATAAATATATCGTATTGCTAGGTAGGCCTTAAAATGGTTATATCAGAAGACATCCTGCTGTAGCTTTAGAATGTCAGTGCACCACTGGACCAATTGTCCAGGGTGAAGATGACACAGTGGAGGATGAGATCAGTAATTATGCACTAGCTAATATCTGTAATTAGCCGTGCAAGGCAGATCGGAGGTGGAATGCTAAAGCACTTTCAACCATTCACTGCATTGGAGTCTTTATGAAAGGTAGTTGGAGGTACAAAAACCCAGAGTATCCTCGACGACAAACCAATTTCAGTATCAGATTCCCACATACAGAGTGCAGGGGAACAGGTTAAAGGAGCTTCCTTCAGAGAGAAGGTAAGACTATCACTCTAACGTAAAATAAAACATTCTAACCTCAAAAGCAGTCTTTTTCTCGGATGGAATATTGCTAGTACCAGTATCTAAAGCAATCTTTTTTCAGCCTTGGAGGCAGTCAAAGTCAAGAGTACCACAATGTAATGGCTATTGCTTCCATCTCGACGGAAAGAATATTCGCGTGCAAGACCCCATTATAAGTTAGTGAGTATCTTCAGATGCTGTAAACTTTTTTTAGTCTAAAAAGAAATGATATAATGTGAGCTTAACTTACCGTGTAAAATGGTAAAATGATGCAGTACGCTGGAGGACGTTTTTTTTTCTTGCTTCCTCCCAGCAATGCAGAGAAATTCTGTTGTGCAACACTGCCCCTGCTGGTCATTCAGTATATTCTGCAGATGGAAAAGTCCACTGTTAGTGCATTTGCCATGATTAGGAAATGAATATTATTAAACTAATGCAATACAGTCAAAAATGATTTATGTAAAGCATTATTAGATCAGTAGTATGGGCTCTGTGATGGAGCGAAAAAATCAACAGCTCATAAGAAATTCAAATCTCATTCTGTGTTTTCACCCTAGAATACTTCCCTCAATCCCATACCTCATCTGCTTCTACCATCTACACAACTTTAGCACCTATATTATGACTTAGAGCAAAATATCTCATTGCCAGTCTAGTGACCGTGTACCTGTGTCACTGAATTTGTTTTAGGTTATGGTACAGCAGAAGTAATTAAATCATATGTTAAGTTGAAAGAGCAGGTTTTATGCTGCAGTTAACAGGAATAATGCAAATTCTGAACAACTTATTTTAACGTCTTCATTTTCACAAAATCCAAGCAGGTAACCAAGAGTGAAGTCAAGAATATTCTGATCAAGCACACGTTCTTTGAAATTTTTAAGTCTCAAACAATGCCCTGATATCTTTCATTTTCCCATCCTATTATTCAGTTGCGTATCTCGTCTACCCTGCTACCCAATTGAATTCCAAGATAAATATATCGTATTGCTAGGTAGGCCTTAAAATGGTTATATCAGAAGACCTCCTGCTGTAGCTTTAGAATGTCAGTGCACCACTGGACCAATTGTCCAGGGTGAAGATGACACAGAGGAGGATGAGATCAGTAATTATGCACTAGCTAATATCTGTAATTAGGCGTGCAAGGCAGGTCGGAGGTGGAATGCTAAAGCACTCTCAACCATTCACTGCATTGGAGTCTTTATGAAAGGTAGTTGGAGGTACAAAAAACCAGAGTATCCTAGACGACAAACCAATTTCAGTATCAGAGTCCCATATACAGAGTGCAGGGGAACAGGTTAAAGGAGCTTCCTTCAGTGAGAAGGTAAGACTATCACTCTAACGTAAAAGAAAACATTCTAACCTCAAAAGCAGTCTTTTCTTCGGATGGAATATTGCTAGTACCAGTATCTAAAGCATTCTTTTTTCAGCCTTGGAGGCAGTCAAAGTCAAGAGTACCACAATGTAATGGATATTGCTTCCATCTCGACGGAAAGAATATTCGCGTGCAAGACCCCATTATAAGTTAGTGAGTATCTTCAGATGCTGTAAACGTTTTTTAGTCTAAAAAGAAATGATATAATGTGAGCTTAACTTACCGTGTAAAATGGTAAAATGATGCAGTACGCTGGAGGACAGTTTTTTTTTTCTTGCTTCGTCCCAGCAATGCAGAGAAATTCTGTTGTGCAACACTGCCCCTGCTGGTCATTCAGTATATTCTGCAGATGGAAAAGTCCACTGTTAGTGCATTTGCCATGATTAGGAAATGAATATTATTAAACTAATGCAATACAGTCAAAAATGATTTATATAAAGCATTATTAGATCAGTAGTATGGGCTCTGTGATGGAGCGAAAAAATCAACAGCTCATAAGAAATTCAAATCTCATTCTGTGTTTTCACCCTAGAATACTTCCCTCAATCCCATACCTCATCTGCTTCTACCATCTACACAACTTTAGCACCTATGTTATGACTTAGAGCAAAATATCTCATTGCCAGTCTAGTGACAGTGTACCTGTGTCACTGAATTTGTTTTAGGTTATGGTACAGCAGAAGTAATTAAATCATATGTTAAGTCAAAAGAGCAGGTTTTATGCTGCAGTTAACAGGAATAATGCAAATTCTGAACAACTTATTTTAACGTCTTCATTTTCACAAAATCCAAGCAGGTAACCAAGAGTGAAGTCAAGAATATTCTGATCAAGCACACGTTCTTTGAAATTTTTAAGTCTCAAACAATGCCCTGATATCTTTCATTTTCCCATCCTATTATTCAGTTGCGTATCTCGTCTACCCTGCTACCCAATTGAATTCCAAGATAAATATATCGTATTGCTAGGTAGGCCTTAAAATGGTTATATCAGAAGACATCCTGCTGTAGCTTTAGAATGTCAGTGCACCACTGGACCAATTGTCCAGGGTGAAGATGACACAGTGGAGGATGAGATCAGTAATTATGCACTAGCTAATATCTGTAATTAGCAATGCAAGGCAGATCGGAGGTGGAATGCTAAAGCACTCTCAACCATTCACTGCATTGGAGTCTTTATGAAAGGTAGTTGGAGGTACAAAAACCCAGAGTATCCTCGACGACAAACCAATTTCTGTATCAGATTCCCACATACAGAGTGCAGGGGAACAGGTTAAAGGAGCTTCCTTCAGTGAGAAGGTAAGACTATCACTTTAACGTAAAAGAAAACATTCTAACCTCAAAAGCAGTCTTTTTCTCGGATGGAATATTGCTAGTACCAGTATCTAAAGCAATCTTTTTTCAGCCTTGGAGGCAGTCAAAGTCAAGAGTACCACAATGTAATGGCTATTGCTTCCATCTCGACGGAAATAATATTCGCGTGCAAGACCCCATTATAAGTTAGTGAGTATCTTCAGATGCTGTAAACGTTTTTTAGTCTAAAAAGAAATGATATAATGTGAGCTTAACTTACCGTGTAAAATGGTAAAATGATGCAGTACGCTGGAGGACAGTTTTTTTTTTCTTGCTTCGTCCCAGCAATGCAGAGAAATTCTGTTGTGCAACACTGCCCCTGCTGGTCATTCAGTATATTCTGCAGAAGGAAAAATGCACTGTTAGTGCATTTGCCATGATTAGGAAATGAATATTATTAAACTAATGCAATACAGCCAAAAATGATTTATATAAAGCATTATTAGATCAGTAGTATGGGCTCTGCGATGGAGCGAAAAAATCAACGGCTCATAAGAAATTCAAATCTCATTCTGTGTTTTCACCCTGGAATACTTCCCTCAATTCCATGCCTCATCTGCTTCTACCATCTACACAACTTTAGCACCTATATTACGACGTAGAGCAAAATATCTCATTGCCAGTCTAGTGACCGTGTACCTGTGTCACTGAATTTGTTTTAGGTTATGGTACAGCATAAGTAATTAAATCATATGTTAAGTCAAAAGAGCAGGTTTTATGCTGCAGTTAACAGGAATAATGCAAATTCTGAACAACTTATTTTAACTTCTTCATTTTCACAAAATCCAAGCAGATAACCAAGAGTGCAGTCAAGAATATTCTGATCAAGCACACGTTCTTTGAAATTTTTAAGTCTCAAACAATGCCCTGATATCTTTCATTTTCCCATCCTATTATTCAGTTGCGTATCTCGTCTACCCTGCTACCCAATTGAATTCCAAGATAAATATATCGTATTGCTAGGTAGGCCTTAAAATGGTTATATCAGAAGACATCCTGCTGTAGCTTTAGAATGTCAGTGCACCACTGGACCAATTGTCCAGGGTGAAGATGACACAGTGGAGGATGAGATCAGTAATTATGCACTAGCTAATATCTGTAATTAGCCGTGCAAGGCAGATCGGAGGTGGAATGCTAAAGCACTTTCAACCATTCACTGCATTGGAGTCTTTATGAAAGGTAGTTGGAGGTACAAAAACCCAGAGTATCCTCGACGACAAACCAATTTCAGTATCAGATTCCCACATACAGAGTGCAGGGGAACAGGTTAAAGGAGCTTCCTTCAGAGAGAAGGTAAGACTATCACTCTAACGTAAAATAAAACATTCTAACCTCAAAAGCAGTCTTTTTCTCGGATGGAATATTGCTAGTACCAGTATCTAAAGCAATCTTTTTTCAGCCTTGGAGGCAGTCAAAGTCAAGAGTACCACAATGTAATGGCTATTGCTTCCATCTCGACGGAAAGAATATTCGCGTGCAAGACCCCATTATAAGTTAGTGAGTATCTTCAGATGCTGTAAACTTTTTTTAGTCTAAAAAGAAATGATATAATGTGAGCTTAACTTACCGTGTAAAATGGTAAAATGATGCAGTACGCTGGAGGACGTTTTTTTTTCTTGCTTCCTCCCAGCAATGCAGAGAAATTCTGTTGTGCAACACTGCCCCTGCTGGTCATTCAGTATATTCTGCAGATGGAAAAGTCCACTGTTAGTGCATTTGCCATGATTAGGAAATGAATATTATTAAACTAATGCAATACAGTCAAAAATGATTTATGTAAAGCATTATTAGATCAGTAGTATGGGCTCTGTGATGGAGCGAAAAAATCAACAGCTCATAAGAAATTCAAATCTCATTCTGTGTTTTCACCCTAGAATACTTCCCTCAATCCCATACCTCATCTGCTTCTACCATCTACACAACTTTAGCACCTATATTATGACTTAGAGCAAAATATCTCATTGCCAGTCTAGTGACCGTGTACCTGTGTCACTGAATTTGTTTTAGGTTATGGTACAGCAGAAGTAATTAAATCATATGTTAAGTTGAAAGAGCAGGTTTTATGCTGCAGTTAACAGGAATAATGCAAATTCTGAACAACTTATTTTAACGTCTTCATTTTCACAAAATCCAAGCAGGTAACCAAGAGTGAAGTCAAGAATATTCTGATCAAGCACACGTTCTTTGAAATTTTTAAGTCTCAAACAATGCCCTGATATCTTTCATTTTCCCATCCTATTATTCAGTTGCGTATCTCGTCTACCCTGCTACCCAATTGAATTCCAAGATAAATATATCGTATTGCTAGGTAGGCCTTAAAATGGTTATATCAGAAGACATCCTGCTGTAGCTTTAGAATGTCAGTGCACCACTGGACCAATTGTCCAGGGTGAAGATGACACAGTGGAGGATGAGATCAGTAATTATGCACTAGCTAATATCTGTAATTAGCAGTGCAAGGCAGATCGGAGGTGGAATGCTAAAGCACTCTCAACCATTCACTGCATTGGAGTCTTTATGAAAGGTAGTTGGAGGTACAAAAACCCAGAGTATCCTCGACGACAAACCAATTTCTGTATCAGATTCCCACATACAGAGTGCAGGGGAACAGGTTAAAGGAGCTTCCTTCAGTGAGAAGGTAAGACTATCACTTTAACGTAAAAGAAAACATTCTAACCTCAAAAGCAGTCTTTTTCTCGGATGGAATATTGCTAGTACCAGTATCTAAAGCAATCTTTTTTCAGCCTTGGAGGCAGTCAAAGTCAAGAGTACCACAATGTAATGGCTATTGCTTCCATCTCGACGGAAATAATATTCGCGTGCAAGACCCCATTATAAGTTAGTGAGTATCTTCAGATGCTGTAAACTTTTTTTAGTCTAAAAAGAAATGATATAATCTGAGTTTGACTTACCGTGTAAAATGGTAAAATGATGCAGTACGCTGGAGGACGTTTTTTTTTTTTCTTGCTTCGTCCCAGCAATGCAGAGAAATTCTGTTGTGCAACACTGCCCCTGCTGGTCATTCAGTATATTCTGCAGATGGAAAAGTCCACTGTTAGTGCATTTGCCATGATTAGGAAATGAATATTATTAAACTAATGCAATACAGTCAAAAATGATTTATATAAAGCATTATTAGATCAGTAGTATGGGCTCTGTGATGGAGCGAAAAAATCAACGGCTCATAAGAAATTCAAATCTCATTCTGTGTTTCACCCTGGAATACTTCCCTCAATTCCATGCCTCATCTGCTTCTACCATCTACACAACTTTAGCACCTATATTATGACTTAGAGCAAAATATCTCATTGCCAGTCTAGTGACAGTGTACCTGTGTCACTGAATGTGTTTTAGGTTATGGTACAGCAGAAGTAATTAAATCATATGTTAAGTCGAAAGAGCAGGTTTTATGCTGCAGTTAACAGGAATAATGCAAATTCTGAACAACTTATTTTAACGTCTTCATTTTCACAAAATCCAAGCAGGTAACCAAGAGTTAAGTCAAGAATATTCTGATCAAGCACACGTTCTTTGAAATTTTTAAGTCTCAAACAATGCCCTGATATCTTTCATTTTCCCATCCTATTATTCAGTTGCGTATCTCGTCTACCCTGCTACCCAATTGAATTCCAAGATAAATATATCGTATTGCTAGGTAGGCCTTAAAATGGTTATATCAGAAGACCTCCTGCTGTAGCTTTAGAATGTCAGTGCACCACTGGACCAATTGTCCAGGGTGAAGATGACACAGAGGAGGATGAGATCAGTAATTATGCACTAGCTAATATCTGTAATTTGGCGTGCAAGGCAGGTCGGAGGTGGAATGCTAAAGCACTCTCAACCATTCACTGCATTGGAGTCTTTATGAAAGGTAGTTGGAGGTACAAAAACCCAGAGTATCCTCGACGACAAACCAATTTCAGTATCAGATTCCCATATACAGAGTGCAGGGGAACAGGTTAAAGGAGCTTCCTTCAGTGAGAAGGTAAGACTATCACTTTAACTTAAAAGAAAACATTCTAACCTCAAAAGCAGTCTTTTTCTCGGATGGAATATTGCTAGTACCAGTATCTAAAGCAATCTTTTTTCAGCCTTGGAGGCAGTCAAAGTCAAGAGTACCACAATGTAATGGCTATTGCTTCCATCTCGACGGAAAGAATATTCGCGTGCAAGACCCCATTATAAGTTAGTGAGTATCTTCAGATGCTTTAAACTTTTTTTAGTCTAAAAAGAAATGATATAATGTGAGTTTGACTTACCGTGTAAAATGGTAAAATGATGCAGTACGCTGGAGGACGTTTTTTTTTTTTTTCTTGCTTCGTCCCAGCAATGCAGAGAAATTCTGTTGTGCAACACTGCCCCTGCTGGTCATTCAGTATATTCTGCAGATGGAAAAGTCCACTGTTAGTGCATTTGCCATGATTAGGAAATGAATATTATTAAACTAATGCAAGACAGTCAAAAATGATTTATATAAAGCATTATTAGATCAGTAGTATGGGCTCTGTGATGGAGCGAAAAAATCAACGGCTCATAAGAAATTCAAATCTCATTCTGTGTTTTCACCCTAGAATACTTCCCTCAATCCCATGCCTCATCTGCTTCTACCATCTACACAACTTTAGCACCTATATTATGACTCAGAGCAAAATATCTCATTGCCAGTCTAGTGACCGTGTACCTGTGTCACTGAATTTGTTTTAGGTTATGGTACAGCAGAAGTAATTAAATCATATGTTAAGTCAAAAGAGCAGGTTTTATGCTGCAGTTAACAGGAATAATGCAAATTCTGAACAACTTATTTTAACGTATTCATTTTCACAAAATCCAAGCAGGTAACCAACAGTGCAGTCAAGAATATTCTGATCAAGCACACGTTCTTTGAAATTTTTAAGTCTCAAACAATGCCCTGATATCTTTCATTTTCCCATCCTATTATTCAGTTTCGCATCTCGTCTACCCTGCTACCCAATTGAATTCCAAGATAAATATATCGTATTGCTAGGTAGGCCTTAAAATGGTTATATCAGAAGACCTCCTGCTGTAGCTTTAGAATGTCAGTGCACCACTGGACCAATTGTCCAGGGTGAAGATGACACAGAGGAGGATGAGATCAGTAATTATGCACTAGCTAATATCTGTAATTAGGCGTGCAAGGCAGGTCGGAGGTGGAATGCTAAAGCACTCTCAACCATTCACTGCATTGGAGTCTTTATGAAAGGTAGTTGGAGGTACAAAAACCCCAGAGTATGCTCGACGACAAACCAATTTCAGTATCAGATTCCCACATACAGAGTGCAGGGGAACAGGTTAGACTATCACTCTAACGTAAAAGAAAACATTCTAACCTCAAAAGCAGTCTTTTTCTCGGATGGAATATTGCTAGTACCAGTATCTAAAGCAATCTTTTTTCAGCCTTGGAGGCAGTCAAAGTCAAGAGTACCACAATGTAATGGCTATTGCTTCCATCTCGACGGAAAGAATATTCGCGTGCAAGACCCCATTATAAGTTAGTGAGTATCTTCAGATGCTGTAAACTTTTTTTAGTCTAAAAAGAAATGATATAATGTGAGTTTGACTTACCGTGTAAAATGGTAAAATGATGCAGTACGCTGAAGGACGTTTTTTATTTTTCTTGCTTCGTCCCAGCAGTGCAGAGAAATTCTGTTGTGCAACACTGCCCCTGCTGGTCATTCAGTATATTCTGCAGATGGAAAAGTCCACTGTTAGTGCATTTGCCATGATTAGGAAATGATTATTATTAAACTAATGCAAGACAGTCAAAAATGATTTATATAAAGCATTATTAGATCAGTAGTATGGGCTCTGTGATGGAGCGAAAAAATCAACGGCTCATAAGAAATTCAAATCTCATTCTGTGTTTTCACCCTGGAATACTTCCCTCAATTCCATGCCTCATCTGCTTCTACCCTCTACACAACTTTAGCACCTATATTACGACGTAGAGCAAAATATCTCATTGCCAGTCTAGTGACCGTGTACCTGTGTCACTGAATTTGTTTTAGGTTATGGTACAGCAGAAGTAATTAAATCATATGTTAAGTCGAAAGAGCAGGTTTTTTGCTGCAGTTAACCGGAATAATGCAAATTCTGAACAACTTATTTTAACGTCTTCATTTTCACAAAATCCAAGCAGGTAACCAAGAGTGCAGTCAAGAATATTCTGATCAAGCACACGTTCTTTGAAATTTTTAAGTCTCAAACAATGCCCTGATATCTTTCATTTTCCCATCCTATTATTCAGTTGCGTATCTCGTCTACCCTGCTACCCAATTGAATTCCAAGATAAATATATTGTATTGCTAGGTAGGCCTTAAAATGGTTATATCAGAAGACCTCCTGCTGTAGCTTTAGAATGTCAGTGCACCACTGGACCAATTGTCCAGGGTGAAGATGACACAGAGGAGGATGAGATCAGTAATTATGCACTAGCTAATATCTGTAATTAGGCGTGCAAGGCAGGTCGGAGGTGGAATGCTAAAGCACTTTCAACCATTCACTGCATTGGAGTCTTTATGAAAGGTAGTTGGAGGTACAAAAACCTAGAGTATCCTCGATGACAAACCAATTTCAGTATCAGATTCCCACATACAGAGTGCAGGGGAACAGGTTAAAGGAGCTTCCTTCAGAGAGAAGGTAAGACTATCACTAACGTAAAAGAAAACATTCTAACCTCAAAAGCAGTCTTTTTCTCGGATGGAATATTGCTAGTACCAGTATCTAAAGCAATCTTTTTTCAGCCTTGGAGGCAGTCAAAGTCAAGAGTACCACAATGTAATGGCTATTGCTTCCATCTCGACGGACATAACATTCGCGTGCAAGACCCCATTATAAGTTAGTGAGTATCTTCAGATGCTGTAAACTTTTTTTAGTCTAAAAAGAAATGATATAATGTGAGTTTGACTTACCGTGTAAAATGGTAAAATGATGCAGTACGCTGGAGGACGTTTTTTTTTTTTCTTGCTTCGTCCCAGCAATGCAGAGAAATTCTGTTGTGCAACACTGCCCCTGCTGGTCATTCAGTATATTCTGCAGATGGAAAAGTCCACTGTTAGTGCATTTGCCATGATTAGGAAATGAATATTATTAAACTAATGCAAGACAGTCAAAAATGATTTATATAAAGCATTATTAGATCAGTAGTATGGGCTCTGTGATGGAGCGAAAAAATCAACGGCTCATAAGAAATTCAAATCTCATTCTGTGTTTTCACCCTAGAATACTTCCCTCAATCCCATGCCTCATCTGCTTCTACCATCTACACAACTTTAGCACCTATATTATGACTCAGAGCAAAATATCTCATTGCCAGTCTAGTGACCGTGTACCTGTGTCACTGAATTTGTTTTAGGTTATGGTACAGCAGAAGTAATTAAATCATATGTTAAGTCAAAAGAGCAGGTTTTATGCTGCAGTTAACAGGAATAATGCAAATTCTGAACAACTTATTTTAACGTCTTCATTTTCACAAAATCCAAGCAGATAACCAAGAGTGCAGTCAAGAATATTCTGATCAAGCACACGTTCTTTGAAATTTTTAAGTCTCAAACAATGCCCTGATATCTTTCATTTTCCCATCCTATTATTCAGTTGCGTATCTCGTCTACCCTGCTACCCAATTGAATTCCAAGATAAATATATCGTATTGCTAGGTAGGCCTTAAAATGGTTATATCAGAAGACATCCTGCTGTAGCTTTAGAATGTCAGTGCACCACTGGACCAATTGTCCAGGGTGAAGATGACACAGTGGAGGATGAGATCAGTAATTATGCACTAGCTAATATCTGTAATTAGCCGTGCAAGGCAGATCGGAGGTGGAATGCTAAAGCACTTTCAACCATTCACTGCATTGGAGTCTTTATGAAAGGTAGTTGGAGGTACAAAAACCCAGAGTATCCTCGACGACAAACCAATTTCAGTATCAGATTCCCACATACAGAGTGCAGGGGAACAGGTTAAAGGAGCTGCCTTCAGAGAGAAGGTAAGACTATCACTCTAACGTAAAAGAAAACATTCTAACCTCAAAAGCAGTCTTTTTCTCGGATGGAATATTGCTAGTACCAGTATCTAAAGCAATCTTTTTTCAGCCTTGGAGGCAGTCAAAGTCAAGAGTACCACAATGTAATGGCTATTGCTTCCATCTCGACGGAAAGAATATTCGCGTGCAAGACCCCATTATAAGTTAGTGAGTATCTTCAGATGCTGTAAACTTTTTTTAGTCTAAAAAGAAATGATATAATGTGAGCTTAACTTACCGTGTAAAATGGTAAAATGATGCAGTACGCTGGAGGACGTTTTTTTTTCTTGCTTCCTCCCAGCAATGCAGAGAAATTCTGTTGTGCAACACTGCCCCTGCTGGTCATTCAGTATATTCTGCAGATGGAAAAGTCCACTGTTAGTGCATTTGCCATGATTAGGAAATGAATATTATTAAACTAATGCAATACAGTCAAAAATGATTTATATAAAGCATTATTAGATCAGTAGTATGGGCTCTGTGATGGAGCGAAAAAATCAACAGCTCATAAGAAATTCAAATCTCATTCTGTGTTTTCACCCTAGAATACTTCCCTCAATCCCATACCTCATCTGCTTCTACCATCTACACAACTTTAGCACCTATATTATGACTTAGAGCAAAATATCTCATTGCCAGTCTAGTGACAGTGTACCTGTGTCACTGAATTTGTTTTAGGTTATGGTACAGCAGAAGTAATTAAATCATATGTTAAGTCGAAAGAGCAGGTTTTATGCTGCAGTTAACAGGAATAATGCAAATTCTGAACAACTTATTTTAACGTCTTCATTTTCACAAAATCCAAGCAGGTAACCAAGAGTGAAGTCAAGAATATTCTGATCAAGCACACGTTCTTTGAAATTTTTAAGTCTCAAACAATGCCCTGATATCTTTCATTTTCCCATCCTATTATTCAGTTGCGTATCTCGTCTACCCTGCTACCCAATTGAATTCCAAGATAAATATATCGTATTGCTAGGTAGGCCTTAAAATGGTTATATCAGAAGACCTCCTGCTGTAGCTTTAGAATGTCAGTGCACCACTGGACCAATTGTCCAGGGTGAAGATGACACAGAGGAGGATGAGATCAGTAATTATGCACTAGCTAATATCTGTAATTAGGCGTGCAAGGCAGGTCGGAGGTGGAATGCTAAAGCACTCTCAACCATTCACTGCATTGGAGTCTTTATGAAAGGTAGTTGGAGGTACAAAAACCCAGAGTATCCTCGACGACAAACCAATTTCAGTATCAGAGTCCCATATACAGAGTGCAGGGGAACAGGTTAAAGGAGCTTCCTTCAGTGAGAAGGTAAGACTATCACTCTAACGTAAAAGAAAACATTCTAACCTCAAAAGCAGTCTTTTCCTCGGATGGAATATTGCTAGTACCAGTATCTAAAGCATTCTTTTTTCAGCCTTGGAGGCAGTCAAAGTCAAGAGTACCACAATGTAATGGATATTGCTTCCATCTCGACGGAAAGAATATTCGCGTGCAAGACCCCATTATAAGTTAGTGAGTATCTTCAGATGCTGTAAACGTTTTTTAGTCTAAAAAGAAATGATATAATGTGAGCTTAACTTACCGTGTAAAATGGTAAAATGATGCAGTACGCTGGAGGACAGTTTTTTTTTCTTGCTTCGTCCCAGCAATGCAGAGAAATTCTGTTGTGCAACACTGCCCCTGCTGGTCATTCAGTATATTCTGCAGATGGAAAAGTCCACTGTTAGTGCATTTGCCATGATTAGGAAATGAATATTATTAAACTAATGCAATACAGTAAAAAATGATTTATATAAAGCATTATTAGATCAGTAGTATGGGCTCTGTGATGGAGCGAAAAAATCAACAGCTCATAAGAAATTCAAATCTCATTCTGTGTTTTCACCCTAGAATACTTCCCTCAATCCCATACCTCATCTGCTTCTACCATCTACACAACTTTAGCACCTATATTATGACTTAGAGCAAAATATCTCATTGCCAGTCTAGTGACCGTGTACCTGTGTCACTGAATTTGTTTTAGGTTATGGTACAGCAGAAGTAATTAAATCATATGTTAAGTCGAAAGAGCAGGTTTTTTGCTGCAGTTAACAGGAATAATGCAAATTCTGAACAACTTATTTTAACGTCTTCATTTTCACAAAATCCAAGCAGGTAACCAAGAGTGAAGTCAAGAATATTCTGATCAAGCACACGTTCTTTGAAATTTTTAAGTCTCAAACAATGCCCTGATATCTTTCATTTTCCCATCCTATTATTCAGTTGCGTATCTCGTCTACCCTGCTACCCAATTGAATTCCAAGATAAATATATCGTATTGCTAGGTAGGCCTTAAAATGGTTATATCAGAAAACCTCCTGCTGTAGCTTTAGAATGTCAGTGCACCACTGGACCAATTGTCCAGGGTGAAGATGACACAGTGGAGGATGAGATCAGTAATTATGCACTAGCTAATATCTGTAATTAGGCGTGCAAGGCAGGTCGGAGGTGGAATGCTAAAGCACTCTCAACCATTCACTGCATTGGAGTCTTTATGAAAGGTAGTTGGAGGTACAAAAACCCAGAGTATCCTCGACGACAAACCAATTTCAGTATCAGATTCCCATATACAGAGTGCAGGGGAACAGGTTAAAGGAGCTTCCTTCAGTGAGAAGGTAAGACTATCACTTTAACGTAAAAGAAAACATTCTAACCTCAAAAGCAGTCTTTCTCGGATGGAATATTGCAAGTACCAGTATCTAAAGCAAACTTTTTTCAGCCTTGGAGGCAGTCAAAGTCAAGAGTACCACAATGTAATGGCTATTGCTTCCATCTCGACGGAAATATTATTCGCGTGCAAGACCCCATTATAAGTTAGTGAGTATCTTCAGATGCTGTAAACTTATTTTAGTCTAAAAAGAAATGATATAATGTGAGTTTGACTTACCGTGTAAAATGATGCAGTACGCTGGAGGACGTTTTTTTTTTCTTGCTTCGTCCCAGCAATGCAGAGAAATTCTGTTGTGCAACACTGCCCCTGCTGGTCAGTCAGTATATTCTGCAGATGGAAAAGTCCACTGTTAGTGCATTTGCCATGATTAGGAAATGAATATTATTAAACTAATGCAAGACAGTCAAAAATGATTTATATAAAGCATTATTAGATCAGTAGTATGGGCTCTGTGATGGAGCGAAAAAATCAACGGCTCATAAGAAATTCAAATCTCATTCTGTGTTTTCACCCTAGAATACTTCCCTCAATCCCATGCCTCATCTGCTTCTACCATCTACACAACTTTAGCACCTATATTATGACTTAGAGCAAAATATCTCATTGCCAGTCTAGTGACCGTGTACCTGTGTCACTGAATTTGTTTTAGGTTATGGTACAGCAGAAGTAATTAAATCATATGTTAAGTCGAAAGAGCAGGTTTTTTGCTGCAGTTAACAGGAATAATGCAAATTCTGAACAACTTATTTTAACGTCTTCATTTTCACAAAATCCAAGCAGGTAACCAAGAGTGAAGTCAAGAATATTCTGATCAAGCACACGTTCTTTGAAATTTTTAAGTCTCAAACAATGCCCTGATATCTTTCATTTTCCCATCCTATTATTCAGTTGCGTATCTCGTCTACCCTGCTACCCAATTGAATTCCAAGATAAATATATTGTATTGCTAGGTAGGCCTTAAAATGGTTATATCAGAAGACCTCCTGCTGTAGCTTTAGAATGTCAGTGCACCACTGGACCAATTGTCCAGGGTGAAGATGACACAGAGGAGGATGAGATCAGTAATTATGCACTAGCTAATATCTGTAATTAGGCGTGCAAGGCAGGTCGGAGGTGGAATGCTAAAGCACTTTCAACCATTCACTGCATTGGAGTCTTTATGAAAGGTAGTTGGAGGTACAAAAACCCAGAGTATCCTCGATGACAAACCAATTTCAGTATCAGATTCCCACATACAGAGTGCAGGGGAACAGGTTAAAGGAGCTTCCTTCAGAGAGAAGGTAAGACTATCACTAACGTAAAAGAAAACATTCTAACCTCAAAAGCAGTCTTTTTCTCGGATGGAATATTGCTAGTACCAGTATCTAAAGCAATCTTTTTTCAGCCTTGGAGGCAGTCAAAGTCAAGAGTACCACAATGTAATGGCTATTGCTTCCATCTCGACGGACATAATATTCGCGTGCAAGACCCCATTATAAGTTAGTGAGTATCTTCAGATGCTGTAAACTTTTTTTAGTCTAAAAAGAAATGATATAATGTGAGTTTGACTTACCGTGTAAAATGGTAAAATGATGCAGTACGCTGGAGGACGTTTTTTTTTTTTCTTGCTTCGTCCCAGCAATGCAGAGAAATTCTGTTGTGCAACACTGCCCCTGCTGGTCATTCAGTATATTCTGCAGATGGAAAAGTCCACTGTTAGTGCATTTGCCATGATTAGGAAATGAATATTATTAAACTAATGCAAGACAGTCAAAAATGATTTATATAAAGCATTATTAGATCAGTAGTATGGGCTCTGTGATGGAGCGAAAAAATCAACAGCTCATAAGAAATTCAAATCTCATTCTGTGTTTTCACCCTAGAATACTTCCCTCAATCCCATACCTCATCTGCTTCTACCATCTACACAACTTTAGCACCTATATTATGACTTAGAGCAAAATATCTCATTGCCAGTCTAGTGACAGTGTACCTGTGTCACTGAATTTGTTTTAGGTTATGGTACAGCAGAAGTAATTAAATCATATGTTAAGTCGAAAGAGCAGGTTTTATGCTGCAGTTAACAGGAATAATGCAAATTCTGAACAACTTATTTTAACGTCTTCATTTTCACAAAATCCAAGCAGGTAACCAAGAGTGAAGTCAAGAATATTCTGATCAAGCACACGTTCTTTGAAATTTTTAAGTCTCAAACAATGCCCTGATATCTTTCATTTTCCCATCCTATTATTCAGTTGCGTATCTCGTCTACCCTGCTACCCAATTGAATTCCAAGATAAATATATCGTATTGCTAGGTAGGCCTTAAAATGGTTATATCAGAAGACCTCCTGCTGTAGCTTTAGAATGTCAGTGCACCACTGGACCAATTGTCCAGGGTGAAGATGACACAGAGGAGGATGAGATCAGTAATTATGCACTAGCTAATATCTGTAATTAGGCGTGCAAGGCAGGTCGGAGGTGGAATGCTAAAGCACTCTCAACCATTCACTGCATTGGAGTCTTTATGAAAGGTAGTTGGAGGTACAAAAACCCAGAGTATCCTCGACGACAAACCAATTTCAGTATCAGAGTCCCATATACAGAGTGCAGGGGAACAGGTTAAAGGAGCTTCCTTCAGTGAGAAGGTAAGACTATCACTCTAACGTAAAAGAAAACATTCTAACCTCAAAAGCAGTCTTTTCCTCGGATGGAATATTGCTAGTACCAGTATCTAAAGCATTCTTTTTTCAGCCTTGGAGGCAGTCAAAGTCAAGAGTACCACAATGTAATGGATATTGCTTCCATCTCGACGGAAAGAATATTCGCGTGCAAGACCCCATTATAAGTTAGTGAGTATCTTCAGATGCTGTAAACGTTTTTTAGTCTAAAAAGAAATGATATAATGTGAGCTTAACTTACCGTGTAAAATGGTAAAATGATGCAGTACGCTGGAGGACAGTTTTTTTTTCTTGCTTCGTCCCAGCAATGCAGAGAAATTCTGTTGTGCAACACTGCCCCTGCTGGTCATTCAGTATATTCTGCAGATGGAAAAGTCCACTGTTAGTGCATTTGCCATGATTAGGAAATGAATATTATTAAACTAATGCAATACAGTAAAAAATGATTTATATAAAGCATTATTAGATCAGTAGTATGGGCTCTGTGATGGAGCGAAAAAATCAACAGCTCATAAGAAATTCAAATCTCATTCTGTGTTTTCACCCTAGAATACTTCCCTCAATCCCATACCTCATCTGCTTCTACCATCTACACAACTTTAGCACCTATATTATGACTTAGAGCAAAATATCTCATTGCCAGTCTAGTGACCGTGTACCTGTGTCACTGAATTTGTTTTAGGTTATGGTACAGCAGAAGTAATTAAATCATATGTTAAGTCGAAAGAGCAGGTTTTTTGCTGCAGTTAACAGGAATAATGCAAATTCTGAACAACTTATTTTAACGTCTTCATTTTCACAAAATCCAAGCAGGTAACCAAGAGTGAAGTCAAGAATATTCTGATCAAGCACACGTTCTTTGAAATTTTTAAGTCTCAAACAATGCCCTGATATCTTTCATTTTCCCATCCTATTATTCAGTTGCGTATCTCGTCTACCCTGCTACCCAATTGAATTCCAAGATAAATATATCGTATTGCTAGGTAGGCCTTAAAATGGTTATATCAGAAAACCTCCTGCTGTAGCTTTAGAATGTCAGTGCACCACTGGACCAATTGTCCAGGGTGAAGATGACACAGTGGAGGATGAGATCAGTAATTATGCACTAGCTAATATCTGTAATTAGGCGTGCAAGGCAGGTCGGAGGTGGAATGCTAAAGCACTCTCAACCATTCACTGCATTGGAGTCTTTATGAAAGGTAGTTGGAGGTACAAAAACCCAGAGTATCCTCGACGACAAACCAATTTCAGTATCAGATTCCCATATACAGAGTGCAGGGGAACAGGTTAAAGGAGCTTCCTTCAGTGAGAAGGTAAGACTATCACTTTAACGTAAAAGAAAACATTCTAACCTCAAAAGCAGTCTTTTTCTCGGATGGAATATTGCTAGTACCAGTATCTAAAGCAATCTTTTTTCAGCCTTGGAGGCAGTCAAAGTCAAGAGTACCACAATGTAATGGCTATTGCTTCCATCTCGACGGAAGTAATATTCACGTGCAAGACCCCATTATAAGTTAGTGAGTATCTTCAGATGCTGTAAACTTATTTTAGTCTAAAAAGAAATGATATAATGTGAGTTTGACTTACCGTGTAAAATGATGCAGTACGCTGGAGGACGTTTTTTTTTTCTTGCTTCGTCCCAGCAATGCAGAGAAATTCTGTTGTGCAACACTGCCCCTGCTGGTCAGTCAGTATATTCTGCAGATGGAAAAGTCCACTGTTAGTGCATTTGCCATGATTAGGAAATGAATATTATTAAACTAATGCAAGACAGTCAAAAATGATTTATATAAAGCATTATTAGATCAGTAGTATGGGCTCTGTGATGGAGCGAAAAAATCAACGGCTCATAAGAAATTCAAATCTCATTCTGTGTTTTCACCCTAGAATACTTCCCTCAATCCCATGCCTCATCTGCTTCTACCATCTACACAACTTTAGCACCTATATTATGACTTAGAGCAAAATATCTCATTGCCAGTCTAGTGACCGTGTACCTGTGTCACTGAATTTGTTTTAGGTTATGGTACAGCAGAAGTAATTAAATCATATGTTAAGTCGAAAGAGCAGGTTTTTTGCTGCAGTTAACAGGAATAATGCAAATTCTGAACAACTTATTTTAACGTCTTCATTTTCACAAAATCCAAGCAGGTAACCAAGAGTGAAGTCAAGAATATTCTGATCAAGCACACGTTCTTTGAAATTTTTAAGTCTCAAACAATGCCCTGATATCTTTCATTTTCCCATCCTATTATTCAGTTGCGTATCTCGTCTACCCTGCTACCCAATTGAATTCCAAGATAAATATATTGTATTGCTAGGTAGGCCTTAAAATGGTTATATCAGAAGACCTCCTGCTGTAGCTTTAGAATGTCAGTGCACCACTGGACCAATTGTCCAGGGTGAAGATGACACAGAGGAGGATGAGATCAGTAATTATGCACTAGCTAATATCTGTAATTAGGCGTGCAAGGCAGGTCGGAGGTGGAATGCTAAAGCACTTTCAACCATTCACTGCATTGGAGTCTTTATGAAAGGTAGTTGGAGGTACAAAAACCCAGAGTATCCTCGATGACAAACCAATTTCAGTATCAGATTCCCACATACAGAGTGCAGGGGAACAGGTTAAAGGAGCTTCCTTCAGAGAGAAGGTAAGACTATCACTAACGTAAAAGAAAACATTCTAACCTCAAAAGCAGTCTTTTTCTCGGATGGAATATTGCTAGTACCAGTATCTAAAGCAATCTTTTTTCAGCCTTGGAGGCAGTCAAAGTCAAGAGTACCACAATGTAATGGCTATTGCTTCCATCTCGACGGACATAATATTCGCGTGCAAGACCCCATTATAAGTTAGTGAGTATCTTCAGATGCTGTAAACTTTTTTTAGTCTAAAAAGAAATGATATAATGTGAGTTTGACTTACCGTGTAAAATGGTAAAATGATGCAGTACGCTGGAGGACGTTTTTTTTTTTTCTTGCTTCGTCCCAGCAATGCAGAGAAATTCTGTTGTGCAACACTGCCCCTGCTGGTCATTCAGTATATTCTGCAGATGGAAAAGTCCACTGTTAGTGCATTTGCCATGATTAGGAAATGAATATTATTAAACTAATGCAAGACAGTCAAAAATGATTTATATAAAGCATTATTAGATCAGTAGTATGGGCTCTGTGATGGAGCGAAAAAATCAACGGCTCATAAGAAATTCAAATCTCATTCTGTGTTTTCACCCTAGAATACTTCCCTCAATCCCATGCCTCATCTGCTTCTACCATCTACACAACTTTAGCACCTATATTATGACTCAGAGCAAAATATCTCATTGCCAGTCTAGTGACCGTGTACCTGTGTCACTGAATTTGTTTTAGGTTATGGTACAGCAGAAGTAATTAAATCATATGTTAAGTCAAAAGAGCAGGTTTTATGCTGCAGTTAACAGGAATAATGCAAATTCTGAACAACTTATTTTAACGTCTTCATTTTCACAAAATCCAAGCAGATAACCAAGAGTGCAGTCAAGAATATTCTGATCAAGCACACGTTCTTTGAAATTTTTAAGTCTCAAACAATGCCCTGATATCTTTCATTTTCCCATCCTATTATTCAGTTGCGTATCTCGTCTACCCTGCTACCCAATTGAATTCCAAGATAAATATATCGTATTGCTAGGTAGGCCTTAAAATGGTTATATCAGAAGACATCCTGCTGTAGCTTTAGAATGTCAGTGCACCACTGGACCAATTGTCCAGGGTGAAGATGACACAGTGGAGGATGAGATCAGTAATTATGCACTAGCTAATATCTGTAATTAGCCGTGCAAGGCAGATCGGAGGTGGAATGCTAAAGCACTTTCAACCATTCACTGCATTGGAGTCTTTATGAAAGGTAGTTGGAGGTACAAAAACCCAGAGTATCCTCGACGACAAACCAATTTCAGTATCAGATTCCCACATACAGAGTGCAGGGGAACAGGTTAAAGGAGCTGCCTTCAGAGAGAAGGTAAGACTATCACTCTAACGTAAAAGAAAACATTCTAACCTCAAAAGCAGTCTTTTTCTCGGATGGAATATTGCTAGTACCAGTATCTAAAGCAATCTTTTTTCAGCCTTGGAGGCAGTCAAAGTCAAGAGTACCACAATGTAATGGCTATTGCTTCCATCTCGACGGAAAGAATATTCGCGTGCAAGACCCCATTATAAGTTAGTGAGTATCTTCAGATGCTGTAAACTTTTTTTAGTCTAAAAAGAAATGATATAATGTGAGCTTAACTTACCGTGTAAAATGGTAAAATGATGCAGTACGCTGGAGGACGTTTTTTTTTCTTGCTTCCTCCCAGCAATGCAGAGAAATTCTGTTGTGCAACACTGCCCCTGCTGGTCATTCAGTATATTCTGCAGATGGAAAAGTCCACTGTTAGTGCATTTGCCATGATTAGGAAATGAATATTATTAAACTAATGCAATACAGTCAAAAATGATTTATATAAAGCATTATTAGATCAGTAGTATGGGCTCTGTGATGGAGCGAAAAAATCAACAGCTCATAAGAAATTCAAATCTCATTCTGTGTTTTCACCCTAGAATACTTCCCTCAATCCCATACCTCATCTGCTTCTACCATCTACACAACTTTAGCACCTATATTATGACTTAGAGCAAAATATCTCATTGCCAGTCTAGTGACAGTGTACCTGTGTCACTGAATTTGTTTTAGGTTATGGTACAGCAGAAGTAATTAAATCATATGTTAAGTCGAAAGAGCAGGTTTTATGCTGCAGTTAACAGGAATAATGCAAATTCTGAACAACTTATTTTAACGTCTTCATTTTCACAAAATCCAAGCAGGTAACCAAGAGTGAAGTCAAGAATATTCTGATCAAGCACACGTTCTTTGAAATTTTTAAGTCTCAAACAATGCCCTGATATCTTTCATTTTCCCATCCTATTATTCAGTTGCGTATCTCGTCTACCCTGCTACCCAATTGAATTCCAAGATAAATATATCGTATTGCTAGGTAGGCCTTAAAATGGTTATATCAGAAGACCTCCTGCTGTAGCTTTAGAATGTCAGTGCACCACTGGACCAATTGTCCAGGGTGAAGATGACACAGAGGAGGATGAGATCAGTAATTATGCACTAGCTAATATCTGTAATTAGGCGTGCAAGGCAGGTCGGAGGTGGAATGCTAAAGCACTCTCAACCATTCACTGCATTGGAGTCTTTATGAAAGGTAGTTGGAGGTACAAAAACCCAGAGTATCCTCGACGACAAACCAATTTCAGTATCAGAGTCCCATATACAGAGTGCAGGGGAACAGGTTAAAGGAGCTTCCTTCAGTGAGAAGGTAAGACTATCACTCTAACGTAAAAGAAAACATTCTAACCTCAAAAGCAGTCTTTTCCTCGGATGGAATATTGCTAGTACCAGTATCTAAAGCATTCTTTTTTCAGCCTTGGAGGCAGTCAAAGTCAAGAGTACCACAATGTAATGGATATTGCTTCCATCTCGACGGAAAGAATATTCGCGTGCAAGACCCCATTATAAGTTAGTGAGTATCTTCAGATGCTGTAAACGTTTTTTAGTCTAAAAAGAAATGATATAATGTGAGCTTAACTTACCGTGTAAAATGGTAAAATGATGCAGTACGCTGGAGGACAGTTTTTTTTTCTTGCTTCGTCCCAGCAATGCAGAGAAATTCTGTTGTGCAACACTGCCCCTGCTGGTCATTCAGTATATTCTGCAGATGGAAAAGTCCACTGTTAGTGCATTTGCCATGATTAGGAAATGAATATTATTAAACTAATGCAATACAGTAAAAAATGATTTATATAAAGCATTATTAGATCAGTAGTATGGGCTCTGTGATGGAGCGAAAAAATCAACAGCTCATAAGAAATTCAAATCTCATTCTGTGTTTTCACCCTAGAATACTTCCCTCAATCCCATACCTCATCTGCTTCTACCATCTACACAACTTTAGCACCTATATTATGACTTAGAGCAAAATATCTCATTGCCAGTCTAGTGACCGTGTACCTGTGTCACTGAATTTGTTTTAGGTTATGGTACAGCAGAAGTAATTAAATCATATGTTAAGTCGAAAGAGCAGGTTTTTTGCTGCAGTTAACAGGAATAATGCAAATTCTGAACAACTTATTTTAACGTCTTCATTTTCACAAAATCCAAGCAGGTAACGAAGAGTGAAGTCAAGAATATTCTGATCAAGCACACGTTCTTTGAAATTTTTAAGTCTCAAACAATGCCCTGATATCTTTCATTTTCCCATCCTATTATTCAGTTGCGTATCTCGTCTACCCTGCTACCCAATTGAATTCCAAGATAAATATATCGTATTGCTAGGTAGGCCTTAAAATGGTTATATCAGAAAACCTCCTGCTGTAGCTTTAGAATGTCAGTGCACCACTGGACCAATTGTCCAGGGTGAAGATGACACAGTGGAGGATGAGATCAGTAATTATGCACTAGCTAATATCTGTAATTAGGCGTGCAAGGCAGGTCGGAGGTGGAATGCTAAAGCACTCTCAACCATTCACTGCATTGGAGTCTTTATGAAAGGTAGTTGGAGGTACAAAAACCCAGAGTATCCTCGACGACAAACCAATTTCAGTATCAGATTCCCATATACAGAGTGCAGGGGAACAGGTTAAAGGAGCTTCCTTCAGTGAGAAGGTAAGACTATCACTTTAACGTAAAAGAAAACATTCTAACCTCAAAAGCAGTCTTTCTCGGATGGAATATTGCAAGTACCAGTATCTAAAGCAAACTTTTTTCAGCCTTGGAGGCAGTCAAAGTCAAGAGTACCACAATGTAATGGCTATTGCTTCCATCTCGACGGAAATATTATTCGCGTGCAAGACCCCATTATAAGTTAGTGAGTATCTTCAGATGCTGTAAACTTTTTTTAGTCTAAAAAGAAATGATATAATGTGAGTTTGACTTACCGTGTAAAATGGTAAAATGATGCAGTACGCTGGAGGCCGTTTTTTTTTTTCTTGCTTCGTCCCAGCAATGCAGAGAAATTCTGTTGTGCAACACTGCCCCTGCTGGTCATTCAGTATATTCTGCAGATGGAAAAGTCCACTGTTAGTGCATTTGCCATGATTAGGAAATGAATATTATTAAACTAATGCAAGACAGTCAAAAATGATTTATATAAAGCATTATTAGATCAGTAGTATGGGCTCTGTGATGGAGCGAAAAAATCAACAGCTCATAAGAAATTCAAATCTCATTCTGTGTTTTCACCCTAGAATACTTCCCTCAATCCCATACCTCATCTGCTTCTACCATCTACACAACTTTAGCACCTATATTATGACTTAGAGCAAAATATCTCATTGCCAGTCTAGTGACCGTGTACCTGTGTCACTGAATTTGTTTTAGGTTATGGTACAGCAGAAGTAATTAAATCATATGTTAAGTCGAAAGAGCAGGTTTTATGCTGCAGTTAACAGGAATAATGCAAATTCTGAACAACTTATTTTAACGTCTTCATTTTCACAAAATCCAAGCAGGTAACCAAGAGTGAAGTCAAGAATATTCTGATCAAGCACACGTTCTTTGAAATATTTAAGTCTCAAACAATGCCCTGATATCTTTCATTTTCCCATCCTATTATTCAGTTGCGTATCTCGTCTACCCTGCTACCCAATTGAATTCCAAGATAAATATATCGTATTGCTAGGTAGGCCTTAAAATGGTTATATCAGAAGACATCCTGCTGTAGCTTTAGAATGTCAGTGCACCACTGGACCAATTGTCCAGGGTGAAGATGACACAGTGGAGGATGAGATCAGTAATTATGCACTAGCTAATATCTGTAATTAGCAGTGCAAGGCAGATCGGAGGTGGAATGCTAAAGCACTCTCAACCATTCACTGCATTGGAGTCTTTATGAAAGGTAGTTGGAGGTACAAAAACCCAGAGTATCCTCGACGACAAACCAATTTCTGTATCAGATTCCCACATACAGAGTGCAGGGGAACAGGTTAAAGGAGCTTCCTTCAGTGAGAAGGTAAGACTATCACTTTAACGTAAAAGAAAACATTCTAACCTCAAAAGCAGTCTTTTTCTCGGATGGAATATTGCTAGTACCAGTATCTAAAGCAATCTTTTTTCAGCCTTGGAGGCAGTCAAAGTCAAGAGTACCACAATGTAATGGCTATTGCTTCCATCTCGACGGAAGTAATATTCACGTGCAAGACCCCATTATAAGTTAGTGAGTATCTTCAGATGCTGTAAACTTATTTTAGTCTAAAAAGAAATGATATAATGTGAGTTTGACTTACCGTGTAAAATGATGCAGTACGCTGGAGGACGTTTTTTTTTTCTTGCTTCGTCCCAGCAATGCAGAGAAATTCTGTTGTGCAACACTGCCCCTGCTGGTCATTCAGTATATTCTGCAGATGGAAAAGTCCACTGTTAGTGCATTTGCCATGATTAGGAAATGAATATTATTAAACTAATGCAATACAGTAAAAAATGATTTATATAAAGCATTATTAGATCAGTAGTATGGGCTCTGTGATGGAGCGAAAAAATCAACAGCTCCTAAGAAATTCAAATCTCATTCTGTGTTTTCACCCTAGAATACTTCCCTCAATCCCATACCTCATCTGCTTCTACCATCTACACAACTTTAGCACCTATATTATGACTTAGAGCAAAATATCTCATTGCCAGTCTAGTGACCGTGTACCTGTGTCACTGAATTTGTTTTAGGTTATGGTACAGCAGAAGTAATTAAATCATATGTTAAGTCGAAAGAGCAGGTTTTTTGCTGCAGTTAACAGGAATAATGCAAATTCTGAACAACTTATTTTAACGTCTTCATTTTCACAAAATCCAAGCAGGTAACCAAGAGTGAAGTCAAGAATATTCTGATCAAGCACACGTTCTTTGAAATTTTTAAGTCTCAAACAATGCCCTGATATCTTTCATTTTCCCATCCTATTATTCAGTTGCGTATCTCGTCTACCCTGCTACCCAATTGAATTCCAAGATAAATATATCGTATTGCTAGGTAGGCCTTAAAATGGTTATATCAGAAAACATCCTGCTGTAGCTTTAGAATGTCAGTGCACCACTGGACCAATTGTCCAGGGTGAAGATGACACAGTGGAGGATGAGATCAGTAATTATGCACTAGCTAATATCTGTAATTAGGCGTGCAAGGCAGGTCGGAGGTGGAATGCTAAAGCACTCTCAACCATTCACTGCATTGGAGTCTTTATGAAAGGTAGTTGGAGGTACAAAAACCCAGAGTATCCTCGACGACAAACCAATTTCAGTATCAGATTCCCATATACAGAGTGCAGGGGAACAGGTTAAAGGAGCTTCCTTCAGTGAGAAGGTAAGACTATCACTTTAACGTAAAAGAAAACATTCTAACCTCAAAAGCAGTCTTTCTCGGATGGAATATTGCAAGTACCAGTATCTAAAGCAATCTTTTTTCAGCCTTGGAGGCAGTCAAAGTCAAGAGTACCACAATGTAATGGCTATTGCTTCCATCTCGACGGAAATATTATTCGCGTGCAAGACCCCATTATAAGTTAGTGAGTATCTTCAGATGCTGTAAACTTTTTTTAGTCTAAAAAGAAATGATATAATGTGAGTTTGACTTACCGTGTAAAATGGTAAAATGATGCAGTACGCTGGAGGACGTTTTTTTTTTTCTTGCTTCGTCCCAGCAATGCAGAGAAATTCTGTTGTGCAACACTGCCCCTGCTGGTCATTCAGTATATTCTGCAGATGGAAAAGTCCACTGTTAGTGCATTTGCCATGATTAGGAAATGAATATTATTAAACTAATGCAAGACAGTCAAAAATGATTTATATAAAGCATTATTAGATCAGTAGTATGGGCTCTGTGATGGAGCGAAAAAATCAACGGCTCATAAGAAATTCAAATCTCATTCTGTGTTTTCACCCTAGAATACTTCCCTCAATCCCATGCCTCATCTGCTTCTACCATCTACACAACTTTAGCACCTATATTATGACTCAGAGCAAAATATCTCATTGCCAGTCTAGTGACCGTGTACCTGTGTCACTGAATTTGTTTTAGGTTATGGTACAGCAGAAGTAATTAAATCATATGTTAAGTCAAAAGAGCAGGTTTTATGCTGCAGTTAACCGGAATAATGCAAATTCTGAACAACTTATTTTAACGTATTCATTTTCACAAAATCCAAGCAGGTAACCAAGAGTGCAGTCAAGAATATTCTGATCAAGCACACGTTCTTTGAAATTTTTAAGTCTCAAACAATGCCCTGATATCTTTCATTTTCCCATCCTATTATTCAGTTGCGTATCTCGTCTACCCTGCTACCCAATTGAATTCCAAGATAAATATATCGTATTGCTAGGTAGGCCTTAAAATGGTTATATCAGAAGACCTCCTGCTGTAGCTTTAGAATGTCAGTGCACCACTGGACCAATTGTCCAGGGTGAAGATGACACAGAGGAGGATGAGATCAGTAATTATGCACTAGCTAATATCTGTAATTAGGCGTGCAAGGCAGGTCGGAGGTGGAATGCTAAAGCACTTTCAACCATTCACTGCATTGGAGTCTTTATGAAAGGTAGTTGGAGGTACAAAAACCCAGAGTATCCTCGATGACAAACCAATTTCAGTATCAGATTCCCACATACAGAGTGCAGGGGAACAGGTTAAAGGAGCTTCCTTCAGAGAGAAGGTAAGACTATCACTAACGTAAAAGAAAACATTCTAACCTCAAAAGCAGTCTTTTTCTCGGATGGAATATTGCTAGTACCAGTATCTAAAGCAATCTTTTTTCAGCCTTGGAGGCAGTCAAAGTCAAGAGTACCACAATGTAATGGCTATTGCTTCCATCTCGACGGACATAATATTCGCGTGCAAGACCCCATTATAAGTTAGTGAGTATCTTCAGATGCTGTAAACTTTTTTTAGTCTAAAAAGAAATGATATAATGTGAGTTTGACTTACCGTGTAAAATGGTAAAATGATGCAGTACGCTGGAGGACGTTTTTTTTTTTTCTTGCTTCGTCCCAGCAATGCAGAGAAATTCTGTTGTGCAACACTGCCCCTGCTGGTCATTCAGTATATTCTGCAGATGGAAAAGTCCACTGTTAGTGCATTTGCCATGATTAGGAAATGAATATTATTAAACTAATGCAAGACAGTCAAAAATGATTTATATAAAGCATTATTAGATCAGTAGTATGGGCTCTGTGATGGAGCGAAAAAATCAACGGCTCATAAGAAATTCAAATCTCATTCTGTGTTTTCACCCTAGAATACTTCCCTCAATCCCATGCCTCATCTGCTTCTACCATCTACACAACTTTAGCACCTATATTATGACTCAGAGCAAAATATCTCATTGCCAGTCTAGTGACCGTGTACCTGTGTCACTGAATTTGTTTTAGGTTATGGTACAGCAGAAGTAATTAAATCATATGTTAAGTCAAAAGAGCAGGTTTTATGCTGCAGTTAACAGGAATAATGCAAATTCTGAACAACTTATTTTAACGTCTTCATTTTCACAAAATCCAAGCAGATAACCAAGAGTGCAGTCAAGAATATTCTGATCAAGCACACGTTCTTTGAAATTTTTAAGTCTCAAACAATGCCCTGATATCTTTCATTTTCCCATCCTATTATTCAGTTGCGTATCTCGTCTACCCTGCTACCCAATTGAATTCCAAGATAAATATATCGTATTGCTAGGTAGGCCTTAAAATGGTTATATCAGAAGACATCCTGCTGTAGCTTTAGAATGTCAGTGCACCACTGGACCAATTGTCCAGGGTGAAGATGACACAGTGGAGGATGAGATCAGTAATTATGCACTAGCTAATATCTGTAATTAGCCGTGCAAGGCAGATCGGAGGTGGAATGCTAAAGCACTTTCAACCATTCACTGCATTGGAGTCTTTATGAAAGGTAGTTGGAGGTACAAAAACCCAGAGTATCCTCGACGACAAACCAATTTCAGTATCAGATTCCCACATACAGAGTGCAGGGGAACAGGTTAAAGGAGCTTCCTTCAAAGAGAAGGTAAGACTATCACTCTAACGTAAAAGAAAACATTCTAACCTCAAAAGCAGTCTTTTTCTCGGATGGAATATTGCTAGTACCAGTATCTAAAGCAATCTTTTTTCAGCCTTGGAGGCAGTCAAAGTCAAGAGTACCACAATGTAATGGCTATTGCTTCCATCTCGACGGAAAGAATATTCGCGTGCAAGACCCCATTATAAGTTAGTGAGTATCTTCAGATGCTGTAAACTTTTTTTAGTCTAAAAAGAAATGATATAATGTGAGCTTAACTTACCGTGTAAAATGGTAAAATGATGCAGTACGCTGGAGGACGTTTTTTTTTCTTGCTTCCTCCCAGCAATGCAGAGAAATTCTGTTGTGCAACACTGCCCCTGCTGGTCATTCAGTATATTCTGCAGATGGAAAAGTCCACTGTTAGTGCATTTGCCATGATTAGGAAATGAATATTATTAAACTAATGCAATACAGTCAAAAATGATTTATATAAAGCATTATTAGATCAGTAGTATGGGCTCTGTGATGGAGCGAAAAAATCAACAGCTCATAAGAAATTCAAATCTCATTCTGTGTTTTCACCCTAGAATACTTCCCTCAATCCCATACCTCATCTGCTTCTACCATCTACACAACTTTAGCACCTATATTATGACTTAGAGCAAAATATCTCATTGCCAGTCTAGTGACCGTGTACCTGTGTCACTGAATTTGTTTTAGGTTATGGTACAGCAGAAGTAATTAAATCATATGTTAAGTCGAAAGAGCAGGTTTTATGCTGCAGTTAACAGGAATAATGCAAATTCTGAACAACTTATTTTAACGTCTTCATTTTCACAAAATCCAAGCAGGTAACCAAGAGTGAAGTCAAGAATATTCTGATCAAGCACACGTTCTTTGAAATTTTTAAGTCTCAAACAATGCCCTGATATCTTTCATTTTCCCATCCTATTATTCAGTTGCGTATCTCGTCTACCCTGCTACCCAATTGAATTCCAAGATAAATATATCGTATTGCTAGGTAGGCCTTAAAATGGTTATATCAGAAGACATCCTGCTGTAGCTTTAGAATGTCAGTGCACCACTGGACCAATTGTCCAGGGTGAAGATGACACAGTGGAGGATGAGATCAGTAATTATGCACTAGCTAATATCTGTAATTAGCAGTGCAAGGCAGATCGGAGGTGGAATGCTAAAGCACTCTCAACCATTCACTGCATTGGAGTCTTTATGAAAGGTAGTTGGAGGTACAAAAACCCAGAGTATCCTCGACGACAAACCAATTTCTGTATCAGATTCCCACATACAGAGTGCAGGGGAACAGGTTAAAGGAGCTTCCTTCAGTGAGAAGGTAAGACTATCACTTTAACGTAAAAGAAAACATTCTAACCTCAAAAGCAGTCTTTTTCTCGGATGGAATATTGCTAGTACCAGTATCTAAAGCAATCTTTTTTCAGCCTTGGAGGCAGTCAAAGTCAAGAGTACCACAATGTAATGGCTATTGCTTCCATCTCGACGGAAATAATATTCACGTGCAAGACCCCATTATAAGTTAGTGAGTATCTTCAGATGCTGTAAACTTATTTTAGTCTAAAAAGAAATGATATAATGTGAGTTTGACTTACCGTGTAAAATGATGCAGTACGCTGGAGGACGTTTTTTTTTTTTCTTGCTTCGTCCCAGCAATGCAGAGAAATTCTGTTGTGCAACACTGCCCCTGCTGGTCATTCAGTATATTCTGCAGATGGAAAAGTCCACTGTTAGTGCATTTGCCATGATTAGGAAATGAATATTATTAAACTAATGCAAGACAGTCAAAAATGATTTATATAAAGCATTATTAGATCAGTAGTATGGGCTCTGTGATGGAGCGAAAAAATCAACGGCTCATAAGAAATTCAAATCTCATTCTGTGTTCTCACCCTAGAATACTTCCCTCAATCCCATGCCTCATCTGCTTCTACCATCTACACAACTTTAGCACCTATATTATGACTCAGAGCAAAATATCTCATTGCCAGTCTAGTGACCGTGTACCTGTGTCACTGAATTTGTTTTAGGTTATGGTACAGCAGAAGTAATTAAATCATATGTTAAGTCAAAAGAGCAGGTTTTATGATGCAGTTAACAGGAATAATGCAAATTCTGAACAACTTATTTTAACTTCTTCATTTTCACAAAATCCAAGCAGGTAACCAAGAGTGAAGTCAAGAATATTCTGATCAAGCACACGTTCTTTGAAATTTTTAAGTCTCAAACAATGCCCTGATATCTTTCATTTTCCCATCCTATTATTCAGTTGCTTATCTCGTCTACCCTGCTAACCAATTGAATTCCAAGATAAAGATATCGTATTGCTAGGTAGGCCTTAAAATGGTTATATCAGAAGACCTCCTGTTGTAGCTTTAGAATGTCAGTGCACCACTGGACCAATTGTCCAGGGTGAAGATGACACAGAGGAGGATGAGATCAGTAATTATGCACTAGCTAATATCTGTAATTAGGCGTGCAAGGCAGGTCGGAGGTGGAATGCTAAAGCACTCTCAACCATTCACTGCATTGGAGTCTTTATGAAAGGTAGTTGGAGGTACAAAAACCCAGAGTATCCTCGACGACAAACCAATTTCAGTATCAGATTCCCATATACAGAGTGCAGGGGAACAGGTTAAAGGAGCTTCCTTCAGTGAGAAGGTAAGACTATCACTTTAACGTCAAAGAAAACATTCTAACCTCAAAAGCAGTCTTTTTCTCGGATGGAATATTGCTAGTACCAGTATCTAAAGCAATCTTTTTTCAGCCTTGGAGGCAGTCAAAGTCAAGAGTACCACAATGTAATGGCTATTGCTTCCATCTCGACGGAAAGATTATTCGCGTGCAAGACCCCATTATAAGTTAGTGAGTATCTTCAGATGCTGTAAACTTTTTTTAGTCTAAAAAGAAATGATATAATGTGAGTTTGACTTACCGTGTAAAATGGTAAAATGATGCAGTACGCTGGAGGACGTTTTTTATTTTTCTTGCTTCGTCCCAGCAATGCAGAGAAATTCTGTTGTGCAACACTGCCCCTGCTGGTCATTCAGTATATACTGCAGATGGAAAAGTCCACTGTTAGTGCATTTGCCATGATTAGGAAATGAATATTATTAAACTAATGCAATACAGTCAAAAATGATTTATATAAAGCATTATTAGATCAGTGGTATGGGCTCTGTGATGGAGCGAAAAAATCAACGGCTCATAAGAAATTCAAATCTCATTCTGTGTTTTCACCCTGGAATACTTCCCTCAATTCCATGCCTCATCTGCTTCTACCCTCTACACAACTTTAGCACCTATATTACGACGTAGAGCAAAATATCTCATTGCCAGTCTAGTGACCGTGTACCTGTGTCACTGAATTTGTTTTAGGTTATGGTACAGCAGAAGTAATTAAATCATATGTTAAGTCAAAAGAGCAGGTTTTATGCTGCAGTTAACAGGAATAATGCAAATTCTGAACAACTTATTTTAACTTCTTCATTTTCACAAAATCCAAGCAGATAACCAAGAGTGCAGTCAAGAATATTCTGATCAAGCACACGTTCTTTGAAATTTTTAAGTCTCAAACAATGCCCTGATATCTTTCATTTTCCCATCCTATTATTCAGTTGCGTATCTCGTCTACCCTGCTACCCAATTGAATTCCAAGATAAATATATCGTATTGCTAGGTAGGCCTTAAAATGGTTATATCAGAAGACATCCTGCTGTAGCTTTAGAATGTCAGTGCACCACTGGACCAATTGTCCAGGGTGAAGATGACACAGTGGAGGATGAGATCAGTAATTATGCACTAGCTAATATCTGTAATTAGCCGTGCAAGGCAGATCGGAGGTGGAATGCTAAAGCACTTTCAACCATTCACTGCATTGGAGTCTTTATGAAAGGTAGTTGGAGGTACAAAAACCCAGAGTATCCTCGACGACAAACCAATTTCAGTATCAGATTCCCACATACAGAGTGCAGGGGAACAGGTTAAAGGAGCTTCCTTCAGAGAGAAGGTAAGACTATCACTCTAACGTAAAAGAAAACATTCTAACCTCAAAAGCAGTCTTTTTCTCGGATGGAATATTGCTAGTACCAGTATCTAAAGCAATCTTTTTTCAGCCTTGGAGGCAGTCAAAGTCAAGAGTACCACAATGTAATGGCTATTGCTTCCATCTCGACGGAAAGAATATTCGCGTGCAAGACCCCATTATAAGTTAGTGAGTATCTTCAGATGCTTTAAACTTTTTTTAGTCTAAAAAGAAATGATACAATGTGAGTTTGACTTACCGTGTAAAATGGTAGAATGATGCAGTACGCTGGAGGATGTTTTTTTTTTTTTCTTGCTTCGTCCCAGCAATGCAGAGAAATTCTGTTGTGCAACACTGCCCCTGCTGGTCATTCAGTATATTCTGCAGATGGAAAAGTCCACTGTTAGTGCATTTGCCATGATTAGGAAATGAATATTATTAAACTAATGCAATACAGTCAAAAATGATTTATATAAAGCAATATTAGATCAGTAGTATGGGCTCTGTGATGGAGCGAAAAAATCAACAGCTCATAAGAAATTCAAATCTCATTCTGTGTTTTCACCCTAGAATACTTCCCTCAATCCCATACCTCATCTGCTTCTACCATCTACACAACTTTAGCACCTATATTATGACTTAGAGAAAAATATCTCATTGCCAGTCTAGTGACCGTGTACCTGTGTCACTGAATTTGTTTTAGGTTATGGTACAGCAGAAGTAATTAAATCATATGTTAAGTCGAAAGAGCAGGTTTTATGCTGCAGTTAACAGGAATAATGCAAATTCTGAACAACTTATTTTAACGTCTTCATTTTCACAAAATCCAAGCAGGTAACCAAGAGTGAAGTCAAGAATATTCTGATCAAGCACACGTTCTTTGAAATTTTTAAGTCTCAAACAATGCCCTGATATCTTTCATTTTCCCATCCTATTATTCAGTTGCGTATCTCGTCTACCCTGCTACCTAATTGAATTCCAAGATAAATATATCGTATTGCTAGGTAGGCCTTAAAATGGTTATATCAGAAGACATCCTGCTGTAGCTTTAGAATGTCAGTGCACCACTGGACCAATTGTCCAGGGTGAAGATGACACAGTGGAGGATGAGATCAGTAATTATGCACTAGCTAATATCTGTAATTAGCAGTGCAAGGCAGATCGGAGGTGGAATGCTAAAGCACTCTCAACCATTCACTGCATTGGAGTCTTTATGAAAGGTAGTTGGAGGTACAAAAACCCAGAGTATCCTCGACGACAAACCAATTTCTGTATCAGATTCCCACATACAGAGTGCAGGGGAACAGGTTAAAGGAGCTTCCTTCAGTGAGAAGGTAAGACTATCACTTTAACGTAAAAGAAAACATTCTAACCCCAAAAGCAGTCTTTTTCTCGGATGGAATATTGCTAGTACCAGTATCTAAAGCAATCTTTTTTCAGCCTTGGAGGCAGTCAAAGTCAAGAGTACCACAATGTAATGGCTATTGCTTCCATCTCGACGGAAAGAATATTCGCGTGCAAGACCCCATTATAAGTTAGTGAGTATCTTCAGATGCTGTAAACTTTTTTTAGTCTAAAAAGAAATGATATAATGTGAGCTTAACTTACCGTGTAAAATGGTAAAATGATGCAGTATGCTGGAGGACGTTTTTTTTTTTTCTTGCTTCGTCCCAGCAATGCAGAGAAATTCTGTTGTGCAACACTGCCCCTGCTGGTCATTCAGTATATTCTGCAGATGGAAAAGTCCACTGTTAGTGCATTTGCCATGATTAGGAAATGAATATTATTAAACTAATGCAATACAGTCAAAAATGATTTATATAAAGCATTATTAGATCAGTAGTATGGGCTCTGTGATGGAGCGAAAAAATCAACAGCTCATAAGAAATTCAAATCTCATTCTGTGTTTTCACCCTAGAATACTTCCCTCAATCCCATACCTCATCTGCTTCTACCATCTACACAACTTTAGCACCTATATTATGACTTAGAGAAAAATATCTCATTGCCAGTCTAGTGACCGTGTACCTGTGTCACTGAATTTGTTTTAGGTTATGGTACAGCAGAAGTAATTAAATCATATGTTAAGTCGAAAGAGCAGGTTTTATGCTGCAGTTAACAGGAATAATGCAAATTCTGAACAACTTATTTTAACGTCTTCATTTTCACAAAATCCAAGCAGGTAACCAAGAGTGAAGTCAAGAATATTCTGATCAAGCACACGTTCTTTGAAATTTTTAAGTCTCAAACAATGCCCTGATATCTTTCATTTTCCCATCCTATTATTCAGTTGCGTATCTCGTCTACCCTGCTACCTAATTGAATTCCAAGATAAATATATCGTATTGCTAGGTAGGCCTTAAAATGGTTATATCAGAAGACATCCTGCTGTAGCTTTAGAATGTCAGTGCACCACTGGACCAATTGTCCAGGGTGAAGATGACACAGAGGAGGATGAGATCAGTAATTATGCACTAGCTAATATCTGTAATTAGGCGTGCAAGGCAGGTCGGAGGTGGAATGCTAAAGCACTCTCAACCATTCACTGCATTGGAGTCTTTATGAAAGGTAGTTGGAGGTACAAAAACCCAGAGTATCCTCGACGACAAACCAATTTCAGTATCAGAGTCCCATATACAGAGTGCAGGGGAACAGGTTAAAGGAGCTTCCTTCAGTGAGAAGGTAAGACTATCACTCTAACGTAAAAGAAAACATTCTAACCTCAAAAGCAGTCTTTTCCTCGGATGGAATATTGCTAGTACCAGTATCTAAAGCATTCTTTTTTCAGCCTTAGAGGCAGTCAAAGTCAAGAGTACCACAATGTAATGGATATTGCTTCCATCTCGACGGAAAGAATATTCGCGTGCAAGACCCCATTATAAGTTAGTGAGTATCTTCAGATGCTGTAAACGTTTTTTAGTCTAAAAAGAAATGATATAATGTGAGCTTAACTTACCGTGTAAAATGGTAAAATGATGCAGTACGCTGGAGGACAGTTTTTTTTTTCTTGCTTCGTCCCAGCAATGCAGAGAAATTTTGTTGTGCAACACTGCCCCTGCTGGTCATTCAGTATATTCTGCAGATGGAAAAGTCCACTGTTAGTGCATTTGCCATGATTAGGAAATGAATATTATTAAACTAATGCAATCCAGCCAAAAATGATTTATATAAAGCATTATTAGATCAGTAGTATGGGCTCTGTGATGGAGCGAAAAAATCAACGGCTCATAAGAAATTCAAATCTCATTCTGTGTTTTCACCCTGGAATACTTCCCTCAATTCCATGCCTCATCTGCTTCTACCCTCTACACAACTTTAGCACCTATATTACGACGTAGAGCAAAATATCTCATTGCCAGTCTAGTGACCGTGTACCTGTGTCACTGAATTTGTTTTAGGTTATGGTACAGCAGAAGTAATTAAATCATATGTTAAGTCGAAAGAGCAGGTTTTTTGCTGCAGTTAACAGGAATAATGCAAATTCTGAACAACTTATTTTAACGTCTTCATTTTCACAAAATCCAAGCAGGTAACCAAGAGTGCAGTCAAGAATATTCTGATCAAGCACACGTTCTTTGAAATTTTTAAGTCTCAAACAATGCCCTGATATCTTTAATTTTCCCATCCTATTATTCAGTTGCGTATCTCGTCTACCCTGCTACCCAATTGAATTCCAAGATAAATATATCGTATTGCTAGGTAGGCCTTAAAATGGTTATATCAGAAGACATCCTGCTGTAGCTTTAGAATGTCAGTGCACCACTGGACCAATTGTCCAGGGTGAGGATGACACAGTGGAGGATGAGATCAGTAATTATGCACTAGCTAATATCTGTAATTAGCCGTGCAAGGCAGATCGGAGGTGGAATGCTAAAGCACTTTCAACCATTCACTGCATTGGAGTCTTTATGAAAGGTAGTTGGAGGTACAAAAACCCAGAGTATCCTCGACGACAAACCAATTTCAGTATCAGATTCCCACATACAGAGTGCAGGGGAACAGGTTAAAGGAGCTTCCTTCAGAGAGAAGGTAAGACTATCACTCTAACGTAAAAGAAAACATTCTAACCTCAAAAGCAGTCTTTTTCACGGATGGAATATTGCTAGTACCAGTATCTAAAGCAATCTTTTTTCAGCCTTGGAGGCAGTCAAAGTCAAGAGTACCACAATGTAATGGCTATTGCTTCCATCTCGACGGAAAGAATATTCGCGTGCAAGACCCCATTATAAGTTAGTGAGTATCTTCAGATGCTGTAAACTTTTTTTAGTCTAAAAAGAAATGATATAATGTGAGCTTAACTTACCGTGTAAAATGGTAAAATGATGCAGTACGCTGGAGGACGTTTTTTTTTCTTGCTTCCTCCCAGCAATGCAGAGAAATTCTGTTGTGCAACACTGCCCCTGCTGGTCATTCAGTATATTCTGCAGATGGAAAAGTCCACTGTTAGTGCATTTGCCATGATTAGGAAATGAATATTATTAAACTAATGCAATACGGTCAAAAATGATTTATATAAAGCATTATTAGATCAGTAGTATGGGCTCTGTGATGGAGCGAAAAAATCAACAGCTCATAAGAAATTCAAATCTCATTCTGTGTTTTCACCCTAGAATACTTCCCTCAATCCCATACCTCATCTGCTTCTACCATCTACACAACTTTAGCACCTATATTATGACTTAGAGAAAAATATCTCATTGCCAGTCTAGTGACCGTGTACCTGTGTCACTGAATTTGTTTTAGGTTATGGTACAGCAGAAGTAATTAAATCATATGTTAAGTCGAAAGAGCAGGTTTTATGCTGCAGTTAACAGGAATAATGCAAATTCTGAACAACTTATTTTAACGTCTTCATTTTCACAAAATCCAAGCAGGTAACCAAGAGTGAAGTCAAGAATATTCTGATCAAGCACACGTTCTTTGAAATTTTTAAGTCTCAAACAATGCCCTGATATCTTTCATTTTCCCATCCTATTATTCAGTTGCGTATCTCGTCTACCCTGCTACCCAATTGAATTCCAAGATAAATATATCGTATTGCTAGGTAGGCCTTAAAATGGTTATATCAGAAGACATCCTGCTGTAGCTTTAGAATGTCAGTGCACCACTGGACCAATTGTCCAGGGTGAAGATGACACAGTGGAGGATGAGATCAGTAATTATGCACTAGCTAATATCTGTAATTAGCAGTGCAAGGCAGATCGGAGGTGGAATGCTAAAGCACTCTCAACCATTCACTGCATTGGAGTCTTTATGAAAGGTAGTTGGAGGTACAAAAACCCAGAGTATCCTCGACGACAAACCAATTTCTGTATCAGATTCCCACATACAGAGTGCAGGGGAACAGGTTAAAGGAGCTTCCTTCAGTGAGAAGGTAAGACTATCACTTTAACGTAAAAGAAAACATTCTAACCTCAAAAGCAGTCTTTTTCTCGGATGGAATATTGCTAGTACCAGTATCTAAAGCAATCTTTTTTCAGCCTTGGAGGCAGTCAAAGTCAAGAGTACCACAATGTAATGGCTATTGCTTCCATCTCGACGGAAATAATATTCGCGTGCAAGACCCCATTATAAGTTAGTGAGTATCTTCAGATGCTGTAAACTTTTTTTAGTCTAAAAAGAAATGATATAATGTGAGTTTGACTTACCGTGTAAAATGGTAAAATGATGCAGTACGCTGGAGGACGTTTTTTTTTTTTCTTGCTTCGTCCCAGCAATGCAGAGAAATTCTGTTGTGCAACACTGCCCCTGCTGGTCAGTCAGTATATTCTGCAGATGGAAAAGTCCACTGTTAGTGCATTTGCCATGATTAGGAAATGAATATTATTAAACTAATGCAATACAGTCAAAAATGATTTATATAAAGCATTATTAGATCAGTGGTATGGGCTCTGTGATGGAGCGAAAAAATCAACAGCTCATAAGAAATTCAAATCTCATTCTGTGTTTTCACCCTGGAATACTTCCCTCAATTCCATGCCTCATCTGCTTCTACCCTCTACACAACTTTAGCACCTATATTACGACGTAGAGCAAAATATCTCATTGCCAGTCTAGTGACCGTGTACCTGTGTCACTGAATTTGTTTTAGGTTATGGTACAGCATAAGTAATTAAATCATATGTTAAGTCAAAAGAGCAGGTTTTATGCTGCA
Source organism: Triturus cristatus (assembly GCF_964204655.1). Lineage (NCBI taxonomy): Eukaryota > Metazoa > Chordata > Amphibia > Caudata > Salamandridae > Triturus > Triturus cristatus. Next base: position 660,382,230 of record NC_140593.1, read on the forward strand.
GTTAACAGGAATAATGCAAATTCTGAACAACTTATTTTAACTTCTTCATTTTCACAAAATCCAAGCAGATAACCAAGAGTGCAGTCAAGAATATTCTGATCAAGCACACGTTCTTTGAAATTTTTAAGTCTCAAACAATGCCCTGATATCTTTCATTTTCCCATCCTATTATTCAGTTGCGTATCTCGTCTACCCTGCTACCCAATTGAATTCCAAGATAAATATATCGTATTGCTAGGTAGGCCTTAAAATGGTTATATCAGAAGACATCCTGCTGTAGCTTTAGAATGTCAGTGCACCACTGGACCAATTGTCCAGGGTGAAGATGACACAGTGGAGGATGAGATCAGTAATTATGCACTAGCTAATATCTGTAATTAGGCGTGCAAGGCAGGTCGGAGGTGGAATGCTAAAGCACTCTCAACCATTCACTGCATTGGAGTCTTTATGAAAGGTAGTTGGAGATACAAAAACCCAGAGTATCCTCGACGACAAACCAATTTCAGTATCAGATTCCCATATACAGAGTGCAGGGGAACAGGATAAAGGAGCTTCCTTCAGTGAGAAGGTAAGACTATCACTTTAACGTAAAAGAAAACATTCTAACCTCAAAAGCAGTCTTTTTCTCGGATGGAATATTGCTAGTACCAGTATCTAAAGCAATCTTTTTTCAGCCTTGGAGGCAGTCAAAGTCAAGAGTACCACAATGTAATGGCTATTGCTTCCATCTCGACGGAAAGAATATTCGCGTGCAAGACCCCATTATAAGTTAGTGAGTATCTTCAGATGCTTGAAACTTTTTTTAGTCTAAAAAGAAATGATATAATGTGAGTTTGACTTACCGTGTAAAATGGTAAAATGATGCAGTACGCTGGAGGACAGTTTTTTTTTCTTGCTTCGTCCCAGCAATGCAGAGAAATTCTGTTGTGCAACACTGCCCCTGCTGGTCATTCAGTATATTCTGCAGATGGAAAAGTCCACTGTTAGTGCATTTGCCATGATTAGGAAATGAATATTATTAAACTAATGCAATACAGTCAAAAATGATTTATATAAAGCATTATTAGATCAGTAGTATGGGCTCTGTGATGGAGCGAAAAAATCAACAGCTCATAAGAAATTCAAATCTCATTCTGTGTTTTCACCCTAGAATACTTCCCTCAATCCCATACCTCATCTGCTTCTACCATCTACACAACTTTAGCACCTATATTATGACTTAGAGAAAAATATCTCATTGCCAGTCTAGTGACCGTGTACCTGTGTCACTGAATTTGTTTTAGGTTATGGTACAGCAGAAGTAATTAAATCATATGTTAAGTCGAAAGAGCAGGTTTTATGCTGCAGTTAACAGGAATAATGCAAATTCTGAACAACTTATTTTAACGTCTTCATTTTCACAAAATCCAAGCAGGTAACCAAGAGTGAAGTCAAGAATATTCTGATCAAGCACACGTTCTTTGAAATTTTTAAGTCTCAAACAATGCCCTGATATCTTTCATTTTCCCATCCTATTATTCAGTTGCGTATCTCGTCTACCCTGCTACCCAATTGAATTCCAAGATAAATATATCGTATTGCTAGGTAGGCCTTAAAATGGTTATATCAGAAGACCTCCTGCTGTAGCTTTAGAATGTCAGTGCACCACTGGACCAATTGTCCAGGGTGAAGATGACACAGTGGAGGATGAGATCAGTAATTATGCACTAGCTAATATCTGTAATTAGCAGTGCAAGGCAGATCGGAGGTGGAATGCTAAAGCACTCTCAACCATTCACTGCATTGGAGTCTTTATGAAAGGTAGTTGGAGATACAAAAACCCAGAGTATCCTCGACGACAAACCAATTTCAGTATCAGATTCCCATATACAGAGTGCAGGGGAACAGGTTAAAGGAGCTTCCTTCAGTGAGAAGGTAAGACTATCACTTTAACGTAAAAGAAAACATTCTAACCTCAAAAGCAGTCTTTTTCTCGGATGGAATATTGCTAGTACCAGTATCTAAAGCAATCTTTTTTCAGCCTTGGAGGCAGTCAAAGTCAAGAGTACCACAATGTAATGGCTATTGCTTCCATCTCGACGGAAAGAATATTCGCGTGCAAGACCCCATTATAAGTTAGTGAGTATCTTCAGATGCTTGAAACTTTTTTTAGTCTAAAAAGAAATGATATAATGTGAGTTTGACTTACCGTGTAAAATGGTAAAATGATGCAGTACGCTGGAGGACGTTTTTTTTTTTTTCTTGCTTCGTCCCAGCAATGCAGAGAAATTCTGTTGTGCAACACTGCCCCTGCTGGTCATTCAGTATATTATGCAGATGGAAAAGTCCACTGTTAGTGCATTTGCCATGATTAGGAAATGAATATTATTAAACTAATGCAATCCAGCCAAAAATGATTTATATAAAGCATTATTAGATCAGTAGTATGGGCTCTGTGATGGAGCGAAAAAATCAACGGCTCATAAGAAATTCAAATCTCATTCTGTGTTTTCACCCTGGAATACTTCCCTCAATTCCATGCCTCATCTGCTTCTACCCTCTACACAACTTTAGCACCTATATTACGACGTAGAGCAAAATATCTCATTGCCAGTCTAGTGACCGTGTACCTGTGTCACTGAATTTGTTTTAGGTTATGGTACAGCAGAAGTAATTAAATCATATGTTAAGTCGAAAGAGCAGGTTTTTTGCTGCAGTTAACAGGAATAATGCAAATTCTGAACAACTTATTTTAACGTCTTCATTTTCACAAAATCCAAGCAGGTAACCAAGAGTGCAGTCAAGAATATTCTGATCAAGCACACGTTCTTTGAAATTTTTAAGTCTCAAACAATGCCCTGATATCTTTCATTTTCCCATCCTATTATTCAGTTGCGTATCTCGTCTACCCTGCTACCCAATTGAATTCCAAGATAAATATATCGTATTGCTAGGTAGGCCTTAAAATGGTTATATCAGAAGACATCCTGCTGTAGCTTTAGAATGTCAGTGCACCACTGGACCAATTGTCCAGGGTGAAGATGACACAGTGGAGGATGAGATCAGTAATTATGCACTAGCTAATATCTGTAATTAGCCGTGCAAGGCAGATCGGAGGTGGAATGCTAAAGCACTTTCAACCATTCACTGCATTGGAGTCTTTATGAAAGGTAGTTGGAGGTACAAAAACCCAGAGTATCCTCGACGACAAACCAATTTCAGTATCAGATTCCCACATACAGAGTGCAGGGGAACAGGTTAAAGGAGCTTCCTTCAGAGAGAAGGTAAGACTATCACTCTAACGTAAAAGAAAACATTCTAACCTCAAAAGCAGTCTTTTTCACGGATGGAATATTGCTAGTACCAGTATCTAAAGCAATCTTTTTTCAGCCTTGGAGGCAGTCAAAGTCAAGAGTACCACAATGTAATGGCTATTGCTTCCATCTCGACGGAAAGAATATTCGCGTGCAAGACCCCATTATAAGTTAGTGAGTATCTTCAGATGCTGTAAACTTTTTTTAGTCTAAAAAGAAATGATATAATGTGAGCTTAACTTACCGTGTAAAATGGTAAAATGATGCAGTACGCTGGAGGACGTTTTTTTTTCTTGCTTCCTCCCAGCAATGCAGAGAAATTCTGTTGTGCAACACTGCCCCTGCTGGTCATTCAGTATATTCTGCAGATGGAAAAGTCCACTGTTAGTGCATTTGCCATGATTAGGAAATGAATATTATTAAACTAATGCAATACAGTCAAAAATGATTTATATAAAGCATTATTAGATCAGTAGTATGGGCTCTGTGATGGAGCGAAAAAATCAACAGCTCATAAGAAATTCAAATCTCATTCTGTGTTTTCACCCTAGAATACTTCCCTCAATCCCATACCTCATCTGCTTCTACCATCTACACAACTTTAGCACCTATATTATGACTTAGAGCAAAATATCTCATTGCCAGTCTAGTGACAGTGTACCTGTGTCACTGAATTTGTTTTAGGTTATGGTACAGCAGAAGTAATTAAATCATATGTTAAGTCGAAAGAGCAGGTTTTATGCTGCAGTTAACAGGAATAATGCAAATTCTGAACAACTTATTTTAACGTCTTCATTTTCACAAAATCCAAGCAGGTAACCAAGAGTGAAGTCAAGAATATTCTGATCAAGCACACGTTCTTTGAAATTTTTAAGTCTCAAACAATGCCCTGATATCTTTCATTTTCCCATCCTATTATTCAGTTGCGTATCTCGTCTACCCTGCTACCCAATTGAATTCCAAGATAAATATATCGTATTGCTAGGTAGGCCTTAAAATGGTTATATCAGAAGACCTCCTGCTGTAGCTTTAGAATGTCAGTGCACCACTGGACCAATTGTCCAGGGTGAAGATGACACAGAGGAGGATGAGATCAGTAATTATGCACTAGCTAATATCTGTAATTAGGCGTGCAAGGCAGGTCGGAGGTGGAATGCTAAAGCACTCTCAACCATTCACTGCATTGGAGTCTTTATGAAAGGTAGTTGGAGGTACAAAAACCCAGAGTATCCTCGACGACAAACCAATTTCAGTATCAGAGTCCCACATACAGAGTGCAGGGGAACAGGTTAAAGGAGCTTCCTTCAGTGAGAAGGTAAGACTATCACTCTAACGTAAAAGAAAACATTCTAACCTCAAAAGCAGTCTTTTCCTCGGATGGAATATTGCTAGTACCAGTATCTAAAGCATTCTTTTTTCAGCCTTGGAGGCAGTCAAAGTCAAGAGTACCACAATGTAATGGCTATTGCTTCCATCTCGACGGAAAGAATATTCGCGTGCAAGACCCCATTATAAGTTAGTGAGTATCTTCAGATGCTGTAAACTTTTTTTAGTCTAAAAAGAAATGATATAATGTGAGCTTAACTTACCGTGTAAAATGGTAAAATGATGCAGTACGCTGGAGGACGTTTTTTTTCTTGCTTCCTCCCAGCAATGCAGAGAAATTCTGTTGTGCAACACTGCCCCTGCTGGTCATTCAGTATATTCTGCAGATGGAAAAGTCCACTGTTAGTGCATTTGCCATGATTAGGAAATGAATATTATTAAACTAATGCAATACAGTCAAAAATGATTTATATAAAGCATTATTAGATCAGTAGTATGGGCTCTGTGATGGAGCGAAAAAATCAACAGCTCATAAGAAATTCAAATCTCATTCTGTGTTTTCACCCTAGAATACTTCCCTCAATCCCATACCTCATCTGCTTCTACCATCTACACAACTTTAGCACCTATATTATGACTTAGAGCAAAATATCTCATTGCCAGTCTAGTGACAGTGTACCTGTGTCACTGAATTTGTTTTAGGTTATGGTACAGCAGAAGTAATTAAATCATATGTTAAGTCGAAAGAGCAGGTTTTATGCTGCAGTTAACAGGAATAATGCAAATTCTGAACAACTTATTTTAACGTCTTCATTTTCACAAAATCCAAGCAGGTAACCAAGAGTGAAGTCAAGAATATTCTGATCAAGCACACGTTCTTTGAAATTTTTAAGTCTCAAACAATGCCCTGATATCTTTCATTTTCCCATCCTATTATTCAGTTGCGTATCTCGTCTACCCTGCTACCCAATTGAATTCCAAGATAAATATATCGTATTGCTAGGTAGGCCTTAAAATGGTTATATCAGAAGACCTCCTGCTGTAGCTTTAGAATGTCAGTGCACCACTGGACCAATTGTCCAGGGTGAAGATGACACAGAGGAGGATGAGATCAGTAATTATGCACTAGCTAATATCTGTAATTAGGCGTGCAAGGCAGGTCGGAGGTGGAATGCTAAAGCACTCTCAACCATTCACTGCATTGGAGTCTTTATGAAAGGTAGTTGGAGGTACAAAAACCCAGAGTATCCTCGACGACAAACCAATTTCAGTATCAGAGTCCCATATACAGAGTGCAGGGGAACAGGTTAAAGGAGCTTCCTTCAGTGAGAAGGTAAGACTATCACTCTAACGTAAAAGAAAACATTCTAACCTCAAAAGCAGTCTTTTCCTCGGATGGAATATTGCTAGTACCAGTATCTAAAGCATTCTTTTTTCAGCCTTAGAGGCAGTCAAAGTCAAGAGTACCACAATGTAATGGATATTGCTTCCATCTCGACGGAAAGAATATTCGCGTGCAAGACCCCATTATAAGTTAGTGAGTATCTTCAGATGCTGTAAACGTTTTTTAGTCTAAAAAGAAATGATATAATGTGAGCTTAACTTACCGTGTAAAATGGTAAAATGATGCAGTACGCTGGAGGACAGTTTTTTTTTTCTTGCTTCGTCCCAGCAATGCAGAGAAATTTTGTTGTGCAACACTGCCCCTGCTGGTCATTCAGTATATTCTGCAGATGGAAAAGTCCACTGTTAGTGCATTTGCCATGATTAGGAAATGAATATTATTAAACTAATGCAATCCAGCCAAAAATGATTTATATAAAGCATTATTAGATCAGTAGTATGGGCTCTGTGATGGAGCGAAAAAATCAACGGCTCATAAGAAATTCAAATCTCATTCTGTGTTTTCACCCTGGAATACTTCCCTCAATTCCATGCCTCATCTGCTTCTACCCTCTACACAACTTTAGCACCTATATTACGACGTAGAGCAAAATATCTCATTGCCAGTCTAGTGACCGTGTACCTGTGTCACTGAATTTGTTTTAGGTTATGGTACAGCAGAAGTAATTAAATCATATGTTAAGTCGAAAGAGCAGGTTTTTTGCTGCAGTTAACAGGAATAATGCAAATTCTGAACAACTTATTTTAACGTCTTCATTTTCACAAAATCCAAGCAGGTAACCAAGAGTGCAGTCAAGAATATTCTGATCAAGCACACGTTCTTTGAAATTTTTAAGTCTCAAACAATGCCCTGATATCTTTAATTTTCCCATCCTATTATTCAGTTGCGTATCTCGTCTACCCTGCTACCCAATTGAATTCCAAGATAAATATATCGTATTGCTAGGTAGGCCTTAAAATGGTTATATCAGAAGACATCCTGCTGTAGCTTTAGAATGTCAGTGCACCACTGGACCAATTGTCCAGGGTGAAGATGACACAGTGGAGGATGAGATCAGTAATTATGCACTAGCTAATATCTGTAATTAGCCGTGCAAGGCAGATCGGAGGTGGAATGCTAAAGCACTTTCAACCATTCACTGCATTGGAGTCTTTATGAAAGGTAGTTGGAGGTACAAAAACCCAGAGTATCCTCGACGACAAACCAATTTCAGTATCAGATTCCCACATACAGAGTGCAGGGGAACAGGTTAAAGGAGCTTCCTTCAGAGAGAAGGTAAGACTATCACTCTAACGTAAAAGAAAACATTCTAACCTCAAAAGCAGTCTTTTTCACGGATGGAATATTGCTAGTACCAGTATCTAAAGCAATCTTTTTTCAGCCTTGGAGGCAGTCAAAGTCAAGAGTACCACAATGTAATGGCTATTGCTTCCATCTCGACGGAAAGAATATTCGCGTGCAAGACCCCATTATAAGTTAGTGAGTATCTTCAGATGCTGTAAACTTTTTTTAGTCTAAAAAGAAATGATATAATGTGAGCTTAACTTACCGTGTAAAATGGTAAAATGATGCAGTACGCTGGAGGACGTTTTTTTTTCTTGCTTCCTCCCAGCAATGCAGAGAAATTCTGTTGTGCAACACTGCCCCTGCTGGTCATTCAGTATATTCTGCAGATGGAAAAGTCCACTGTTAGTGCATTTGCCATGATTAGGAAATGAATATTATTAAACTAATGCAATACAGTCAAAAATGATTTATATAAAGCATTATTAGATCAGTAGTATGGGCTCTGTGATGGAGCGAAAAAATCAACAGCTCATAAGAAATTCAAATCTCATTCTGTGTTTTCACCCTAGAATACTTCCCTCAATCCCATACCTCATCTGCTTCTACCATCTACACAACTTTAGCACCTATATTATGACTTAGAGCAAAATATCTCATTGCCAGTCTAGTGACAGTGTACCTGTGTCACTGAATTTGTTTTAGGTTATGGTACAGCAGAAGTAATTAAATCATATGTTAAGTCGAAAGAGCAGGTTTTATGCTGCAGTTAACAGGAATAATGCAAATTCTGAACAACTTATTTTAACGTCTTCATTTTCACAAAATCCAAGCAGGTAACCAAGAGTGAAGTCAAGAATATTCTGATCAAGCACACGTTCTTTGAAATTTTTAAGTCTCAAACAATGCCCTGATATCTTTCATTTTCCCATCCTATTATTCAGTTGCGTATCTCGTCTACCCTGCTACCCAATTGAATTCCAAGATAAATATATTGTATTGCTAGGTAGGCCTTAAAATGGTTATATCAGAAGACCTCCTGCTGTAGCTTTAGAATGTCAGTGCACCACTGGACCAATTGTCCAGGGTGAAGATGACACAGAGGAGGATGAGATCAGTAATTATGCACTAGCTAATATCTGTAATAAGGCGTGCAAGGCAGGTCGGAGGTGGAATGCTAAAGCACTCTCAACCATTCACTGCATTGGAGTCTTTATGAAAGGTAGTTGGAGGTACAAAAACCCAGAGTATCCTCGACGACAAACCAATTTCAGTATCAGAGTCCCATATACAGAGTGCAGGGGAACAGGTTAAAGGAGCTTCCTTCAGTGAGAAGGTAAGACTATCACTCTAACGTAAAAGAAAACATTCTAACCTCAAAAGCAGTCTTTTCCTCGGATGGAATATTGCTAGTACCAGTATCTAAAGCAATCTTTTTTCAGCCTTGGAGGCAGTCAAAGTCAAGAGTACCACAATGTAATGGCTATTGCTTCCATCTCGACGGAAAGAATATTCGCGTGCAAGACCCCATTATAAGTTAGTGAGTATCTTCAGATGCTGTAAACTTTTTTTAGTCTAAAAAGAAATGATATAATGTGAGCTTAACTTACCGTGTAAAATGGTAAAATGATGCAGTACGCTGGAGGACGTTTTTTTTTCTTGCTTCCTCCCAGCAATGCAGAGAAATTCTGTTGTGCAACACTGCCCCTGCTGGTCATTCAGTATATTCTGCAGATGGAAAAGTCCACTGTTAGTGCATTTGCCATGATTAGGAAATGAATATTATTAAACTAATGCAATACAGTCAAAAATGATTTATATAAAGCATTATTAGATCAGTAGTATGGGCTCTGTGATGGAGCGAAAAAATCAACAGCTCATAAGAAATTCAAATCTCATTCTGTGTTTTCACCCTAGAATACTTCCCTCAATCCCATACCTCATCTGCTTCTACCATCTACACAACTTTAGCACCTATATTATGACTTAGAGCAAAATATCTCATTGCCAGTCTAGTGACAGTGTACCTGTGTCACTGAATTTGTTTTAGGTTATGGTACAGCAGAAGTAATTAAATCATATGTTAAGTCGAAAGAGCAGGTTTTATGCTGCAGTTAACAGGAATAATGCAAATTCTGAACAACTTATTTTAACGTCTTCATTTTCACAAAATCCAAGCAGGTAACCAAGAGTGAAGTCAAGAATATTCTGATCAAGCACACGTTCTTTGAAATTTTTAAGTCTCAAACAATGCCCTGATATCTTTCATTTTCCCATCCTATTATTCAGTTGCGTATCTCGTCTACCCTGCTACCCAATTGAATTCCAAGATAAATATATCGTATTGCTAGGTAGGCCTTAAAATGGTTATATCAGAAGACCTCCTGCTGTAGCTTTAGAATGTCAGTGCACCACTGGACCAATTGTCCAGGGTGAAGATGACACAGAGGAGGATGAGATCAGTAATTATGCACTAGCTAATATCTGTAATTAGCAGTGCAAGGCAGATCGGAGGTGGAATGCTAAAGCACTCTCAACCATTCACTGCATTGGAGTCTTTATGAAAGGTAGTTGGAGGTACAAAAACCCAGAGTATCCTCGACGACAAACCAATTTCTGTATCAGATTCCCACATACAGAGTGCAGGGGAACAGGTTAAAGGAGCTTCCTTCAGTGAGAAGGTAAGACTATCACTTTAACGTAAAAGAAAACATTCTAACCTCAAAAGCAGTCTTTTTCTCGGATGGAATATTGCTAGTACCAGTATCTAAAGCAATCTTTTTTCAGCCTTGGAGGCAGTCAAAGTCAAGAGTACCACAATGTAATGGCTATTGCTTCCATCTCGACGGAAATAATATTCGCGTGCAAGACCCCATTATAAGTTAGTGAGTATCTTCAGATGCTGTAAACTTTTTTTAGTCTAAAAAGAAATGATATAATGTGAGTTTGACTTACCGTGTAAAATGGTAAAATGATGCAGTACGCTGGAGGACGTTTTTTTTTTTTCTTGCTTCGTCCCAGCAATGCAGAGAAATTCTGTTGTGCAACACTGCCCCTGCTGGTCAGTCAGTATATTCTGCAGATGGAAAAGTCCACTGTTAGTGCATTTGCCATGATTAGGAAATGAATATTATTAAACTAATGCAATACAGTCAAAAATGATTTATATAAAGCATTATTAGATCAGTGGTATGGGCTCTGTGATGGAGCGAAAAAATCAACAGCTCATAAGAAATTCAAATCTCATTCTGTGTTTTCACCCTGGAATACTTCCCTCAATTCCATGCCTCATCTGCTTCTACCCTCTACACAACTTTAGCACCTATATTACGACGTAGAGCAAAATATCTCATTGCCAGTCTAGTGACCGTGTACCTGTGTCACTGAATTTGTTTTAGGTTATGGTACAGCATAAGTAATTAAATCATATGTTAAGTCAAAAGAGCAGGTTTTATGCTGCAGTTAACAGGAATAATGCAAATTCTGAACAACTTATTTTAACTTCTTCATTTTCACAAAATCCAAGCAGATAACCAAGAGTGCAGTCAAGAATATTCTGATCAAGCACACGTTCTTTGAAATTTTTAAGTCTCAAACAATGCCCTGATATCTTTCATTTTCCCATCCTATTATTCAGTTGCGTATCTCGTCTACCCTGCTACCCAATTGAATTCCAAGATAAATATATCGTATTGCTAGGTAGGCCTTAAAATGGTTATATCAGAAGACATCCTGCTGTAGCTTTAGAATGTCAGTGCACCACTGGACCAATTGTCCAGGGTGAAGATGACACAGTGGAGGATGAGATCAGTAATTATGCACTAGCTAATATCTGTAATTAGGCGTGCAAGGCAGGTCGGAGGTGGAATGCTAAAGCACTCTCAACCATTCACTGCATTGGAGTCTTTATGAAAGGTAGTTGGAGATACAAAAACCCAGAGTATCCTCGACGACAAACCAATTTCAGTATCAGATTCCCATATACAGAGTGCAGGGGAACAGGATAAAGGAGCTTCCTTCAGTGAGAAGGTAAGACTATCACTTTAACGTAAAAGAAAACATTCTAACCTCAAAAGCAGTCTTTTTCTCGGATGGAATATTGCTAGTACCAGTATCTAAAGCAATCTTTTTTCAGCCTTGGAGGCAGTCAAAGTCAAGAGTACCACAATGTAATGGCTATTGCTTCCATCTCGACGGAAAGAATATTCGCGTGCAAGACCCCATTATAAGTTAGTGAGTATCTTCAGATGCTTGAAACTTTTTTTAGTCTAAAAAGAAATGATATAATGTGAGTTTGACTTACCGTGTAAAATGGTAAAATGATGCAGTACGCTGGAGGACAGTTTTTTTTTCTTGCTTCGTCCCAGCAATGCAGAGAAATTCTGTTGTGCAACACTGCCCCTGCTGGTCATTCAGTATATTCTGCAGATGGAAAAGTCCACTGTTAGTGCATTTGCCATGATTAGGAAATGAATATTATTAAACTAATGCAATACAGTCAAAAATGATTTATATAAAGCATTATTAGATCAGTAGTATGGGCTCTGTGATGGAGCGAAAAAATCAACAGCTCATAAGAAATTCAAATCTCATTCTGTGTTTTCACCCTAGAATACTTCCCTCAATCCCATACCTCATCTGCTTCTACCATCTACACAACTTTAGCACCTATATTATGACTTAGAGAAAAATATCTCATTGCCAGTCTAGTGACCGTGTACCTGTGTCACTGAATTTGTTTTAGGTTATGGTACAGCAGAAGTAATTAAATCATATGTTAAGTCGAAAGAGCAGGTTTTATGCTGCAGTTAACAGGAATAATGCAAATTCTGAACAACTTATTTTAACGTCTTCATTTTCACAAAATCCAAGCAGGTAACCAAGAGTGAAGTCAAGAATATTCTGATCAAGCACACGTTCTTTGAAATTTTTAAGTCTCAAACAATGCCCTGATATCTTTCATTTTCCCATCCTATTATTCAGTTGCGTATCTCGTCTACCCTGCTACCCAATTGAATTCCAAGATAAATATATCGTATTGCTAGGTAGGCCTTAAAATGGTTATATCAGAAGACCTCCTGCTGTAGCTTTAGAATGTCAGTGCACCACTGGACCAATTGTCCAGGGTGAAGATGACACAGTGGAGGATGAGATCAGTAATTATGCACTAGCTAATATCTGTAATTAGCAGTGCAAGGCAGATCGGAGGTGGAATGCTAAAGCACTCTCAACCATTCACTGCATTGGAGTCTTTATGAAAGGTAGTTGGAGGTACAAAAACCCAGAGTATCCTCGACGACAAACCAATTTCAGTATCAGAGTCCCATATACAGAGTGCAGGGGAACAGGTTAAAGGAGCTTCCTTCAGTGAGAAGGTAAGACTATCACTCTAACGTAAAAGAAAACATTCTAACCTCAAAAGCAGTCTTTTCCTCGGATGGAATATTGCTAGTACCAGTATCTAAAGCATTCTTTTTTCAGCCTTGGAGGCAGTCAAAGTCAAGAGTACCACAATGTAATGGCTATTGCTTCCATCTCGACGGAAAGAATATTCGCGTGCAAGACCCCATTATAAGTTAGTGAGTATCTTCAGATGCTGTAAACTTTTTTTAGTCTAAAAAGAAATGATATAATGTGAGCTTAACTTACCGTGTAAAATGGTAAAATGATGCAGTACGCTGGAGGACGTTTTTTTTCTTGCTTCCTCCCAGCAATGCAGAGAAATTCTGTTGTGCAACACTGCCCCTGCTGGTCATTCAGTATATTCTGCAGATGGAAAAGTCCACTGTTAGTGCATTTGCCATGATTAGGAAATGAATATTATTAAACTAATGCAATACAGTCAAAAATGATTTATATAAAGCATTATTAGATCAGTAGTATGGGCTCTGTGATGGAGCGAAAAAATCAACAGCTCATAAGAAATTCAAATCTCATTCTGTGTTTTCACCCTAGAATACTTCCCTCAATCCCATACCTCATCTGCTTCTACCATCTACACAACTTTAGCACCTATATTATGACTTAGAGCAAAATATCTCATTGCCAGTCTAGTGACAGTGTACCTGTGTCACTGAATTTGTTTTAGGTTATGGTACAGCAGAAGTAATTAAATCATATGTTAAGTCGAAAGAGCAGGTTTTATGCTGCAGTTAACAGGAATAATGCAAATTCTGAACAACTTATTTTAACGTCTTCATTTTCACAAAATCCAAGCAGGTAACCAAGAGTGAAGTCAAGAATATTCTGATCAAGCACACGTTCTTTGAAATTTTTAAGTCTCAAACAATGCCCTGATATCTTTCATTTTCCCATCCTATTATTCAGTTGCGTATCTCGTCTACCCTGCTACCCAATTGAATTCCAAGATAAATATATCGTATTGCTAGGTAGGCCTTAAAATGGTTATATCAGAAGACCTCCTGCTGTAGCTTTAGAATGTCAGTGCACCACTGGACCAATTGTCCAGGGTGAAGATGACACAGAGGAGGATGAGATCAGTAATTATGCACTAGCTAATATCTGTAATTAGGCGTGCAAGGCAGGTCGGAGGTGGAATGCTAAAGCACTCTCAACCATTCACTGCATTGGAGTCTTTATGAAAGGTAGTTGGAGGTACAAAAACCCAGAGTATCCTCGACGACAAACCAATTTCAGTATCAGAGTCCCATATACAGAGTGCAGGGGAACAGGTTAAAGGAGCTTCCTTCAGTGAGAAGGTAAGACTATCACTCTAACGTAAAAGAAAACATTCTAACCTCAAAAGCAGTCTTTTCCTCGGATGGAATATTGCTAGTACCAGTATCTAAAGCATTCTTTTTTCAGCCTTAGAGGCAGTCAAAGTCAAGAGTACCACAATGTAATGGATATTGCTTCCATCTCGACGGAAAGAATATTCGCGTGCAAGACCCCATTATAAGTTAGTGAGTATCTTCAGATGCTGTAAACGTTTTTTAGTCTAAAAAGAAATGATATAATGTGAGCTTAACTTACCGTGTAAAATGGTAAAATGATGCAGTACGCTGGAGGACAGTTTTTTTTTTCTTGCTTCGTCCCAGCAATGCAGAGAAATTTTGTTGTGCAACACTGCCCCTGCTGGTCATTCAGTATATTCTGCAGATGGAAAAGTCCACTGTTAGTGCATTTGCCATGATTAGGAAATGAATATTATTAAACTAATGCAATCCAGCCAAAAATGATTTATATAAAGCATTATTAGATCAGTAGTATGGGCTCTGTGATGGAGCGAAAAAATCAACGGCTCATAAGAAATTCAAATCTCATTCTGTGTTTTCACCCTGGAATACTTCCCTCAATTCCATGCCTCATCTGCTTCTACCCTCTACACAACTTTAGCACCTATATTACGACGTAGAGCAAAATATCTCATTGCCAGTCTAGTGACCGTGTACCTGTGTCACTGAATTTGTTTTAGGTTATGGTACAGCAGAAGTAATTAAATCATATGTTAAGTCGAAAGAGCAGGTTTTTTGCTGCAGTTAACAGGAATAATGCAAATTCTGAACAACTTATTTTAACGTCTTCATTTTCACAAAATCCAAGCAGGTAACCAAGAGTGCAGTCAAGAATATTCTGATCAAGCACACGTTCTTTGAAATTTTTAAGTCTCAAACAATGCCCTGATATCTTTAATTTTCCCATCCTATTATTCAGTTGCGTATCTCGTCTACCCTGCTACCCAATTGAATTCCAAGATAAATATATCGTATTGCTAGGTAGGCCTTAAAATGGTTATATCAGAAGACATCCTGCTGTAGCTTTAGAATGTCAGTGCACCACTGGACCAATTGTCCAGGGTGAAGATGACACAGTGGAGGATGAGATCAGTAATTATGCACTAGCTAATATCTGTAATTAGACGTGCAAGGCAGATCGGAGGTGGAATGCTAAAGCACTTTCAACCATTCACTGCATTGGAGTCTTTATGAAAGGTAGTTGGAGGTACAAAAACCCAGAGTATCCTCGACGACAAACCAATTTCAGTATCAGATTCCCACATACAGAGTGCAGGGGAACAGGTTAAAGGAGCTTCCTTCAGAGAGAAGGTAAGACTATCACTCTAACGTAAAAGAAAACATTCTAACCTCAAAAGCAGTCTTTTTCACGGATGGAATATTGCTAGTACCAGTATCTAAAGCAATCTTTTTTCAGCCTTGGAGGCAGTCAAAGTCAAGAGTACCACAATGTAATGGCTATTGCTTCCATCTCGACGGAAAGAATATTCGCGTGCAAGACCCCATTATAAGTTAGTGAGTATCTTCAGATGCTGTAAACTTTTTTTAGTCTAAAAAGAAATGATATAATGTGAGCTTAACTTACCGTGTAAAATGGTAAAATGATGCAGTACGCTGGAGGACGTTTTTTTTTCTTGCTTCCTCCCAGCAATGCAGAGAAATTCTGTTGTGCAACACTGCCCCTGCTGGTCATTCAGTATATTCTGCAGATGGAAAAGTCCACTGTTAGTGCATTTGCCATGATTAGGAAATGAATATTATTAAACTAATGCAATACAGTCAAAAATGATTTATATAAAGCATTATTAGATCAGTAGTATGGGCTCTGTGATGGAGCGAAAAAATCAACAGCTCATAAGAAATTCAAATCTCATTCTGTGTTTTCACCCTAGAATACTTCCCTCAATCCCATACCTCATCTGCTTCTACCATCTACACAACTTTAGCACCTATATTATGACTTAGAGCAAAATATCTCATTGCCAGTCTAGTGACAGTGTACCTGTGTCACTGAATTTGTTTTAGGTTATGGTACAGCAGAAGTAATTAAATCATATGTTAAGTCGAAAGAGCAGGTTTTATGCTGCAGTTAACAGGAATAATGCAAATTCTGAACAACTTATTTTAACGTCTTCATTTTCACAAAATCCAAGCAGGTAACCAAGAGTGAAGTCAAGAATATTCTGATCAAGCACACGTTCTTTGAAATTTTTAAGTCTCAAACAATGCCCTGATATCTTTCATTTTCCCATCCTATTATTCAGTTGCGTATCTCGTCTACCCTGCTACCCAATTGAATTCCAAGATAAATATATCGTATTGCTAGGTAGGCCTTAAAATGGTTATATCAGAAGACCTCCTGCTGTAGCTTTAGAATGTCAGTGCACCACTGGACCAATTGTCCAGGGTGAAGATGACACAGAGGAGGATGAGATCAGTAATTATGCACTAGCTAATATCTGTAATTAGGCGTGCAAGGCAGGTCGGAGGTGGAATGCTAAAGCACTCTCAACCATTCACTGCATTGGAGTCTTTATGAAAGGTAGTTGGAGGTACAAAAACCCAGAGTATCCTCGACGACAAACCAATTTCAGTATCAGAGTCCCATATACAGAGTGCAGGGGAACAGGTTAAAGGAGCTTCCTTCAGTGAGAAGGTAAGACTATCACTCTAACGTAAAAGAAAACATTCTAACCTCAAAAGCAGTCTTTTCCTCGGATGGAATATTGCTAGTACCAGTATCTAAAGCATTCTTTTTTCAGCCTTGGAGGCAGTCAAAGTCAAGAGTACCACAATGTAATGGCTATTGCTTCCATCTCGACGGAAAGAATATTCGCGTGCAAGACCCCATTATAAGTTAGTGAGTATCTTCAGATGCTGTAAACTTTTTTTAGTCTAAAAAGAAATGATATAATGTGAGCTTAACTTACCGTGTAAAATGGTAAAATGATGCAGTACGCTGGAGGACGTTTTTTTTTCTTGCTTCCTCCCAGCAATGCAGAGAAATTCTGTTGTGCAACACTGCCCCTGCTGGTCATTCAGTATATTCTGCAGATGGAAAAGTCCACTGTTAGTGCATTTGCCATGATTAGGAAATGAATATTATTAAACTAATGCAATACAGTCAAAAATGATTTATATAAAGCATTATTAGATCAGTAGTATGGGCTCTGTGATGGAGCGAAAAAATCAACAGCTCATAAGAAATTCAAATCTCATTCTGTGTTTTCACCCTAGAATACTTCCCTCAATCCCATACCTCATCTGCTTCTACCATCTACACAACTTTAGCACCTATATTATGACTTAGAGCAAAATATCTCATTGCCAGTCTAGTGACAGTGTACCTGTGTCACTGAATTTGTTTTAGGTTATGGTACAGCAGAAGTAATTAAATCATATGTTAAGTCGAAAGAGCAGGTTTTATGCTGCAGTTAACAGGAATAATGCAAATTCTGAACAACTTATTTTAACGTCTTCATTTTCACAAAATCCAAGCAGGTAACCAAGAGTGAAGTCAAGAATATTCTGATCAAGCACACGTTCTTTGAAATTTTTAAGTCTCAAACAATGCCCTGATATCTTTCATTTTCCCATCCTATTATTCAGTTGCGTATCTCGTCTACCCTGCTACCCAATTGAATTCCAAGATAAATATATCGTATTGCTAGGTAGGCCTTAAAATGGTTATATCAGAAGACCTCCTGCTGTAGCTTTAGAATGTCAGTGCACCACTGGACCAATTGTCCAGGGTGAAGATGACACAGAGGAGGATGAGATCAGTAATTATGCACTAGCTAATATCTGTAATTAGGCGTGCAAGGCAGGTCGGAGGTGGAATGCTAAAGCACTCTCAACCATTCACTGCATTGGAGTCTTTATGAAAGGTAGTTGGAGGTACAAAAACCCAGAGTATCCTCGACGACAAACCAATTTCAGTATCAGAGTCCCATATACAGAGTGCAGGGGAACAGGTTAAAGGAGCTTCCTTCAGTGAGAAGGTAAGACTATCACTCTAACGTAAAAGAAAACATTCTAACCTCAAAAGCAGTCTTTTCCTCGGATGGAATATTGCTAGTACCAGTATCTAAAGCATTCTTTTTTCAGCCTTAGAGGCAGTCAAAGTCAAGAGTACCACAATGTAATGGATATTGCTTCCATCTCGACGGAAAGAATATTCGCGTGCAAGACCCCATTATAAGTTAGTGAGTATCTTCAGATGCTGTAAACGTTTTTTAGTCTAAAAAGAAATGATATATTGTGAGCTTAACTTACCGTGTAAAATGGTAAAATGATGCAGTACGCTGGAGGACAGTTTTTTTTTTCTTGCTTCGTCCCAGCAATGCAGAGAAATTTTGTTGTGCAACACTGCCCCTGCTGGTCATTCAGTATATTCTGCAGATGGAAAAGTCCACTGTTAGTGCATTTGCCATGATTAGGAAATGAATATTATTAAACTAATGCAATCCAGCCAAAAATGATTTATATAAAGCATTATTAGATCAGTAGTATGGGCTCTGTGATGGAGCGAAAAAATCAACGGCTCATAAGAAATTCAAATCTCATTCTGTGTTTTCACCCTGGAATACTTCCCTCAATTCCATGCCTCATCTGCTTCTACCCTCTACACAACTTTAGCACCTATATTACGACGTAGAGCAAAATATCTCATTGCCAGTCTAGTGACCGTGTACCTGTGTCACTGAATTTGTTTTAGGTTATGGTACAGCAGAAGTAATTAAATCATATGTTAAGTCGAAAGAGCAGGTTTTTTGCTGCAGTTAACAGGAATAATGCAAATTCTGAACAACTTATTTTAACGTCTTCATTTTCACAAAATCCAAGCAGGTAACCAAGAGTGCAGTCAAGAATATTCTGATCAAGCACACGTTCTTTGAAATTTTTAAGTCTCAAACAATGCCCTGATATCTTTAATTTTCCCATCCTATTATTCAGTTGCGTATCTCGTCTACCCTGCTACCCAATTGAATTCCAAGATAAATATATCGTATTGCTAGGTAGGCCTTAAAATGGTTATATCAGAAGACATCCTGCTGTAGCTTTAGAATGTCAGTGCACCACTGGACCAATTGTCCAGGGTGAAGATGACACAGTGGAGGATGAGATCAGTAATTATGCACTAGCTAATATCTGTAATTAGCCGTGCAAGGCAGATCGGAGGTGGAATGCTAAAGCACTTTCAACCATTCACTGCATTGGAGTCTTTATGAAAGGTAGTTGGAGGTACAAAAACCCAGAGTATCCTCGACGACAAACCAATTTCAGTATCAGATTCCCACATACAGAGTGCAGGGGAACAGGTTAAAGGAGCTTCCTTCAGAGAGAAGGTAAGACTATCACTCTAACGTAAAAGAAAACATTCTAACCTCAAAAGCAGTCTTTTTCACGGATGGAATATTGCTAGTACCAGTATCTAAAGCAATCTTTTTTCAGCCTTGGAGGCAGTCAAAGTCAAGAGTACCACAATGTAATGGCTATTGCTTCCATCTCGACGGAAAGAATATTCGCGTGCAAGACCCCATTATAAGTTAGTGAGTATCTTCAGATGCTGTAAACTTTTTTTAGTCTAAAAAGAAATGATATAATGTGAGCTTAACTTACCGTGTAAAATGGTAAAATGATGCAGTACGCTGGAGGACGTTTTTTTTTCTTGCTTCCTCCCAGCAATGCAGAGAAATTCTGTTGTGCAACACTGCCCCTGCTGGTCATTCAGTATATTCTGCAGATGGAAAAGTCCACTGTTAGTGCATTTGCCATGATTAGGAAATGAATATTATTAAACTAATGCAATACAGTCAAAAATGATTTATATAAAGCGTTATTAGATCAGTAGTATGGGCTCTGTGATGGAGCGAAAAAATCAACAGCTCATAAGAAATTCAAATCTCATTCTGTGTTTTCACCCTAGAATACTTCCCTCAATCCCATACCTCATCTGCTTCTACCATCTACACAACTTTAGCACCTATATTATGACTTAGAGCAAAATATCTCATTGCCAGTCTAGTGACAGTGTACCTGTGTCACTGAATTTGTTTTAGGTTATGGTACAGCAGAAGTAATTAAATCATATGTTAAGTCGAAAGAGCAGGTTTTATGCTGCAGTTAACAGGAATAATGCAAATTCTGAACAACTTATTTTAACGTCTTCATTTTCACAAAATCCAAGCAGGTAACCAAGAGTGAAGTCAAGAATATTCTGATCAAGCACACGTTCTTTGAAATTTTTAAGTCTCAAACAATGCCCTGATATCTTTCATTTTCCCATCCTATTATTCAGTTGCGTATCTCGTCTACCCTGCTACCCAATTGAATTCCAAGATAAATATATCGTATTGCTAGGTAGGCCTTAAAATGGTTATATCAGAAGACCTCCTGCTGTAGCTTTAGAATGTCAGTGCACCACTGGACCAATTGTCCAGGGTGAAGATGACACAGAGGAGGATGAGATCAGTAATTATGCACTAGCTAATATCTGTAATTAGGCGTGCAAGGCAGGTCGGAGGTGGAATGCTAAAGCACTCTCAACCATTCACTGCATTGGAGTCTTTATGAAAGGTAGTTGGAGGTACAAAAACCCAGAGTATCCTCGACGACAAACCAATTTCAGTATCAGAGTCCCATATACAGAGTGCAGGGGAACAGGTTAAAGGAGCTTCCTTCAGTGAGAAGGTAAGACTATCACTCTAACGTAAAAGAAAACATTCTAACCTCAAAAGCAGTCTTTTCCTCGGATGGAATATTGCTAGTACCAGTATCTAAAGCATTCTTTTTTCAGCCTTGGAGGCAGTCAAAGTCAAGAGTACCACAATGTAATGGATATTGCTTCCATCTCGACGGAAAGAATATTCGCGTGCAAGACCCCATTATAAGTTAGTGAGTATCTTCAGATGCTGTAAACGTTTTTTAGTCTAAAAAGAAATGATATAATGTGAGCTTAACTTACCGTGTAAAATGGTAAAATGATGCAGTACGCTGGAGGACAGTTTTTTTTTTCTTGCTTCGTCCCAGCAATGCAGAGAAATTCTGTTGTGCAACACTGCCCCTGCTGGTCATTCAGTATATTCTGCAGATGGAAAAGTCCACTGTTAGTGCATTTGCCATGATTAGGAAATGAATATTATTAAACTAATGCAATACAGTCAAAAATGATTTATATAAAGCATTATTAGATCAGTAGTATGGGCTCTGTGATGGAGCGAAAAAATCAACAGCTCATAAGAAATTCAAATCTCATTCTGTGTTTTCACCCTAGAATACTTCCCTCAATCCCATACCTCATCTGCTTCTACCATCTACACAACTTTAGCACCTATATTATGACTTAGAGAAAAATATCTCATTGCCAGTCTAGTGACCGTGTACCTGTGTCACTGAATTTGTTTTAGGTTATGGTACAGCAGAAGTAATTAAATCATATGTTAAGTCGAAAGAGCAGGTTTTATGCTGCAGTTAACAGGAATAATGCAAATTCTGAACAACTTATTTTAACGTCTTCATTTTCACAAAATCCAAGCAGGTAACCAAGAGTGAAGTCAAGAATATTCTGATCAAGCACACGTTCTTTGAAATTTTTAAGTCTCAAACAATGCCCTGATATCTTTCATTTTCCCATCCTATTATTCAGTTGCGTATCTCGTCTACCCTGCTACCCAATTGAATTCCAAGATAAATATATCGTATTGCTAGGTAGGCCTTAAAATGGTTATATCAGAAGACATCCTGCTGTAGCTTTAGAATGTCAGTGCACCACTGGACCAATTGTCCAGGGTGAAGATGACACAGTGGAGGATGAGATCAGTAATTATGCACTAGCTAATATCTGTAATTAGCAGTGCAAGGCAGATCGGAGGTGGAATGCTAAAGCACTCTCAACCATTCACTGCATTGGAGTCTTTATGAAAGGTAGTTGGAGGTACAAAAACCCAGAGTATCCTCGACGACAAACCAATTTCTGTATCAGATTCCCACATACAGAGTGCAGGGGAACAGGTTAAAGGAGCTTCCTTCGGGGAGAAGGTAAGACTATCACTTTAACGTAAAAGAAAACATTCTAACCTCAAAAGCAGTCTTTTTCTCGGATGGAATATTGCTAGTACCAGTATCTAAAGCAATCTTTTTTCAGCCTTGGAGGCAGTCAAAGTCAAGAGTACCACAATGTAATGGCTATTGCTTCCATCTCGACGGAAATAATATTCGCGTGCAAGACCCCATTATAAGTTAGTGAGTATCTTCAGATGCTGTAAACTTTTTTTAGTCTAAAAAGAAATGATATAATGTGAGTTTGACTTACCGTGTAAAATGGTAAAATGATGCAGTACGCTGGAGGACGTTTTTTTTTTTTCTTGCTTCGTCCCAGCAATGCAGAGAAATTCTGTTGTGCAACACTGCCCCTGCTGGTCAGTCAGTATATTCTGCAGATGGAAAAGTCCACTGTTAGTGCATTTGCCATGATTAGGAAATGAATATTATTAAACTAATGCAATACAGTCAAAAATGATTTATATAAAGCATTATTAGATCAGTGGTATGGGCTCTGTGATGGAGCGAAAAAATCAACAGCTCATAAGAAATTCAAATCTCATTCTGTGTTTTCACCCTGGAATACTTCCCTCAATTCCATGCCTCATCTGCTTCTACCCTCTACACAACTTTAGCACCTATATTACGACGTAGAGCAAAATATCTCATTGCCAGTCTAGTGACCGTGTACCTGTGTCACTGAATTTGTTTTAGGTTATGGTACAGCATAAGTAATTAAATCATATGTTAAGTCAAAAGAGCAGGTTTTATGCTGCAGTTAACAGGAATAATGCAAATTCTGAACAACTTATTTTAACTTCTTCATTTTCACAAAATCCAAGCAGATAACCAAGAGTGCAGTCAAGAATATTCTGATCAAGCACACGTTCTTTGAAATTTTTAAGTCTCAAACAATGCCCTGATATCTTTCATTTTCCCATCCTATTATTCAGTTGCGTATCTCGTCTACCCTGCTACCCAATTGAATTCCAAGATAAATATATCGTATTGCTAGGTAGGCCTTAAAATGGTTATATCAGAAGACATCCTGCTGTAGCTTTAGAATGTCAGTGCACCACTGGACCAATTGTCCAGGGTGAAGATGACACAGTGGAGGATGAGATCAGTAATTATGCACTAGCTAATATCTGTAATTAGGCGTGCAAGGCAGGTCGGAGGTGGAATGCTAAAGCACTCTCAACCATTCACTGCATTGGAGTCTTTATGAAAGGTAGTTGGAGATACAAAAACCCAGAGTATCCTCGACGACAAACCAATTTCAGTATCAGATTCCCATATACAGAGTGCAGGGGAACAGGATAAAGGAGCTTCCTTCAGTGAGAAGGTAAGACTATCACTTTAACGTAAAAGAAAACATTCTAACCTCAAAAGCAGTCTTTTTCTCGGATGGAATATTGCTAGTACCAGTATCTAAAGCAATCTTTTTTCAGCCTTGGAGGCAGTCAAAGTCAAGAGTACCACAATGTAATGGCTATTGCTTCCATCTCGACGGAAAGAATATTCGCGTGCAAGACCCCATTATAAGTTAGTGAGTATCTTCAGATGCTTGAAACTTTTTTTAGTCTAAAAAGAAATGATATAATGTGAGTTTGACTTACCGTGTAAAATGGTAAAATGATGCAGTACGCTGGAGGACAGTTTTTTTTTCTTGCTTCGTCCCAGCAATGCAGAGAAATTCTGTTGTGCAACACTGCCCCTGCTGGTCATTCAGTATATTCTGCAGATGGAAAAGTCCACGGTTAGTGCATTTGCCATGATTAGGAAATGAATATTATTAAACTAATGCAATACAGTACAAAATGATTTATATAAAGCATTATTAGATCAGTAGTATGGGCTCTGTGATGGAGCGAAAAAATCAACAGCTCATAAGAAATTCAAATCTCATTCTGTGTTTTCACCCTAGAATACTTCCCTCAATCCCATACCTCATCTGCTTCTACCATCTACACAACTTTAGCACCTATATTATGACTTAGAGAAAAATATCTCATTGCCAGTCTAGTGACCGTGTACCTGTGTCACTGAATTTGTTTTAGGTTATGGTACAGCAGAAGTAATTAAATCATATGTTAAGTCGAAAGAGCAGGTTTTATGCTGCAGTTAACAGGAATAATGCAAATTCTGAACAACTTATTTTAACGTCTTCATTTTCACAAAATCCAAGCAGGTAACCAAGAGTGAAGTCAAGAATATTCTGATCAAGCACACGTTCTTTGAAATTTTTAAGTCTCAAACAATGCCCTGATATCTTTCATTTTCCCATCCTATTATTCAGTTGCGTATCTCGTCTACCCTGCTACCCAATTGAATTCCAAGATAAATATATCGTATTGCTAGGTAGGCCTTAAAATGGTTATATCAGAAGACATCCTGCTGTAGCTTTAGAATGTCAGTGCACCACTGGACCAATTGTCCAGGGTGAAGATGACACAGTGGAGGATGAGATCAGTAATTATGCACTAGCTAATATCTGTAATTAGCAGTGCAAGGCAGATCGGAGGTGGAATGCTAAAGCACTCTCAACCATTCACTGCATTGGAGTCTTTATGAAAGGTAGTTGGAGGTACAAAAACCCAGAGTATCCTCGACGACAAACCAATTTCTGTATCAGATTCCCACATACAGAGTGCAGGGGAACAGGTTAAAGGAGCTTCCTTCAGTGAGAAGGTAAGACTATCACTTTAACGTAAAAGAAAACATTCTAACCTCAAAAGCAGTCTTTTTCTCGGATGGAATATTGCTAGTACCAGTATCTAAAGCAATCTTTTTTCAGCCTTGGAGGCAGTCAAAGTCAAGAGTACCACAATGTAATGGCTATTGCTTCCATCTCGACGGAAATAATATTCGCGTGCAAGACCCCATTATAAGTTAGTGAGTATCTTCAGATGCTGTAAACTTTTTTTAGTCTAAAAAGAAATGATATAATGTGAGTTTGACTTACCGTGTAAAATGGTAAAATGATGCAGTACGCTGGAGGACGTTTTTTTTTTTTCTTGCTTCGTCCCAGCAATGCAGAGAAATTCTGTTGTGCAACACTGCCCCTGCTGGTCAGTCAGTATATTCTGCAGATGGAAAAGTCCACTGTTAGTGCATTTGCCATGATTAGGAAATGAATATTATTAAACTAATGCAATACAGTCAAAAATGATTTATATAAAGCATTATTAGATCAGTGGTATGGGCTCTGTGATGGAGCGAAAAAATCAACAGCTCATAAGAAATTCAAATCTCATTCTGTGTTTTCACCCTGGAATACTTCCCTCAATTCCATGCCTCATCTGCTTCTACCCTCTACACAACTTTAGCACCTATATTACGACGTAGAGCAAAATATCTCATTGCCAGTCTAGTGACCGTGTACCTGTGTCACTGAATTTGTTTTAGGTTATGGTACAGCATAAGTAATTAAATCATATGTTAAGTCGAAAGAGCAGGTTTTATGCTGCAGTTAACAGGAATAATGCAAATTCTGAACAACTTATTTTAACGTCTTCATTTTCACAAAATCCAAGCAGGTAACCAAGAGTGAAGTCAAGAATATTCTGATCAAGCACACGTTCTTTGAAATTTTTAAGTCTCAAACAATGCCCTGATATCTTTCATTTTCCCATCCTATTATTCAGTTGCGTATCTCGTCTACCCTGCTACCTAATTGAATTCCAAGATAAATATATCGTATTGCTAGGTAGGCCTTAAAATGGTTATATCAGAAGACATCCTGCTGTAGCTTTAGAATGTCAGTGCACCACTGGACCAATTGTCCAGGGTGAAGATGACACAGTGGAGGATGAGATGAGTAATTATGCACTAGCTAATATCTGTAATTAGGCGTGCAAGGCAGGTCGGAGGTGGAATGCTAAAGCACTCTCAACCATTCACTGCATTGGAGTCTTTATGAAAGGTAGTTGGAGATACAAAAACCCAGAGTATCCTCGACGACAAACCAATTTCAGTATCAGATTCCCACATACAGAGTGCAGGGGAACAGGTTAAAGGAGCTTCCTTCAGTGAGAAGGTAAGACTATCAATAACGTAAAAGAAAACATTCTAACCTCAAAAGCAGTCTTTTTCTCGGATGGAATATTGCTAGTACCAGTATCTAAAGCAATCTTTTTTCAGCCTTGGAGGCAGTCAAAGTCAAGAGTACCACAATGTAATGGCTATTGCTTCCATCTCGACGGAAAGAATATTCGCGTGCAAGACCCCATTATAAGTTAGTGAGTATCTTCAGATGCTGTAAACTTTTTTTAGTCTAAAAAGAAATGATATAATGTGAGCTTAACTTACCGTGTAAAATGGTAAAATGATGCAGTACGCTGGAGGACGTTTTTTTTTCTTGCTTCCTCCCAGCAATGCAGAGAAATTCTGTTGTGCAACACTGCCCCTGCTGGTCATTCAGTATATTCTGCAGATGGAAAAGTCCACTGTTAGTGCATTTGCCATGATTAGGAAATGAATATTATTAAACTAATGCAATACAGCCAAAAATGATTTATATAAAGCATTATTAGATCAGTAGTATGGGCTCTGTGATGGAGCGAAAAAATCAACGGCTCATAAGAAATTCAAATCTCATTCTGTGTTTTCACCCTGGAATACTTCCCTCAATTCCATGCCTCATCTGCTTCTACCCTTTACACAACTTTAGCACCTATATTACGACGTAGAGCAAAATATCTCATTGCCAGTCTAGTGACCGTGTACCTGTGTCACTGAATTTGTTTTAGGTTATGGTACAGCATAAGTAATTAAATCATATGTTAAGTCAAAAGAGCAGGTTTTATGCTGCAGTTAACAGGAATAATGCAAATTCTGAACAACTTATTTTAACTTCTTCATTTTCACAAAATCCAAGCAGATAACCAAGAGTGCAGTCAAGAATATTCTGATCAAGCACACGTTCTTTGAAATTTTTAAGTCTCAAACAATGCCCTGATATCTTTCATTTTCCCATCCTATTATTCAGTTGCGTATCTCGTCTACCCTGCTACCCAATTGAATTCCAAGATAAATATATCGTATTGCTAGGTAGGCCTTAAAATGGTTATATCAGAAGACCTCCTGCTGTAGCTTTAGAATGTCAGTGCACCACTGGACCAATTGTCCAGGGTGAAGATGACACAGAGGAGGATGAGATCAGTAATTATGCACTAGCTAATATCTGTAATTTGGCGTGCAAGGCAGGTCGGAGGTGGAATGCTAAAGCACTCTCAACCATTCACTGCATTGGAGTCTTTATGAAAGGTAGTTGGAGGTACAAAAACCCAGAGTATCCTCGACGACAAACCAATTTCAGTATCAGATTCCCATATACAGAGTGCAGGGGAACAGGTTAAAGGAGCTTCCTTCAGTGAGAAGGTAAGACTATCACTTTAACTTAAAAGAAAACATTCTAACCTCAAAAGCAGTCTTTTTCTCGGATGGAATATTGCTAGTACCAGTATCTAAAGCAATCTTTTTTCAGCCTTGGAGGCAGTCAAAGTCAAGAGTACCACAATGTAATGGCTATTGCTTCCATCTCGACGGAAAGAATATTCGCGTGCAAGACCCCATTATAAGTTAGTGAGTATCTTCAGATGCTGTAAACGTTTTTTAGTCTAAAAAGAAATGATATAATGTGAGCTTAACTTACCGTGTAAAATGGTAAAATGATGCAGTACGCTGGAGGACAGTTTTTTTTTCTTGCTTCGTCCCAGCAATGCAGAGAAATTCTGTTGTGCAACACTGCCCCTGCTGGTCATTCAGTATATTCTGCAGATGGAAAAGTCCACTGTTAGTGCATTTGCCATGATTAGGAAATGAATATTATTAAACTAATGCAATACAGTCAAAAATGATTTATATAAAGCATTATTAGATCAGTAGTATGGGCTCTGTGATGGAGCGAAAAAATCAACGGCTCATAAGAAATTCAAATCTCATTCTGTGTTTTCACCCTGGAATACTTCCCTCAATTCCATGCCTCATCTGCTTCTACCCTCTACACAACTTTAGCACCTATATTACGACGTAGAGCAAAATATCTCATTGCCAGTCTAGTGACCGTGTACCTGTGTCACTGAATTTGTTTTAGGTTATGGTACAGCATAAGTAATTAAATCATATGTTAAGTCAAAAGAGCAGGTTTTATGCTGCAGTTAACAGGAATAATGCAAATTCTGAACAACTTATTTTAACTTCTTCATTTTCACAAAATCCAAGCAGATAACCAAGAGTGCAGTCAAGAATATTCTGATCAAGCACACGTTCTTTGAAATTTTTAAGTCTCAAACAATGCCCTGATATCTTTCATTTTCCCATCCTATTATTCAGTTGCGTATCTCGTCTACCCTGCTACCCAATTGAATTCCAAGATAAATATATCGTATTGCTAGGTAGGCCTTAAAATGGTTATATCAGAAGACCTCCTGCTGTAGCTTTAGAATGTCAGTGCACCACTGGACCAATTGTCCAGGGTGAAGATGACACAGAGGAGGATGAGATCAGTAATTATGCACTAGCTAATATCTGTAATTTGGCGTGCAAGGCAGGTCGGAGGTGGAATGCTAAAGCACTCTCAACCATTCACTGCATTGGAGTCTTTATGAAAGGTAGTTGGAGGTACAAAAACCCAGAGTATCCTCGACGACAAACCAATTTCAGTATCAGATTCCCATATACAGAGTGCAGGGGAACAGGTTAAAGGAGCTTCCTTCAGTGAGAAGGTAAGACTATCACTTTAACTTAAAAGAAAACATTCTAACCTCAAAAGCAGTCTTTTTCTCGGATGGAATATTGCTAGTACCAGTATCTAAAGCAATCTTTTTTCAGCCTTGGAGGCAGTCAAAGTCAAGAGTACCACAATGTAATGGCTATTGCTTCCATCTCGACGGAAAGAATATTCGCGTGCAAGACCCCATTATAAGTTAGTGAGTATCTTCAGATGCTGTAAACGTTTTTTAGTCTAAAAAGAAATGATATAATGTGAGCTTAACTTACCGTGTAAAATGGTAAAATGATGCAGTACGCTGGAGGACAGTTTTTTTTTCTTGCTTCGTCCCAGCAATGCAGAGAAATTCTGTTGTGCAACACTGCCCCTGCTGGTCATTCAGTATATTCTGCAGATGGAAAAGTCCACTGTTAGTGCATTTGCCATGATTAGGAAATGAATATTATTAAACTAATGCAATACAGTCAAAAATGATTTATATAAAGCATTATTAGGTCAGTAGTATGGGCTCTGTGATGGAGCGAAAAAATCAACAGCTCATAAGAAATTCAAATCTCATTCTGTGTTTTCACCCTAGAATACTTCCCTCAATCCCATACCTCATCTGCTTCTACCATCTACACAACTTTAGCACCTATATTATGACTTAGAGAAAAATATCTCATTGCCAGTCTAGTGACCGTGTACCTGTGTCACTGAATTTGTTTTAGGTTATGGTACAGCAGAAGTAATTAAATCATATGTTAAGTCAAAAGAGCAGGTTTTATGCTGCAGTTAACAGGAATAATGCAAATTCTGAACAACTTATTTTAACTTCTTCATTTTCACAAAATCCAAGCAGATAACCAAGAGTGCAGTCAAGAATATTCTGATCAAGCACACGTTCTTTGAAATTTTTAAGTCTCAAACAATGCCCTGATATCTTTCATTTTCCCATCCTATTATTCAGTTGCGTATCTCGTCTACCCTGCTACCCAATTGAATTCCAAGATAAATATATCGTATTGCTAGGTAGGCCTTAAAATGGTTATATCAGAAGACCTCCTGCTGTAGCTTTAGAATGTCAGTGCACCACTGGACCAATTGTCCAGGGTGAAGATGACACAGAGGAGGATGAGATCAGTAATTATGCACTAGCTAATATCTGTAATTTGGCGTGCAAGGCAGGTCGGAGGTGGAATGCTAAAGCACTCTCAACCATTCACTGCATTGGAGTCTTTATGAAAGGTAGTTGGAGGTACAAAAACCCAGAGTATCCTCGACGACAAACCAATTTCAGTATCAGATTCCCATATACAGAGTGCAGGGGAACAGGTTAAAGGAGCTTCCTTCAGTGAGAAGGTAAGACTATCACTTTAACTTAAAAGAAAACATTCTAACCTCAAAAGCAGTCTTTTTCTCGGATGGAATATTGCTAGTACCAGTATCTAAAGCAATCTTTTTTCAGCCTTGGAGGCAGTCAAAGTCAAGAGTACCACAATGTAATGGCTATTGCTTCCATCTCGACGGAAAGAATATTCGCGTGCAAGACCCCATTATAAGTTAGTGAGTATCTTCAGATGCTGTAAACGTTTTTTAGTCTAAAAAGAAATGATATAATGTGAGCTTAACTTACCGTGTAAAATGGTAAAATGATGCAGTACGCTGGAGGACAGTTTTTTTTTCTTGCTTCGTCCCAGCAATGCAGAGAAATTCTGTTGTGCAACACTGCCCCTGCTGGTCATTCAGTATATTCTGCAGATGGAAAAGTCCACTGTTAGTGCATTTGCCATGATTAGGAAATGAATATTATTAAACTAATGCAATACAGTCAAAAATGATTTATATAAAGCATTATTAGATCAGTAGTATGGGCTCTGTGATGGAGCGAAAAAATCAACAGCTCATAAGAAATTCAAATCTCATTCTGTGTTTTCACCCTAGAATACTTCCCTCAATCCCATACCTCATCTGCTTCTACCATCTACACAACTTTAGCACCTATATTATGACTTAGAGAAAAATATCTCATTGCCAGTCTAGTGACCGTGTACCTGTGTCACTGAATTTGTTTTAGGTTATGGTACAGCAGAAGTAATTAAATCATATGTTAAGTCGAAAGAGCAGGTTTTATGCTGCAGTTAACAGGAATAATGCAAATTCTGAACAACTTATTTTAACGTCTTCATTTTCACAAAATCCAAGCAGGTAACCAAGAGTGAAGTCAAGAATATTCTGATCAAGCACACGTTCTTTGAAATTTTTAAGTCTCAAACAATGCCCTGATATCTTTCATTTTCCCATCCTATTATTCAGTTGCGTATCTCGTCTACCCTGCTACCTAATTGAATTCCAAGATAAATATATCGTATTGCTAGGTAGGCCTTAAAATGGTTATATCAGAAGACATCCTGCTGTAGCTTTAGAATGTCAGTGCACCACTGGACCAATTGTCCAGGGTGAAGATGACACAGTGGAGGATGAGATCAGTAATTATGCACTAGCTAATATCTGTAATTAGCAGTGCAAGGCAGATCGGAGGTGGAATGCTAAAGCACTTTCAACCATTCACTGCATTGGAGTCTTTATGAAAGGTAGTTGGAGGTACAAAAACCCAGAGTATCCTCGACGACAAACCAATTTCAGTATCAGATTCCCACATACAGAGTGCAGGGGAACAGGTTAAAGGAGCTTCCTTCAGAGAGAAGGTAAGACTATCACTCTAACGTAAAAGAAAACATTCTAACCTCAAAAGCAGTCTTTTTCTCGGATGGAATATTGCTAGTACCAGTATCTAAAGCAATCTTTTTTCAGCCTTGGAGGCAGTCAAAGTCAAGAGTACCACAATGTAATGGCTATTGCTTCCATCTCGACGGAAAGAATATTCGCGTGCAAGACCCCATTATAAGTTAGTGAGTATCTTCAGATGCTGTAAACTTTTTTTAGTCTAAAAAGAAATGATATAATGTGAGCTTAACTTACCGTGTAAAATGGTAAAATGATGCAGTACGCTGGAGGACGTTTTTTTTTCTTGCTTCCTCCCAGCAATGCAGAGAAATTCTGTTGTGCAACACTGCCCCTGCTGGTCATTCAGTATATTCTGCAGATGGAAAAGTCCACTGTTAGTGCATTTGCCATGATTAGGAAATCAATATTATTAAACTAATGCAATACAGTCAAAAATGATTTATATAAAGCATTATTAGATCAGTAGTATGGGCTCTGTGATGGAGCGAAAAAATCAACAGCTCATAAGAAATTCAAATCTCATTCTGTGTTTTCACCCTAGAATACTTCCCTCAATCCCATACCTCATCTGCTTCTACCATCTACACAACTTTAGCACCTATATTATGACTTAGAGAAAAATATCTCATTGCCAGTCTAGTGACCGTGTACCTGTGTCACTGAATTTGTTTTAGGTTATGGTACAGCATAAGTAATTAAATCATATGTTAAGTCAAAAGAGCAGGTTTTATGCTGCAGTTAACAGGAATAATGCAAATTCTGAACAACTTATTTTAACTTCTTCATTTTCACAAAATCCAAGCAGATAACCAAGAGTGCAGTCAAGAATATTCTGATCAAGCACACGTTCTTTGAAATTTTTAAGTCTCAAACAATGCCCTGATATCTTTCATTTTCCCATCCTATTATTCAGTTGCGTATCTCGTCTACCCTGCTACCCAATTGAATTCCAAGATAAATATATCGTATTGCTAGGTAGGCCTTAAAATGGTTATATCAGAAGACCTCCTGCTGTAGCTTTAGAATGTCAGTGCACCACTGGACCAATTGTCCAGGGTGAAGATGACACAGAGGAGGATGAGATCAGTAATTATGCACTAGCTAATATCTGTAATTTGGCGTGCAAGGCAGGTCGGAGGTGGAATGCTAAAGCACTCTCAACCATTCACTGCATTGGAGTCTTTATGAAAGGTAGTTGGAGGTACAAAAACCCAGAGTATCCTCGACGACAAACCAATTTCAGTATCAGATTCCCATATACAGAGTGCAGGGGAACAGGTTAAAGGAGCTTCCTTCAGTGAGAAGGTAAGACTATCATTTTAACTTAAAAGAAAACATTCTAACCTCAAAAGCAGTCTTTTTCTCGGATGGAATATTGCTAGTACCAGTATCTAAAGCAATCTTTTTTCAGCCTTGGAGGCAGTCAAAGTCAAGAGTACCACAATGTAATGGCTATTGCTTCCATCTCGACGGAAAGAATATTCGCGTGCAAGACCCCATTATAAGTTAGTGAGTATCTTCAGATGCTGTAAACGTTTTTTAGTCTAAAAAGAAATGATATAATGTGAGCTTAACTTACCGTGTAAAATGGTAAAATGATGCAGTACGCTGGAGGACAGTTTTTTTTTCTTGCTTCGTCCCAGCAATGCAGAGAAATTCTGTTGTGCAACACTGCCCCTGCTGGTCATTCAGTATATTCTGCAGATGGAAAAGTCCACTGTTAGTGCATTTGCCATGATTAGGAAATGAATATTATTAAACTAATGCAATACAGTCAAAAATGATTTATATAAAGCATTATTAGATCAGTAGTATGGGCTCTGTGATGGAGCGAAAAAATCAACAGCTCATAAGAAATTCAAATCTCATTCTGTGTTTTCACCCTAGAATACTTCCCTCAATCCCATACCTCATCTGCTTCTACCATCTACACAACTTTAGCACCTATATTATGACTTAGAGAAAAATATCTCATTGCCAGTCTAGTGACCGTGTACCTGTGTCACTGAATTTGTTTTAGGTTATGGTACAGCATAAGTAATTAAATCATATGTTAAGTCAAAAGAGCAGGTTTTATGCTGCAGTTAACAGGAATAATGCAAATTCTGAACAACTTATTTTAACTTCTTCATTTTCACAAAATCCAAGCAGATAACCAAGAGTGCAGTCAAGAATATTCTGATCAAGCACACGTTCTTTGAAATTTTTAAGTCTCAAACAATGCCCTGATATCTTTCATTTTCCCATCCTATTATTCAGTTGCGTATCTCGTCTACCCTGCTACCCAATTGAATTCCAAGATAAATATATCGTATTGCTAGGTAGGCCTTAAAATGGTTATATCAGAAGACCTCCTGCTGTAGCTTTAGAATGTCAGTGCACCACTGGACCAATTGTCCAGGGTGAAGATGACACAGAGGAGGATGAGATCAGTAATTATGCACTAGCTAATATCTGTAATTTGGCGTGCAAGGCAGGTCGGAGGTGGAATGCTAAAGCACTCTCAACCATTCACTGCATTGGAGTCTTTATGAAAGGTAGTTGGAGGTACAAAAACCCAGAGTATCCTCGACGACAAACCAATTTCAGTATCAGATTCCCATATACAGAGTGCAGGGGAACAGGTTAAAGGAGCTTCCTTCAGTGAGAAGGTAAGACTATCACTTTAACTTAAAAGAAAACATTCTAACCTCAAAAGCAGTCTTTTTCTCGGATGGAATATTGCTAGTACCAGTATCTAAAGCAATCTTTTTTCAGCCTTGGAGGCAGTCAAAGTCAAGAGTACCACAATGTAATGGCTATTGCTTCCATCTCGACGGAAAGAATATTCGCGTGCAAGACCCCATTATAAGTTAGTGAGTATCTTCAGATGCTGTAAACGTTTTTTAGTCTAAAAAGAAATGATATAATGTGAGCTTAACTTACCGTGTAAAATGGTAAAATGATGCAGTACGCTGGAGGACAGTTTTTTTTTCTTGCTTCGTCCCAGCAATGCAGAGAAATTCTGTTGTGCAACACTGCCCCTGCTGGTCATTCAGTATATTCTGCAGATGGAAAAGTCCACTGTTAGTGCATTTGCCATGATTAGGAAATGAATATTATTAAACTAATGCAATACAGTCAAAAATGATTTATATAAAGCATTATTAGATCAGTAGTATGGGCTCTGTGATGGAGCGAAAAAATCAACAGCTCATAAGAAATTCAAATCTCATTCTGTGTTTTCACCCTAGAATACTTCCCTCAATCCCATACCTCATCTGCTTCTACCATCTACACAACTTTAGCACCTATATTATGACTTAGAGAAAAATATCTCATTGCCAGTCTAGTGACCGTGTACCTGTGTCACTGAATTTGTTTTAGGTTATGGTACAGCAGAAGTAATTAAATCATATGTTAAGTCGAAAGAGCAGGTTTTATGCTGCAGTTAACAGGAATAATGCAAATTCTGAACAACTTATTTTAACGTCTTCATTTTCACAAAATCCAAGCAGGTAACCAAGAGTGAAGTCAAGAATATTCTGATCAAGCACACGTTCTTTGAAATTTTTAAGTCTCAAACACTGCCCTGATATCTTTCATTTTCCCATCCTATTATTCAGTTGCGTATCTCGTCTACCCTGCTACCTAATTGAATTCCAAGATAAATATATCGTATTGCTAGGTAGGCCTTAAAATGGTTATATCAGAAGACATCCTGCTGTAGCTTTAGAATGTCAGTGCACCACTGGACCAATTGTCCAGGGTGAAGATGACACAGTGGAGGATGAGATCAGTAATTATGCACTAGCTAATATCTGTAATTAGCAGTGCAAGGCAGATCGGAGGTGGAATGCTAAAGCACTTTCAACCATTCACTGCATTGGAGTCTTTATGAAAGGTAGTTGGAGGTACAAAAACCCAGAGTATCCTCGACGACAAACCAATTTCAGTATCAGATTCCCACATACAGAGTGCAGGGGAACAGGTTAAAGGAGCTTCCTTCAGAGAGAAGGTAAGACTATCACTCTAACGTAAAAGAAAACATTCTAACCTCAAAAGCAGTCTTTTTCTCGGATGGAATATTGCTAGTACCAGTATCTAAAGCAATCTTTTTTCAGCCTTGGAGGCAGTCAAAGTCAAGAGTACCACAATGTAATGGCTATTGCTTCCATCTCGACGGAAAGAATATTCGCGTGCAAGACCCCATTATAAGTTAGTGAGTATCTTCAGATGCTGTAAACTTTTTTTAGTCTAAAAAGAAATGATATAATGTGAGCTTAACTTACCGTGTAAAATGGTAAAATGATGCAGTACGCTGGAGGACGTTTTTTTTTCTTGCTTCCTCCCAGCAATGCAGAGAAATTCTGTTGTGCAACACTGCCCCTGCTGGTCATTCAGTATATTCTGCAGATGGAAAAGTCCACTGTTAGTGCATTTGCCATGATTAGGAAATGAATATTATTAAACTAATGCAATACAGTCAAAAATGATTTATATAAAGCATTATTAGATCAGTAGTATGGGCTCTGTGATGGAGCGAAAAAATCAACAGCTCATAAGAAATTCAAATCTCATTCTGTGTTTTCACCCTAGAATACTTCCCTCAATCCCATACCTCATCTGCTTCTACCATCTACACAACTTTAGCACCTATATTATGACTTAGAGAAAAATATCTCATTGCCAGTCTAGTGACCGTGTACCTGTGTCACTGAATTTGTTTTAGGTTATGGTACAGCATAAGTAATTAAATCATATGTTAAGTCAAAAGAGCAGGTTTTATGCTGCAGTTAACAGGAATAATGCAAATTCTGAACAACTTATTTTAACTTCTTCATTTTCACAAAATCCAAGCAGATAACCAAGAGTGCAGTCAAGAATATTCTGATCAAGCACACGTTCTTTGAAATTTTTAAGTCTCAAACAATGCCCTGATATCTTTCATTTTCCCATCCTATTATTCAGTTGCGTATCTCGTCTACCCTGCTACCCAATTGAATTCCAAGATAAATATATCGTATTGCTAGGTAGGCCTTAAAATGGTTATATCAGAAGACCTCCTGCTGTAGCTTTAGAATGTCAGTGCACCACTGGACCAATTGTCCAGGGTGAAGATGACACAGAGGAGGATGAGATCAGTAATTATGCACTAGCTAATATCTGTAATTTGGCGTGCAAGGCAGGTCGGAGGTGGAATGCTAAAGCACTCTCAACCATTCACTGCATTGGAGTCTTTATGAAAGGTAGTTGGAGGTACAAAAACCCAGAGTATCCTCGACGACAAACCAATTTCAGTATCAGATTCCCATATACAGAGTGCAGGGGAACAGGTTAAAGGAGCTTCCTTCAGTGAGAAGGTAAGACTATCACTTTAACTTAAAAGAAAACATTCTAACCTCAAAAGCAGTCTTTTTCTCGGATGGAATATTGCTAGTACCAGTATCTAAAGCAATCTTTTTTCAGCCTTGGAGGCAGTCAAAGTCAAGAGTACCACAATGTAATGGCTATTGCTTCCATCTCGACGGAAAGAATATTCGCGTGCAAGACCCCATTATAAGTTAGTGAGTATCTTCAGATGCTGTAAACGTTTTTTAGTCTAAAAAGAAATGATATAATGTGAGCTTAACTTACCGTGTAAAATGGTAAAATGATGCAGTACGCTGGAGGACAGTTTTTTTTTCTTGCTTCGTCCCAGCAATGCAGAGAAATTCTGTTGTGCAACACTGCCCCTGCTGGTCATTCAGTATATTCTGCAGATGGAAAAGTCCACTGTTAGTGCATTTGCCATGATTAGGAAATGAATATTATTAAACTAATGCAATACAGTCAAAAATGATTTATATAAAGCATTATTAGATCAGTAGTATGGGCTCTGTGATGGAGCGAAAAAATCAACAGCTCATAAGAAATTCAAATCTCATTCTGTGTTTTCACCCTAGAATACTTCCCTCAATCCCATACCTCATCTGCTTCTACCATCTACACAACTTTAGCACCTATATTATGACTTAGAGAAAAATATCTCATTGCCAGTCTAGTGACCGTGTACCTGTGTCACTGAATTTGTTTTAGGTTATGGTACAGCAGAAGTAATTAAATCATATGTTAAGTCAAAAGAGCAGGTTTTATGCTGCAGTTAACAGGAATAATGCAAATTCTGAACAACTTATTTTAACTTCTTCATTTTCACAAAATCCAAGCAGATAACCAAGAGTGCAGTCAAGAATATTCTGATCAAGCACACGTTCTTTGAAATTTTTAAGTCTCAAACAATGCCCTGATATCTTTCATTTTCCCATCCTATTATTCAGTTGCGTATCTCGTCTACCCTGCTACCCAATTGAATTCCAAGATAAATATATCGTATTGCTAGGTAGGCCTTAAAATGGTTATATCAGAAGACCTCCTGCTGTAGCTTTAGAATGTCAGTGCACCACTGGACCAATTGTCCAGGGTGAAGATGACACAGAGGAGGATGAGATCAGTAATTATGCACTAGCTAATATCTGTAATTTGGCGTGCAAGGCAGGTCGGAGGTGGAATGCTAAAGCACTCTCAACCATTCACTGCATTGGAGTCTTTATGAAAGGTAGTTGGAGGTACAAAAACCCAGAGTATCCTCGACGACAAACCAATTTCAGTATCAGATTCCCATATACAGAGTGCAGGGGAACAGGTTAAAGGAGCTTCCTTCAGTGAGAAGGTAAGACTATCACTTTAACTTAAAAGAAAACATTCTAACCTCAAAAGCAGTCTTTTTCTCGGATGGAATATTGCTAGTACCAGTATCTAAAGCAATCTTTTTTCAGCCTTGGAGGCAGTCAAAGTCAAGAGTACCACAATGTAATGGCTATTGCTTCCATCTCGACGGAAAGAATATTCGCGTGCAAGACCCCATTATAAGTTAGTGAGTATCTTCAGATGCTGTAAACGTTTTTTAGTCTAAAAAGAAATGATATAATGTGAGCTTAACTTACCGTGTAAAATGGTAAAATGATGCAGTACGCTGGAGGACAGTTTTTTT
Organism: Triturus cristatus; assembly: GCF_964204655.1. Taxonomy (NCBI): domain Eukaryota; kingdom Metazoa; phylum Chordata; class Amphibia; order Caudata; family Salamandridae; genus Triturus; species Triturus cristatus. The sequence goes on from NC_140593.1 coordinate 660,420,805, forward strand.
TTCTTGCTTCGTCCCAGCAATGCAGAGAAATTCTGTTGTGCAACACTGCCCCTGCTGGTCATTCAGTATATTCTGCAGATGGAAAAGTCCACTGTTAGTGCATTTGCCATGATTAGGAAATGAATATTATTAAACTAATGCAATACAGTCAAAAATGATTTATATAAAGCATTATTAGATCAGTAGTATGGGCTCTGTGATGGAGCGAAAAAATCAACAGCTCATAAGAAATTCAAATCTCATTCTGTGTTTTCACCCTAGAATACTTCCCTCAATCCCATACCTCATCTGCTTCTACCATCTACACAACTTTAGCACCTATATTATGACTTAGAGAAAAATATCTCATTGCCAGTCTAGTGACCGTGTACCTGTGTCACTGAATTTGTTTTAGGTTATGGTACAGCAGAAGTAATTAAATCATATGTTAAGTCGAAAGAGCAGGTTTTATGCTGCAGTTAACAGGAATAATGCAAATTCTGAACAACTTATTTTAACGTCTTCATTTTCACAAAATCCAAGCAGGTAACCAAGAGTGAAGTCAAGAATATTCTGATCAAGCACACGTTCTTTGAAATTTTTAAGTCTCAAACAATGCCCTGATATCTTTCATTTTCCCATCCTATTATTCAGTTGCGTATCTCGTCTACCCTGCTACCTAATTGAATTCCAAGATAAATATATCGTATTGCTAGGTAGGCCTTAAAATGGTTATATCAGAAGACATCCTGCTGTAGCTTTAGAATGTCAGTGCACCACTGGACCAATTGTCCAGGGTGAAGATGACACAGTGGAGGATGAGATCAGTAATTATGCACTAGCTAATATCTGTAATTAGCAGTGCAAGGCAGATCGGAGGTGGAATGCTAAAGCACTTTCAACCATTCACTGCATTGGAGTCTTTATGAAAGGTAGTTGGAGGTACAAAAACCCAGAGTATCCTCGACGACAAACCAATTTCAGTATCAGATTCCCACATACAGAGTGCAGGGGAACAGGTTAAAGGAGCTTCCTTCAGAGAGAAGGTAAGACTATCACTCTAACGTAAAAGAAAACATTCTAACCTCAAAAGCAGTCTTTTTCTCGGATGGAATATTGCTAGTACCAGTATCTAAAGCAATCTTTTTTCAGCCTTGGAGGCAGTCAAAGTCAAGAGTACCACAATGTAATGGCTATTGCTTCCATCTCGACGGAAAGAATATTCGCGTGCAAGACCCCATTATAAGTTAGTGAATATCTTCAGATGCTGTAAACTTTTTTTAGTCTAAAAAGAAATTATATAATGTGAGCTTAACTTACTGTGTAAAATGGTAAAATGATGCAGTACGCTGGAGGACGTTTTTTTTTCTTGCTTCCTCCCAGCAATGCAGAGAAATTCTGTTGTGCAACACTGCCCCTGCTGGTCATTCAGTATATTCTGCAGATGGAAAAGTCCACTGTTAGTGCATTTGCCATGATTAGGAAATGATTATTATTAAACTAATGCAAGACAGTCAAAAATGATTTATATAAAGCATTATTAGATCAGTAGTATGGGCTCTGTGATGGAGCGAAAAAATCAACGGCTCATAAGAAATTCAAATCTCATTCTGTGTTTTTACCCTGGAATACTTCCCTCAATTCCATGCCTCATCTGCTTCTACCCTCTACACAACTTTAGCACCTATATTACGACGTAGAGCAAAATATCTCATTGCCAGTCTAGTGACCGTGTACCTGTGTCACTGAATTTGTTTTAGGTTATGGTACAGCAGAAGTAATTAAATCATATGTTAAGTCGAAAGAGCAGGTTTTTTGCTGCAGTTAACAGGAATAATGCAAATTCTGAACAACTTATTTTAACGTCTTCATTTTCACAAAATCCAAGCAGGTAACCAAGAGTGAAGTCAAGAATATTCTGATCAAGCACACGTTCTTTGAAATTTTTAAGTCTCAAACAATGCCCTGATATCTTTCATTTTCCCATCCTATTATTCAGTTGCGTATCTCGTCTACCCTGCTACCTAATTGAATTCCAAGATAAATATATCGTATTGCTAGGTAGGCCTTAAAATGGTTATATCAGAAGACATCCTGCTGTAGCTTTAGAATGTCAGTGCACCACTGGACCAATTGTCCAGGGTGAAGATGACACAGTGGAGGATGAGATCAGTAATTATGCACTAGCTAATATCTGTAATTAGCAGTGCAAGGCAGATCGGAGGTGGAATGCTAAAGCACTTTCAACCATTCACTGCATTGGAGTCTTTATGAAAGGTAGTTGGAGGTACAAAAACCCAGAGTATCCTCGACGACAAACCAATTTCAGTATCAGATTCCCACATACAGAGTGCAGGGGAACAGGTTAAAGGAGCTTCCTTCAGAGAGAAGGTAAGACTATCACTCTAACGTAAAAGAAAACATTCTAACCTCAAAAGCAGTCTTTTTCTCGGATGGAATATTGCTAGTACCAGTATCTAAAGCAATCTTTTTTCAGCCTTGGAGGCAGTCAAAGTCAAGAGTACCACAATGTAATGGCTATTGCTTCCATCTCGACGGAAAGAATATTCGCGTGCAAGACCCCATTATAAGTTAGTGAGTATCTTCAGATGCTGTAAACTTTTTTTAGTCTAAAAAGAAATGATATAATGTGAGCTTAACTTACCGTGTAAAATGGTAAAATGATGCAGTACGCTGGAGGACGTTTTTTTTTCTTGCTTCCTCCCAGCAATGCAGAGAAATTCTGTTGTGCAACACTGCCCCTGCTGGTCATTCAGTATATTCTGCAGATGGAAAAGTCCACTGTTAGTGCATTTGCCATGATTAGGAAATGAATATTATTAAACTAATGCAATACAGTCAAAAATGATTTATATAAAGCATTATTAGATCAGTAGTATGGGCTCTGTGATGGAGCGAAAAAATCAACAGCTCATAAGAAATTCAAATCTCATTCTGTGTTTTCACCCTAGAATACTTCCCTCAATCCCATACCTCATCTGCTTCTACCATCTACACAACTTTAGCACCTATATTATGACTTAGAGAAAAATATCTCATTGCCAGTCTAGTGACCGTGTACCTGTGTCACTGAATTTGTTTTAGGTTATGGTACAGCAGAAGTAATTAAATCATATGTTAAGTCGAAAGAGCAGGTTTTATGCTGCAGTTAACAGGAATAATGCAAATTCTGAACAACTTATTTTAACGTCTTCATTTTCACAAAATCCAAGCAGGTAACCAAGAGTGAAGTCAAGAATATTCTGATCAAGCACACGTTCTTTGAAATTTTTAAGTCTCAAACAATGCCCTGATATCTTTCATTTTCCCATCCTATTATTCAGTTGCGTATCTCGTCTACCCTGCTACCTAATTGAATTCCAAGATAAATATATCGTATTGCTAGGTAGGCCTTAAAATGGTTATATCAGAAGACATCCTGCTGTAGCTTTAGAATGTCAGTGCACCACTGGACCAATTGTCCAGGGTGAAGATGACACAGTGGAGGATGAGATCAGTAATTATGCACTAGCTAATATCTGTAATTAGCAGTGCAAGGCAGATCGGAGGTGGAATGCTAAAGCACTTTCAACCATTCACTGCATTGGAGTCTTTATGAAAGGTAGTTGGAGGTACAAAAACCCAGAGTATCCTCGACGACAAACCAATTTCAGTATCAGATTCCCACATACAGAGTGCAGGGGAACAGGTTAAAGGAGCTTCCTTCAGAGAGAAGGTAAGACTATCACTCTAACGTAAAAGAAAACATTCTAACCTCAAAAGCAGTCTTTTTCTCGGATGGAATATTGCTAGTACCAGTATCTAAAGCAATCTTTTTTCAGCCTTGGAGGCAGTCAAAGTCAAGAGTACCACAATGTAATGGCTATTGCTTCCATCTCGACGGAAAGAATATTCGCGTGCAAGACCCCATTATAAGTTAGTGAGTATCTTCAGATGCTGTAAACTTTTTTTAGTCTAAAAAGAAATGATATAATGCGAGTTTGACTTACCGTGTAAAACGGTAAAATGATGCAGTACGCTGGAGGACGTTTTTTATTTTTCTTGCTTCGTCCCAGCAATGCAGAGAAATTCTGTTGTGCAACACTGCCCCTGCTGGTCATTCAGTATATTCTGCAGATGGAAAAGTCCACTGTTAGTGCATTTGCCATGATTAGGAAATGATTATTATTAAACTAATGCAAGACAGTCAAAAATGATTTATATAAAGCATTATTAGATCAGTAGTATGGGCTCTGTGATGGAGCGAAAAAATCAACGGCTCATAAGAAATTCAAATCTCATTCTGTGTTTTTACCCTGGAATACTTCCCTCAATTCCATGCCTCATCTGCTTCTACCCTCTACACAACTTTAGCACCTATATTACGACGTAGAGCAAAATATCTCATTGCCAGTCTAGTGACCGTGTACCTGTGTCACTGAATTTGTTTTAGGTTATGGTACAGCAGAAGTAATTAAATCATATGTTAAGTCGAAAGAGCAGGTTTTTTGCTGCAGTTAACAGGAATAATGCAAATTCTGAACAACTTATTTTAACGTCTTCATTTTCACAAAATCCAAGCAGGTAACCAAGAGTGAAGTCAAGAATATTCTGATCAAGCACACGTTCTTTGAAATTTTTAAGTCTCAAACAATGCCCTGATATCTTTAATTTTCCCATCCTATTATTCAGTTGCGTATCTCGTCTACCCTGCTACCCAATTGAATTCCAAGATAAATATATCGTATTGCTAGGTAGGCCTTAAAATGGTTATATCAGAAGACATCCTGCTGTAGCTTTAGAATGTCAGTGCACCACTGGACCAATTGTCCAGGGTGAAGATGACACAGTGGAGGATGAGATGAGTAATTATGCACTAGCTAATATCTGTAATTAGGCGTGCAAGGCAGGTCGGAGGTGGAATGCTAAAGCACTCTCAACCATTCACTGCATTGGAGTCTTTATGAAAGGTAGTTGGAGATACAAAAACCCAGAGTATCCTCGACGACAAACCAATTTCAGTATCAGATTCCCATATACAGAGTGCAGGGGAACAGGTTAAAGGAGCTTCCTTCAGTGAGAAGGTAAGACTATCACTTTAACGTAAAAGAAAACATTCTAACCTCAAAAGCAGTCTTTTTCTCGGATGGAATATTGCTAGTACCAGTATCTAAAGCAATCTTTTTTCAGCCTTGGAGGCAGTCAAAGTCAAGAGTACCACAATGTAATGGCTATTGCTTCCATCTCGACGGAAAGAATATTCGCGTGCAAGACCCCATTATAAGTTAGTGAGTATCTTCAGATGCTTGAAACTTTTTTTAGTCTAAAAAGAAATGATATAATGTGAGTTTGACTTACCGTGTAAAATGGTAAAATGATGCAGTACGCTGGAGGACGTTTTTTTTTTTTTCTTGCTTCGTCCCAGCAATGCAGAGAAATTCTGTTGTGCAACACTGCCCCTGCTGGTCATTCAGTATATTCTGCAGATGGAAAAGTCCACTGTTAGTGCATTTGCCATGATTAGGAAATGAATATTATTAAACTAATGCAATACAGTCAAAAATGATTTATATAAAGCATTATTAGATCAGTAGTATGGGCTCTGTGATGGAGCGAAAAAATCAACAGCTCATAAGAAATTCAAATCTCATTCTGTGTTTTCACCCTAGAATACTTCCCTCAATCCCATACCTCATCTGCTTCTACCCTCTACACAACTTTAGCACCTATATTACGACGTAGAGAAAAGTATCTCATTGCCAGTCTAGTGACCGTGTACCTGTGTCACTGAATTTGTTTTAGGTTATGGTACAGCAGAAGTAATTAAATCATATGTTAAGTCGAAAGAGCAGGTTTTTTGCTGCAGTTAACAGGAATAATGCAAATTCTGAACAACTTATTTTAACGTCTTCATTTTCACAAAATCCAAGCAGGTAACCAAGAGTGCAGTCAAGAATATTCTGATCAAGCACACGTTCTTTGAAATTTTTAAGTCTCAAACAATGCCCTGATATCTTTCATTTTCCCATCCTATTATTCAGTTGCGTATCTCGTCTACCCTGCTACCCAATTGAATTCCAAGATAAATATATCGTATTGCTAGGTAGGCCTTAAAATGGTTATATCAGAAGACATCCTGCTGTAGCTTTAGAATGTCAGTGCACCACTGGACCAATTGTCCAGGGTGAAGATGACACAGTGGAGGATGAGATCAGTAATTATGCACTAGCTAATATCTGTAATTAGCCGTGCAAGGCAGATCGGAGGTGGAATGCTAAAGCACTTTCAACCATTCACTGCATTGGAGTCTTTATGAAAGGTAGTTGGAGGTACAAAAACCCAGAGTATCCTCGACGACAAACCAATTTCAGTATCAGATTCCCACATACAGAGTGCAGGGGAACAGGTTAAAGGAGCTTCCTTCAGTGAGAAGGTAAGACTATCACTAACGTAAAAGAAAACATTCTAACCTCAAAAGCAGTCTTTTTCTCGGATGGAATATTGCTAGTACCAGTATCTAAAGCAATCTTTTTTCAGCCTTGGAGGCAGTCAAAGTCAAGAGTACCACAATGTAATGGCTATTGCTTCCATCTCGACGGAAAGAATATTCGCGTGCAAGACCCCATTATAAGTTAGTGAGTATCTTCAGATGCTGTAAACTTTTTTTAGTCTAAAAAGAAATGATATAATGTGAGCTTAACTTACCGTGTAAAATGGTAAAATGATGCAGTACGCTGGAGGACGTTTTTTTTTCTTGCTTCCTCCCAGCAATGCAGAGAAATTCTGTTGTGCAACACTGCCCCTGCTGGTCATTCAGTATATTCTGCAGATGGAAAAGTCCACTGTTAGTGCATTTGCCATGATTAGGAAATGAATATTATTAAACTAATGCAATACAGCCAAAAATGATTTATATAAAGCATTATTAGATCAGTAGTATGGGCTCTGTGATGGAGCGAAAAAATCAACGGCTCATAAGAAATTCAAATCTCATTCTGTGTTTTCACCCTGGAATACTTCCCTCAATTCCATGCCTCATCTGCTTCTACCCTCTACACAACTTTAGCACCTATATTACGACGTAGAGCAAAATATCTCATTGCCAGTCTAGTGACCGTGTACCTGTGTCACTGAATTTGTTTTAGGTTATGGTACAGCATAAGTAATTAAATCATATGTTAAGTCAAAAGAGCAGGTTTTATGCTGCAGTTAACAGGAATAATGCAAATTCTGAACAACTTATTTTAACTTCTTCATTTTCACAAAATCCAAGCAGATAACCAAGAGTGCAGTCAAGAATATTCTGATCAAGCACACGTTCTTTGAAATTTTTAAGTCTCAAACAATGCCCTGATATCTTTCATTTTCCCATCCTATTATTCAGTTGCGTATCTCGTCTACCCTGCTACCCAATTGAATTCCAAGATAAATATATTGTATTGCTAGGTAGGCCTTAAAATGGTTATATCAGAAGACCTCCTGCTGTAGCTTTAGAATGTCAGTGCACCACTGGACCAATTGTCCAGGGTGAAGATTACACAGAGGAGGATGAGATCAGTAATTATGCACTAGCTAATATCTGTAATTTGGCGTGCAAGGCAGGTCGGAGGTGGAATGCTAAAGCACTCTCAACCATTCACTGCATTGGAGTCTTTATGAAAGGTAGTTGGAGGTACAAAAACCCAGAGTATCCTCGACGACAAACCAATTTCAGTATCAGATTCCCATATACAGAGTGCAGGGGAACAGGTTAAAGGAGCTTCCTTCAGTGAGAAGGTAAGACTATCACTTTAACTTAAAAGAAAACATTCTAACCTCAAAAGCAGTCTTTTTCTCGGATGGAATATTGCTAGTACCAGTATCTAAAGCAATCTTTTTTCAGCCTTGGAGGCAGTCAAAGTCAAGAGTACCACAATGTAATGGCTATTGCTTCCATCTCGACGGAAAGAATATTCGCGTGCAAGACCCCATTATAAGTTAGTGAGTATCTTCAGATGCTGTAAACGTTTTTTAGTCTAAAAAGAAATGATATAATGTGAGCTTAACTTACCGTGTAAAATGGTAAAATGATGCAGTACGCTGGAGGACGTTTTTTTTTCTTGCTTCCTCCCAGCAATGCAGAGAAATTCTGTTGTGCAACACTGCCCCTGCTGGTCATTCAGTATATTCTGCAGATGGAAAAGTCCACTGTTAGTGCATTTGCCATGATTAGGAAATGATTATTATTAAACTAATGCAAGACAGTCAAAAATGATTTATATAAAGCATTATTAGATCAGTAGTATGGGCTCTGTGATGGAGCGAAAAAATCAACGGCTCATAAGAAATTCAAATCTCATTCTGTGTTTTCACCCTGGAATACTTCCCTCAATTCCATGCCTCATCTGCTTCTACCCTCTACACAACTTTAGCACCTATATTACGACGTAGAGCAAAATATCTCATTGCCAGTCTAGTGACCGTGTACCTGTGTCACTGAATTTGTTTTAGGTTATGGTACAGCAGAAGTAATTAAATCATATGTTAAGTCGAAAGAGCAGGTTTTTTGCTGCAGTTAACAGGAATAATGCAAATTCTGAACAACTTATTTTAACGTCTTCATTTTCACAAAATCCAAGCAGGTAACCAAGAGTGAAGTCAAGAATATTCTGATCAAGCACACGTTCTTTGAAATTTTTAAGTCTCAAACAATGCCCTGATATCTTTAATTTTCCCATCCTATTATTCAGTTGCGTATCTCGTCTACCCTGCTACCCAATTGAATTCCAAGATAAATATATCGTATTGCTAGGTAGGCCTTAAAATGGTTATATCAGAAGACATCCTGCTGTAGCTTTAGAATGTCAGTGCACCACTGGACCAATTGTCCAGGGTGAAGATGACACAGTGGAGGATGAGATGAGTAATTATGCACTAGCTAATATCTGTAATTAGCAGTGCAAGGCAGATCGGAGGTGGAATGCTAAAGCACTCTCAACCATTCACTGCATTGGAGTCTTTATGAAAGGTAGTTGGAGATACAAAAACCCAGAGTATCCTCGACGACAAACCAATTTCAGTATCAGATTCCCATATACAGAGTGCAGGGGAACAGGTTAAAGGAGCTTCCTTCAGTGAGAAGGTAAGACTATCACTTTAACGTAAAAGAAAACATTCTAACCTCAAAAGCAGTCTTTTTCTCGGATGGAATATTGCTAGTACCAGTATCTAAAGCAATCTTTTTTCAGCCTTGGAGGCAGTCAAAGTCAAGAGTACCACAATGTAATGGCTATTGCTTCCATCTCGACGGAAAGAATATTCGCGTGCAAGACCCCATTATAAGTTAGTGAGTATCTTCAGATGCTTGAAACTTTTTTTAGTCTAAAAAGAAATGATATAATGTGAGTTTGACTTACCGTGTAAAATGGTAAAATGATGCAGTACGCTGGAGGACGTTTTTTTTTTTTTCTTGCTTCCTCCCAGCAATGCAGAGAAATTCTGTTGTGCAACACTGCCCCTGCTGGTCATTCAGTATATTCTGCAGATGGAAAAGTCCACTGTTAGTGCATTTGCCATGATTAGGAAATGAATATTATTAAACTAATGCAAAACAGTCAAAAATGATTTATATAAAGCATTATTAGATCAGTAGTATGGGCTCTGTGATGGAGCGAAAAAATCAACAGCTCATAAGAAATTCAAATCTCATTCTGTGTTTTCACCCTAGAATACTTCCCTCAATCCCATACCTCATCTGCTTCTACCCTCTACACAACTTTAGCACCTATATTACGACGTAGAGAAAAGTATCTCATTGCCAGTCTAGTGACCGTGTACCTGTGTCACTGAATTTGTTTTAGGTTATGGTACAGCAGAAGTAATTAAATCATATGTTAAGTCGAAAGAGCAGGTTTTTTGCTGCAGTTAACAGGAATAATGCAAATTCTGAACAACTTATTTTAACGTCTTCATTTTCACAAAATCCAAGCAGGTAACCAAGAGTGCAGTCAAGAATATTCTGATCAAGCACACGTTCTTTGAAATTTTTAAGTCTCAAACAATGCCCTGATATCTTTCATTTTCCCATCCTATTATTCAGTTGCGTATCTCGTCTACCCTGCTACCCAATTGAATTCCAAGATAAATATATCGTATTGCTAGGTAGGCCTTAAAATGGTTATATCAGAAGACATCCTGCTGTAGCTTTAGAATGTCAGTGCACCACTGGACCAATTGTCCAGGGTGAAGATGACACAGTGGAGGATGAGATCAGTAATTATGCACTAGCTAATATCTGTAATTAGCCGTGCAAGGCAGATCGGAGGTGGAATGCTAAAGCACTTTCAACCATTCACTGCATTGGAGTCTTTATGAAAGGTAGTTGGAGGTACAAAAACCCAGAGTATCCTCGACGACAAACCAATTTCAGTATCAGATTCCCACATACAGAGTGCAGGGGAACAGGTTAAAGGAGCTTCCTTCAGTGAGAAGGTAAGACTATCACTAACGTAAAAGAAAACATTCTAACCTCAAAAGCAGTCTTTTTCTCGGATGGAATATTGCTAGTAAAAGTATCTAAAGCAATCTTTTTTCAGCCTTGGAGGCAGTCAAAGTCAAGAGTACCACAATGTAATGGCTATTGCTTCCATCTCGACGGAAAGAATATTCGCGTGCAAGACCCCATTATAAGTTAGTGAGTATCTTCAGATGCTGTAAACTTTTTTTAGTCTAAAAAGAAATGATATAATGTGAGCTTAACTTACCGTGTAAAATGGTAAAATGATGCAGTACGCTGGAGGACGTTTTTTTTTCTTGCTTCCTCCCAGCAATGCAGAGAAATTCTGTTGTGCAACACTGCCCCTGCTGGTCATTCAGTATATTCTGCAGATGGAAAAGTCCACTGTTAGTGCATTTGCCATGATTAGGAAATGAATATTATTAAACTAATGCAATACAGCCAAAAATGATTTATATAAAGCATTATTAGATCAGTAGTATGGGCTCTGTGATGGAGCGAAAAAATCAACGGCTCATAAGAAATTCAAATCTCATTCTGTGTTTTCACCCTGGAATACTTCCCTCAATTCCATGCCTCATCTGCTTCTACCCTCTACACAACTTTAGCACCTATATTACGACGTAGAGCAAAATATCTCATTGCCAGTCTAGTGACCGTGTACCTGTGTCACTGAATTTGTTTTAGGTTATGGTACAGCATAAGTAATTAAATCATATGTTAAGTCAAAAGAGCAGGTTTTATGCTGCAGTTAACAGGAATAATGCAAATTCTGAACAACTTATTTTAACTTCTTCATTTTCACAAAATCCAAGCAGATAACCAAGAGTGCAGTCAAGAATATTCTGATCAAGCACACGTTCTTTGAAATTTTTAAGTCTCAAACAATGCCCTGATATCTTTCATTTTCCCATCCTATTATTCAGTTGCGTATCTCGTCTACCCTGCTACCCAATTGAATTCCAAGATAAATATATCGTATTGCTAGGTAGGCCTTAAAATGGTTATATCAGAAGACCTCCTGCTGTAGCTTTAGAATGTCAGTGCACCACTGGACCAATTGTCCAGGGTGAAGATGACACAGAGGAGGATGAGATCAGTAATTATGCACTAGCTAATATCTGTAATTTGGCGTGCAAGGCAGGTCGGAGGTGGAATGCTAAAGCACTCTCAACCATTCACTGCATTGGAGTCTTTATGAAAGGTAGTTGGAGGTACAAAAACCCAGAGTATCCTCGACGACAAACCAATTTCAGTATCAGATTCCCATATACAGAGTGCAGGGGAACAGGTTAAAGGAGCTTCCTTCAGTGAGAAGGTAAGACTATCACTTTAACTTAAAAGAAAACATTCTAACCTCAAAAGCAGTCTTTTTCTCGGATGGAATATTGCTAGTACCAGTATCTAAAGCAATCTTTTTTCAGCCTTGGAGGCAGTCAAAGTCAAGAGTACCACAATGTAATGGCTATTGCTTCCATCTCGACGGAAAGAATATTCGCGTGCAAGACCCCATTATAAGTTAGTGAGTATCTTCAGATGCTGTAAACGTTTTTTAGTCTAAAAAGAAATGATATAATGTGAGCTTAACTTACCGTGTAAAATGGTAAAATGATGCAGTACGCTGGAGGACAGTTTTTTTTTCTTGCTTCGTCCCAGCAATGCAGAGAAATTCTGTTGTGCAACACTGCCCCTGCTGGTCATTCAGTATATTCTGCAGATGGAAAAGTCCACTGTTAGTGCATTTGCCATGATTAGGAAATGAATATTATTAAACTAATGCAATACAGTCAAAAATGATTTATATAAAGCATTATTAGATCAGTAGTATGGGCTCTGTGATGGAGCGAAAAAATCAACAGCTCATAAGAAATTCAAATCTCATTCTGTGTTTTCACCCTAGAATACTTCCCTCAATCCCATACCTCATCTGCTTCTACCATCTACACAACTTTAGCACCTATATTATGACTTAGAGAAAAATATCTCATTGCCAGTCTAGTGACCGTGTACCTGTGTCACTGAATTTGTTTTAGGTTATGGTACAGCAGAAGTAATTAAATCATATGTTAAGTCAAAAGAGCAGGTTTTATGCTGCAGTTAACAGGAATAATGCAAATTCTGAACAACTTATTTTAACTTCTTCATTTTCACAAAATCCAAGCAGATAACCAAGAGTGCAGTCAAGAATATTCTGATCAAGCACACGTTCTTTGAAATTTTTAAGTCTCAAACAATGCCCTGATATCTTTCATTTTCCCATCCTATTATTCAGTTGCGTATCTCGTCTACCCTGCTACCCAATTGAATTCCAAGATAAATATATCGTATTGCTAGGTAGGCCTTAAAATGGTTATATCAGAAGACCTCCTGCTGTAGCTTTAGAATGTCAGTGCACCACTGGACCAATTGTCCAGGGTGAAGATGACACAGAGGAGGATGAGATCAGTAATTATGCACTAGCTAATATCTGTAATTTGGCGTGCAAGGCAGGTCGGAGGTGGAATGCTAAAGCACTCTCAACCATTCACTGCATTGGAGTCTTTATGAAAGGTAGTTGGAGGTACAAAAACCCAGAGTATCCTCGACGACAAACCAATTTCAGTATCAGATTCCCATATACAGAGTGCAGGGGAACAGGTTAAAGGAGCTTCCTTCAGTGAGAAGGTAAGACTATCACTTTAACTTAAAAGAAAACATTCTAACCTCAAAAGCAGTCTTTTTCTCGGATGGAATATTGCTAGTACCAGTATCTAAAGCAATCTTTTTTCAGCCTTGGAGGCAGTCAAAGTCAAGAGTACCACAATGTAATGGCTATTGCTTCCATCTCGACGGAAAGAATATTCGCGTGCAAGACCCCATTATAAGTTAGTGAGTATCTTCAGATGCTGTAAACGTTTTTTAGTCTAAAAAGAAATGATATAATGTGAGCTTAACTTACCGTGTAAAATGGTAAAATGATGCAGTACGCTGGAGGACAGTTTTTTTTTCTTGCTTCGTCCCAGCAATGCAGAGAAATTCTGTTGTGCAACACTGCCCCTGCTGGTCATTCAGTATATTCTGCAGATGGAAAAGTCCACGGTTAGTGCATTTGCCATGATTAGGAAATGAATATTATTAAACTAATGCAATACAGTACAAAATGATTTATATAAAGCATTATTAGATCAGTAGTATGGGCTCTGTGATGGAGCGAAAAAATCAACAGCTCATAAGAAATTCAAATCTCATTCTGTGTTTTCACCCTAGAATACTTCCCTCAATCCCATACCTCATCTGCTTCTACCATCTACACAACTTTAGCACCTATATTATGACTTAGAGAAAAATATCTCATTGCCAGTCTAGTGACCGTGTACCTGTGTCACTGAATTTGTTTTAGGTTATGGTACAGCAGAAGTAATTAAATCATATGTTAAGTCGAAAGAGCAGGTTTTATGCTGCAGTTAACAGGAATAATGCAAATTCTGAACAACTTATTTTAACGTCTTCATTTTCACAAAATCCAAGCAGGTAACCAAGAGTGAAGTCAAGAATATTCTGATCAAGCACACGTTCTTTGAAATTTTTAAGTCTCAAACAATGCCCTGATGTCTTTCATTTTCCCATCCTATTATTCAGTTGCGTATCTCGTCTACCCTGCTACCTAATTGAATTCCAAGATAAATATATCGTATTGCTAGGTAGGCCTTAAAATGGTTATATCAGAAGACATCCTGCTGTAGCTTTAGAATGTCAGTGCACCACTGGACCAATTGTCCAGGGTGAAGATGACACAGTGGAGGATGAGATCAGTAATTATGCACTAGCTAATATCTGTAATTAGCAGTGCAAGGCAGATCGGAGGTGGAATGCTAAAGCACTTTCAACCATTCACTGCATTGGAGTCTTTATGAAAGGTAGTTGGAGGTACAAAAACCCAGAGTATCCTCGACGACAAACCAATTTCAGTATCAGATTCCCACATACAGAGTGCAGGGGAACAGGTTAAAGGAGCTTCCTTCAGAGAGAAGGTAAGACTATCACTCTAACGTAAAAGAAAACATTCTAACCTCAAAAGCAGTCTTTTTCTCGGATGGAATATTGCTAGTACCAGTATCTAAAGCAATCTTTTTTCAGCCTTGGAGGCAGTCAAAGTCAAGAGTACCACAATGTAATGGCTATTGCTTCCATCTCGACGGAAAGAATATTCGCGTGCAAGACCCCATTATAAGTTAGTGAGTATCTTCAGATGCTGTAAACTTTTTTTAGTCTAAAAAGAAATGATATAATGCGAGTTTGACTTACCGTGTAAAACGGTAAAATGATGCAGTACGCTGGAGGACGTTTTTTATTTTTCTTGCTTCGTCCCAGCAATGCAGAGAAATTCTGTTGTGCAACACTGCCCCTGCTGGTCATTCAGTATATTCTGCAGATGGAAAAGTCCACTGTTAGTGCATTTGCCATGATTAGGAAATGATTATTATTAAACTAATGCAAGACAGTCAAAAATGATTTATATAAAGCATTATTAGATCAGTAGTATGGGCTCTGTGATGGAGCGAAAAAATCAACGGCTCATAAGAAATTCAAATCTCATTCTGTGTTTTTACCCTGGAATACTTCCCTCAATTCCATGCCTCATCTGCTTCTACCCTCTACACAACTTTAGCACCTATATTACGACGTAGAGCAAAATATCTCATTGCCAGTCTAGTGACCGTGTACCTGTGTCACTGAATTTGTTTTAGGTTATGGTACAGCAGAAGTAATTAAATCATATGTTAAGTCGAAAGAGCAGGTTTTTTGCTGCAGTTAACAGGAATAATGCAAATTCTGAACAACTTATTTTAACGTCTTCATTTTCACAAAATCCAAGCAGGTAACCAAGAGTGAAGTCAAGAATATTCTGATCAAGCACACGTTCTTTGAAATTTTTAAGTCTCAAACAATGCCCTGATATCTTTAATTTTCCCATCCTATTATTCAGTTGCGTATCTCGTCTACCCTGCTACCCAATTGAATTCCAAGATAAATATATCGTATTGCTAGGTAGGCCTTAAAATGGTTATATCAGAAGACATCCTGCTGTAGCTTTAGAATGTCAGTGCACCACTGGACCAATTGTCCAGGGTGAAGATGACACAGTGGAGGATGAGATGAGTAATTATGCACTAGCTAATATCTGTAATTAGGCGTGCAAGGCAGGTCGGAGGTGGAATGCTAAAGCACTCTCAACCATTCACTGCATTGGAGTCTTTATGAAAGGTAGTTGGAGATACAAAAACCCAGAGTATCCTCGACGACAAACCAATTTCAGTATCAGATTCCCATATACAGAGTGCAGGGGAACAGGTTAAAGGAGCTTCCTTCAGTGAGAAGGTAAGACTATCACTTTAACGTAAAAGAAAACATTCTAACCTCAAAAGCAGTCTTTTTCTCGGATGGAATATTGCTAGTACCAGTATCTAAAGCAATCTTTTTTCAGCCTTGGAGGCAGTCAAAGTCAAGAGTACCACAATGTAATGGCTATTGCTTCCATCTCGACGGAAAGAATATTCGCGTGCAAGACCCCATTATAAGTTAGTGAGTATCTTCAGATGCTTGAAACTTTTTTTAGTCTAAAAAGAAATGATATAATGTGAGTTTGACTTACCGTGTAAAATGGTAAAATGATGCAGTACGCTGGAGGACGTTTTTTTTTTTTTCTTGCTTCGTCCCAGCAATGCAGAGAAATTCTGTTGTGCAACACTGCCCCTGCTGGTCATTCAGTATATTCTGCAGATGGAAAAGTCCACTGTTAGTGCATTTGCCATGATTAGGAAATGAATATTATTAAACTAATGCAATACAGTCAAAAATGATTTATATAAAGCATTATTAGATCAGTAGTATGGGCTCTGTGATGGAGCGAAAAAATCAACAGCTCATAAGAAATTCAAATCTCATTCTGTGTTTTCACCCTAGAATACTTCCCTCAATCCCATACCTCATCTGCTTCTACCCTCTACACAACTTTAGCACCTATATTACGACGTAGAGAAAAGTATCTCATTGCCAGTCTAGTGACCGTGTACCTGTGTCACTGAATTTGTTTTAGGTTATGGTACAGCAGAAGTAATTAAATCATATGTTAAGTCGAAAGAGCAGGTTTTTTGCTGCAGTTAACAGGAATAATGCAAATTCTGAACAACTTATTTTAACGTCTTCATTTTCACAAAATCCAAGCAGGTAACCAAGAGTGCAGTCAAGAATATTCTGATCAAGCACACGTTCTTTGAAATTTTTAAGTCTCAAACAATGCCCTGATATCTTTCATTTTCCCATCCTATTATTCAGTTGCGTATCTCGTCTACCCTGCTACCCAATTGAATTCCAAGATAAATATATCGTATTGCTAGGTAGGCCTTAAAATGGTTATATCAGAAGACATCCTGCTGTAGCTTTAGAATGTCAGTGCACCACTGGACCAATTGTCCAGGGTGAAGATGACACAGTGGAGGATGAGATCAGTAATTATGCACTAGCTAATATCTGTAATTAGCCGTGCAAGGCAGATCGGAGGTGGAATGCTAAAGCACTTTCAACCATTCACTGCATTGGAGTCTTTATGAAAGGTAGTTGGAGGTACAAAAACCCAGAGTATCCTCGACGACAAACCAATTTCAGTATCAGATTCCCACATACAGAGTGCAGGGGAACAGGTTAAAGGAGCTTCCTTCAGTGAGAAGGTAAGACTATCACTAACGTAAAAGAAAACATTCTAACCTCAAAAGCAGTCTTTTTCTCGGATGGAATATTGCTAGTACCAGTATCTAAAGCAATCTTTTTTCAGCCTTGGAGGCAGTCAAAGTCAAGAGTACCACAATGTAATGGCTATTGCTTCCATCTCGACGGAAAGAATATTCGCGTGCAAGACCCCATTATAAGTTAGTGAGTATCTTCAGATGCTGTAAACTTTTTTTAGTCTAAAAAGAAATGATATAATGTGAGCTTAACTTACCGTGTAAAATGGTAAAATGATGCAGTACGCTGGAGGACGTTTTTTTTTCTTGCTTCCTCCCAGCAATGCAGAGAAATTCTGTTGTGCAACACTGCCCCTGCTGGTCATTCAGTATATTCTGCAGATGGAAAAGTCCACTGTTAGTGCATTTGCCATGATTAGGAAATGAATATTATTAAACTAATGCAATACAGCCAAAAATGATTTATATAAAGCATTATTAGATCAGTAGTATGGGCTCTGTGATGGAGCGAAAAAATCAACGGCTCATAAGAAATTCAAATCTCATTCTGTGTTTTCACCCTGGAATACTTCCCTCAATTCCATGCCTCATCTGCTTCTACCCTCTACACAACTTTAGCACCTATATTACGACGTAGAGCAAAATATCTCATTGCCAGTCTAGTGACCGTGTACCTGTGTCACTGAATTTGTTTTAGGTTATGGTACAGCATAAGTAATTAAATCATATGTTAAGTCAAAAGAGCAGGTTTTATGCTGCAGTTAACAGGAATAATGCAAATTCTGAACAACTTATTTTAACTTCTTCATTTTCACAAAATCCAAGCAGATAACCAAGAGTGCAGTCAAGAATATTCTGATCAAGCACACGTTCTTTGAAATTTTTAAGTCTCAAACAATGCCCTGATATCTTTCATTTTCCCATCCTATTATTCAGTTGCGTATCTCGTCTACCCTGCTACCCAATTGAATTCCAAGATAAATATATTGTATTGCTAGGTAGGCCTTAAAATGGTTATATCAGAAGACCTCCTGCTGTAGCTTTAGAATGTCAGTGCACCACTGGACCAATTGTCCAGGGTGAAGATTACACAGAGGAGGATGAGATCAGTAATTATGCACTAGCTAATATCTGTAATTTGGCGTGCAAGGCAGGTCGGAGGTGGAATGCTAAAGCACTCTCAACCATTCACTGCATTGGAGTCTTTATGAAAGGTAGTTGGAGGTACAAAAACCCAGAGTATCCTCGACGACAAACCAATTTCAGTATCAGATTCCCATATACAGAGTGCAGGGGAACAGGTTAAAGGAGCTTCCTTCAGTGAGAAGGTAAGACTATCACTTTAACTTAAAAGAAAACATTCTAACCTCAAAAGCAGTCTTTTTCTCGGATGGAATATTGCTAGTACCAGTATCTAAAGCAATCTTTTTTCAGCCTTGGAGGCAGTCAAAGTCAAGAGTACCACAATGTAATGGCTATTGCTTCCATCTCGACGGAAAGAATATTCGCGTGCAAGACCCCATTATAAGTTAGTGAGTATCTTCAGATGCTGTAAACGTTTTTTAGTCTAAAAAGAAATGATATAATGTGAGCTTAACTTACCGTGTAAAATGGTAAAATGATGCAGTACGCTGGAGGACGTTTTTTTTTCTTGCTTCCTCCCAGCAATGCAGAGAAATTCTGTTGTGCAACACTGCCCCTGCTGGTCATTCAGTATATTCTGCAGATGGAAAAGTCCACTGTTAGTGCATTTGCCATGATTAGGAAATGATTATTATTAAACTAATGCAAGACAGTCAAAAATGATTTATATAAAGCATTATTAGATCAGTAGTATGGGCTCTGTGATGGAGCGAAAAAATCAACGGCTCATAAGAAATTCAAATCTCATTCTGTGTTTTCACCCTGGAATACTTCCCTCAATTCCATGCCTCATCTGCTTCTACCCTCTACACAACTTTAGCACCTATATTACGACGTAGAGCAAAATATCTCATTGCCAGTCTAGTGACCGTGTACCTGTGTCACTGAATTTGTTTTAGGTTATGGTACAGCAGAAGTAATTAAATCATATGTTAAGTCGAAAGAGCAGGTTTTTTGCTGCAGTTAACAGGAATAATGCAAATTCTGAACAACTTATTTTAACGTCTTCATTTTCACAAAATCCAAGCAGGTAACCAAGAGTGAAGTCAAGAATATTCTGATCAAGCACACGTTCTTTGAAATTTTTAAGTCTCAAACAATGCCCTGATATCTTTAATTTTCCCATCCTATTATTCAGTTGCGTATCTCGTCTACCCTGCTACCCAATTGAATTCCAAGATAAATATATCGTATTGCTAGGTAGGCCTTAAAATGGTTATATCAGAAGACATCCTGCTGTAGCTTTAGAATGTCAGTGCACCACTGGACCAATTGTCCAGGGTGAAGATGACACAGTGGAGGATGAGATGAGTAATTATGCACTAGCTAATATCTGTAATTAGCAGTGCAAGGCAGATCGGAGGTGGAATGCTAAAGCACTCTCAACCATTCACTGCATTGGAGTCTTTATGAAAGGTAGTTGGAGATACAAAAACCCAGAGTATCCTCGACGACAAACCAATTTCAGTATCAGATTCCCATATACAGAGTGCAGGGGAACAGGTTAAAGGAGCTTCCTTCAGTGAGAAGGTAAGACTATCACTTTAACGTAAAAGAAAACATTCTAACCTCAAAAGCAGTCTTTTTCTCGGATGGAATATTGCTAGTACCAGTATCTAAAGCAATCTTTTTTCAGCCTTGGAGGCAGTCAAAGTCAAGAGTACCACAATGTAATGGCTATTGCTTCCATCTCGACGGAAAGAATATTCGCGTGCAAGACCCCATTATAAGTTAGTGAGTATCTTCAGATGCTTGAAACTTTTTTTAGTCTAAAAAGAAATGATATAATGTGAGTTTGACTTACCGTGTAAAATGGTAAAATGATGCAGTACGCTGGAGGACGTTTTTTTTTTTTTCTTGCTTCGTCCCAGCAATGCAGAGAAATTCTGTTGTGCAACACTGCCCCTGCTGGTCATTCAGTATATTCTGCAGATGGAAAAGTCCACTGTTAGTGCATTTGCCATGATTAGGAAATGAATATTATTAAACTAATGCAAAACAGTCAAAAATGATTTATATAAAGCATTATTAGATCAGTAGTATGGGCTCTGTGATGGAGCGAAAAAATCAACAGCTCATAAGAAATTCAAATCTCATTCTGTGTTTTCACCCTAGAATACTTCCCTCAATCCCATACCTCATCTGCTTCTACCCTCTACACAACTTTAGCACCTATATTACGACGTAGAGAAAAGTATCTCATTGCCAGTCTAGTGACCGTGTACCTGTGTCACTGAATTTGTTTTAGGTTATGGTACAGCAGAAGTAATTAAATCATATGTTAAGTCGAAAGAGCAGGTTTTTTGCTGCAGTTAACAGGAATAATGCAAATTCTGAACAACTTATTTTAACGTCTTCATTTTCACAAAATCCAAGCAGGTAACCAAGAGTGCAGTCAAGAATATTCTGATCAAGCACACGTTCTTTGAAATTTTTAAGTCTCAAACAATGCCCTGATATCTTTCATTTTCCCATCCTATTATTCAGTTGCGTATCTCGTCTACCCTGCTACCCAATTGAATTCCAAGATAAATATATCGTATTGCTAGGTAGGCCTTAAAATGGTTATATCAGAAGACATCCTGCTGTAGCTTTAGAATGTCAGTGCACCACTGGACCAATTGTCCAGGGTGAAGATGACACAGTGGAGGATGAGATCAGTAATTATGCACTAGCTAATATCTGTAATTAGCCGTGCAAGGCAGATCGGAGGTGGAATGCTAAAGCACTTTCAACCATTCACTGCATTGGAGTCTTTATGAAAGGTAGTTGGAGGTACAAAAACCCAGAGTATCCTCGACGACAAACCAATTTCAGTATCAGATTCCCACATACAGAGTGCAGGGGAACAGGTTAAAGGAGCTTCCTTCAGTGAGAAGGTAAGACTATCACTAACGTAAAAGAAAACATTCTAACCTCAAAAGCAGTCTTTTTCTCGGATGGAATATTGCTAGTAAAAGTATCTAAAGCAATCTTTTTTCAGCCTTGGAGGCAGTCAAAGTCAAGAGTACCACAATGTAATGGCTATTGCTTCCATCTCGACGGAAAGAATATTCGCGTGCAAGACCCCATTATAAGTTAGTGAGTATCTTCAGATGCTGTAAACTTTTTTTAGTCTAAAAAGAAATGATATAATGTGAGCTTAACTTACCGTGTAAAATGGTAAAATGATGCAGTACGCTGGAGGACGTTTTTTTTTCTTGCTTCCTCCCAGCAATGCAGAGAAATTCTGTTGTGCAACACTGCCCCTGCTGGTCATTCA
Organism: Triturus cristatus; assembly: GCF_964204655.1. Classification (NCBI taxonomy): domain Eukaryota; kingdom Metazoa; phylum Chordata; class Amphibia; order Caudata; family Salamandridae; genus Triturus; species Triturus cristatus. The sequence continues at coordinate 660,442,406 of NC_140593.1, forward strand.
GTATATTCTGCAGATGGAAAAGTCCACTGTTAGTGCATTTGCCATGATTAGGAAATGAATATTATTAAACTAATGCAATACAGCCAAAAATGATTTATATAAAGCATTATTAGATCAGTAGTATGGGCTCTGTGATGGAGCGAAAAAATCAACGGCTCATAAGAAATTCAAATCTCATTCTGTGTTTTCACCCTGGAATACTTCCCTCAATTCCATGCCTCATCTGCTTCTACCCTCTACACAACTTTAGCACCTATATTACGACGTAGAGCAAAATATCTCATTGCCAGTCTAGTGACCGTGTACCTGTGTCACTGAATTTGTTTTAGGTTATGGTACAGCATAAGTAATTAAATCATATGTTAAGTCAAAAGAGCAGGTTTTATGCTGCAGTTAACAGGAATAATGCAAATTCTGAACAACTTATTTTAACTTCTTCATTTTCACAAAATCCAAGCAGATAACCAAGAGTGCAGTCAAGAATATTCTGATCAAGCACACGTTCTTTGAAATTTTTAAGTCTCAAACAATGCCCTGATATCTTTCATTTTCCCATCCTATTATTCAGTTGCGTATCTCGTCTACCCTGCTACCCAATTGAATTCCAAGATAAATATATCGTATTGCTAGGTAGGCCTTAAAATGGTTATATCAGAAGACCTCCTGCTGTAGCTTTAGAATGTCAGTGCACCACTGGACCAATTGTCCAGGGTGAAGATGACACAGAGGAGGATGAGATCAGTAATTATGCACTAGCTAATATCTGTAATTTGGCGTGCAAGGCAGGTCGGAGGTGGAATGCTAAAGCACTCTCAACCATTCACTGCATTGGAGTCTTTATGAAAGGTAGTTGGAGGTACAAAAACCCAGAGTATCCTCGACGACAAACCAATTTCAGTATCAGATTCCCATATACAGAGTGCAGGGGAACAGGTTAAAGGAGCTTCCTTCAGTGAGAAGGTAAGACTATCACTTTAACTTAAAAGAAAACATTCTAACCTCAAAAGCAGTCTTTTTCTCGGATGGAATATTGCTAGTACCAGTATCTAAAGCAATCTTTTTTCAGCCTTGGAGGCAGTCAAAGTCAAGAGTACCACAATGTAATGGCTATTGCTTCCATCTCGACGGAAAGAATATTCGCGTGCAAGACCCCATTATAAGTTAGTGAGTATCTTCAGATGCTGTAAACGTTTTTTAGTCTAAAAAGAAATGATATAATGTGAGCTTAACTTACCGTGTAAAATGGTAAAATGATGCAGTACGCTGGAGGACAGTTTTTTTTTCTTGCTTCGTCCCAGCAATGCAGAGAAATTCTGTTGTGCAACACTGCCCCTGCTGGTCATTCAGTATATTCTGCAGATGGAAAAGTCCACTGTTAGTGCATTTGCCATGATTAGGAAATGAATATTATTAAACTAATGCAATACAGTCAAAAATGATTTATATAAAGCATTATTAGATCAGTAGTATGGGCTCTGTGATGGAGCGAAAAAATCAACAGCTCATAAGAAATTCAAATCTCATTCTGTGTTTTCACCCTAGAATACTTCCCTCAATCCCATACCTCATCTGCTTCTACCATCTACACAACTTTAGCACCTATATTATGACTTAGAGAAAAATATCTCATTGCCAGTCTAGTGACCGTGTACCTGTGTCACTGAATTTGTTTTAGGTTATGGTACAGCAGAAGTAATTAAATCATATGTTAAGTCAAAAGAGCAGGTTTTATGCTGCAGTTAACAGGAATAATGCAAATTCTGAACAACTTATTTTAACTTCTTCATTTTCACAAAATCCAAGCAGATAACCAAGAGTGCAGTCAAGAATATTCTGATCAAGCACACGTTCTTTGAAATTTTTAAGTCTCAAACAATGCCCTGATATCTTTCATTTTCCCATCCTATTATTCAGTTGCGTATCTCGTCTACCCTGCTACCCAATTGAATTCCAAGATAAATATATCGTATTGCTAGGTAGGCCTTAAAATGGTTATATCAGAAGACCTCCTGCTGTAGCTTTAGAATGTCAGTGCACCACTGGACCAATTGTCCAGGGTGAAGATGACACAGAGGAGGATGAGATCAGTAATTATGCACTAGCTAATATCTGTAATTTGGCGTGCAAGGCAGGTCGGAGGTGGAATGCTAAAGCACTCTCAACCATTCACTGCATTGGAGTCTTTATGAAAGGTAGTTGGAGGTACAAAAACCCAGAGTATCCTCGACGACAAACCAATTTCAGTATCAGATTCCCATATACAGAGTGCAGGGGAACAGGTTAAAGGAGCTTCCTTCAGTGAGAAGGTAAGACTATCACTTTAACTTAAAAGAAAACATTCTAACCTCAAAAGCAGTCTTTTTCTCGGATGGAATATTGCTAGTACCAGTATCTAAAGCAATCTTTTTTCAGCCTTGGAGGCAGTCAAAGTCAAGAGTACCACAATGTAATGGCTATTGCTTCCATCTCGACGGAAAGAATATTCGCGTGCAAGACCCCATTATAAGTTAGTGAGTATCTTCAGATGCTGTAAACGTTTTTTAGTCTAAAAAGAAATGATATAATGTGAGCTTAACTTACCGTGTAAAATGGTAAAATGATGCAGTACGCTGGAGGACAGTTTTTTTTTCTTGCTTCGTCCCAGCAATGCAGAGAAATTCTGTTGTGCAACACTGCCCCTGCTGGTCATTCAGTATATTCTGCAGATGGAAAAGTCCACGGTTAGTGCATTTGCCATGATTAGGAAATGAATATTATTAAACTAATGCAATACAGTACAAAATGATTTATATAAAGCATTATTAGATCAGTAGTATGGGCTCTGTGATGGAGCGAAAAAATCAACAGCTCATAAGAAATTCAAATCTCATTCTGTGTTTTCACCCTAGAATACTTCCCTCAATCCCATACCTCATCTGCTTCTACCATCTACACAACTTTAGCACCTATATTATGACTTAGAGAAAAATATCTCATTGCCAGTCTAGTGACCGTGTACCTGTGTCACTGAATTTGTTTTAGGTTATGGTACAGCAGAAGTAATTAAATCATATGTTAAGTCGAAAGAGCAGGTTTTATGCTGCAGTTAACAGGAATAATGCAAATTCTGAACAACTTATTTTAACGTCTTCATTTTCACAAAATCCAAGCAGGTAACCAAGAGTGAAGTCAAGAATATTCTGATCAAGCACACGTTCTTTGAAATTTTTAAGTCTCAAACAATGCCCTGATGTCTTTCATTTTCCCATCCTATTATTCAGTTGCGTATCTCGTCTACCCTGCTACCTAATTGAATTCCAAGATAAATATATCGTATTGCTAGGTAGGCCTTAAAATGGTTATATCAGAAGACATCCTGCTGTAGCTTTAGAATGTCAGTGCACCACTGGACCAATTGTCCAGGGTGAAGATGACACAGTGGAGGATGAGATCAGTAATTATGCACTAGCTAATATCTGTAATTAGCAGTGCAAGGCAGATCGGAGGTGGAATGCTAAAGCACTTTCAACCATTCACTGCATTGGAGTCTTTATGAAAGGTAGTTGGAGGTACAAAAACCCAGAGTATCCTCGACGACAAACCAATTTCAGTATCAGATTCCCACATACAGAGTGCAGGGGAACAGGTTAAAGGAGCTTCCTTCAGAGAGAAGGTAAGACTATCACTCTAACGTAAAAGAAAACATTCTAACCTCAAAAGCAGTCTTTTTCTCGGATGGAATATTGCTAGTACCAGTATCTAAAGCAATCTTTTTTCAGCCTTGGAGGCAGTCAAAGTCAAGAGTACCACAATGTAATGGCTATTGCTTCCATCTCGACGGAAAGAATATTCGCGTGCAAGACCCCATTATAAGTTAGTGAGTATCTTCAGATGCTGTAAACTTTTTTTAGTCTAAAAAGAAATGATATAATGTGAGCTTAACTTACCGTGTAAAATGGTAAAATGATGCAGTACGCTGGAGGACGTTTTTTTTTCTTGCTTCCTCCCAGCAATGCAGAGAAATTCTGTTGTGCAACACTGCCCCTGCTGGTCATTCAGTATATTCTGCAGATGGAAAAGTCCACTGTTAGTGCATTTGCCATGATTAGGAAATGAATATTATTAAACTAATGCAATACAGTCAAAAATGATTTATATAAAGCATTATTAGATCAGTAGTATGGGCTCTGTGATGGAGCGAAAAAATCAACAGCTCATAAGAAATTCAAATCTCATTCTGTGTTTTCACCCTAGAATACTTCCCTCAATCCCATACCTCATCTGCTTCTACCATCTACACAACTTTAGCACCTATATTATGACTTAGAGAAAAATATCTCATTGCCAGTCTAGTGACCGTGTACCTGTGTCACTGAATTTGTTTTAGGTTATGGTACAGCAGAAGTAATTAAATCATATGTTAAGTCGAAAGAGCAGGTTTTATGCTGCAGTTAACAGGAATAATGCAAATTCTGAACAACTTATTTTAACGTCTTCATTTTCACAAAATCCAAGCAGGTAACCAAGAGTGAAGTCAAGAATATTCTGATCAAGCACACGTTCTTTGAAATTTTTAAGTCTCAAACAATGCCCTGATATCTTTCATTTTCCCATCCTATTATTCAGTTGCGTATCTCGTCTACCCTGCTACCTAATTGAATTCCAAGATAAATATATCGTATTGCTAGGTAGGCCTTAAAATGGTTATATCAGAAGACATCCTGCTGTAGCTTTAGAATGTCAGTGCACCACTGGACCAATTGTCCAGGGTGAAGATGACACAGTGGAGGATGAGATCAGTAATTATGCACTAGCTAATATCTGTAATTAGCAGTGCAAGGCAGATCGGAGGTGGAATGCTAAAGCACTTTCAACCATTCACTGCATTGGAGTCTTTATGAAAGGTAGTTGGAGGTACAAAAACCCAGAGTATCCTCGACGACAAACCAATTTCAGTATCAGATTCCCACATACAGAGTGCAGGGGAACAGGTTAAAGGAGCTTCCTTCAGAGAGAAGGTAAGACTATCACTCTAACGTAAAAGAAAACATTCTAACCTCAAAAGCAGTCTTTTTCTCGGATGGAATATTGCTAGTACCAGTATCTAAAGCAATCTTTTTTCAGCCTTGGAGGCAGTCAAAGTCAAGAGTACCACAATGTAATGGCTATTGCTTCCATCTCGACGGAAAGAATATTCGCGTGCAAGACCCCATTATAAGTTAGTGAGTATCTTCAGATGCTGTAAACTTTTTTTAGTCTAAAAAGAAATGATATAATGTGAGCTTAACTTACCGTGTAAAATGGTAAAATGATGCAGTACGCTGGAGGACGTTTTTTTTTCTTGCTTCCTCCCAGCAATGCAGAGAAATTCTGTTGTGCAACACTGCCCCTGCTGGTCATTCAGTATATTCTGCAGATGGAAAAGTCCACTGTTAGTGCATTTGCCATGATTAGGAAATGATTATTATTAAACTAATGCAAGACAGTCAAAAATGATTTATATAAAGCATTATTAGATCAGTAGTATGGGCTCTGTGATGGAGCGAAAAAATCAACAGCTCATAAGAAATTCAAATCTCATTCTGTGTTTTCACCCTAGAATACTTCCCTCAATCCCATACCTCATCTGCTTCTACCCTCTACACAACTTTAGCACCTATATTACGACGTAGAGAAAAGTATCTCATTGCCAGTCTAGTGACCGTGTACCTGTGTCACTGAATTTGTTTTAGGTTATGGTACAGCAGAAGTAATTAAATCATATGTTAAGTCGAAAGAGCAGGTTTTTTGCTGCAGTTAACAGGAATAATGCAAATTCTGAACAACTTATTTTAACGTCTTCATTTTCACAAAATCCAAGCAGGTAACCAAGAGTGCAGTCAAGAATATTCTGATCAAGCACACGTTCTTTGAAATTTTTAAGTCTCAAACAATGCCCTGATATCTTTAATTTTCCCATCCTATTATTCAGTTGCGTATCTCGTCTACCCTGCTACCCAATTGAATTCCAAGATAAATATATCGTATTGCTAGGTAGGCCTTAAAATGGTTATATCAGAAGACATCCTGCTGTAGCTTTAGAATGTCAGTGCACCACTGGACCAATTGTCCAGGGTGAAGATGACACAGTGGAGGATGAGATCAGTAATTATGCACTAGCTAATATCTGTAATTAGCCGTGCAAGGCAGATCGGAGGTGGAATGCTAAAGCACTTTCAACCATTCACTGCATTGGAGTCTTTATGAAAGGTAGTTGGAGGTACAAAAACCCAGAGTATCCTCGACGACAAACCAATTTCAGTATCAGATTCCCACATACAGAGTGCAGGGGAACAGGTTAAAGGAGCTTCCTTCAGTGAGAAGGTAAGACTATCACTAACGTAAAAGAAAACATTCTAACCTCAAAAGCAGTCTTTTTCTCGGATGGAATATTGCTAGTACCAGTATCTAAAGCAATCTTTTTTCAGCCTTGGAGGCAGTCAAAGTCAAGAGTACCACAATGTAATGGCTATTGCTTCCATCTCGACGGAAAGAATATTCGCGTGCAAGACCCCATTATAAGTTAGTGAGTATCTTCAGATGCTGTAAACTTTTTTTAGTCTAAAAAGAAATGATATAATGTGAGCTTAACTTACCGTGTAAAATGGTAAAATGATGCAGTACGCTGGAGGACGTTTTTTTTTCTTGCTTCCTCCCAGCAATGCAGAGAAATTCTGTTGTGCAACACTGCCCCTGCTGGTCATTCAGTATATTCTGCAGATGGAAAAGTCCACTGTTAGTGCATTTGCCATGATTAGGAAATGAATATTATTAAACTAATGCAATACAGCCAAAAATGATTTATATAAAGCATTATTAGATCAGTAGTATGGGCTCTGTGATGGAGCGAAAAAATCAACGGCTCATAAGAAATTCAAATCTCATTCTGTGTTTTCACCCTGGAATACTTCCCTCAATTCCATGCCTCATCTGCTTCTACCCTCTACACAACTTTAGCACCTATATTACGACGTAGAGCAAAATATCTCATTGCCAGTCTAGTGACCGTGTACCTGTGTCACTGAATTTGTTTTAGGTTATGGTACAGCATAAGTAATTAAATCATATGTTAAGTCAAAAGAGCAGGTTTTATGCTGCAGTTAACAGGAATAATGCAAATTCTGAACAACTTATTTTAACTTCTTCATTTTCACAAAATCCAAGCAGATAACCAAGAGTGCAGTCAAGAATATTCTGATCAAGCACACGTTCTTTGAAATTTTTAAGTCTCAAACAATGCCCTGATATCTTTCATTTTCCCATCCTATTATTCAGTTGCGTATCTCGTCTACCCTGCTACCCAATTGAATTCCAAGATAAATATATCGTATTGCTAGGTAGGCCTTAAAATGGTTATATCAGAAGACCTCCTGCTGTAGCTTTAGAATGTCAGTGCACCACTGGACCAATTGTCCAGGGTGAAGATGACACAGAGGAGGATGAGATCAGTAATTATGCACTAGCTAATATCTGTAATTTGGCGTGCAAGGCAGGTCGGAGGTGGAATGCTAAAGCACTCTCAACCATTCACTGCATTGGAGTCTTTATGAAAGGTAGTTGGAGGTACAAAAACCCAGAGTATCCTCGACGACAAACCAATTTCAGTATCAGATTCCCATATACAGAGTGCAGGGGAACAGGTTAAAGGAGCTTCCTTCAGTGAGAAGGTAAGACTATCACTTTAACTTAAAAGAAAACATTCTTACCTCAAAAGCAGTCTTTTTCTCGGATGGAATATTGCTAGTACCAGTATCTAAAGCAATCTTTTTTCAGCCTTGGAGGCAGTCAAAGTCAAGAGTACCACAATGTAATGGCTATTGCTTCCATCTCGACGGAAAGGATATTCGCGTGCAAGACCCCATTATAAGTTAGTGAGTATCTTCAGATGCTGTAAACGTTTTTTAGTCTAAAAAGAAATGATATAATGTGAGCTTAACTTACCGTGTAAAATGGTAAAATGATGCAGTACGCTGGAGGACAGTTTTTTTTTCTTGCTTCGTCCCAGCAATGCAGAGAAATTCTGTTGTGCAACACTGCCCCTGCTGGTCATTCAGTATATTCTGCAGATGGAAAAGTCCACTGTTAGTGCATTTGCCATGATTAGGAAATGAATATTATTAATCTAATGCAATACAGTCAAAAATGATTTATATAAAGCATTATTAGATCAGTAGTATGGGCTCTGTGATGGAGCGTAAAAAATCAACAGCTCATAAGAAATTCAAATCTCATTCTGTGTTTTCACCCTAGAATACTTCCCTCAATCCCATACCTCATCTGCTTCTACCATCTACACAACTTTAGCACCTATATTATGACTTAGAGAAAAATATCTCATTGCCAGTCTAGTGACCGTGTACCTGTGTCACTGAATTTGTTTTAGGTTATGGTACAGCAGAAGTAATTAAATCATATGTTAAGTCGAAAGAGCAGGTTTTATGCTGCAGTTAACAGGAATAATGCAAATTCTGAACAACTTATTTTAACGTCTTCATTTTCACAAAATCCAAGCAGGTAACCAAGAGTGAAGTCAAGAATATTCTGATCAAGCACACGTTCTTTGAAATTTTTAAGTCTCAAACAATGCCCTGATATCTTTCATTTTCCCATCCTATTATTCAGTTGCGTATCTCGTCTACCCTGCTACCTAATTGAATTCCAAGATAAATATATCGTATTGCTAGGTAGGCCTTAAAATGGTTATATCAGAAGACATCCTGCTGTAGCTTTAGAATGTCAGTGCACCACTGGACCAATTGTCCAGGGTGAAGATGACACAGTGGAGGATGAGATCAGTAATTATGCACTAGCTAATATCTGTAATTAGCAGTGCAAGGCAGATCGGAGGTGGAATGCTAAAGCACTTTCAACCATTCACTGCATTGGAGTCTTTATGAAAGGTAGTTGGAGGTACAAAAACCCAGAGTATCCTCGACGACAAACCAATTTCAGTATCAGATTCCCACATACAGAGTGCAGGGGAACAGGTTAAAGGAGCTTCCTTCAGAGAGAAGGTAAGACTATCACTCTAACGTAAAAGAAAACATTCTAACCTCAAAAGCAGTCTTTTTCTCGGATGGAATATTGCTAGTACCAGTATCTAAAGCAATCTTTTTTCAGCCTTGGAGGCAGTCAAAGTCAAGAGTACCACAATGTAATGGCTATTGCTTCCATCTCGACGGAAAGAATATTCGCGTGCAAGACCCCATTATAAGTTAGTGAGTATCTTCAGATGCTGTAAACTTTTTTTAGTCTAAAAAGAAATGATATAATGTGAGCTTAACTTACCGTGTAAAATGGTAAAATGATGCAGTACGCTGGAGGACGTTTTTTTTTCTTGCTTCCTCCCAGCAATGCAGAGAAATTCTGTTGTGCAACACTGCCCCTGCTGGTCATTCAGTATATTCTGCAGATGGAAAAGTCCACTGTTAGTGCATTTGCCATGATTAGGAAATGATTATTATTAAACTAATGCAAGACAGTCAAAAATGATTTATATAAAGCATTATTAGATCAGTAGTATGGGCTCTGTGATGGAGCGAAAAAATCAACGGCTCATAAGAAATTCAAATCTCATTCTGTGTTTTCACCCTGGAATACTTCCCTCAATTCCATGCCTCATCTGCTTCTACCCTCTACACAACTTTAGCACCTATATTACGAAGTAGAGCAAAATATCTCATTGCCAGTCTAGTGACCGTGTACCTGTGTCACTGAATTTGTTTTAGGTTATGGTACAGCAGAAGTAATTAAATCATATGTTAAGTCGAAAGAGCAGGTTTTATGCTGCAGTTAACAGGAATAATGCAAATTCTGAACAACTTATTTTAACGTCTTCATTTTCACAAAATCCAAGCAGGTAACCAAGAGTGAAGTCAAGAATATTCTGATCAAGCACACGTTCTTTGAAATTTTTAAGTCTCAAACAATGCCCTGATATCTTTCATTTTCCCATCCTATTATTCAGTTGCGTATCTCGTCTACCCTGCTACCTAATTGAATTCCAAGATAAATATATCGTATTGCTAGGTAGGCCTTAAAATGGTTATATCAGAAGACATCCTGCTGTAGCTTTAGAATGTCAGTGCACCACTGGACCAATTGTCCAGGGTGAAGATGACACAGTGGAGGATGAGATCAGTAATTATGCACTAGCTAATATCTGTAATTAGCAGTGCAAGGCAGATCGGAGGTGGAATGCTAAAGCACTTTCAACCATTCACTGCATTGGAGTCTTTATGAAAGGTAGTTGGAGGTACAAAAACCCAGAGTATCCTCGACGACAAACCAATTTCAGTATCAGATTCCCACATACAGAGTGCAGGGGAACAGGTTAAAGGAGCTTCCTTCAGTGAGAAGGTAAGACTATCACTTTAACTTAAAAGAAAACATTCTAACCTCAAAAGCAGTCTTTTTCTCGGATGGAATATTGCTAGTACCAGTATCTAAAGCAATCTTTTTTCAGCCTTGGAGGCAGTCAAAGTCAAGAGTACCACAATGTAATGGCTATTGCTTCCATCTCGACGGAAAGGATATTCGCGTGCAAGACCCCATTATAAGTTAGTGAGTATCTTCAGATGCTGTAAACGTTTTTTAGTCTAAAAAGAAATGATATAATGTGAGCTTAACTTACCGTGTAAAATGGTAAAATGATGCAGTACGCTGGAGGACAGTTTTTTTTTCTTGCTTCGTCCCAGCAATGCAGAGAAATTCTGTTGTGCAACACTGCCCCTGCTGGTCATTCAGTATATTCTGCAGATGGAAAAGTCCACTGTTAGTGCATTTGCCATGATTAGGAAATGAATATTATTAATCTAATGCAATACAGTCAAAAATGATTTATATAAAGCATTATTAGATCAGTAGTATGGGCTCTGTGATGGAGCGAAAAAATCAACAGCTCATAAGAAATTCAAATCTCATTCTGTGTTTTCACCCTAGAATACTTCCCTCAATCCCATACCTCATCTGCTTCTACCATCTACACAACTTTAGCACCTATATTATGACTTAGAGAAAAATATCTCATTGCCAGTCTAGTGACCGTGTACCTGTGTCACTGAATTTGTTTTAGGTTATGGTACAGCAGAAGTAATTAAATCATATGTTAAGTCGAAAGAGCAGGTTTTATGCTGCAGTTAACAGGAATAATGCAAATTCTGAACAACTTATTTTAACGTCTTCATTTTCACAAAATCCAAGCAGGTAACCAAGAGTGAAGTCAAGAATATTCTGATCAAGCACACGTTCTTTGAAATTTTTAAGTCTCAAACAATGCCCTGATATCTTTCATTTTCCCATCCTATTATTCAGTTGCGTATCTCATCTACCCTGCTACCTAATTGAATTCCAAGATAAATATATCGTATTGCTAGGTAGGCCTTAAAATGGTTATATCAGAAGACATCCTGCTGTAGCTTTAGAATGTCAGTGCACCACTGGACCAATTGTCCAGGGTGAAGATGACACAGTGGAGGATGAGATCAGTAATTATGCACTAGCTAATATCTGTAATTAGCAGTGCAAGGCAGATCGGAGGTGGAATGCTAAAGCACTTTCAACCATTCACTGCATTGGAGTCTTTATGAAAGGTAGTTGGAGGTACAAAAACCCAGAGTATCCTCGACGACAAACCAATTTCAGTATCAGATTCCCACATACAGAGTGCAGGGGAACAGGTTAAAGGAGCTTCCTTCAGAGAGAAGGTAAGACTATCACTCTAACGTAAAAGAAAACATTCTAACCTCAAAAGCAGTCTTTTTCTCGGATGGAATATTGCTAGTACCAGTATCTAAAGCAATCTTTTTTCAGCCTTGGAGGCAGTCAAAGTCAAGAGTACCACAATGTAATGGCTATTGCTTCCATCTCGACGGAAAGAATATTCGCGTGCAAGACCCCATTATAAGTTAGTGAGTATCTTCAGATGCTGTAAACTTTTTTTAGTCTAAAAAGAAATGATATAATGTGAGCTTAACTTACCGTGTAAAATGGTAAAATGATGCAGTACGCTGGAGGACGTTTTTTTTTCTTGCTTCCTCCCAGCAATGCAGAGAAATTCTGTTGTGCAACACTGCCCCTGCTGGTCATTCAGTATATTCTGCAGATGGAAAAGTCCACTGTTAGTGCATTTGCCATGATTAGGAAATGATTATTATTAAACTAATGCAAGACAGTCAAAAATGATTTATATAAAGCATTATTAGATCAGTAGTATGGGCTCTGTGATGGAGCGAAAAAATCAACGGCTCATAAGAAATTCAAATCTCATTCTGTGTTTTCACCCTGGAATACTTCCCTCAATTCCATGCCTCATCTGCTTCTACCCTCTACACAACTTTAGCACCTATATTACGACGTAGAGCAAAATATCTCATTGCCAGTCTAGTGACCGTGTACCTGTGTCACTGAATTTGTTTTAGGTTATGGTACAGCAGAAGTAATTAAATCATATGTTAAGTCGAAAGAGCAGGTTTTTTGCTGCAGTTAACAGGAATAATGCAAATTCTGAACAACTTATTTTAACGTCTTCATTTTCACAAAATCCAAGCAGGTAACCAAGAGTGAAGTCAAGAATATTCTGATCAAGCACACGTTCTTTGAAATTTTTAAGTCTCAAACAATGCCCTGATATCTTTAATTTTCCCATCCTATTATTCAGTTGCGTATCTCGTCTACCCTGCTACCCAATTGAATTCCAAGATAAATATATCGTATTGCTAGGTAGGCCTTAAAATGGTTATATCAGAAGACATCCTGCTGTAGCTTTAGAATGTCAGTGCACCACTGGACCAATTGTCCAGGGTGAAGATGACACAGTGGAGGATGAGATGAGTAATTATGCACTAGCTAATATCTGTAATTAGGCGTGCAAGGCAGGTCGGAGGTGGAATGCTAAAGCACTCTCAACCATTCACTGCATTGGAGTCTTTATGAAAGGTAGTTGGAGGTACAAAAACCCAGAGTATCCTCGACGACAAACCAATTTCAGTATCAGATTCCCATATACAGAGTGCAGGGGAACAGGTTAAAGGAGCTTCCTTCAGTGAGAAGGTAAGACTATCACTTTAACTTAAAAGAAAACATTCTAACCTCAAAAGCAGTCTTTTTCTCGGATGGAATATTGCTAGTACCAGTATCTAAAGCAATCTTTTTTCAGCCTTGGAGGCAGTCAAAGTCAAGAGTACCACAATGTAATGGCTATTGCTTCCATCTCGACGGAAAGGATATTCGCGTGCAAGACCCCATTATAAGTTAGTGAGTATCTTCAGATGCTGTAAACGTTTTTTAGTCTAAAAAGAAATGATATAATGTGAGCTTAACTTACCGTGTAAAATGGTAAAATGATGCAGTACGCTGGAGGACAGTTTTTTTTTCTTGCTTCGTCCCAGCAATGCAGAGAAATTCTGTTGTGCAACACTGCCCCTGCTGGTCATTCAGTATATTCTGCAGATGGAAAAGTCCACTGTTAGTGCATTTGCCATGATTAGGAAATGAATATTATTAATCTAATGCAATACAGTCAAAAATGATTTATATAAAGCATTATTAGATCAGTAGTATGGGCTCTGTGATGGAGCGAAAAAATCAACAGCTCATAAGAAATTCAAATCTCATTCTGTGTTTTCACCCTAGAATACTTCCCTCAATCCCATACCTCATCTGCTTCTACCATCTACACAACTTTAGCACCTATATTATGACTTAGAGAAAAATATCTCATTGCCAGTCTAGTGACCGTGTACCTGTGTCACTGAATTTGTTTTAGGTTATGGTACAGCAGAAGTAATTAAATCATATGTTAAGTCGAAAGAGCAGGTTTTATGCTGCAGTTAACAGGAATAATGCAAATTCTGAACAACTTATTTTAACGTCTTCATTTTCACAAAATCCAAGCAGGTAACCAAGAGTGAAGTCAAGAATATTCTGATCAAGCACACGTTCTTTGAAATTTTTAAGTCTCAAACAATGCCCTGATATCTTTCATTTTCCCATCCTATTATTCAGTTGCGTATCTCATCTACCCTGCTACCTAATTGAATTCCAAGATAAATATATCGTATTGCTAGGTAGGCCTTAAAATGGTTATATCAGAAGACATCCTGCTGTAGCTTTAGAATGTCAGTGCACCACTGGACCAATTGTCCAGGGTGAAGATGACACAGTGGAGGATGAGATCAGTAATTATGCACTAGCTAATATCTGTAATTAGCAGTGCAAGGCAGATCGGAGGTGGAATGCTAAAGCACTTTCAACCATTCACTGCATTGGAGTCTTTATGAAAGGTAGTTGGAGGTACAAAAACCCAGAGTATCCTCGACGACAAACCAATTTCAGTATCAGATTCCCACATACAGAGTGCAGGGGAACAGGTTAAAGGAGCTTCCTTCAGAGAGAAGGTAAGACTATCACTCTAACGTAAAAGAAAACATTCTAACCTCAAAAGCAGTCTTTTTCTCGGATGGAATATTGCTAGTACCAGTATCTAAAGCAATCTTTTTTCAGCCTTGGAGGCAGTCAAAGTCAAGAGTACCACAATGTAATGGCTATTGCTTCCATCTCGACGGAAAGAATATTCGCGTGCAAGACCCCATTATAAGTTAGTGAGTATCTTCAGATGCTGTAAACTTTTTTTAGTCTAAAAAGAAATGATATAATGTGAGCTTAACTTACCGTGTAAAATGGTAAAATGATGCAGTACGCTGGAGGACGTTTTTTTTTCTTGCTTCCTCCCAGCAATGCAGAGAAATTCTGTTGTGCAACACTGCCCCTGCTGGTCATTCAGTATATTCTGCAGATGGAAAAGTCCACTGTTAGTGCATTTGCCATGATTAGGAAATGATTATTATTAAACTAATGCAAGACAGTCAAAAATGATTTATATAAAGCATTATTAGATCAGTAGTATGGGCTCTGTGATGGAGCGAAAAAATCAACGGCTCATAAGAAATTCAAATCTCATTCTGTGTTTTCACCCTGGAATACTACCCTCAATTCCATGCCTCATCTGCTTCTACCCTCTACACAACTTTAGCACCTATATTACGACGTAGAGCAAAATATCTCATTGCCAGTCTAGTGACCGTGTACCTGTGTCACTGAATTTGTTTTAGGTTATGGTACAGCAGAAGTAATTAAATCATATGTTAAGTCGAAAGAGCAGGTTTTTTGCTGCAGTTAACAGGAATAATGCAAATTCTGAACAACTTATTTTAACGTCTTCATTTTCACAAAATCCAAGCAGGTAACCAAGAGTGAAGTCAAGAATATTCTGATCAAGCACACGTTCTTTGAAATTTTTAAGTCTCAAACAATGCCCTGATATCTTTAATTTTCCCATCCTATTATTCAGTTGCGTATCTCGTCTACCCTGCTACCCAATTGAATTCCAAGATAAATATATCGTATTGCTAGGTAGGCCTTAAAATGGTTATATCAGAAGACATCCTGCTGTAGCTTTAGAATGTCAGTGCACCACTGGACCAATTGTCCAGGGTGAAGATGACACAGTGGAGGATGAGATGAGTAATTATGCACTAGCTAATATCTGTAATTAGGCGTGCAAGGCAGGTCGGAGGTGGAATGCTAAAGCACTCTCAACCATTCACTGCATTGGAGTCTTTATGAAAGGTAGTTGGAGATACAAAAACCCAGAGTATCCTCGACGACAAACCAATTTCAGTATCAGATTCCCATATACAGAGTGCAGGGGAACAGGTTAAAGGAGCTTCCTTCAGTGAGAAGGTAAGACTATCACTTTAACGTAAAAGAAAACATTCTAACCTCAAAAGCAGTCTTTTTCTCGGATGGAATATTGCTAGTACCAGTATCTAAAGCAATCTTTTTTCAGCCTTGGAGGCAGTCAAAGTCAAGAGTACCACAATGTAATGGCTATTGCTTCCATCTCGACGGAAAGAATATTCGCGTGCAAGACCCCATTATAAGTTAGTGAGTATCTTCAGATGCTTGAAACTTTTTTTAGTCTAAAAAGAAATGATATAATGTGAGTTTGACTTACCGTGTAAAATGGTAAAATGATGCAGTACGCTGGAGGACGTTTTTTTTTTTTCTTGCTTCGTCCCAGCAATGCAGAGAAATTCTGTTGTGCAACACTGCCCCTGCTGGTCATTCAGTATATTCTGCAGATGGAAAAGTCCACTGTTAGTGCATTTGCCATGATTAGGAAATGAATATTATTAAACTAATGCAATACAGTCAAAAATGATTTATATAAAGCATTATTAGATCAGTAGTATGGGCTCTGTGATGGAGCGAAAAAATCAACAGCTCATAAGAAATTCAAATCTCATTCTGTGTTTTCACCCTAGAATACTTCCCTCAATCCCATACCTCATCTGCTTCTACCCTCTACACAACTTTAGCACCTATATTACGACGTAGAGAAAAGTATCTCATTGCCAGTCTAGTGACCGTGTACCTGTGTCACTGAATTTGTTTTAGGTTATGGTACAGCAGAAGTAATTAAATCATATGTTAAGTCGAAAGACCAGGTTTTTTGCTGCAGTTAACAGGAATAATGCAAATTCTGAACAACTTATTTTAACGTCTTCATTTTCACAAAATCCAAGCAGGTAACCAAGAGTGCAGTCAAGAATATTCTGATCAAGCACACGTTCTTTGAAATTTTTAAGTCTCAAACAATGCCCTGATATCTTTAATTTTCCCATCCTATTATTCAGTTGCGTATCTCGTCTACCCTGCTACCCAATTGAATTCCAAGATAAATATATCGTATTGCTAGGTAGGCCTTAAAATGGTTATATCAGAAGACATCCTGCTGTAGCTTTAGAATGTCAGTGCACCACTGGACCAATTGTCCAGGGTGAAGATGACACAGTGGAGGATGAGATCAGTAATTATGCACTAGCTAATATCTGTAATTAGCCGTGCAAGGCAGATCGGAGGTGGAATGCTAAAGCACTTTCAACCATTCACTGCATTGGAGTCTTTATGAAAGGTAGTTGGAGGTACAAAAACCCAGAGTATCCTCGACGACAAACCAATTTCAGTATCAGATTCCCACATACAGAGTGCAGGGGAACAGGTTAAAGGAGCTTCCTTCAGTGAGAAGGTAAGACTATCACTAACGTAAAAGAAAACATTCTAACCTCAAAAGCAGTCTTTTTCTCGGATGGAATATTGCTAGTACCAGTATCTAAAGCAATCTTTTTTCAGCCTTGGAGGCAGTCAAAGTCAAGAGTACCACAATGTAATGGCTTTTGCTTCCATCTCGACGGAAAGAATATTCGCGTGCAAGACCCCATTATAAGTTAGTGAGTATCTTCAGATGCTGTAAACTTTTTTTAGTCTAAAAAGAAATGATATAATGTGAGCTTAACTTACCGTGTAAAATGGTAAAATGATGCAGTACGCTGGAGGACGTTTTTTTTTCTTGCTTCCTCCCAGCAATGCAGAGAAATTCTGTTGTGCAACACTGCCCCTGCTGGTCATTCAGTATATTCTGCAGATGGAAAAGTCCACTGTTAGTGCATTTGCCATGATTAGGAAATGAATATTATTAAACTAATGCAATACAGCCAAAAATGATTTA
Source organism: Triturus cristatus (assembly GCF_964204655.1). Taxonomy (NCBI): domain Eukaryota; kingdom Metazoa; phylum Chordata; class Amphibia; order Caudata; family Salamandridae; genus Triturus; species Triturus cristatus. The sequence continues at coordinate 660,459,993 of NC_140593.1, forward strand.
TATAAAGCATTATTAGATCAGTAGTATGGGCTCTGTGATGGAGCGAAAAAATCAACGGCTCATAAGAAATTCAAATCTCATTCTGTGTTTTCACCCTGGAATACTTCCCTCAATTCCATGCCTCATCTGCTTCTACCCTCTACACAACTTTAGCACCTATATTACGACGTAGAGCAAAATATCTCATTGCCAGTCTAGTGACCGTGTACCTGTGTCACTGAATTTGTTTTAGGTTATGGTACAGCATAAGTAATTAAATCATATGTTAAGTCAAAAGAGCAGGTTTTATGCTGCAGTTAACAGGAATAATGCAAATTCTGAACAACTTATTTTAACTTCTTCATTTTCACAAAATCCAAGCAGATAACCAAGAGTGCAGTCAAGAATATTCTGATCAAGCACACGTTCTTTGAAATTTTTAAGTCTCAAACAATGCCCTGATATCTTTCATTTTCCCATCCTATTATTCAGTTGCGTATCTCGTCTACCCTGCTACCCAATTGAATTCCAAGATAAATATATCGTATTGCTAGGTAGGCCTTAAAATGGTTATATCAGAAGACCTCCTGCTGTAGCTTTAGAATGTCAGTGCACCACTGGACCAATTGTCCAGGGTGAAGATGACACAGAGGAGGATGAGATCAGTAATTATGCACTAGCTAATATCTGTAATTTGGCGTGCAAGGCAGGTCGGAGGTGGAATGCTAAAGCACTCTCAACCATTCACTGCATTGGAGTCTTTATGAAAGGTAGTTGGAGGTACAAAAACCCAGAGTATCCTCGACGACAAACCAATTTCAGTATCAGATTCCCATATACAGAGTGCAGGGGAACAGGTTAAAGGAGCTTCCTTCAGTGAGAAGGTAAGACTATCACTTTAACTTAAAAGAAAACATTCTAACCTCAAAAGCAGTCTTTTTCTCGGATGGAATATTGCTAGTACCAGTATCTAAAGCAATCTTTTTTCAGCCTTGGAGGCAGTCAAAGTCAAGAGTACCACAATGTAATGGCTATTGCTTCCATCTCGACGGAAAGAATATTCGCGTGCAAGACCCCATTATAAGTTAGTGAGTATCTTCAGATGCTGTAAACGTTTTTTAGTCTAAAAAGAAATGATATAATGTGAGCTTAACTTACCGTGTAAAATGGTAAAATGATGCAGTACGCTGGAGGACGTTTTTTTTTCTTGCTTCCTCCCAGCAATGCAGAGAAATTCTGTTGTGCAACACTGCCCCTGCTGGTCATTCAGTATATTCTGCAGATGGAAAAGTCCACTGTTAGTGCATTTGCCATGATTAGGAAATGATTATTATTAAACTAATGCAAGACAGTCAAAAATGATTTATATAAAGCATTATTAGATCAGTAGTATGCGCTCTGTGATGGAGCGAAAAAATCAACAGCTCATAAGAAATTCAAATCTCATTCTGTGTTTTCACCCTAGAATACTTCCCGCAATCCCATACCTCATCTGCTTCTACCATCTACACAACTTTAGCACCTATATTATGACTTAGAGAAAAATATCTCATTGCCAGTCTAGTGACCGTGTACCTGTGTCACTGAATTTGTTTTAGGTTATGGTACAGCAGAAGTAATTAAATCATATGTTAAGTCGAAAGAGCAGGTTTTATGCTGCAGTTAACAGGAATAATGCAAATTCTGAACAACTTATTTTAACGTCTTCATTTTCACAAAATCCAAGCAGGTAACCAAGAGTGAAGTCAAGAATATTCTGATCAAGCACACGTTCTTTGAAATTTTTAAGTCTCAAACAATGCCCTGATATCCTTCATTTTCCCATCCTATTATTCAGTTGCGTATCTCGTCTACCCTGCTACCTAATTGAATTCCAAGATAAATATATCGTATTGCTAGGTAGGCCTTAAAATGGTTATATCAGAAGACATCCTGCTGTAGCTTTAGAATGTCAGTGCACCACTGGACCAATTGTCCAGGGTGAAGATGACACAGTGGAGGATGAGATCAGTAATTATGCACTAGCTAATATCTGTAATTAGCAGTGCAAGGCAGATCGGAGGTGGAATGCTAAAGCACTTTCAACCATTCACTGCATTGGAGTCTTTATGAAAGGTAGTTGGAGGTACAAAAACCCAGAGTATCCTCGACAACAAACCAATTTCAGTATCAGATTCCCACATACAGAGTGCAGGGGAACAGGTTAAAGGAGCTTCCTTCAGAGAGAAGGTAAGACTATCACTCTAACGTAAAAGAAAACATTCTAACCTCAAAAGCAGTCTTTTTCTCGGATGGAATATTGCTAGTACCAGTATCTAAAGCAATCTTTTTTCCACAATGTAATGGCTATTGCTTCCATCTCGACGGAAAGAATATTCGCGTGCAAGACCCCATTATAAGTTAGTGAGTATCTTCAGATGCTGTAAACTTTTTTTAGTCTAAAAAGAAATGATATAATGTGAGCTTAACTTACCGTGTAAAATGGTAAAATGATGCAGTACGCTGGAGGACGTTTTTTTTTCTTGCTTCCTCCCAGCAATGCAGAGAAATTCTGTTGTGCAACACTGCCCCTGCTGGTCATTCAGTATATTCTGCAGATGGAAAAGTCCACTGTTAGTGCATTTGCCATGATTAGGAAATGATTATTATTAAACTAATGCAAGACAGTCAAAAATGATTTATATAAAGCATTATTAGATCAGTAGTATGGGCTCTGTGATGGAGCGAAAAAATCAACGGCTCATAAGAAATTCAAATCTCATTCTGTGTTTTCACCCTGGAATACTTCCCTCAATTCCATGCCTCATCTGCTTCTACCCTCTACACAACTTTAGCACCTATATTACGACGTAGAGCAAAATATCTCATTGCCAGTCTAGTGACCGTGTACCTGTGTCACTGAATTTGTTTTAGGTTATGGTACAGCAGAAGTAATTAAATCATATGTTAAGTCGAAAGAGCAGGTTTTTTGCTGCAGTTAACAGGAATAATGCAAATTCTGAACAACTTATTTTAACGTCTTCATTTTCACAAAATCCAAGCAGGTAACCAAGAGTGAAGTCAAGAATATTCTGATCAAGCACACGTTCTTTGAAATTTTTAAGTCTCAAACAATGCCCTGATATCTTTAATTTTCCCATCCTATTATTCAGTTGCGTATCTCGTCTACCCTGCTACCCAATTGAATTCCAAGATAAATATATCGTATTGCTAGGTAGGCCTTAAAATAGTTATATCAGAAGACATCCTGCTGTAGCTTTAGAATGTCAGTGCACCACTGGACCAATTGTCCAGGGTGAAGATGACACAGTGGAGGATGAGATGAGTAATTATGCACTAGCTAATATCTGTAATTAGGCGTGCAAGGCAGGTCGGAGGTGGAATGCTAAAGCACTCTCAACCATTCACTGCATTGGAGTCTTTATGAAAGGTAGTTGGAGATACAAAAACCCAGAGTATCCTCGACGACAAACCAATTTCAGTATCAGATTCCCATATACAGAGTGCAGGGGAACAGGTTAAAGGAGCTTCCTTCAGTGAGAAGGTAAGACTATCACTTTAACGTAAAAGAAAACATTCTAACCTCAAAAGCGGTCTTTTTCTCGGATGGAATATTGCTAGTACCAGTATCTAAAGCAATCTTTTTTCAGCCTTGGAGGCAGTCAAAGTCAAGAGTACCACAATGTAATGGCTATTGCTTCCATCTCGACGGAAAGAATATTCGCGTGCAAGACCCCATTATAAGTTAGTGAGTATCTTCAGATGCTTGAAACTTTTTTTAGTCTAAAAAGAAATGATATAATGTGAGTTTGACTTACCGTGTAAAATGGTAAAATGATGCAGTACGCTGGAGGACGTTTTTTTTTTTTTCTTGCTTCGTCCCAGCAATGCAGAGAAATTCTGTTGTGCAACACTGCCCCTGCTGGTCATTCAGTATATTCTGCAGATGGAAAAGTCCACTGTTAGTGCATTTGCCATGATTAGGAAATGAATATTATTAAACTAATGCAATACAGTCAAAAATGATTTATATAAAGCATTATTAGATCAGTAGTATGGGCTCTGTGATGGAGCGAAAAAATCAACAGCTCATAAGAAATTCAAATCTCATTCTGTGTTTTCACCCTAGAATACTTCCCTCAATCCCATACCTCATCTGCTTCTACCCTCTACACAACTTTAGCACCTATATTACGACGTAGAGCAAAGTATCTCATTGCCAGTCTAGTGACCGTGTACCTGTGTCACTGAATTTGTTTTAGGTTATGGTACAGCAGAAGTAATTAAATCATATGTTAAGTCGAAAGAGCAGGTTTTTTGCTGCAGTTAACAGGAATAATGCAAATTCTGAACAACTTATTTTAACGTCTTCATTTTCACAAAATCCAAGCAGGTAACCAAGAGTGCAGTCAAGAATATTCTGATCAAGCACACGTTCTTTGAAATTTTTAAGTCTCAAACAATGCCCTGATATCTTTAATTTTCCCATCCTATTATTCAGTTGCGTATCTCGTCTACCCTGCTACCCAATTGAATTCCAAGATAAATATATCGTATTGCTAGGTAGGCCTTAAAATGGTTATATCAGAAGACATCCTGCTGTAGCTTTAGAATGTCAGTGCACCACTGGACCAATTGTCCAGGGTGAAGATGACACAGTGGAGGATGAGATCAGTAATTATGCACTAGCTAATATCTGTAATTAGCCGTGCAAGGCAGATCGGAGGTGGAATGCTAAAGCACTTTCAACCATTCACTGCATTGGAGTCTTTATGAAAGGTAGTTGGAGGTACAAAAACCCAGAGTATCCTCGACGACAAACCAATTTCAGTATCAGATTCCCACATACAGAGTGCAGGGGAACAGGTTAAAGGAGCTTCCTTCAGTGAGAAGGTAAGACTATCACTAACGTAAAAGAAAACATTCTAACCTCAAAAGCAGTCTTTTTCTCGGATGGAATATTGCTAGTACCAGTATCTAAAGCAATCTTTTTTCAGCCTTGGAGGCAGTCAAAGTCAAGAGTACCACAATGTAATGGCTATTGCTTCCATCTCGACGGAAAGAATATTCGCGTGCAAGACCCCATTATAAGTTAGTGAGTATCTTCAGATGCTGTAAACTTTTTTTAGTCTAAAAAGAAATGATATAATGTGAGCTTAACTTACCGTGTAAAATGGTAAAATGATGCAGTACGCTGGAGGACGTTTTTTTTTCTTGCTTCGTCCCAGCAATGCAGAGAAATTCTGTTGTGCAACACTGCCCCTGCTGGTCATTCAGTATATTCTGCAGATGGAAAAGTCCACTGTTAGTGCATTTGCCATGATTAGGAAATGAATATTATTAAACTAATGCAATACAGCCAAAAATGATTTATATAAAGCATTATTAGATCAGTAGTATGGGCTCTGTGATGGAGCGAAAAAATCAACGGCTCATAAGAAATTCAAATCTCATTCTGTGTTTTCACCCTGGAATACTTCCCTCAATTCCATGCCTCATCTGCTTCTACCCTCTACACAACTTTAGCACCTATATTACGACGTAGAGCAAAATATCTCATTGCCAGTCTAGTGACCGTGTACCTGTGTCACTGAATTTGTTTTAGGTTATGGTACAGCATAAGTAATTAAATCATATGTTAAGTCAAAAGAGCAGGTTTTATGCTGCAGTTAACAGGAATAATGCAAATTCTGAACAACTTATTTTAACTTCTTCATTTTCACAAAATCCAAGCAGATAATCAAGAGTGCAGTCAAGAATATTCTGATCAAGCACACGTTCTTTGAAATTTTTAAGTCTCAAACAATGCCCTGATATCTTTCATTTTCCCATCCTATTATTCAGTTGCGTATCTCGTCTACCCTGCTACCCAATTGAATTCCAAGATACATATATCGTATTGCTAGGTAGGCCTTAAAATGGTTATATCAGAAGACCTTCTGCTGTAGCTTTAGAATGTCAGTGCACCACTGGACCAATTGTCCAGGGTGAAGATGACACAGAGGAGGATGAGATCAGTAATTATGCACTAGCTAATATCTGTAATTTGGCGTGCAAGGCAGGTCGGAGGTGGAATGCTAAAGCACTCTCAACCATTCACTGCATTGGAGTCTTTATGAAAGGTAGTTGGAGGTACAAAAACCCAGAGTATCCTCGACGACAAACCAATTTCAGTATCAGATTCCCATATACAGAGTGCAGGGGAACAGGTTAAAGGAGCTTCCTTCAGTGAGAAGGTAAGACTATCACTTTAACTTAAAAGAAAACATTCTAACCTCAAAAGCAGTCTTTTTCTCGGATGGAATATTGCTAGTACCAGTATCTAAAGCAATCTTTTTTCAGCCTTGGAGGCAGTCAAAGTCAAGAGTACCACAATGTAATGGCTATTGCTTCCATCTCGACGGAAAGAATATTCGCGTGCAAGACCCCATTATAAGTTAGTGAGTATCTTCAGATGCTTTAAACTTTTTTTAGTCTAAAAAGAAATGATATAATGTGAGTTTGACTTACCGTGTAAAATGGTAAAATGATGCAGTACGCTGGAGGACGTTTTTTTTTTTTCTTGCTTCGTCCCAGCAATGCAGAGAAATTCTGTTGTGCAACACTGCCCCTGCTGGTCATTCAGTATATTCTGCAGATGGAAAAGTCCTGAATATTATTAAACTAATGCAATACAGTCAAAAATGATTTATATAAAGCATTATTAGATCAGTAGTATGGGCTCTGTGATGGAGCGAAAAAATCAACAGCTCATAAGAAATTCAAATCTCATTCTGTGTTTTCACCCTAGAATACTTCCCTCAATTCCATACCTCATCTGCTTCTACCATCTACACAACTTTAGCACCTATATTACGACGTAGAGCAAAATATCTCATTGCCAGTCTAGTGACCGTGTACCTGTGTCACTGAATTTGTTTTAGGTTATGGTACAGCAGAAGTAATTAAATCATATGTTAAGTCGAAAGAGCAGGTTTTTTGCTGCAGTTAACAGGAATAATGCAAATTCTGAACAACTTATTTTAACGTCTTCATTTTCACAAAATCCAAGCAGCTAACCAAGAGTGCAGTCAAGAATATTCTGATCAAGCACACGTTCTTTGAAATTTTTAAGTCTCAAACAATGCCCTGATATCTTTCATTTTCCCATCCTATTATTCAGTTGCGTATCTCGTCTACCCTGCTACCCAATTGAATTCCAAGATAAATATATCGTATTGCTAGGTAGGCCTTAAAATGGTTATATCAGAAGACATCCTGCTGTAGCTTTAGAATGTCAGTGCACCACTGGACCAATTGTCCAGGGTGAAGATGACACAGTGGAGGATGAGATCAGTAATTATGCACTAGCTAATATCTGTAATTAGCAGTGCAAGGCAGATCGGAGGTGGAATGCTAAAGCACTTTCAACCATTCACTGCATTGGAGTCTTTATGAAAGGTAGTTGGAGGTACAAAAACCCAGAGTATCCTCGACGACAAACCAATTTCAGTATCAGATTCCCATATACAGAGTGCAGGGGAACAGGTTAAAGGAGCTTCCTTCAGTGAGGAGGTAGGACTATCACTCTAACGTAAAACAAAACATTCTAACCTCAAAAGCAGTCTTTTCCTCGGATGGAATATTGCTAGTACCAGTATCTAAAGCAATCTTTTTTCAGCCTTGGAGGCAGTCAAAGTCAAGAGTACCACAATGTAATGGCTATTGCTTCCATCTCGACAGAAAGAATATTCGCGTGCAAGACCCCATTCTGCAGGTGGAAAAGTCCACTGTTAGTGCATTTGCCAGGATTGGGAAATGAATATTATTAAACTAATGCAATACTGCCAAAAATGATTTATATAAAGCATTATTATATCAGTAGTATGGGCTCTGTGATGGAGCGAAAAAATCAACGGCTCATAAGAAATTCAAATCTCATTCTGTGTTTTCACCCTGGAATACTTCCCTCAATTCCATGCCTCATCTGCTTCTCCCCTCTACACAACTTTAGCACCTATATTACAAAGTAGAGCAAAAGATCTCATTGCCAGTCCACTGACCGTGTACCCGTGTCACTGAATTTGTTTTAGGTTATGGTACAACAGAAGTAATTAAATCATATGTTAAGTCGAAAGAGCAGGTTTTATGCTGCAGTTAACAGGAATAATGCAATTTCTGAACAACTTATTTTAACGTCTTCATTTTCACAAAATCCAAGCAGCTAACCAAGAGTGAAGTCAAGAATATTCTGATCAAGCACACGTTCTTTGAAATTTTTAAGTCTCAAACAATGCCCGGATATCTTTTATTTTCCCATCCTATTATTCAGTTACGTATCTCGTCTATCCTGCTACCCAATTGGATTCCAAGATAAATATATCGTATTGCTAGGTAGGCCTTAAAATGGTTATATCAGAAGACATCCTGCTGTAGCTTTAGAATGTCAGTGCACCACTGGACCAATTGTCCAGGGTGAAGATGACACAGTGGAGGATGAGATCAGTAATTATGCACTAGCTAATATCTGTAATTAGCAGTGCAAGGCAGATCGGAGGTGGAATGCTAAAGCACTCTCAACCATTCACTGCATTGGAGCCTTTTTGAAAGGTAGTTGGAGGTACAAAAACCCAGAGTATCCTCGACGACAAACCAATTTCAGTATCAGATTCCCATATACAGAGTGCAGGGGAACATGTTAAAGGAGCTTCCTTCAGTGAGAAGGTAAGACTATCACTTTAACGTAAAACAAAACATTCTAACCTCAAAAGCAGTCTTTTCCTCGGATGGAATATTGCTAGTACCAGTATCTAAAGCAATCTTTTTTCAGCCTTGGAGGCAGTCAAAGTCAAGAGTACCACAATGTAATGGCTATTGCTTCCATCTCGACGGAAAGAATATTCGCGTGCAAGACCCCATTATAAGTTAGTGAGTATCTGCAGATGCTGTAAACTTTTTAGTCGAAAAAGAAATGATATAATGTGAGCTTAACTTACCGTGTAAAATGGTAAAATGATGCAGTATGCTGGAGGACGTTTTTTTTTTTCTTGCGTCGTCCAAGCAATGCAGGGAAATTCTGTTGTGCAACACTGCCCCTGCTGGTCATTCAGTATATTCTGCAGATGGAAAAGTCCACTGTTAGTGCATTTGCCATAATTAGGAAATGAATATTATTAAACTAATGCAATACAGCCAAAAATGATTTATATAAAGCATTATTAGATCAGTAGTATGGGCTCTGTGATGAAGCGAAAAAATCAACGGCTCATAAGAAATTCAAATCTCATTCTGTGTTTTCACCCTGGAATACTTCCCTCAATTCCATGCCTCATCTGCTTCTCCCCTCTACACAACTTTAGCACCTATATTACAAAGTAGAGCAAAAGATCTCATTGCCAGTCCACTGACCGTGTACCCGTGTCACTGAATTTGTTTTAGGTTATGGTACAACAGAAGTAATTAAATCATATGTTAAGTCGAAAGAGCAGGTTTTATGCTGCAGTTAACAGGAATAATGCAAATTCTGATCAACTTATTTTAACGTTTTCATTTTCACAAAATCCAAGCAGGTAACCAAGAGTGAAGTCAAGAATATACTGATCAAGCACACGTTCTTTGACATTTTTTAAGTCTCAAACAATGCCCTGATATCTTTCGTTTTCCCATCCTATTATTCAGTTGCTCATCTAGTCTACCCTGCTACCCAATTGAATTCCAAGATAAATATATCGTATTGCTGGGTAGGCCTTAAAATGGTTATATCAGAAGACATCCTGCTGTAGCTTTAGAATGTCAGTGCACCACTGGACCAATTGTCCAGGGTGAAGATGACACAGAGGAGGATGAGATCAGTAATTATGCACTAGCTAATATCTGTAATTAGGAGTGCAAGGCAGGTCGGAGGTGGAATGCTAAAGCACTCTCAACCATTCACTGCATTGGAGTCTTTTTGAAAGGTAGTTGGAGGTACAAAAACCTAGAGTATCCTCGACGACAAACCAATTTCAGTATCAGATTCCCACATACAGAGTGCAGGGGAACAGGTTAAAGGAGCTTCCTTCAGTGAGGAGGTAGGACTATCACTCTAACGTAAAACAAAACATTCTAACCTCAAAAGCAGTCTTTTCCTCGGATGGAATATTGCTAGTACCAGTATCTAAAGCAATCTTTTTTCAGCCTTGTAGGCAGTCAAAGTCAAGAGTACCACAATGTAATGGCTATTGCTTCCATCTCGACAGAAAGAATATTCGCGTGCAAGACCCCATTATAAGTTAGTGAGTATCTTCAGATGCTGTAAACTTTTTTTAGTCTAAAAAGAAATGATATCATGTGAGTTTGACTTACCGTGTAAAATGGTAAAATGATGCAGTACGCTGGAGGACGTTTTTTTTTTTTCTTGCTTCGTCCCAGCAATGCAGAGAAATTCTGTTGTGCAACACTGCCCCTGCTGGTCATTCAGTATATTCTGCAGGTGGAAAAGTCCACTGTTAGTGCATTTGCCAGGATTGGAAAATGAATATTATTAAACTAATGCAATACAGCCAAAAATGATTTATATAAAGCATTATTATATCAGTAGTATGGGCTCTGTGATGGAGCGAAAAAATCAACGGCTCATAAGAAATTCAAATCTCATTCTGTGTTTTCACCCTGGAATACTTCCCTCAATTCCATGCCTCATCTGCTTCTCCCCTCTACACAACTTTAGCACCTATATTACAAAGTAGAGCAAAAGATCTCATTGCCAGTCCACTGACCGTGTACCCGTGTCACTGAATTTGTTTTAGGTTATGGTACAACAGAAGTAATTAAATCATATGTTAAGTCGAAAGAGCAGGTTTTATGCTGCAGTTAACAGGAATAATGCAAATTCTGATCAACTTATTTTAACGTCTTCATTTTCACAAAATCCAAGCAGGTAACCAAGAGTGAAGTCAAGAATATACTGATCAAGCACACGTTCTTTGACATTTTTTAAGTCTCAAACAATGCCCTGATATCTTTCATTTTCCCATCCTATTATTCAGTTGCGTATCTCGTCTACCCTGCTAACCAATTGAATTCCAAGATAAATATATTGTATTGCTAGGTAGGCCTTAAAATGGTTATATCAGAAGACCTCCTGCTGTAGCTTTAGAATGTCAGTGCACCACTGGACCAATTGTCCAGGGTGAAGATGACACAGAAGAGGATGAGATCAGTAATTATGCAATAGCTAATATCTGTAATTAGGAGTGCAAGGCAGGTCGGAGGTGGAATGCTAAAGTACTCTCAACCATTCACTGCATTGGAGTCTTTTTGAAAGGTAGTTGGAGGTACAAAAACCTAGAGTATCCTCGACGACAAACCAATTTCAGTATCAGATTCCCACATACAGAGTGCAGGGGAACAGGTTAAAGGAGCTTCCTTCAGTGAGGAGGTAGGACTATCACTCTAACGTAAAACAAAACATTCTAACCTCAAAAGCAGTCTTTTCCTCGGATGGAATATTGCTAGTACCAGTATCTAAAGCAATCTTTTTTCAGCCTTGGAGGCAGTCAAAGTCAAGAGTACCACAATGTAATGGCTATTGCTTCCATCTCGACAGAAAGAATATTCGCGTGCAAGACCCCATTATAAGTTAGTGAGTATCTTCAGATGCTGTAAACTTTTTTTAGTCTAAAAAGAAATGATATAATGTGACTTTGACTTACCGTGTAAAATGGTAAAATGATGCAGTACGCTGGAGGACGTTTTTTTTTTTTCTTGCTTTGTCCCAGCAATGCAGAGAAATTCTGTTGTGCAACACTGCCCCTGCTGGTCATTCAGTATATTCTGCAGGTGGAAAAGTCCACTGTTAGTGCATTTGCCAGGATTAGGAAATGAATATTATTAAACTAATGCAATACAGCCAAAAATGATTTATATAAAGCATTATTAGATCAGTAGTATGGGCTCTGTGATGGAGTTAAAAAATCAACGGCTCATAAGAAATTCAAATCTCATTCTGTGTTTTCACCCTAGAATACTTCCCTCAATCCCATGCCTCATCTGCTTCTACCCTCTACACAACTTTAGCACATATATTATGACTTAGAGCAAAATATCTCATTGCCAGTCTAGTGACCGTGTACCTGTGTCACTGAATTTGTTTTAGGTTATGGTACAGCAGAAGTAATTAAATCAAATGTTAAGTCGAAAGAGCAGGTTTTTTGCTGCAGTTAACAGGAATAATGCAAATTCTGAACAACTTATTTTAACGTCTTCATTTTCACAAAATCCAAGCAGGTAACCAAGAGTGAAGTCAAGAATATTCTGATCAAGCACACGTTCTTTGAAATTTTTAAGTCTCAAACAATGCCCTGATATCTTTCATTTTCCCATCCTATTATTCAGTTGCGTATCTCGTCTACCCTGCTACCCAATTGAATTCCAAGATAAATATATCGTATTGCTAGGTAGGCCTTAAAATGGTTATATCAGAAGACATCCTGCTGTAGCTTTAGGATGTCAGTGCACCACTGGACCAATTGTCCAGGGTGAAGATGACACAGAGGAGGATCGGCTCAGTAATTATGCACTAGCTAATATCTGTAATTAGGAGTGCAAGGCAGGTCGGAGGTGGAATGCTAAAGCACTCTCAACCATTCACTGCATTGGAGTCTTTTTGAAAGGTAGTTGGAGGTACAAAAACCCAGAGTATCCTCGACGACAAACCAATTTCAGTATCAGATTCCCAAATACAGAGTGCAGGGAAACAGCTTAAAGGAGCTTCCTTCAGTGAGAAGGTAAGACTATCACTAACGTAAAACAAAACATTCTAACCTCAAAAGCAGTCTTTCCTCGGATGGAATATTGCAAGCACTAGTATCTAAAGCAATCTCTTTTCAGCCTTGGAGGCAGTCAAAGTCAAGAGTACCACAACTTAATGGCTATTGCTTCCATCTCGACAGAAAGAATATTCGCGTGCAGGACCACATTATAAGTTAGTGAGTATCTTCAGATACTGTAAACTTCTTTTAGTCTAAAAACAAATGATATAATGTTTGTTTGACTTACCGTGTCAAATGGTAAAATGATGCAGTACGCTGGAGGACGTTTTTCTTTTTCTTGCTTCGTCCCAGCAATGCAGAGTAATTCTGTTGTGCAACACAGCCCCTGCTGGTCATTCAGTATATTCTGCAGATGGAAAAGTCCACTGTTAGTGCAATTGCCATGATTAGGAAAGGAATATTATTAAACTAATGCAATACAACCAAAAATGATTTATATAAAGCATTTTTAGATAAGAACTATGGGGTCTGTGACGGAGTGAAAAAATCAACAGCTCATAAGAAGTTCAAATCTCATTTTGTGTTTTCACCCTAGAATACTTCCCTCAATCCCATGCCTCATCTTCTTCTACCCTCTACACAACTTTAGCACCTATATTACGAAGTACAGCAAAAGATCTCATTGCCAGTCCACTGACCTTGTACCCGTCTCACTGAATTTGTTTTAGGTTATGGTACAGCAGAAGTAATTAAATCATATGTTAAGTCAAAAGAGCAAGTTTTATGCTGCATTTAACAGGAATAATGCAAATTCTGATCAACTTATTTAAACGTATTCATTTTCACGAAATCCAAGCAGGTAACCAAGAGTGAAGTCAAGAATATACTGATCAAGCACACGTTCTTTGACATTTTTAAGTCTCAAACAATGCCCTGATATCTTTCATTTTCCCATCCTATTATTCAGTTGCGCATCTCGTCTACCCTGCTACCCAATTGAATTCCAAGATAAATATATGGAATTGCTATGTAGGCCTTAAAATGGTTATATCAGAAGACATCCTGCTGTAGCTTTAGAATGTCAGTGCACCACTGGACCAATTGTCCAGGGTGAAGATGACACAGAGGAGGATGAGATCAGTAATTATGCACTAGCTAATATCTGTAATTAGGAGTGCAAGGCAGGTCGGAGGTGGAATGCTAAAGCACTCTCAACCATTCACTGCATTGGAGTCTTTTTGAAAGGTAGTTGGAGGTACAAAAACCCAGAGTATCCTCGACGACAAACCAATTTCAGTATCAGATTCCCACATACAGAGTGCAGGGAAACTGCTTAAAGGAGCTTCCTTCAGTGAGAAGGTAAGACTATCACTCTAACGTAAAACAAAACATTCTATGCTCAAAAGCAGTCTTTTCCTCGGATGGAATATTGCTAGTACCAGTATCTAAAGCAATCTTTTTTCAGCCTTGGAGGCAGTCAAAGTCAAGACTACCACAATGTAATGGCTATTGCTTCCATCTCGAGGGAAAGAATATTCGCGTGCAGGACCCCATTATAAGTTAGTGAGTATCTTCAGATGCTGTAAACTTCTTTTAGTGTAAAAAGAAATTATATAATGTGAGTTTGACTTACCGTGTCAAATGGTAAAATGATGCAGTGCGCTGGAGGACGTTTTTTTTTTTCTTGCTTCGTCCCAGCAATGCAGAGAAATTCTGTTGTGCAACACTGCCCCTGCTGGTCATTCAGTATATTCTGCAGATGGAAAAGTCCACTGTTAGTGCATTTGCCATGATTAGGAAATGAATATTAATAAACTAATGCAATACAACCAAAAATGATTTATATAAAGCATTATTAGATAAGTACTATGGGGTCTGTGATGGAGTGAAAAAATCAACAGCTCATAAGAAATTCAAATCTCATTCTGTGTTTTCACCCTAGAATACTTCCCTCAATCCCATGCCTCATCTGCTTCTACCCTCTACACAACTTTAGCACCTATATCACGAAGTAGAGCAAAATATGTAATTGCCAGTCCACTGACCGTGTACCCGTCTCACTGAATTTGTTTTAGGCTATGGTACAGCAGAAGTAATTATATCATATGTTAAGTCGAAAGAGCAAGTTTTATGCTGCAGTTAACAGGAATAATGAAAATTCTGATCAACTTATTTAAACGTCTTCATTTTCACAAAATCCAAGGAGGTAACCAAGAGTGAAGTCAAGAATATTCTGATCAAGCACACGTTCTTTGAAATTTTTAAGTCTCAAACAATGCCCTGATATCTTTCATTTTCCCATCCTATTATTCAGTTGCGCATCTCGTCTACCCTGCTACCCAATTGAATTCCAAGATAAATATATCGTATTGCTAGGTAGGCCTTAAAATGGTTATATCAGAAGACATCCTGCTGTAGCTTTAGGATGTCAGTGCACCACTGGACCAATTGTCCAGGGTGAAGATGACACAGAGGAGGATCGGCTCAGTAATTATGCACTAGCTAATATCTGTAATTAGGAGTGCAAGGCAGGTCGGAGGTGGAATGCTAAAGCACTCTCAACCATTCACTGCATTGGAGTCTTTTTGAAAGGTAGTTGGAGGTACAAAAACCCAGAGTATCCTCGACGACAAACCAATTTCAGTATCAGATTCCCACATACAGGGTGCAGGGGAACAGGTTAAAGGAGCTTCCTCCAGTGAGAAGGTAAGACTTATCACTAACGTAAAACAAAACATTCTAACCTCAAAAGCAGTCTTTTCCTCGGATGGAATATTGCTAGCACCAGTATCTAAAGCAATCTTTGATCAGCCTTGGAGGCAGTCAAAGTCAAGTGTACCACAATGTAATGGCTACTGCTTACATCTCGACTGAAAGAATATTCGCGTGCAGGACCCCATTATAAGTTAGTGAGTATCTTCAGCTGCTGTAAACTTCTTTTAGTGTAAAAAGAAATTATATAATGTGAGTTTGACTTACCGTGTCAAATGGTAAAATGATGCAGTACGCTGGAGGACGTTTTTTTTTTCTTGCTTCGTCCCAGCAATGCAGAGAAATTCTGTTGTGCAACACTGCCCCTGCTGGTCATTCAGTATATTCTGCAGATGGAAAAGTCCACTGTTAGTGCATTTGCCATGATTAGGAAATGAATATTATTAAACTAATGCAATACAACCAAAAATGATTTATATAAAGCATTATTAGATAAGTACTATGGGGTCTGTGATGGAGTGAAAAAAATCAACAGTTCATAAGAAATTCAAATCTCATTTTGTGTTTTCACCCTAGAATACTTCCCTCAATCCCATGCCTCATCTGCTTCTACCCTCTACACAACTTTAGCACCTATATTACGAAGTAGAGCAAAATATATCATTGCCAGTCCACTGACCGTGTACCCGTCTCACTGAATTTGTTTTAGGCTATGGTACAGCAGAAGTAATTATATCATATGTTAAGTCGAAAGAGCAAGTTTTATGCTGCAGTTAACAGGAATAATGAAAATTCTGATCAACTTATTTAAACGTCTTCATTTTCACAAAATCCAAGGAGGTAACCAAGAGTGAAGTCAAGAATATTCTGATCAAGGACACGTTCTTTGAAATTTTTAAGTCTCAAACAATGCCCTGATATCTTTCATTTTCCCATCCTATTATTCAGTTGCACATCTCGTCTACCCTGCTACCCAATTGAATTCCAAGATAAATATATCGTATTGCTAGGTAGGCCTTAAAATGGTTATATCAGAAGACATCCTGCTGTAGCTTTAGGATGTCAGTGCACCACTGGACCAATTGTCCAGGGTGAAGATGACACAGAGGAGGATCGGCTCAGTAATTATGCACTAGCTAATATCTGTAATTAGGAGTGCAAGGCAGGTCGGAGGTGGAATGCTAAAGCACTCTCAACCATTCACTGCATTGGAGTCTTTTTGAAAGGTAGTTGGAGGTACAAAAACCCAGAGTATCCTCGACGACAAACCAATTTCAGTATCAGATTCCCACATACAGGGTGCAGGGGAACAGGTTAAAGGAGCTTCCTTCAGTGAGAAGGTAAGACTTATCACTAACGTAAAACAAAACATTCTAACCTCAAAAGCAGTCTTTTCCTCGGATGGAATATTGCTAGCACCAGTATCTAAAGCAATCTTTGATCAGCCTTGGAGGCAGTCAAAGTCAAGTGTACCACAATGTAGTGGCTACTGCTTACATCTCGACTGAAAGAATATTCGCGTGCAGGACCCCATTATAAGTTAGTGAGTATCTTCAGCTGCTGTAAACTTCTTTTAGTGTAAAAAGAAATTATATAATGTGAGTTTGACTTACCGTGTCAAATGGTAAAATGATGCAGTACGCTGGAGGACGTTTTTTTTTTCTTGCTTCGTCCCAGCAATGCAGAGAAATTCTGTTGTGCAACACTGCCCCTGCTGGTCATTCAGTATATTCTGCAGATGGAAAAGTCCACTGTTAGTGCATTTGCCATGATTAGGAAATGAATATTATTAAACTAATGCAATACAACCAAAAATGATTTATATAAAGCATTATTAGATAAGTACTATGGGGTCTGTGATGGAGTGAAAAAAATCAACAGTTCATAAGAAATTCAAATCTCATTTTGTGTTTTCACCCTAGAATACTTCCCTCAATCCCATGCCTCATCTGCTTCTACCCTCTACACAACTTTAGCACCTATATTACGAAGTAGAGCAAAATATATCATTGCCAGTCCACTGACCGTGTACCCGTCTCACTGAATTTGTTTTAGGCTATGGTACAGCAGAAGTAATTATATCATATGTTAAGTCGAAAGAGCAAGTTTTATGCTGCAGTTAACAGGAATAATGAAAATTCTGATCAACTTATTTAAACGTCTTCATTTTCACAAAATCCAAGGAGGTAACCAAGAGTGAAGTCAAGAATATTCTGATCAAGCACACGTTCTTTGAAATTTTTAAGTCTCAAACAATGCCCTGATATCTTTCATTTTCCCATCCTATTATTCAGTTGCGCATCTCGTCTACCCTGCTACCCAATTGAATTCCAAGATAAATATATCGTATTGCTAGGTAGGCCTTAAAATGGTTATATCAGAAGACATCCTGCTGTAGCTTTAGGATGTCAGTGCACCACTGGACCAATTGTCCAGGGTGAAGATGACACAGAGGAGGATCGGCTCAGTAATTATGCACTAGCTAATATCTGTAATTAGGAGTGCAAGGCAGGTCGGAGGTGGAATGCTAAAGCACTCTCAACCATTCACTGCATTGGAGTCTTTTTGAAAGGTAGTTGGAGGTACAAAAACCCAGCGTATCCTCGACGACAAACCAATTTCAGTATCAGATTCCCACATACAGAGTGCAGGGGAACAGGTTAAAGGAGCTTCCTTCAGTGAGAAGGTAAGACTATCACTAACGTAAAACAAAACATTCTAACCTCAAAAGCAGTCTTTTCCTCGGATGGAATATTGCTAGCACCAGTATCTAAAGCAATCTTTGATCAGCCTTGGAGGCAGTCAAAGTCAAGTGTACCACAATGTAATGGCTACTGCTTACATCTCGACTGAAAGAATATTCGCGTGCAGGACCCAATTATAAGTTAGTGAGTATCTTCAGCTGCTGTAAACTTCTTTTAGTGTAAAAAGAAATTATATAATGTGAGTTTGACTTACCGTGT
Source organism: Triturus cristatus (assembly GCF_964204655.1). NCBI lineage: Eukaryota > Metazoa > Chordata > Amphibia > Caudata > Salamandridae > Triturus > Triturus cristatus. Next base: position 660,478,378 of record NC_140593.1, read on the forward strand.
CAAATGGTAAAATGATGCAGTACGCTGGAGGACGGTTTTTTTTTCTTGCTTCGTCCCAGCAATGCAGAGAAATTCTGTTGTGCAACACTGCCCCTGCTGGTCATTCAGTATATTCTGCAGATGGAAAAGTCCACTGTTAGTGCATTTGCCATGATTAGGAAATGAATATTATTAAACTAATGCAATACAACCAAAAATGATTTATATAAAGCATTTTTAGATAAGTACTATGGGGTCTGTGAGGGAGTGAAAAAATCAACAGCTCATAAGAAGTTCAAATCTCATTTTGTGTTTTCACCCTAGAATACTTCCCTCAATCCCATGCCTCATCTTCTTCTACCGTCTACACAACTTTAGCACCTATATTACGAAGTACAGCAAAAGATCTCATTGCCAGTCCACTGACCTTGTACCGGTCTCACTGAATTTGTTTTAGGTTATGGTACAGCAGAAGTAATTATATCATATGTTAAGTCGAAAGAGCAAGTTTTATGCTGCAGTTAACAGGAATAATGAAAATTCTGATCAACTTATTTAAACGTCTTCATTTTCACAAAATCCAAGGAGGTAACCAAGAGTGAAGTCAAGAATATTCTGATCAAGCACACGTTCTTTGAAATTTTTAAGTCTCAAACAATGCCCTGATATCTTTCATTTTCCCATCCTATTATTCAGTTGCACATCTCGTCTACCCTGCTACCCAATTGAATTCCAAGATAAATATATCGTATTGCTAGGTAGGCCTTAAAATGGTTATATCAGAAGACATCCTGCTGTAGCTTTAGGATGTCAGTGCACCACTGGACCAATTGTCCAGGGTGAAGATGACACAGAGGAGGATCGGCTCAGTAATTATGCACTAGCTAATATCTGTAATTAGGAGTGCAAGGCAGGTCGGAGGTGGAATGCTAAAGCACTCTCAAACATTCACTGCATTGGAGTCTTTTTGAAAGGTAGTTGGAGGTACAAAAACCCAGAGTATCCTCGACGACAAACCAATTTCAGTATCAGATTCCCACATACAGGGTGCAGGGGAACAGGTTAAAGGAGCTTCCTTCAGTGAGAAGGTAAGACTTATCACTAACGTAAAACAAAACATTCTAACCTCAAAAGCAGTCTTTTCCTCGGATGGAATATTGCTAGCACCAGTATCTAAAGCAATCTTTGATCAGCCTTGGAGGCAGTCAAAGTCAAGTGTACCACAATGTAATGGCTACTGCTTACATCTCGACTGAAAGAATATTCGCGTGCAGGACCCCATTATAAGTTAGTGAGTATCTTCAGCTGCTGTAAACTTCTTTTAGTGTAAAAAGAAATTATATAATGTGAGTTTGACTTACCGTGTCAAATGGTAAAATGATGCAGTACGCTGGAGGACGTTTTTTTTTTCTTGCTTCGTCCCAGCAATGCAGAGAAATTCTGTTGTGCAACACTGCCCCTGCTGGTCATTCAGTATATTCTGCAGATGGAAAAGTCCACTGTTAGTGCATTTGCCATGATTAGGAAATGAATATTATTAAACTAATGCAATACAACCAAAAATGATTTATATAAAGCATTATTAGATAAGTACTATGGGGTCTGTGATGGAGTGAAAAAAATCAACAGTTCATAAGAAATTCAAATCTCATTTTGTGTTTTCACCCTAGAATACTTCCCTCAATCCCATGCCTCATCTGCTTCTACCCTCTACACAACTTTAGCACCTATATTACGAAGTAGAGCAAAATATATCATTGCCAGTCCACTGACCGTGTACCCGTCTCACTGAATTTGTTTTAGGCTATGGTACAGCAGAAGTAATTATATCATATGTTAAGTCGAAAGAGCAAGTTTTATGCTGCAGTTAACAGGAATAATGAAAATTCTGATCAACTTATTTAAACGTCTTCATTTTCACAAAATCCAAGGAGGTAACCAAGAGTGAAGTCAAGAATATTCTGATCAAGCACACGTTCTTTGAAATTTTTAAGTCTCAAACCATGCCCTGATATCTTTCATTTTCCCATCCTATTATTCAGTTGCGCATCTCGTCTACCCTGCTACCCAATTGAATTCCAAGATAAATATATCGTATTGCTAGGTAGGCCTTAAAATGGTTATATCAGAAGACATCCTGCTGTAGCTTTAGAATGTCAGTGCACCACTGAACCAATTGTCCAGGGTGAAGATAACACAGAGGAGGATGAGATCAGTAATTATGCACTAGCTAATATCTGTAATTAGGAGTGCAAGGCAGGACGGAGGTGGAATGCTAAAGCACACTCAACCATTCACTGCATTGGAGTCTTTTTGAAAGGTAGTTGGAGGTACAAAAATCCAGAGTATCCTCGACGACAAACCAATTTCAGTATCAGATTCCCACATACAGAGTGCAGGGGAACAGGTTAAAGGAGCTTCCTTCAGTGAGAAGGTAAGATTATCACTCTAACGTAAAACAAAACATTCTAACCTCAAAAGCAGTCTTTTCCTCGGATGGAATATTGCTAGCACCAGTATCTAAAGCAATCTTTGATCAGCCTTGGAGGCAGTCAAAGTCAGGAGTACCACAATGTAATGGCTACTGCTTACATCTCGACTGAAAGAATATTCGCGTGCAGGACCCCATTATAAGTTAGTGAGTATCTTCAGCTGCTGTAAACTTCTTTTAGTGTAAAAAGAAATTATATAATGTGAGTTTGACTTACCGTGTCAAATGGTAAAATGATGCAGTACGCTGGAGGACGGTTTTTTTTTCTTGCTTCGTCCCAGCAATGCAGAGAAATTCTGTTGTGCAACACTGCCCCTGCTGGTCATTCAGTATATTCTGCAGATGGAAAAGTCCACTGTTAGAGCATTTGCCTTGATTAGGAAATGAATATTATTAAACTAATGCAATACAACCAAAAATGATTTATATAAAGCATTATTAGATAAGTACTATGGGGTCTGTGATGGAGTGAAAAAAATCAACAGCTCATAAGAAATTCAAATCTCATTTTGTGTTTTCACCCTACAATACTTCCCTCAATCCCATGCCTCATCTGCTTCTACCCTCTACACAACTTTAGCACCTATATTACGAAGTAGAGCAAAAGATCTCATTGCCAGTCCACTGACCGTGTACCCATCTCACTGAATTTGTTTTAGGTTATGGTACAGCAGAAGTAATTATATCATATGTTAAGTCGAAAGAGGAAGTTTTATGCTGCAGTTATCAGGAATAATGCAAATTCTGATCAACTTATTTAAACGTCTTCATTTTCACAAAATCCAAGCAGGTAACCAAGAGTGAAGTCAAGAATATTCTGATCAAGCACACGTTCTTTGAAATTTTTAAGTCTCAAACAATGCTCTGATATCTTTCATTTTCCCATCCTATTATTCAGTTGCGCATCTCGTCTACCCTGCTACCCAATTGAATTCCAAGATAAATATATCGTATTGCTAGGTAGGCCTTAAAATGGTTATATCAGAAGACATCCTACTGTAGCTTTAGAATGTCAGTGCACCACTGAACCAATTGTCCAGGGTGAAGATAACACAGAGGAGGATGAGATCAGTAATTATGCACTAGCTAATATCTGTAATTAGGAGTGCAAGGCAGGTCGGAGGTGGAATGCTAAAGCACTCTCAACCATTCACTGCATTGGAGTCTTTTTGAAAGGTAGTTGGAGGTACAAAAATCCAGAGTATCCTCGACGACAAACCAATTTCAGTATCAGATTCCCACATACAGAGTGCAGGGGAACAGGTTAAAGGAGCTTCCTTCAGTGAGAAGGTAAGACTATCACTCTAACGTAAAACAAAACATTCTAACCTCAAAAGCAGTCTTTTCCTCGGATGGAATATTGCTAGCACCAGTATCTAAAGCAATCTTTTTTCAGCCTTGGAGGCAGTCAAAGTCAAGACTACCACAATGTAATGGCTATTGCTTCCATCTCGAGGGAAAGAATATTCGCGTGCAGGACCCCATTATAAGTTAGTGAGTATCTTCAGCTGCTGTAAACTTCTTTTAGTGTAAAAAGAAATTATATAATGTGAGTTTGACTTACCGTGTCAAATGGTAAAATGATGCAGTACGCTGGAGGACTGTTTTTTTTTCTTGCTGCGTCCCAGCAATGCAGAGAAATTCTGTTGTGCAACACTGCCCCTGCTGGTCATTCAGTATATTCTGCAGATGGAAAAGTCCACTGTTAGAGCATTTGCCTTGATTAGGAAATGAATATTATTAAACTAATGCAATACAACCAAAAATGATTTATATAAAGCATTATTAGATAAGTACTATGGGGTCTGTGATGGAGTGAAAAAAATCAACAGCTCATAAGAAATTCAAATCTCATTTTGTGTTTTCACCCTACAATACTTCCCTCAATCCCATGCCTCATCTGCTTCTACCCTCTACACAACTTTAGCACCTATATTACGAAGTAGAGCAAAAGATCTCATTGCCAGTCCACTGACCGTGTACCCGTCTCACTGAATTTGTTTTAGGTTATGGTACAGCAGAAGTAATTATATCATATGTTAAGTCGAAAGAGCAAGTTTTATGCTGCAGCTATCAGGAATAATGCAAATTCTGATCAACTTATTTTAACGTCTTCATTTTCACAAAATCCAAGCAGGTAACCAAGAGTGAAGTCAAGAATATACTGATCAAGCACACGTTCTTTGACATTTTTAAGTCTAAAAGAATGCACGGATATCTTTCATTTTCGCATCCTATTATTCAGTTGCGCATCTAGTCTACCCTGCTACCCAATTGAATTCCAAGATAAATATATCGTATTGCTAGGTAGGCCTTCAAATGGTTATATCAGAAGACATCCTGCTGTAGCTTTAGAATGTCAGTGCACCACTGGACCAATTGTCCAGGGTGAAGATGACACAGAGGAGGATGAGATCAGTAATTATGCACTAGCTAAGATCTGTAATTAGGAGTGCAAGGCAGGTCGGAGGTGGAATGCTAAAGCACTCTCAACCATTCACTGCATTGGAGTCTTTTTGAAAGGTAGTTGGAGGTACAAAAACCCAGAGTATCCTCGACGACAAACCAATTTCAGTATCAGATTCCCACATACAGAGTGCAGGGGAACAGGTTAAAGGAGCTTCCTTCAGTGAGAAGGTAAGACTATCACTAACGTAAAACAAAACATTCTAACCTCAAAAGCGGTCTTTTCCTCGGATGGAATATTGCTAGCACCAGTATCTAAAGCAATCTTTGATCAGCCTTGGAGGCAGTCAAAGTCAGGAGTACCACAATGTAATGGCTACTGCTTACATCTCGACTGAAAGAATATTCGCGTGCAGGACCCCATTATAAGTTAGTGAGTATCTTCAGCTGCTGTAAACTTCTTTTAGTGTAAAAAGAAATTATATAATGTGAGTTTGACTTACCGTGTCAAATGGTAAAATGATGCAGTACGCAGGAGGACGGTTTATTTTTCTTGCTTCGTCCCAGCAATGCAGAGAAATTCTGTTGTGCAACACTGCCCCTGCTGGTCATTCAGTATATTCTGCAGATGGAAAAGTCCACTGTTAGAGCATTTGCCTTGATTAGGAAATGAATATTATTAAACTAATGCAATACAACCAAAAATGATTTATATAAAGCATTATTAGGTAAGTACTATGGGGTCTGTGATGGAGTGAAAAAAATCAACAGCTCATAAGAAATTCAAATCTCATTTTGTGTTTTCACCCTACAATACTTCCCTCAATCCCATGCCTCATCTGCTTCTACCCTCTACACAACTTTAGCACCTATATTACGAAGTAGAGCAACAGATCTCATTGCCAGTCCACTGACCGTGTACCCGTCTCACTGAATTTGTTTTAGGTTATGGTACAGCAGAAGTAATTACATCATATGTTAAGTCGAAAGAGCAAGTTTTATGCTGCAGTTAACAGGAATAATGAAAATTCTGATCAACTTATTTAAACGTCTTCATTTTCACAAAATCCAAGCAGGTAACCAAGAGTGAAGTCAAGAATATTCTGATCAAGCACACGTTCTTTGAAATTTTTAAGTCTCAAACAATGCCCTGATATCTTTCATTTTCCCATCCTATTATTCAGTTGCGCATCTCGTCTACCCTGCTACCCAATTGAATTCCAAGATAAATATATCGTATTGCTAGGTAGGCCTTAAAATGGTTATATCAGAAGACATCCTGCTGTAGCTTTATGATGTCAGTGCACCACTGAACCAATTGTCCAGGGTGAAGATAACACAGAGGAGGATGAGATCAGTAATTATGCACTAGCTAATATCTGTAATTAGGAGTGCAAGGCAGGTCGGAGGTGGAATGCTAAAGCACTCTCAACCATTCACTGCACTGGAGTCTTTTTGAAAGGTAGTTGGAGGTACAAAAACCCAGAGTATCCTCGACGACAAACCAATTTCAGTATCAGATTCCCACATACAGAGTGCAGGGGAACAGGTTAAAGGAGCTTCCTTCAGTGAGAAGGTAAGACTATCACTCTAACGTAAAACAAAACATTCTAACCTCAAAAGCAGTCTTTTCCTCGGATGGAATATTGCTAGCACCAGTATCTAAAGCAATCTTTTTTCAGCCTTGGAGGCAGTCAAAGTCAAGACTACCACAATGTAATGGCTATTGCTTCCATCTCGAGGGAAAGAATATTCGCGTGCAGGACCCCATTATAAGTTAGTGAGTATCTTCAGCTGCTGTAAACTTCTTTTAGTGTAAAAAGAAATTATATAATGTGAGTTTGACTTACCGTGTCAAATGGTAAAATGATGCAGTACGCTGGAGGACGTTTTTTTTTTCTTGCTTCGTCCCAGCAATGCAGAGAAATTCTGTTGTGCAACACTGCCCCTGCTGGTCATTCAGTATATTCTGCAGATGGAAAAGTCCACTGTTAGAGCATTTGCCTTGATTAGGAAATGAATATTATTAAACTAATGCAATACAACCAAAAATGATTTATATAAAGCACTATTAGATAAGTACTATGGGGTCTGTGATGGAGTGAAAAAAATCAACAGCTCATAAGAAATTCAAATCTCATTTTGTGTTTTCACCCTACAATACTTCCCTCAATCCCATGCCTCATCTGCTTCTACCCTCTACACAACTTTAGCACCTATATTACGAAGTAGAGCAAAAGATCTCATTGCCAGTCCACTGACCGTGTACCCATCTCACTGAATTTGTTTTAGGTTATGGTACAGCAGAAGTAATTATATCATATGTTAAGTCGAAAGAGCAAGTTTTATGCTGCAGTTAACAGGAATAATGAAAATTCTGATCAACTTATTTAAACGTCTTCATTTTCACAAAATCCAAGCAGGTAACCAAGAGTGAAGTCAAGAATATTCTGATCAAGCACACGTTCTTTGAAATTTTTAAATCTCAAACAATGCCCTTATATCTTTCATTTTCCCATCCTATTATTCAGTTGCGCATCTCGTCTACCCTGCTACCCAATTGAATTCCAAGATAAATATATCGTATTGCTAGGTAGGCCTTAAAATGGTTATATCAGAAGACATCCTACTGTAGCTTTAGAATGTCAGTGCACCACTGAACCAATTGTCCAGGGTGAAGATAACACAGAGGAGGATGAGATCAGTAATTATGCACTAGCTAATATCTGTAATTAGGAGTGCAAGGCAGGTCGGAGGTGGAATGCTAAAGCACTCTCAACCATTCACTGCATTGGAGTCTTTTTGAAAGGTAGTTGGAGGTACAAAAACCCAGAGTATCCTCGACGACAAACCAATTTCAGTATCAGATTCCCACATACAGAGTGCAGGGGAACAGGTTAAAGGAGCTTCCTTCAGTGAGAAGGTAAGACTATCACTCTAACGTAAAACAAAACATTCTAACCTCAAAAGCAGTCTTTTCCTCGGATGGAATATTGCTAGCACCAGTATCTAAAGCAATCTTTTTTCAGCCTTGGAGGCAGTCAAAGTCAAGACTACCACAATGTAATGGCTATTGCTTCCATCTCGAGGGAAAGAATATTCGCGTGCAGGACCCCATTATAAGTTAGTGAGTATCTTCAGCTGCTGTAAACTTCTTTTAGTGTAAAAAGAAATTATATAATGTGAGTTTGACTTACCGTGTCAAATGGTAAAATGATGCAGTACGCTGGAGGACGGGTTTTTTTTCTTGCATCGTCCCAGCAATGCAGAGAAATTCTGTTGTGCAACACTGCCCCTGCTGGTCATTCAGTATATTCTGCAGATGGAAAAGTCCACTGTTAGAGCATTTGCCTTGATTAGGAAATGAATATTATTAAACTAATGCAATACAACCAAAAATGATTTATATAAAGCACTATTAGATAAGTACTATGGGGTCCTGTGATGGAGTAAAACAAATCAACAGCTCATAAGAAATTCAAATCTCATTTTGTGTTTTCACCCTGGAATACTTCCCTCAATCCGATGCCTCATCTGCTTCTACCCTCTACACAACTTTAGCACCTATATTACGAAGTAGAGCAAAAGATCTCATTGCCAGTCCACTGACCGTGTACCCGTCTCACTGAATTTGTTTTAGGTTATGGTACAGCAGAAGTAATTATATCATATGTTAAGTCGAAAGAGCAAGTTTTATGCTGCAGTTATCAGGAATAATGCAAATTCTGATCAACTTATTTAAACGTCTTCATTTTCACAAAATCCAAGCAGGTAACCAAGAGTGAAGTCAAGAATATACTGATCAAGCACACGTTCTTTGACATTTTTAAGTCTAAAAGAATGCCCTGATATCTTTCATTTTCCCATCCTATTATTCAGTTGCGCATCTCGTCTACCCTGCTACCCAATTGAATTCCAAGATAAATGTATCGTATTGCTAGGTAGGCCTTAAAATGGTTATATCAGAAGACATCCTGCTGTAGCTTTATGATGTCAGTGCACCACTGAACCAATTGTCCAGGGTGAAGATAACACAGAGGAGGATGAGATCAGTAATTATGCACTAGCTAATATCTGTAATTAGGAGTGCAAGGCAGGTCGGAGGTGGAATGCTAAAGCACTCTCAACCATTCACTGCACTGGAGTCTTTTTGAAAGGTAGTTGGAGGTACAAAAACCCAGAGTATCCTCGACGACAAACCAATTTCAGTATCAGATTCCCTCATACAGAGTGCAGGGGAACAGGTTAAAGGAGCTTCCTTCAGTGAGAAGGTAAGACTATCACTCTAACGTAAAACAAAACATTCTAACCTCAAAAGCAGTCTTTTCCTCGGATGGAATATTGCTAGCACCAGTATCTAAAGCAATCTTTGATCAGCCTTGGAGGCAGTCAAAGTCAGGAGTACCACAATGTAATGGCTACTGCTTACAACTCGACTGAAAGAATATTCGCGTGCAGGACCCCATTATAAGTTAGTGAGTATCTTCAGCTGCTGTAAACTTCTTTTAGTGTAAAAAGAAATTATATAATGTGAGTTTGACTTACCGTGTCAAATGGTAAAATGATGCAGTGCGCAGGAGGACGGTTTATTTTTCTTGCTTCGTCCCAGCAATGCAGAGAAATTCTGTTGTGCAACACTGCCCCTGCTGGTCATTCAGTATATTCTGCAGATGGAAAAGTCCACTGTTAGAGCATTTGCCTTGATTAGGAAATGAATATTATTAAACTAATGCAATACAACCAAAAATGATTTATATAAAGCATTATTAGGTAAGTACTATGGGGTCTGTGATGGAGTGAAAAAAATCAACAGCTCATAAGAAATTCAAATCTCATTTTGTGTTTTCACCCTACAATACTTCCCTCAATCCCATGCCTCATCTGCTTCTACCCTCTACACAACTTTAGCACCTATATTACGAAGTAGAGCAACAGATCTCATTGCCAGTCCACTGACCGTGTACCCGTCTCACTGAATTTGTTTTAGGTTATGGTACAGCAGAAGTAATTATATCATATGTTAAGTCGAAAGAGCAAGTTTTATGCTGCAGTTAACAGGAATAATGAAAATTCTGATCAACTTATTTAAACGTCTTCATTTTCACAAAATCCAAGCAGGTAACCAAGAGTGAAGTCAAGAATATTCTGATCAAGCACACGTTCTTTGAAATTTTTAAGTCTCAAACAATGCCCTGATATCTTTCATTTTCCCATCCTATTATTCAGTTGCGCATCTCGTCTACCCTGCTACCCAATTGAATTCCAAGATAAATATATCGTATTGCTAGGTAGGCCTTAAAATGGTTATATCAGAAGACATCCTGCTGTAGCTTTATGATGTCAGTGCACCACTGAACCAATTGTCCAGGGTGAAGATAACACAGAGGAGGATGAGATCAGTAATTATGCACTAGCTAATATCTGTAATTAGGAGTGCAAGGCAGGTCGGAGGTGGAATGCTAAAGCACTCTCAACCATTCACTGCATTGGAGTCTTTTTGAAAGGTAGTTGGAGGTACAAAAACCCAGAGTATCCTCGACGACAAACCAATTTCAGTATCAGATTCCCACATACAGAGTGCAGGGGAACAGGTTAAAGGAGCTTCCTTCAGTGAGAAGGTAAGACTATCACTCTAACGTAAAACAAAACATTCTAACCTCAAAAGCAGTCTTTTCCTCGGATGGAATATTGCTAGCACCAGTATCTAAAGCAATCTTTTTTCAGCCTTGGAGGCAGTCAAAGTCAAGACTACCACAATGTAATGGCTATTGCTTCTATCTCGAGGGAAAGAATATTCGCGTGCAGGACCCCATTATAAGTTAGTGAGTATCTTCAGCTGCTGTAAACTTCTTTTAGTGTAAAAAGAAATTATATAATGTGAGTTTGACTTACCGTGTCAAATGGTAAAATGATGCAGTACGCAGGAGGACGGTTTATTTTTCTTGCTTCGTCCCAGCAATGCAGAGAAATTCTGTTGTGCAACACTGCCCCTGCTGGTCATTCAGTATATTCTGCAGATGGAAAAGTCCACTGTTAGAGCATTTGCCTTGATTAGGAAATGAATATTATTAAACTAATGCAATACAACCAAAAATGATTTATATAAAGCATTATTAGATAAGTACTATGGGGTCTGTGATGGAGTGAAAAAAATCAACAGCTCATAAGAAATTCAAATCTCATTTTGTGTTTTCACCCTACAGTACTTCCCTCAATCCCATGCCTCATCTGCTTCTACCCTCTACACAACTTTAGCACCTATATTACGAAGTAGAGCAAAAGATCTCATTGCCAGTCCACTGACCGTGTACCCGTCTCACTGAATTTGTTTTAGGTTATGGTACAGCAGAAGTAATTATATCATATGTTAAGTCGAAAGAGCAAGTTTTATGCTGCAGCTATCAGGAATAATGCAAATTCTGATCAACTTATTTTAACGTCTTCATTTTCACAAAATCCAAGCAGGTAACCAAGAGTGAAGTCAAGAATATACTGATCAAGCACACGTTCTTTGACATTTTTAAGTCTAAAAGAATGCACGGATATCTTTCATTTTCGCATCCTATTATTCAGTTGCGCATCTAGTCTACCCTGCTACCCAATTGAATTCCAAGATAAATATATCGTATTGCTAGGTAGGCCTTCAAATGGTTATATCAGAAGACATCCTGCTGTAGCTTTAGAATGTCAGTGCACCACTGGACCAATTGTCCAGGGTGAAGATGACACAGAGGAGGATGAGATCAGTAATTATGCACTAGCTAAGATCTGTAATTAGGAGTGCAAGGCAGGTCGGAGGTGGAATGCTAAAGCACTCTCAACCATTCACTGCATTGGAGTCTTTTTGAAAGGTAGTTGGAGGTACAAAAACCCAGAGTATCCTCGACGACAAACCAATTTCAGTATCAGATTCCCACATACAGAGTGCAGGGGAACAGGTTAAAGGAGCTTCCTTCAGTGAGAAGGTAAGACTATCACTAACGTAAAACAAAACATTCTAACCTCAAAAGCGGTCTTTTCCTCGGATGGAATATTGCTAGCACCAGTATCTAAAGCAATCTTTGATCAGCCTTGGAGGCAGTCAAAGTCAGGAGTACCACAATGTAATGGCTACTGCTTACATCTCGACTGAAAGAATATTCGCGTGCAGGACCCCATTATAAGTTAGTGAGTATCTTCAGCTGCTGTAAACTTCTTTTAGTGTAAAAAGAAATTATATAATGTGAGTTTGACTTACCGTGTCAAATGGTAAAATGATGCAGTACGCAGGAGGACGGTTTATTTTTCTTGCTTCGTCCCAGCAATGCAGAGAAATTCTGTTGTGCAACACTGCCCCTGCTGGTCATTCAGTATATTCTGCAGATGGAAAAGTCCACTGTTAGAGCATTTGCCTTGATTAGGAAATGAATATTATTAAACTAATGCAATACAACCAAAAATGATTTATATAAAGCATTATTAGGTAAGTACTATGGGGTCTGTGATGGAGTGAAAAAAATCAACAGCTCATAAGAAATTCAAATCTCATTTTGTGTTTTCACCCTACAATACTTCCCTCAATCCCATGCCTCATCTGCTTCTACCCTCTACACAACTTTAGCACCTATATTACGAAGTAGAGCAACAGATCTCATTGCCAGTCCACTGACCGTGTACCCGTCTCACTGAATTTGTTTTAGGTTATGGTACAGCAGAAGTAATTACATCATATGTTAAGTCGAAAGAGCAAGTTTTATGCTGCAGTTAACAGGAATAATGAAAATTCTGATCAACTTATTTAAACGTCTTCATTTTCACAAAATCCAAGCAGGTAACCAAGAGTGAAGTCAAGAATATTCTGATCAAGCACACGTTCTTTGAAATTTTTAAGTCTCAAACAATGCCCTGATATCTTTCATTTTCCCATCCTATTATTCAGTTGCGCATCTCGTCTACCCTGCTACCCAATTGAATTCCAAGATAAATATATCGTATTGCTAGGTAGGCCTTAAAATGGTTATATCAGAAGACATCCTGCTGTAGCTTTATGATGTCAGTGCACCACTGAACCAATTGTCCAGGGTGAAGATAACACAGAGGAGGATGAGATCAGTAATTATGCACTAGCTAATATCTGTAATTAGGAGTGCAAGGCAGGTCGGAGGTGGAATGCTAAAGCACTCTCAACCATTCACTGCACTGGAGTCTTTTTGAAAGGTAGTTGGAGGTACAAAAACCCAGAGTATCCTCGACGACAAACCAATTTCAGTATCAGATTCCCACATACAGAGTGCAGGGGAACAGGTTAAAGGAGCTTCCTTCAGTGAGAAGGTAAGACTATCACTCTAACGTAAAACAAAACATTCTAACCTCAAAAGCAGTCTTTTCCTCGGATGGAATATTGCTAGCACCAGTATCTAAAGCAATCTTTTTTCAGCCTTGGAGGCAGTCAAAGTCAAGACTACCACAATGTAATGGCTATTGCTTCCATCTCGAGGGAAAGAATATTCGCGTGCAGGACCCCATTATAAGTTAGTGAGTATCTTCAGCTGCTGTAAACTTCTTTTAGTGTAAAAAGAAATTATATAATGTGAGTTTGACTTACCGTGTCAAATGGTAAAATGATGCAGTACGCTGGAGGACGTTTTTTTTTTCTTGCTTCGTCCCAGCAATGCAGAGAAATTCTGTTGTGCAACACTGCCCCTGCTGGTCATTCAGTATATTCTGCAGATGGAAAAGTCCACTGTTAGAGCATTTGCCTTGATTAGGAAATGAATATTATTAAACTAATGCAATACAACCAAAAATGATTTATATAAAGCACTATTAGATAAGTACTATGGGGTCTGTGATGGAGTGAAAAAAATCAACAGCTCATAAGAAATTCAAATCTCATTTTGTGTTTTCACCCTACAATACTTCCCTCAATCCCATGCCTCATCTGCTTCTACCCTCTACACAACTTTAGCACCTATATTACGAAGTAGAGCAAAAGATCTCATTGCCAGTCCACTGACCGTGTACCCATCTCACTGAATTTGTTTTAGGTTATGGTACAGCAGAAGTAATTATATCATATGTTAAGTCGAAAGAGCAAGTTTTATGCTGCAGTTAACAGGAATAATGAAAATTCTGATCAACTTATTTAAACGTCTTCATTTTCACAAAATCCAAGCAGGTAACCAAGAGTGAAGTCAAGAATATTCTGATCAAGCACACGTTCTTTGAAATTTTTAAATCTCAAACAATGCCCTTATATCTTTCATTTTCCCATCCTATTATTCAGTTGCGCATCTCGTCTACCCTGCTACCCAATTGAATTCCAAGATAAATATATCGTATTGCTAGGTAGGCCTTAAAATGGTTATATCAGAAGACATCCTACTGTAGCTTTAGAATGTCAGTGCACCACTGAACCAATTGTCCAGGGTGAAGATAACACAGAGGAGGATGAGATCAGTAATTATGCACTAGCTAATATCTGTAATTAGGAGTGCAAGGCAGGTCGGAGGTGGAATGCTAAAGCACTCTCAACCATTCACTGCATTGGAGTCTTTTTGAAAGGTAGTTGGAGGTACAAAAACCCAGAGTATCCTCGACGACAAACCAATTTCAGTATCAGATTCCCACATACAGAGTGCAGGGGAACAGGTTAAAGGAGCTTCCTTCAGTGAGAAGGTAAGACTATCACTCTAACGTAAAACAAAACATTCTAACCTCAAAAGCAGTCTTTTCCTCGGATGGAATATTGCTAGCACCAGTATCTAAAGCAATCTTTTTTCAGCCTTGGAGGCAGTCAAAGTCAAGACTACCACAATGTAATGGCTATTGCTTCCATCTCGAGGGAAAGAATATTCGCGTGCAGGACCCCATTATAAGTTAGTGAGTATCTTCAGCTGCTGTAAACTTCTTTTAGTGTAAAAAGAAATTATATAATGTGAGTTTGACTTACCGTGTCAAATGGTAAAATGATGCAGTACGCTGGAGGACGGGTTTTTTTTCTTGCATCGTCCCAGCAATGCAGAGAAATTCTGTTGTGCAACACTGCCCCTGCTGGTCATTCAGTATATTCTGCAGATGGAAAAGTCCACTGTTAGAGCATTTGCCTTGATTAGGAAATGAATATTATTAAACTAATGCAATACAACCAAAAATGATTTATATAAAGCACTATTAGATAAGTACTATGGGGTCCTGTGATGGAGTAAAACAAATCAACAGCTCATAAGAAATTCAAATCTCATTTTGTGTTTTCACCCTGGAATACTTCCCTCAATCCGATGCCTCATCTGCTTCTACCCTCTACACAACTTTAGCACCTATATTACGAAGTAGAGCAAAAGATCTCATTGCCAGTCCACTGACCGTGTACCCGTCTCACTGAATTTGTTTTAGGTTATGGTACAGCAGAAGTAATTATATCATATGTTAAGTCGAAAGAGCAAGTTTTATGCTGCAGTTATCAGGAATAATGCAAATTCTGATCAACTTATTTAAACGTCTTCATTTTCACAAAATCCAAGCAGGTAACCAAGAGTGAAGTCAAGAATATACTGATCAAGCACACGTTCTTTGACATTTTTAAGTCTAAAAGAATGCCCTGATATCTTTCATTTTCCCATCCTATTATTCAGTTGCGCATCTCGTCTACCCTGCTACCCAATTGAATTCCAAGATAAATGTATCGTATTGCTAGGTAGGCCTTAAAATGGTTATATCAGAAGACATCCTGCTGTAGCTTTATGATGTCAGTGCACCACTGAACCAATTGTCCAGGGTGAAGATAACACAGAGGAGGATGAGATCAGTAATTATGCACTAGCTAATATCTGTAATTAGGAGTGCAAGGCAGGTCGGAGGTGGAATGCTAAAGCACTCTCAACCATTCACTGCACTGGAGTCTTTTTGAAAGGTAGTTGGAGGTACAAAAACCCAGAGTATCCTCGACGACAAACCAATTTCAGTATCAGATTCCCTCATACAGAGTGCAGGGGAACAGGTTAAAGGAGCTTCCTTCAGTGAGAAGGTAAGACTATCACTCTAACGTAAAACAAAACATTCTAACCTCAAAAGCAGTCTTTTCCTCGGATGGAATATTGCTAGCACCAGTATCTAAAGCAATCTTTGATCAGCCTTGGAGGCAGTCAAAGTCAGGAGTACCACAATGTAATGGCTACTGCTTACAACTCGACTGAAAGAATATTCGCGTGCAGGACCCCATTATAAGTTAGTGAGTATCTTCAGCTGCTGTAAACTTCTTTTAGTGTAAAAAGAAATTATATAATGTGAGTTTGACTTACCGTGTCAAATGGTAAAATGATGCAGTGCGCAGGAGGACGGTTTATTTTTCTTGCTTCGTCCCAGCAATGCAGAGAAATTCTGTTGTGCAACACTGCCCCTGCTGGTCATTCAGTATATTCTGCAGATGGAAAAGTCCACTGTTAGAGCATTTGCCTTGATTAGGAAATGAATATTATTAAACTAATGCAATACAACCAAAAATGATTTATATAAAGCATTATTAGGTAAGTACTATGGGGTCTGTGATGGAGTGAAAAAAATCAACAGCTCATAAGAAATTCAAATCTCATTTTGTGTTTTCACCCTACAATACTTCCCTCAATCCCATGCCTCATCTGCTTCTACCCTCTACACAACTTTAGCACCTATATTACGAAGTAGAGCAACAGATCTCATTGCCAGTCCACTGACCGTGTACCCGTCTCACTGAATTTGTTTTAGGTTATGGTACAGCAGAAGTAATTATATCATATGTTAAGTCGAAAGAGCAAGTTTTATGCTGCAGTTAACAGGAATAATGAAAATTCTGATCAACTTATTTAAACGTCTTCATTTTCACAAAATCCAAGCAGGTAACCAAGAGTGAAGTCAAGAATATTCTGATCAAGCACACGTTCTTTGAAATTTTTAAGTCTCAAACAATGCCCTGATATCTTTCATTTTCCCATCCTATTATTCAGTTGCGCATCTCGTCTACCCTGCTACCCAATTGAATTCCAAGATAAATATATCGTATTGCTAGGTAGGCCTTAAAATGGTTATATCAGAAGACATCCTGCTGTAGCTTTATGATGTCAGTGCACCACTGAACCAATTGTCCAGGGTGAAGATAACACAGAGGAGGATGAGATCAGTAATTATGCACTAGCTAATATCTGTAATTAGGAGTGCAAGGCAGGTCGGAGGTGGAATGCTAAAGCACTCTCAACCATTCACTGCATTGGAGTCTTTTTGAAAGGTAGTTGGAGGTACAAAAACCCAGAGTATCCTCGACGACAAACCAATTTCAGTATCAGATTCCCACATACAGAGTGCAGGGGAACAGGTTAAAGGAGCTTCCTTCAGTGAGAAGGTAAGACTATCACTCTAACGTAAAACAAAACATTCTAACCTCAAAAGCAGTCTTTTCCTCGGATGGAATATTGCTAGCACCAGTATCTAAAGCAATCTTTTTTCAGCCTTGGAGGCAGTCAAAGTCAAGACTACCACAATGTAATGGCTATTGCTTCTATCTCGAGGGAAAGAATATTCGCGTGCAGGACCCCATTATAAGTTAGTGAGTATCTTCAGCTGCTGTAAACTTCTTTTAGTGTAAAAAGAAATTATATAATGTGAGTTTGACTTACCGTGTCAAATGGTAAAATGATGCAGTACGCAGGAGGACGGTTTATTTTTCTTGCTTCGTCCCAGCAATGCAGAGAAATTCTGTTGTGCAACACTGCCCCTGCTGGTCATTCAGTATATTCTGCAGATGGAAAAGTCCACTGTTAGAGCATTTGCCTTGATTAGGAAATGAATATTATTAAACTAATGCAATACAACCAAAAATGATTTATATAAAGCATTATTAGATAAGTACTATGGGGTCTGTGATGGAGTGAAAAAAATCAACAGCTCATAAGAAATTCAAATCTCATTTTGTGTTTTCACCCTACAGTACTTCCCTCAATCCCATGCCTCATCTGCTTCTACCCTCTACACAACTTTAGCACCTATATTACGAAGTAGAGCAAAAGATCTCATTGCCAGTCCACTGACCGTGTACCCGTCTCACTGAATTTGTTTTAGGTTATGGTACAGCAGAAGTAATTATATCATATGTTAAGTCGAAAGAGCAAGTTTTATGCTGCAGCTATCAGGAATAATGCAAATTCTGATCAACTTATTTTAACGTCTTCATTTTCACAAAATCCAAGCAGGTAACCAAGAGTGAAGTCAAGAATATACTGATCAAGCACACGTTCTTTGACATTTTTAAGTCTAAAAGAATGCACGGATATCTTTCATTTTCGCATCCTATTATTCAGTTGCGCATCTAGTCTACCCTGCTACCCAATTGAATTCCAAGATAAATATATCGTATTGCTAGGTAGGCCTTCAAATGGTTATATCAGAAGACATCCTGCTGTAGCTTTAGAATGTCAGTGCACCACTGGACCAATTGTCCAGGGTGAAGATGACACAGAGGAGGATGAGATCAGTAATTATGCACTAGCTAAGATCTGTAATTAGGAGTGCAAGGCAGGTCGGAGGTGGAATGCTAAAGCACTCTCAACCATTCACTGCATTGGAGTCTTTTTGAAAGGTAGTTGGAGGTACAAAAACCCAGAGTATCCTCGACGACAAACCAATTTCAGTATCAGATTCCCACATACAGAGTGCAGGGGAACAGGTTAAAGGAGCTTCCTTCAGTGAGAAGGTAAGACTATCACTAACGTAAAACAAAACATTCTAACCTCAAAAGCGGTCTTTTCCTCGGATGGAATATTGCTAGCACCAGTATCTAAAGCAATCTTTGATCAGCCTTGGAGGCAGTCAAAGTCAGGAGTACCACAATGTAATGGCTACTGCTTACATCTCGACTGAAAGAATATTCGCGTGCAGGACCCCATTATAAGTTAGTGAGTATCTTCAGCTGCTGTAAACTTCTTTTAGTGTAAAAAGAAATTATATAATGTGAGTTTGACTTACCGTGTCAAATGGTAAAATGATGCAGTACGCAGGAGGACGGTTTATTTTTCTTGCTTCGTCCCAGCAATGCAGAGAAATTCTGTTGTGCAACACTGCCCCTGCTGGTCATTCAGTATATTCTGCAGATGGAAAAGTCCACTGTTAGAGCATTTGCCTTGATTAGGAAATGAATATTATTAAACTAATGCAATACAACCAAAAATGATTTATATAAAGCATTATTAGGTAAGTACTATGGGGTCTGTGATGGAGTGAAAAAAATCAACAGCTCATAAGAAATTCAAATCTCATTTTGTGTTTTCACCCTACAATACTTCCCTCAATCCCATGCCTCATCTGCTTCTACCCTCTACACAACTTTAGCACCTATATTACGAAGTAGAGCAACAGATCTCATTGCCAGTCCACTGACCGTGTACCCGTCTCACTGAATTTGTTTTAGGTTATGGTACAGCAGAAGTAATTACATCATATGTTAAGTCGAAAGAGCAAGTTTTATGCTGCAGTTAACAGGAATAATGAAAATTCTGATCAACTTATTTAAACGTCTTCATTTTCACAAAATCCAAGCAGGTAACCAAGAGTGAAGTCAAGAATATTCTGATCAAGCACACGTTCTTTGAAATTTTTAAGTCTCAAACAATGCCCTGATATCTTTCATTTTCCCATCCTATTATTCAGTTGCGCATCTCGTCTACCCTGCTACCCAATTGAATTCCAAGATAAATATATCGTATTGCTAGGTAGGCCTTAAAATGGTTATATCAGAAGACATCCTGCTGTAGCTTTATGATGTCAGTGCACCACTGAACCAATTGTCCAGGGTGAAGATAACACAGAGGAGGATGAGATCAGTAATTATGCACTAGCTAATATCTGTAATTAGGAGTGCAAGGCAGGTCGGAGGTGGAATGCTAAAGCACTCTCAACCATTCACTGCACTGGAGTCTTTTTGAAAGGTAGTTGGAGGTACAAAAACCCAGAGTATCCTCGACGACAAACCAATTTCAGTATCAGATTCCCACATACAGAGTGCAGGGGAACAGGTTAAAGGAGCTTCCTTCAGTGAGAAGGTAAGACTATCACTCTAACGTAAAACAAAACATTCTAACCTCAAAAGCAGTCTTTTCCTCGGATGGAATATTGCTAGCACCAGTATCTAAAGCAATCTTTTTTCAGCCTTGGAGGCAGTCAAAGTCAAGACTACCACAATGTAATGGCTATTGCTTCCATCTCGAGGGAAAGAATATTCGCGTGCAGGACCCCATTATAAGTTAGTGAGTATCTTCAGCTGCTGTAAACTTCTTTTAGTGTAAAAAGAAATTATATAATGTGAGTTTGACTTACCGTGTCAAATGGTAAAATGATGCAGTACGCTGGAGGACGTTTTTTTTTTCTTGCTTCGTCCCAGCAATGCAGAGAAATTCTGTTGTGCAACACTGCCCCTGCTGGTCATTCAGTATATTCTGCAGATGGAAAAGTCCACTGTTAGAGCATTTGCCTTGATTAGGAAATGAATATTATTAAACTAATGCAATACAACCAAAAATGATTTATATAAAGCACTATTAGATAAGTACTATGGGGTCTGTGATGGAGTGAAAAAAATCAACAGCTCATAAGAAATTCAAATCTCATTTTGTGTTTTCACCCTACAATACTTCCCTCAATCCCATGCCTCATCTGCTTCTACCCTCTACACAACTTTAGCACCTATATTACGAAGTAGAGCAAAAGATCTCATTGCCAGTCCACTGACCGTGTACCCATCTCACTGAATTTGTTTTAGGTTATGGTACAGCAGAAGTAATTATATCATATGTTAAGTCGAAAGAGCAAGTTTTATGCTGCAGTTAACAGGAATAATGAAAATTCTGATCAACTTATTTAAACGTCTTCATTTTCACAAAATCCAAGCAGGTAACCAAGAGTGAAGTCAAGAATATTCTGATCAAGCACACGTTCTTTGAAATTTTTAAATCTCAAACAATGCCCTTATATCTTTCATTTTCCCATCCTATTATTCAGTTGCGCATCTCGTCTACCCTGCTACCCAATTGAATTCCAAGATAAATATATCGTATTGCTAGGTAGGCCTTAAAATGGTTATATCAGAAGACATCCTACTGTAGCTTTAGAATGTCAGTGCACCACTGAACCAATTGTCCAGGGTGAAGATAACACAGAGGAGGATGAGATCAGTAATTATGCACTAGCTAATATCTGTAATTAGGAGTGCAAGGCAGGTCGGAGGTGGAATGCTAAAGCACTCTCAACCATTCACTGCATTGGAGTCTTTTTGAAAGGTAGTTGGAGGTACAAAAACCCAGAGTATCCTCGACGACAAACCAATTTCAGTATCAGATTCCCACATACAGAGTGCAGGGGAACAGGTTAAAGGAGCTTCCTTCAGTGAGAAGGTAAGACTATCACTCTAACGTAAAACAAAACATTCTAACCTCAAAAGCAGTCTTTTCCTCGGATGGAATATTGCTAGCACCAGTATCTAAAGCAATCTTTTTTCAGCCTTGGAGGCAGTCAAAGTCAAGACTACCACAATGTAATGGCTATTGCTTCCATCTCGAGGGAAAGAATATTCGCGTGCAGGACCCCATTATAAGTTAGTGAGTATCTTCAGCTGCTGTAAACTTCTTTTAGTGTAAAAAGAAATTATATAATGTGAGTTTGACTTACCGTGTCAAATGGTAAAATGATGCAGTACGCTGGAGGACGGGTTTTTTTTCTTGCATCGTCCCAGCAATGCAGAGAAATTCTGTTGTGCAACACTGCCCCTGCTGGTCATTCAGTATATTCTGCAGATGGAAAAGTCCACTGTTAGAGCATTTGCCTTGATTAGGAAATGAATATTATTAAACTAATGCAATACAACCAAAAATGATTTATATAAAGCACTATTAGATAAGTACTATGGGGTCTGTGATGGAGTGAAAAAAATCAACAGCTCATAAGAAATTCAAATCTCATTTTGTGTTTTCACCCTACAATACTTCCCTCAATCCCATGCCTCATCTGCTTCTACCCTCTACACAACTTTAGCACCTATATTACGAAGTAGAGCAAAAGATCTCATTGCCAGTCCACTGACCGTGTACCCATCTCACTGAATTTGTTTTAGGTTATGGTACAGCAGAAGTAATTATATCATATGTTAAGTCGAAAGAGCAAGTTTTATGCTGCAGTTAACAGGAATAATGAAAATTCTGATCAACTTATTTAAACGTCTTCATTTTCACAAAATCCAAGCAGGTAACCAAGAGTGAAGTCAAGAATATTCTGATCAAGCACACGTTCTTTGAAATTTTTAAATCTCAAACAATGCCCTTATATCTTTCATTTTCCCATCCTATTATTCAGTTGCGCATCTCGTCTACCCTGCTACCCAATTGAATTCCAAGATAAATATATCGTATTGCTAGGTAGGCCTTAAAATGGTTATATCAGAAGACATCCTACTGTAGCTTTAGAATGTCAGTGCACCACTGAACCAATTGTCCAGGGTGAAGATAACACAGAGGAGGATGAGATCAGTAATTATGCACTAGCTAATATCTGTAATTAGGAGTGCAAGGCAGGTCGGAGGTGGAATGCTAAAGCACTCTCAACCATTCACTGCATTGGAGTCTTTTTGAAAGGTAGTTGGAGGTACAAAAACCCAGAGTATCCTCGACGACAAACCAATTTCAGTATCAGATTCCCACATACAGAGTGCAGGGGAACAGGTTAAAGGAGCTTCCTTCAGTGAGAAGGTAAGACTATCACTCTAACGTAAAACAAAACATTCTAACCTCAAAAGCAGTCTTTTCCTCGGATGGAATATTGCTAGCACCAGTATCTAAAGCAATCTTTTTTCAGCCTTGGAGGCAGTCAAAGTCAAGACTACCACAATGTAATGGCTATTGCTTCCATCTCGAGGGAAAGAATATTCGCGTGCAGGACCCCATTATAAGTTAGTGAGTATCTTCAGCTGCTGTAAACTTCTTTTAGTGTAAAAAGAAATTATATAATGTGAGTTTGACTTACCGTGTCAAATGGTAAAATGATGCAGTACGCTGGAGGACGGGTTTTTTTTCTTGCATCGTCCCAGCAATGCAGAGAAATTCTGTTGTGCAACACTGCCCCTGCTGGTCATTCAGTATATTCTGCAGATGGAAAAGTCCACTGTTAGAGCATTTGCCTTGATTAGGAAATGAATATTATTAAACTAATGCAATACAACCAAAAATGATTTATATAAAGCACTATTAGATAAGTACTATGGGGTCCTGTGATGGAGTAAAACAAATCAACAGCTCATAAGAAATTCAAATCTCATTTTGTGTTTTCACCCTGGAATACTTCCCTCAATCCGATGCCTCATCTGCTTCTACCCTCTACACAACTTTAGCACCTATATTACGAAGTAGAGCAAAAGATCTCATTGCCAGTCCACTGACCGTGTACCCGTCTCACTGAATTTGTTTTAGGTTATGGTACAGCAGAAGTAATTATATCATATGTTAAGTCGAAAGAGCAAGTTTTATGCTGCAGTTATCAGGAATAATGCAAATTCTGATCAACTTATTTAAACGTCTTCATTTTCACAAAATCCAAGCAGGTAACCAAGAGTGAAGTCAAGAATATACTGATCAAGCACACGTTCTTTGACATTTTTAAGTCTAAAAGAATGCCCTGATATCTTTCATTTTCCCATCCTATTATTCAGTTGCGCATCTCGTCTACCCTGCTACCCAATTGAATTCCAAGATAAATGTATCGTATTGCTAGGTAGGCCTTAAAATGGTTATATCAGAAGACATCCTGCTGTAGCTTTATGATGTCAGTGCACCACTGAACCAATTGTCCAGGGTGAAGATAACACAGAGGAGGATGAGATCAGTAATTATGCACTAGCTAATATCTGTAATTAGGAGTGCAAGGCAGGTCGGAGGTGGAATGCTAAAGCACTCTCAACCATTCACTGCACTGGAGTCTTTTTGAAAGGTAGTTGGAGGTACAAAAACCCAGAGTATCCTCGACGACAAACCAATTTCAGTATCAGATTCCCTCATACAGAGTGCAGGGGAACAGGTTAAAGGAGCTTCCTTCAGTGAGAAGGTAAGACTATCACTCTAACGTAAAACAAAACATTCTAACCTCAAAAGCAGTCTTTTCCTCGGATGGAATATTGCTAGCACCAGTATCTAAAGCAATCTTTGATCAGCCTTGGAGGCAGTCAAAGTCAGGAGTACCACAATGTAATGGCTACTGCTTACAACTCGACTGAAAGAATATTCGCGTGCAGGACCCCATTATAAGTTAGTGAGTATCTTCAGCTGCTGTAAACTTCTTTTAGTGTAAAAAGAAATTATATAATGTGAGTTTGACTTACCGTGTCAAATGGTAAAATGATGCAGTGCGCAGGAGGACGGTTTATTTTTCTTGCTTCGTCCCAGCAATGCAGAGAAATTCTGTTGTGCAACACTGCCCCTGCTGGTCATTCAGTATATTCTGCAGATGGAAAAGTCCACTGTTAGAGCATTTGCCTTGATTAGGAAATGAATATTATTAAACTAATGCAATACAACCAAAAATGATTTATATAAAGCATTATTAGGTAAGTACTATGGGGTCTGTGATGGAGTGAAAAAAATCAACAGCTCATAAGAAATTCAAATCTCATTTTGTGTTTTCACCCTACAATACTTCCCTCAATCCCATGCCTCATCTGCTTCTACCCTCTACACAACTTTAGCACCTATATTACGAAGTAGAGCAACAGATCTCATTGCCAGTCCACTGACCGTGTACCCGTCTCACTGAATTTGTTTTAGGTTATGGTACAGCAGAAGTAATTATATCATATGTTAAGTCGAAAGAGCAAGTTTTATGCTGCAGTTAACAGGAATAATGAAAATTCTGATCAACTTATTTAAACGTCTTCATTTTCACAAAATCCAAGCAGGTAACCAAGAGTGAAGTCAAGAATATTCTGATCAAGCACACGTTCTTTGACATTTTTAAGTCTAAAAGAATGCCCGGATATCTTTCATTTTCGCATCCTATTATTCAGTTGCGCATCTAGTCTACCCTGCTACCCAATTGAATTCCAAGATAAATATATCGTATTGCTAGGTAGGCCTTCAAATGGTTATATCAGAAGACATCCTGCTGTAGCTTTAGAATGTCAGTGCACCACTGGACCAATTGTCCAGGGTGAAGATGACACAGAGGAGGATGAGATCAGTAATTATGCACTAGCTAAGATCTGTAATTAGGAGTGCAAGGCAGGTCGGAGGTGGAATGCTAAAGCACTCTCAACCATTCACTGCATTGGAGTCTTTTTGAAAGGTAGTTGGAGGTACAAAAACCCAGAGTATCCTCGACGACAAACCAATTTCAGTATCAGATTCCCACATACAGAGTGCAGGGGAACAGGTTAAAGGAGCTTCCTTCAGTGAGAAGGTAAGACTATCACTAACGTAAAACAAAACATTCTAACCTCAAAAGCGGTCTTTTCCTCGGATGGAATATTGCTAGCACCAGTATCTAAAGCAATCTTTGATCAGCCTTGGAGGCAGTCAAAGTCAGGAGTACCACAATGTAATGGCTACTGCTTACATCTCGACTGAAAGAATATTCGCGTGCAGGACCCCATTATAAGTTAGTGAGTATCTTCAGCTGCTGTAAACTTCTTTTAGTGTAAAAAGAAATTATATAATGTGAGTTTGACTTACCGTGTCAAATGGTAAAATGATGCAGTACGCTGGAGAACGTTTTTTTTTTCTTGCTTCGTCCCAGCAATGCAGAGAAATTCTGTTGTGCAACACTGCCCCTGCTGGTCATTCAGTATATTCTGCAGATGGAAAAGTCCACTGTTAGAGCATTTGCCTTGATTAGGAAATGAATATTATTAAACTAATGCAATACAACCAAAAATGATTTATATAAAGCATTATTAGATAAGTACTATGGGGTCTGTGATGGAGTGAAAAAAATCAACAGCTCATAAGAAATTCAAATCTCATTTTGTGTTTTCACCCTACAATACTTCCCTCAATCCCATGCCTCATCTGCTTCTACCCTCTACACAACTTTAGCACCTATATTACGAAGTAGAGCAAAAGATCTCATTGCCAGTCCACTGACCGTGTACCCGTCTCACTGAATTTGTTTTAGGTTATGGTACAGCAGAAGTAATAATATCATATGTTAAGTCGAAAGAGCAAGTTTTATGCTGCAGTTATCAGGAATAATGCAAATTCTGATCAACTTATTTAAACGTCTTCATTTTCACAAAATCCAAGCAGGTAACCAAGAGTGAAGTCAAGAATATTCTGATCAAGCACACGTTCTTTGAAATTTTTAAGTCTCAAACAATGCCCTGATATCTTTCATTTTCCCATCCTATTATTCAGTTGCGCATCTCGTCTACCCTGCTACCCAATTGAATTCCAAGATAAATATATCGTATTGCTAGGTAGGCCTTAAAATGGTTATATCAGAAGACATCCTGCTGTAGCTTTATGATGTCAGTGCACCACTGAACCAATTGTCCAGGGTGAAGATAACACAGAGGAGGATGAGATCAGTAATTATGCACTAGCTAATATCTGTAATTAGGAGTGCAAGGCAGGTCGGAGGTGGAATGCTAAAGCACTCTCAACCATTCACTGCATTGGAGTCTTTTTGAAAGGTAGTTGGAGGTACAAAAACCCAGAGTATCCTCGACGACAAACCAATTTCAGTATCAGATTCCCACATACAGAGTGCAGGGGAACAGGTTAAAGGAGCTTCCTTCAGTGAGAAGGTAAGACTATCACTCTAACGTAAAACAAAACATTCTAACCTCAAAAGCAGTCTTTTCCTCGGATGGAATATTGCTAGCACCAGTATCTAAAGCAATCTTTGATCAGCCTTGGAGGCAGTCAAAGTCAGGAGTACCACAATGTAATGGCTACTGCTTACATCTCGACTGAAAGAATATTCGCGTGCAGGACCCCATTATAAGTTAGTGAGTATCTTCAGCTGCTGTAAACTTCTTTTAGTGTAAAAAGAAATTATATAATGTGAGTTTGACTTACCGTGTCAAATGGTAAAATGATGCAGTACGCAGGAGGACGGTTTATTTTTCTTGCTTTGTCCCAGCAATGCAGAGAAATTCTGTTGTGCAACACTGCCCCTGCTGGTCATTCAGTATATTCTGCAGATGGAAAAGTCCACTGTTAGAGCATTTGCCTTGATTAGGAAATGAATATTATTAAACTAATGCAATACAACCAAAAATGATTTATATAAAGCATTATTAGGTAAGTACTATGGGGTCTGTGATGGAGTGAAAAAAATCAACAGCTCATAAGAAATTCAAATCTCATTTTGTGTTTTCACCCTACAATACTTCCCTCAATCCCATGCCTCATCTGCTTCTACCCTCTACACAACTTTAGCACCTATATTACGAAGTAGAGCAAAAGATCTCATTGCCAGTCCACTGACCGTGTACCCGTCTCACTGAATTTGTTTTAGGTTATGGTACAGCAGAAGTAATTATATCATATGTTAAGTCGAAAGAGCAAGTTTTATGCTGCAGTTATCAGGAATAATGCAAATTCTGATCAACTTATTTAAACGTCTTCATTTTCACAAAATCCAAGCAGGTAACCAAGAGTGAAGTCAAGAATATTCTGATCAAGCACACGTTCTTTGAAATTTTTAAGTCTCAAACAATGCCCTGATATCTTTCATTTTCCCATCCTATTATTCAGTTGCGCATCTCGTCTACCCTGCTACCCAATTGAATTCCAAGATAAATATATCGTATTGCTAGGTAGGCCTTAAAATGGTTATATCAGAAGACATCCTGCTGTAGCTTTATGATGTCAGTGCACCACTGAACCAATTGTCCAGGGTGAAGATAACACAGAGGAGGATGAGATCAGTAATTATGCACTAGCTAATATCTGTAATTAGGAGTGCAAGGCAGGTCGGAGGTGGAATGCTAAAGCACTCTCAACCATTCACTGCACTGGAGTCTTTTTGAAAGGTAGTTGGAGGTACAAAAACCCAGAGTATCCTCGACGACAAACCAATTTCAGTATCAGATTCCCTCATACAGAGTGCAGGGAAACAGGTTAAAGGAGCTTCCTTCAGTGAGAAGGTAAGACTATCACTCTAACGTAAAACAAAACATTCTAACCTCAAAAGCAGTCTTTTCCTCGGATGGAATATTGCTAGCACCAGTATCTAAAGCAATCTTTGATCAGCCTTGGAGGCAGTCAAAGTCAGGAGTACCACAATGTAATGGCTACTGCTTACAACTCAACTGAAAGAATATTCGCGTGCAGGACCCCATTATAAGTTAGTGAGTATCTTCAGCTGCTGTAAACTTCTTTTAGTGTAAAAAGAAATTATATAATGTGAGTTTGACTTACCGTGTCAAATGGTAAAATGATGCAGTACGCAGGAGGACGGTTTATTTTTCTTGCTTCGTCCCAGCAATGCAGAGAAATTCTGTTGTGCAACACTGCCCCTGCTGGTCATTCAGTATATTCTGCAGATGGAAAAGTCCACTGTTAGAGCATTTGCCTTGATTAGGAAATGAATATTATTAAACTAATGCAATACAACCAAAAATGATTTATATAAAGCATTATTAGGTAAGTACTATGGGGTCTGTGATGGAGTGAAAAAAATCAACAGCTCATAAGAAATTCAAATCTCATTTTGTGTTTTCACCCTACAATACTTCCCTCAATCCCATGCCTCATCTGCTTCTACCCTCTACACAACTTTAGCACCTATATTACGAAGTAGAGCAACAGATCTCATTGCCAGTCCACTGACCGTGTACCCGTCTCACTGAATTTGTTTTAGGTTATGGTACAGCAGAAGTAATTATATCATATGTTAAGTCGAAAGAGCAAGTTTTATGCTGCAGTTAACAGGAATAATGAAAATTCTGATCAACTTATTTAAACGTCTTCATTTTCACAAAATCCAAGCAGGTAACCAAGAGTGAAGTCAAGAATATTCTGATCAAGCACACGTTCTTTGACATTTTTAAGTCTAAAAGAATGCCCGGATATCTTTCATTTTCGCATCCTATTATTCAGTTGCGCATCTAGTCTACCCTGCTACCCAATTGAATTCCAAGATAAATATATCGTATTGCTAGGTAGGCCTTCAAATGGTTATATCAGAAGACATCCTGCTGTAGCTTTAGAATGTCAGTGCACCACTGGACCAATTGTCCAGGGTGAAGATGACACAGAGGAGGATGAGATCAGTAATTATGCACTAGCTAAGATCTGTAATTAGGAGTGCAAGGCAGGTCGGAGGTGGAATGCTAAAGCACTCTCAACCATTCACTGCATTGGAGTCTTTTTGAAAGGTAGTTGGAGGTACAAAAACCCAGAGTATCCTCGACGACAAACCAATTTCAGTATCAGATTCCCACATACAGAGTGCAGGGGAACAGGTTAAAGGAGCTTCCTTCAGTGAGAAGGTAAGACTATCACTAACGTAAAACAAAACATTCTAACCTCAAAAGCGGTCTTTTCCTCGGATGGAATATTGCTAGCACCAGTATCTAAAGCAATCTTTGATCAGCCTTGGAGGCAGTCAAAGTCAGGAGTACCACAATGTAATGGCTACTGCTTACATCTCGACTGAAAGAATATTCGCGTGCAGGACCCCATTATAAGTTAGTGAGTATCTTCAGCTGCTGTAAACTTCTTTTAGTGTAAAAAGAAATTATATAATGTGAGTTTGACTTACCGTGTCAAATGGTAAAATGATGCAGTACGCTGGAGAACGTTTTTTTTTTCTTGCTTCGTCCCAGCAATGCAGAGAAATTCTGTTGTGCAACACTGCCCCTGCTGGTCATTCAGTATATTCTGCAGATGGAAAAGTCCACTGTTAGAGCATTTGCCTTGATTAGGAAATGAATATTATTAAACTAATGCAATACAACCAAAAATGATTTATATAAAGCATTATTAGATAAGTACTATGGGGTCTGTGATGGAGTGAAAAAAATCAACAGCTCATAAGAAATTCAAATCTCATTTTGTGTTTTCACCCTACAATACTTCCCTCAATCCCATGCCTCATCTGCTTCTACCCTCTACACAACTTTAGCACCTATATTACGAAGTAGAGCAAAAGATCTCATTGCCAGTCCACTGACCGTGTACCCGTCTCACTGAATTTGTTTTAGGTTATGGTACAGCAGAAGTAATAATATCATATGTTAAGTCGAAAGAGCAAGTTTTATGCTGCAGTTATCAGGAATAATGCAAATTCTGATCAACTTATTTAAACGTCTTCATTTTCACAAAATCCAAGCAGGTAACCAAGAGTGAAGTCAAGAATATTCTGATCAAGCACACGTTCTTTGAAATTTTTAAGTCTCAAACAATGCCCTGATATCTTTCATTTTCCCATCCTATTATTCAGTTGCGCATCTCGTCTACCCTGCTACCCAATTGAATTCCAAGATAAATATATCGTATTGCTAGGTAGGCCTTAAAATGGTTATATCAGAAGACATCCTGCTGTAGCTTTATGATGTCAGTGCACCACTGAACCAATTGTCCAGGGTGAAGATAACACAGAGGAGGATGAGATCAGTAATTATGCACTAGCTAATATCTGTAATTAGGAGTGCAAGGCAGGTCGGAGGTGGAATGCTAAAGCACTCTCAACCATTCACTGCATTGGAGTCTTTTTGAAAGGTAGTTGGAGGTACAAAAACCCAGAGTATCCTCGACGACAAACCAATTTCAGTATCAGATTCCCACATACAGAGTGCAGGGGAACAGGTTAAAGGAGCTTCCTTCAGTGAGAAGGTAAGACTATCACTCTAACGTAAAACAAAACATTCTAACCTCAAAAGCAGTCTTTTCCTCGGATGGAATATTGCTAGCACCAGTATCTAAAGCAATCTTTGATCAGCCTTGGAGGCAGTCAAAGTCAGGAGTACCACAATGTAATGGCTACTGCTTACATCTCGACTGAAAGAATATTCGCGTGCAGGACCCCATTATAAGTTAGTGAGTATCTTCAGCTGCTGTAAACTTCTTTTAGTGTAAAAAGAAATTATATAATGTGAGTTTGACTTACCGTGTCAAATGGTAAAATGATGCAGTACGCAGGAGGACGGTTTATTTTTCTTGCTTTGTCCCAGCAATGCAGAGAAATTCTGTTGTGCAACACTGCCCCTGCTGGTCATTCAGTATATTCTGCAGATGGAAAAGTCCACTGTTAGAGCATTTGCCTTGATTAGGAAATGAATATTATTAAACTAATGCAATACAACCAAAAATGATTTATATAAAGCATTATTAGGTAAGTACTATGGGGTCTGTGATGGAGTGAAAAAAATCAACAGCTCATAAGAAATTCAAATCTCATTTTGTGTTTTCACCCTACAATACTTCCCTCAATCCCATGCCTCATCTGCTTCTACCCTCTACACAACTTTAGCACCTATATTACGAAGTAGAGCAAAAGATCTCATTGCCAGTCCACTGACCGTGTACCCGTCTCACTGAATTTGTTTTAGGTTATGGTACAGCAGAAGTAATTATATCATATGTTAAGTCGAAAGAGCAAGTTTTATGCTGCAGTTATCAGGAATAATGCAAATTCTGATCAACTTTTTTAAACGTCTTCATTTTCACAAAATCCAAGCAGGTAACCAAGAGTGAAGTCAAGAATATTCTGATCAAGCACACGTTCTTTGAAATTTTTAAGTCTCAAACAATGCCCTGATATCTTTCATTTTCCCATCCTATTATTCAGTTGCGCATCTCGTCTACCCTGCTACCCAATTGAATTCCAAGATAAATATATCGTATTGCTAGGTAGGCCTTAAAATGGTTATATCAGAAGACATCCTGCTGTAGCTTTATGATGTCAGTGCACCACTGAACCAATTGTCCAGGGTGAAGATAACACAGAGGAGGATGAGATCAGTAATTATGCACTAGCTAATATCTGTAATTAGGAGTGCAAGGCAGGTCGGAGGTGGAATGCTAAAGCACTCTCAACCATTCACTGCACTGGAGTCTTTTTGAAAGGTAGTTGGAGGTACAAAAACCCAGAGTATCCTCGACGACAAACCAATTTCAGTATCAGATTCCCACATACAGAGTGCAGGGAAACAGGTTAAAGGAGCTTCCTTCAGTGAGAAGGTAAGACTATCACTCTAACGTAAAACAAAACATTCTAACCTCAAAAGCAGTCTTTTCCTCGGATGGAATATTGCTAGCACCAGTATCTAAAGCAATCTTTTTTCAGCCTTGGAGGCAGTCAAAGTCAAGACTACCACAATGTAATGGCTATTGCTTCCATCTCGAGGGAAAGAATATTCGCGTGCAGGACCCCATTATAAGTTAGTGAGTATCTTCAGCTGCTGTAAACTTCTTTTAGTGTAAAAAGAAATTATATAATGTGAGTTTGACTTACCGTGTCAAATGGTAAAATGATGCAGTACGCTGGAGGACTGTTTTTTTTTCTTGCTGCGTCCCAGCAATGCAGAGAAATTCTGTTGTGCAACACTGCCCCTGCTGGTCATTCAGTATATTCTGCAGATGGAAAAGTCCACTGTTAGAGCATTTGCCTTGATTAGGAAATGAATATTATTAAACTAATGCAATACAACCAAAAATGATTTATATAAAGCATTATTAGATAAGTACTATGGGGTCTGTGATGGAGTGAAAAAAATCAACAGCTCATAAGAAATTCAAATCTCATTTTGTGTTTTCACCCTACAATACTTCCCTCAATCCCATGCCTCATCTGCTTCTACCCTCTACACAACTTTAGCACCTATATTACGAAGTAGAGCAAAAGATCTCATTGCCAGTCCACTGACCGTGTACCCGTCTCACTGAATTTGTTTTAGGTTATGGTACAGCAGAAGTAATTATATCATATGTTAAGTCGAAAGAGCAAGTTTTATGCTGCAGTTATCAGGAATAATGCAAATTCTGATCAACTTATTTTAACGTCTTCATTTTCACAAAATCCAAGCAGGTAACCAAGAGTGAAGTCAAGAATATACTGATCAAGCACACGTTCTTTGACATTTTTAAGTCTCAAAGAATGCCCGGATATCTTTCATTTTCGCATCCTATTATTCAGTTGCGCATCTAGTCTACCCTGCTACCCAATTGAATTCCAAGATAAATATATCGTATTGCTAGGTAGGCCTTAAAATGGTTATATCAGAAGACATCCTGCTGTAGCTTTAGAATGTCAGTGCACCACTGGACCAATTGTCCAGGGTGAAGATGACACAGTGGAGGATGAGATCAGTAATTATGCACTAGCTAATATCTGTAATTAGGAGAGCAAGGCAGGTCGGAGGTGGAATGCTAAAGCACTCTCAACCATTCACTGCATTGGAGTCTTTATGAAAGGTAGTTGGAGGTACAAAAATCCAGAGTATCCTCGACGACAAACCAATTTCAGTATCAGATTCCCACATACAGAGTGCAGGGGAACAGGTTAAAGGAGCTTCCTTCAGTGAGAAGGTAAGACTATCACTAACGTAAAACAAAACATTCTAACCTCAAAAGCAGTCTTTTCCTCGGATGGAATATTGCTAGCACCAGTATCTAAAGCAATCTTTGATCAGCCTTGGAGGCAGTCAAAGTCAGGAGTACCACAATGTAATGGCTACTGCTTACATCTCGACTGAAAGAATATTCGCGTGCAGGACCCCATTATAAGTTAGTGAGTATCTTCAGCTGCTGTAAACTTCTTTTAGTGTA
This sequence comes from Triturus cristatus, assembly GCF_964204655.1. NCBI lineage: Eukaryota > Metazoa > Chordata > Amphibia > Caudata > Salamandridae > Triturus > Triturus cristatus. The sequence goes on from NC_140593.1 coordinate 660,512,005, forward strand.
AAAAGAAATTATATAATGTGAGTTTGACTTACCGTGTCAAATGGTAAAATGATGCAGTACGCTGGAGAACGTTTTTTTTTTCTTGCTTCGTCCCAGCAATGCAGAGAAATTCTGTTGTGCAACACTGCCCCTGCTGGTCATTCAGTATATTCTGCAGATGGAAAAGTCCACTGTTAGAGCATTTGCCTTGATTAGGAAATGAATATTATTAAACTAATGCAATACAACCAAAAATGATTTATATAAAGCATTATTAGATAAGTACTATGGGGTCTGTGATGGAGTGAAAAAAATCAACAGCTCATAAGAAATTCAAATCTCATTTTGTGTTTTCACCCTACAATACTTCCCTCAATCCCATGCCTCATCTGCTTCTACCCTCTACACAACTTTAGCACCTATATTACGAAGTAGAGCAAAAGATCTCATTGCCAGTCCACTGACCGTGTACCCGTCTCACTGAATTTGTTTTAGGTTATGGTACAGCAGAAGTAATAATATCATATGTTAAGTCGAAAGAGCAAGTTTTATGCTGCAGTTATCAGGAATAATGCAAATTCTGATCAACTTATTTAAACGTCTTCATTTTCACAAAATCCAAGCAGGTAACCAAGAGTGAAGTCAAGAATATTCTGATCAAGCACACGTTCTTTGAAATTTTTAAGTCTCAAACAATGCCCTGATATCTTTCATTTTCCCATCCTATTATTCAGTTGCGCATCTCGTCTACCCTGCTACCCAATTGAATTCCAAGATAAATATATCGTATTGCTAGGTAGGCCTTAAAATGGTTATATCAGAAGACATCCTGCTGTAGCTTTATGATGTCAGTGCACCACTGAACCAATTGTCCAGGGTGAAGATAACACAGAGGAGGATGAGATCAGTAATTATGCACTAGCTAATATCTGTAATTAGGAGTGCAAGGCAGGTCGGAGGTGGAATGCTAAAGCACTCTCAACCATTCACTGCATTGGAGTCTTTTTGAAAGGTAGTTGGAGGTACAAAAACCCAGAGTATCCTCGACGACAAACCAATTTCAGTATCAGATTCCCACATACAGAGTGCAGGGGAACAGGTTAAAGGAGCTTCCTTCAGTGAGAAGGTAAGACTATCACTCTAACGTAAAACAAAACATTCTAACCTCAAAAGCAGTCTTTTCCTCGGATGGAATATTGCTAGCACCAGTATCTAAAGCAATCTTTTTTCAGCCTTGGAGGCAGTCAAAGTCAAGACTACCACAATGTAATGGCTATTGCTTCCATCTCGAGGGAAAGAATATTCGCGTGCAGGACCCCATTATAAGTTAGTGAGTATCTTCAGCTGCTGTAAATTTCTTTTAGTGTAAAAAGAAATTATATAATGTGAGTTTGACTTACCGTGTCAAATGGTAAAATGATGCAGTACGCTGGAGGACGGGTTTTTTTTCTTGCTTCGTCCCAGCAATGCAGAGAAATTCTGTTGTGCAACACTGCCCCTGCTGGTCATTCAGTATATTCTGCAGATGGAAAAGTCCACTGTTAGAGCATTTGCCTTGATTAGGAAATGAATATTATTAAACTAATGCAATACAACCAAAAATGATTTATATAAAGCACTATTAGATAAGTACTATGGGGTCCTGTGATGGAGTAAAACAAATCAACAGCTCATAAGAAATTCAAATCTCATTTTGTGTTTTCACCCTGGAATACTTCCCTCAATCCGATGCCTCATCTGCTTCTACCCTCTACACAACTTTAGCACCTATATTACGAAGTAGAGCAAAAGATCTCATTGCCAGTCCACTGACCGTGTACCCGTCTCACTGAATTTGTTTTAGGTTATGGTACAGCAGAAGTAATTATATCATATGTTAAGTCGAAAGAGCAAGTTTTATGCTGCAGTTATCAGGAATAATGCAAATTCTGATCAACTTATTTAAACGTCTTCATTTTCACAAAATCCAAGCAGGTAACCAAGAGTGAAGTCAAGAATATTCTGATCAAGCACACGTTCTTTGAAATTTTTAAGTCTCAAACAATGCCCTGATATCTTTCATTTTCCCATCCTATTAGTCAGTTGCGCATCTCGTCTACCCTGCTACCCAATTGAATTCCAAGATAAATATATCGTATTGCTAGGTAGGCCTTAAAATGGTTATATCAGAAGACATCCTGCTGTAGCTTTAGAATGTCAGTGCACCACTGGACCAATTGTCCAGGGTGAAGATGACACAGTGGAGGATGAGATCAGTAATTATGCACTAGCTAATATCTGTAATTAGGAGAGCAAGGCAGGTCGGAGGTGGAATGCTAAAGCACTCTCAACCATTCACTGCATTGGAGTCTTTATGAAAGGTAGTTGGAGGTACAAAAATCCAGAGTATCCTCGACGACAAACCAATTTCAGTATCAGATTCCCACATACAGAGTGCAGGGGAACAGGTTAAAGGAGCTTCCTTCAGTGAGAAGGTAAGACTATCACTAACGTAAAACAAAACATTCTAACCTCAAAAGCAGTCTTTTCCTCGGATGGAATATTGCTAGCACCAGTATCTAAAGCAATCTTTGATCAGCCTTGGAGGCAGTCAAAGTCAGGAGTACCACAATGTAATGGCTACTGCTTACATCTCGACTGAAAGAATATTCGCGTGCAGGACCCCATTATAAGTTAGTGAGTATCTTCAGCTGCTGTAAACTTCTTTTAGTGTAAAAAGAAATTATATAATGTGAGTTTGACTTACCGTGTCAAATGGTAAAATGATGCAGTACGCTGGAGGACGGGTTTTTTTTCTTGCTTCGTCCCAGCAATGCAGAGAAATTCTGTTGTGCAACACTGCCCCTGCTGGTCATTCAGTATATTCTGCAGATGGAAAAGTCCACTGTTAGAGCATTTGCCTTGATTAGGAAATGAATATTATTAAACTAATGCAATACAACCAAAAATGATTTATATAAAGCACTATTAGATAAGTACTATGGGGTCTGTGATGGAGTGAAAAAAATCAACAGCTCATAAGAAATTCAAATCTCATTTTGTGTTTTCACCCTACAATACTTCCCTCAATCCCATGCCTCATCTGCTTCTACCCTCTACACAACTTTAGCACCTATATTACGAAGTAGAGCAAAAGATCTCATTGCCAGTCCACTGACCGTGTACCCATCTCACTGAATTTGTTTTAGGTTATGGTACAGCAGAAGTAATAATATCATATGTTAAGTCGAAAGAGCAAGTTTTATGCTGCAGTTATCAGGAATAATGCAAATTCTGATCAACTTATTTAAACGTCTTCATTTTCACAAAATCCAAGCAGGTAACCAAGAGTGAAGTCAAGAATATTCTGATCAAGCACACGTTCTTTGAAATTTTTAAGTCTCAAACAATGCCCTGATATCTTTCATTTTCCCATCCTATTATTCAGTTGCGCATCTCGTCTACCCTGCTACCCAATTGAATTCCAAGATAAATATATCGTATTGCTAGGTAGGCCTTAAAATGGTTATATCAGAAGACATCCTGCTGTAGCTTTATGATGTCAGTGCACCACTGAACCAATTGTCCAGGGTGAAGATAACACAGAGGAGGATGAGATCAGTAATTATGCACTAGCTAATATCTGTAATTAGGAGTGCAAGGCAGGTCGGAGGTGGAATGCTAAAGCACTCTCAACCATTCACTGCATTGGAGTCTTTTTGAAAGGTAGTTGGAGGTACAAAAACCCAGAGTATCCTCGACGACAAACCAATTTCAGTATCAGATTCCCACATACAGAGTGCAGGGGAACAGGTTAAAGGAGCTTCCTTCAGTGAGAAGGTAAGACTATCACTCTAACGTAAAACAAAACATTCTAACCTCAAAAGCAGTCTTTTCCTCGGATGGAATATTGCTAGCACCAGTATCTAAAGCAATCTTTTTTCAGCCTTGGAGGCAGTCAAAGTCAAGACTACCACAATGTAATGGCTATTGCTTCCATCTCGAGGGAAAGAATATTCGCGTGCAGGACCCCATTATAAGTTAGTGAGTATCTTCAGCTGCTGTAAATTTCTTTTAGTGTAAAAAGAAATTATATAATGTGAGTTTGACTTACCGTGTCAAATGGTAAAATGATGCAGTACGCTGGAGGACGGGTTTTTTTTCTTGCTTCGTCCCAGCAATGCAGAGAAATTCTGTTGTGCAACACTGCCCCTGCTGGTCATTCAGTATATTCTGCAGATGGAAAAGTCCACTGTTAGAGCATTTGCCTTGATTAGGAAATGAATATTATTAAACTAATGCAATACAACCAAAAATGATTTATATAAAGCACTATTAGATAAGTACTATGGGGTCCTGTGATGGAGTAAAACAAATCAACAGCTCATAAGAAATTCAAATCTCATTTTGTGTTTTCACCCTGGAATACTTCCCTCAATCCGATGCCTCATCTGCTTCTACCCTCTACACAACTTTAGCACCTATATTACGAAGTAGAGCAAAAGATCTCATTGCCAGTCCACTGACCGTGTACCCGTCTCACTGAATTTGTTTTAGGTTATGGTACAGCAGAAGTAATTATATCATATGTTAAGTCGAAAGAGCAAGTTTTATGCTGCAGTTATCAGGAATAATGCAAATTCTGATCAACTTATTTAAACGTCTTCATTTTCACAAAATCCAAGCAGGTAACCAAGAGTGAAGTCAAGAATATTCTGATCAAGCACACGTTCTTTGAAATTTTTAAGTCTCAAACAATGCCCTGATATCTTTCATTTTCCCATCCTATTAGTCAGTTGCGCATCTCGTCTACCCTGCTACCCAATTGAATTCCAAGATAAATATATCGTATTGCTAGGTAGGCCTTAAAATGGTTATATCAGAAGACATCCTGCTGTAGCTTTAGAATGTCAGTGCACCACTGGACCAATTGTCCAGGGTGAAGATGACACAGTGGAGGATGAGATCAGTAATTATGCACTAGCTAATATCTGTAATTAGGAGAGCAAGGCAGGTCGGAGGTGGAATGCTAAAGCACTCTCAACCATTCACTGCATTGGAGTCTTTATGAAAGGTAGTTGGAGGTACAAAAATCCAGAGTATCCTCGACGACAAACCAATTTCAGTATCAGATTCCCACATACAGAGTGCAGGGGAACAGGTTAAAGGAGCTTCCTTCAGTGAGAAGGTAAGACTATCACTAACGTAAAACAAAACATTCTAACCTCAAAAGCAGTCTTTTCCTCGGATGGAATATTGCTAGCACCAGTATCTAAAGCAATCTTTGATCAGCCTTGGAGGCAGTCAAAGTCAGGAGTACCACAATGTAATGGCTACTGCTTACATCTCGACTGAAAGAATATTCGCGTGCAGGACCCCATTATAAGTTAGTGAGTATCTTCAGCTGCTGTAAACTTCTTTTAGTGTAAAAAGAAATTATATAATGTGAGTTTGACTTACCGTGTCAAATGGTAAAATGATGCAGTACGCAGGAGGACGGTTTATTTTTCTTGCTTCGTCCCAGCAATGCAGAGAAATTCTGTTGTGCAACACTGCCCCTGCTGGTCATTCAGTATATTCTGCAGATGGAAAAGTCCACTGTTAGAGCATTTGCCTTGATTAGGAAATGAATATTATTAAACTAATGCAATACAACCAAAAATGATTTATATAAAGCATTATTAGGTAAGTACTATGGGGTCTGTGATGGAGTGAAAAAAATCAACAGCTCATAAGAAATTCAAATCTCATTTTGTGTTTTCACCCTACAATACTTCCCTCAATCCCATGCCTCATCTGCTTCTACCCTCTACACAACTTTAGCACCTATATTACGAAGTAGAGCAAAAGATCTCATTGCCAGTCCACTGACCGTGTACCCGTCTCACTGAATTTGTTTTAGGTTATGGTACAGCAGAAGTAATTATATCATATGTTAAGTCGAAAGAGCAAGTTTTATGCTGCAGTTATCAGGAATAATGCAAATTCTGATCAACTTATTTAAACGTCTTCATTTTCACAAAATCCAAGCAGGTAACCAAGAGTGAAGTCAAGAATATTCTGATCAAGCACACGTTCTTTGAAATTTTTAAGTCTCAAACAATGCCCTGATATCTTTCATTTTCCCATCCTATTATTCAGTTGCGCATCTCGTCTACCCTGCTACCCAATTGAATTCCAAGATAAATATATCGTATTGCTAGGTAGGCCTTAAAATGGTTATATCAGAAGACATACTGCTGTAGCTTTATGATGTCAGTGCACCACTGAACCAATTGTCCAGGGTGAAGATAACACAGAGGAGGATGAGATCAGTAATTATGCACTAGCTAATATCTGTAATTAGGAGTGCAAGGCAGGTCGGAGGTGGAATGCTAAAGCACTCTCAACCATTCACTGCACTGGAGTCTTTTTGAAAGGTAGTTGGAGGTACAAAAACCCAGAGTATCCTCGACGACAAACCAATTTCAGTATCAGATTCCCACATACAGAGTGCAGGGGAACAGGTTAAAGGAGCTTCCTTCAGTGAGAAGGTAAGACTATCACTCTAACGTAAAACAAAACATTCTAACCTCAAAAGCAGTCTTTTCCTCGGATGGAATATTGCTAGCACCAGTATCTAAAGCAATCTTTTTTCAGCCTAGGAGGCAGTCAAAGTCAAGACTACCACAATGTAATGGCTATTGCTTCCATCTCGAGGGAAAGAATATTCGCGTGCAGGACCCCATTATAAGTTAGTGAGTATCTTCAGCTGCTGTAAACTTCTTTTAGTGTAAAAAGAAATTATATAATGTGAGTTTGACTTACCGTGTCAAATGGTAAAATGATGCAGTACGCTGGAGGACGGGTTTTTTTTCTTGCTTCGTCCCAGCAATGCAGAGAAATTCTGTTGTGCAACACTGCCCCTGCTGGTCATTCAGTATATTCTGCAGATGGAAAAGTCCACTGTTAGAGCATTTGCCTTGATTACGAAATGAATATTATTAAACTAATGCAATACAACCAAAAATGATTTATATAAAGCACTATTAGATAAGTACTATGGGGTCTGTGATGGAGTGAAAAAAATCAACAGCTCATAAGAAATTCAAATCTCATTTTGTGTTTTCACCCTACAATACTTCCCTCAATCCCATGCCTCATCTGCTTCTACCCTCTACACAACTTTAGCACCTATATTACGAAGTAGAGCAAAAGATCTCATTGCCAGTCCACTGACCGTGTACCCATCTCACTGAATTTGTTTTAGGTTATGGTACAGCAGAAGTAATTATATCATATGTTAAGTCGAAAGAGCAAGTTTTATGCTGCAGTTAACAGGAATAATGAAAATTCTGATCAACTTATTTAAACGTCTTAATTTTCACAAAATCCAAGCAGGTAACCAAGAGTGAAGTCAAGAATATTCTGATCAAGCACACGTTCTTTGAAATTTTTAAATCTCAAACAATGCCCTTATATCTTTTATTTTCCCATCCTATTATTCAGTTGCGCATCTCGTCTACCCTGCTACCCAATTGAATTCCAAGATAAATATATCGTATTGCTAGGTAGGCCTTAAAATGGTTATATCAGAAGACATCCTACTGTAGCTTTAGAATGTCAGTGCACCACTGAACCAATTGTCCAGGGTGAAGATAACACAGAGGAGGATGAGATCAGTAATTATGCACTAGCTAATATCTGTAATTAGGAGTGCAAGGCAGGTCGGAGGTGGAATGCTAAAGCACTCTCAACCATTCACTGCATTGGAGTCTTTTTGAAAGGTAGTTGGAGGTACAAAAACCCAGAGTATCCTCGACGACAAACCAATTTCAGTATCAGATTCCCACATACAGAGTGCAGGGGAACAGGTTAAAGGAGCTTCCTTCAGTGAGAAGGTAAGACTATCACTCTAACGTAAAACAAAACATTCTAACCTCAAAAGCAGTCTTTTCCTCGGATGGAATATTGCTAGCACCAGTATCTAAAGCAATCTTTTTTCAGCCTTGGAGGCAGTCAAAGTCAAGACTACCACAATGTAATGGCTATTGCTTCCATCTCGAGGGAAAGAATATTCGCGTGCAGGACCCCATTATAAGTTAGTGAGTATCTTCAGCTGCTGTAAACTTCTTTTAGTGTAAAAAGAAATTATATAATGTGAGTTTGACTTACCGTGTCAAATGGTAAAATGATGCAGTACGCTGGAGGACGGGTTTTTTTTCTTGCATCGTCCCAGCAATGCAGAGAAATTCTGTTGTGCAACACTGCCCCTGCTGGTCATTCAGTATATTCTGCAGATGGAAAAGTCCACTGTTAGAGCATTTGCCTTGATTAGGAAATGAATATTATTAAACTAATGCAATACAACCAAAAATGATTTATATAAAGCACTATTAGATAAGTACTATGGGGTCCTGTGATGGAGTAAAACAAATCAACAGCTCATAAGAAATTCAAATCTCATTTTGTGTTTTCACCCTGGAATACTTCCCTCAATCCGATGCCTCATCTGCTTCTACCCTCTACACAACTTTAGCACCTATATTACGAAGTAGAGCAAAAGATCTCATTGCCAGTCCACTGACCGTGTACCCGTCTCACTGAATTTGTTTTAGGTTATGGTACAGCAGAAGTAATTATATCATATGTTAAGTCGAAAGAGCAAGTTTTATGCTGCAGTTATCAGGAATAATGCAAATTCTGATCAACTTATTTAAACGTCTTCATTTTCACAAAATCCAAGCAGGTAACCAAGAGTGAAGTCAAGAATATACTGATCAAGCACACGTTCTTTGACATTTTTAAGTCTAAAAGAATGCCCTGATATCTTTCATTTTCCCATCCTATTATTCAGTTGCGCATCTCGTCTACCCTGCTACCCAATTGAATTCCAAGATAAATGTATCGTATTGCTAGGTAGGCCTTAAAATGGTTATATCAGAAGACATCCTGCTGTAGCTTTATGATGTCAGTGCACCACTGAACCAATTGTCCAGGGTGAAGATAACACAGAGGAGGATGAGATCAGTAATTATGCACTAGCTAATATCTGTAATTAGGAGTGCAAGGCAGGTCGGAGGTGGAATGCTAAAGCACTCTCAACCATTCACTGCACTGGAGTCTTTTTGAAAGGTAGTTGGAGGTACAAAAACCCAGAGTATCCTCGACGACAAACCAATTTCAGTATCAGATTCCCTCATACAGAGTGCAGGGGAACAGGTTAAAGGAGCTTCCTTCAGTGAGAAGGTAAGACTATCACTCTAACGTAAAACAAAACATTCTAACCTCAAAAGCAGTCTTTTCCTCGGATGGAATATTGCTAGCACCAGTATCTAAAGCAATCTTTGATCAGCCTTGGAGGCAGTCAAAGTCAGGAGTACCACAATGTAATGGCTACTGCTTACAACTCGACTGAAAGAATATTCGCGTGCAGGACCCCATTATAAGTTAGTGAGTATCTTCAGCTGCTGTAAACTTCTTTTAGTGTAAAAAGAAATTATATAATGTGAGTTTGACTTACCGTGTCAAATGGTAAAATGATGCAGTACGCAGGAGGACGGTTTATTTTTCTTGCTTCGTCCCAGCAATGCAGAGAAATTCTGTTGTGCAACACTGCCCCTGCTGGTCATTCAGTATATTCTGCAGATGGAAAAGTCCACTGTTAGAGCATTTGCCTTGATTAGGAAATGAATATTATTAAACTAATGCAATACAACCAAAAATGATTTATATAAAGCATTATTAGGTAAGTACTATGGGGTCTGTGATGGAGTGAAAAAAATCAACAGCTCATAAGAAATTCAAATCTCATTTTGTGTTTTCACCCTACAATACTTCCCTCAATCCCATGCCTCATCTGCTTCTACCCTCTACACAACTTTAGCACCTATATTACGAAGTAGAGCAACAGATCTCATTGCCAGTCCACTGACCGTGTACCCGTCTCACTGAATTTGTTTTAGGTTATGGTACAGCAGAAGTAATTATATCATATGTTAAGTCGAAAGAGCAAGTTTTATGCTGCAGTTAACAGGAATAATGAAAATTCTGATCAACTTATTTAAACGTCTTCATTTTCACAAAATCCAAGCAGGTAACCAAGAGTGAAGTCAAGAATATTCTGATCAAGCACACGTTCTTTGAAATTTTTAAGTCTCAAACAATGCCCTGATATCTTTCATTTTCCCATCCTATTATTCAGTTGCGCATCTCGTCTACCCTGCTACCCAATTGAATTCCAAGATAAATATATCGTATTGCTAGGTAGGCCTTAAAATGGTTATATCAGAAGACATCCTGCTGTAGCTTTATGATGTCAGTGCACCACTGAACCAATTGTCCAGGGTGAAGATAACACAGAGGAGGATGAGATCAGTAATTATGCACTAGCTAATATCTGTAATTAGGAGTGCAAGGCAGGTCGGAGGTGGAATGCTAAAGCACTCTCAACCATTCACTGCACTGGAGTCTTTTTGAAAGGTAGTTGGAGGTACAAAAACCCAGAGTATCCTCGACGACAAACCAATTTCAGTATCAGATTCCCACATACAGAGTGCAGGGAAACAGGTTAAAGGAGCTTCCTTCAGTGAGAAGGTAAGACTATCACTCTAACGTAAAACAAAACATTCTAACCTCAAAAGCAGTCTTTTCCTCGGATGGAATATTGCTAGCACCAGTATCTAAAGCAATCTTTTTTCAGCCTTGGAGGCAGTCAAAGTCAAGACTACCACAATGTAATGGCTATTGCTTCCATCTCGAGGGAAAGAATATTCGCGTGCAGGACCCCATTATAAGTTAGTGAGTATCTTCAGCTGCTGTAAACTTCTTTTAGTGTAAAAAGAAATTATATAATGTGAGTTTGACTTACCGTGTCAAATGGTAAAATGATGCAGTACGCTGGAGGACTGTTTTTTTTTCTTGCTGCGTCCCAGCAATGCAGAGAAATTCTGTTGTGCAACACTGCCCCTGCTGGTCATTCAGTATATTCTGCAGATGGAAAAGTCCACTGTTAGAGCATTTGCCTTGATTAGGAAATGAATATTATTAAACTAATGCAATACAACCAAAAATGATTTATATAAAGCATTATTAGATAAGTACTATGGGGTCTGTGATGGAGTGAAAAAAATCAACAGCTCATAAGAAATTCAAATCTCATTTTGTGTTTTCACCCTACAATACTTCCCTCAATCCCATGCCTCATCTGCTTCTACCCTCTACACAACTTTAGCACCTATATTACGAAGTAGAGCAAAAGATCTCATTGCCAGTCCACTGACCGTGTACCCGTCTCACTGAATTTGTTTTAGGTTATGGTACAGCAGAAGTAATTATATCATATGTTAAGTCGAAAGAGCAAGTTTTATGCTGCAGTTATCAGGAATAATGCAAATTCTGATCAACTTATTTTAACGTCTTCATTTTCACAAAATCCAAGCAGGTAACCAAGAGTGAAGTCAAGAATATACTGATCAAGCACACGTTCTTTGACATTTTTAAGTCTAAAAGAATGCCCGGATATCTTTCATTTTCGCATCCTATTATTCAGTTGCGCATCTAGTCTACCCTGCTACCCAATTGAATTCCAAGATAAATATATCGTATTGCTAGGTAGGCCTTCAAATGGTTATATCAGAAGACATCCTGCTGTAGCTTTAGAATGTCAGTGCACCACTGGACCAATTGTCCAGGGTGAAGATGACACAGAGGAGGATGAGATCAGTAATTATGCACTAGCTAAGATCTGTAATTAGGAGTGCAAGGCAGGTCGGAGGTGGAATGCTAAAGCACTCTCAACCATTCACTGCATTGGAGTCTTTTTGAAAGGTAGTTGGAGGTACAAAAACCCAGAGTATCCTCGACGACAAACCAATTTCAGTATCAGATTCCCACATACAGAGTGCAGGGGAACAGGTTAAAGGAGCTTCCTTCAGTGAGAAGGTAAGACTATCACTAACGTAAAACAAAACATTCTAACCTCAAAAGCGGTCTTTTCCTCGGATGGAATATTGCTAGCACCAGTATCTAAAGCAATCTTTGATCAGCCTTGGAGGCAGTCAAAGTCAGGAGTACCACAATGTAATGGCTACTGCTTACATCTCGACTGAAAGAATATTCGCGTGCAGGACCCCATTATAAGTTAGTGAGTATCTTCAGCTGCTGTAAACTTCTTTTAGTGTAAAAAGAAATTATATAATGTGAGTTTGACTTACCGTGTCAAATGGTAAAATGATGCAGTACGCTGGAGAACGTTTTTTTTTTCTTGCTTCGTCCCAGCAATGCAGAGAAATTCTGTTGTGCAACACTGCCCCTGCTGGTCATTCAGTATATTCTGCAGATGGAAAAGTCCACTGTTAGAGCATTTGCCTTGATTAGGAAATGAATATTATTAAACTAATGCAATACAACCAAAAATGATTTATATAAAGCATTATTAGGTAAGTACTATGGGGTCTGTGATGGAGTGAAAAAAATCAACAGCTCATAAGAAATTCAAATCTCATTTTGTGTTTTCACCCTACAATACTTCCCTCAATCCCATGCCTCATCTGCTTCTACCCTCTACACAACTTTAGCACCTATATTACGAAGTAGAGCAAAAGATCTCATTGCCAGTCCACTGACCGTGTACCCGTCTCACTGAATTTGTTTTAGGTTATGGTACAGCAGAAGTAATTATATCATATGTTAAGTCGAAAGAGCAAGTTTTATGCTGCAGTTATCAGGAATAATGCAAATTCTGATCAACTTATTTAAACGTCTTCATTTTCACAAAATCCAAGCAGGTAACCAAGAGTGAAGTCAAGAATATTCTGATCAAGCACACGTTCTTTGAAATTTTTAAGTCTCAAACAATGCCCTGATATCTTTCATTTTCCCATCCTATTATTCAGTTGCGCATCTCGTCTACCCTGCTACCCAATTGAATTCCAAGATAAATATATCGTATTGCTAGGTAGGCCTTAAAATGGTTATATCAGAAGACATACTGCTGTAGCTTTATGATGTCAGTGCACCACTGAACCAATTGTCCAGGGTGAAGATAACACAGAGGAGGATGAGATCAGTAATTATGCACTAGCTAATATCTGTAATTAGGAGTGCAAGGCAGGTCGGAGGTGGAATGCTAAAGCACTCTCAACCATTCACTGCACTGGAGTCTTTTTGAAAGGTAGTTGGAGGTACAAAAACCCAGAGTATCCTCGACGACAAACCAATTTCAGTATCAGATTCCCACATACAGAGTGCAGGGGAACAGGTTAAAGGAGCTTCCTTCAGTGAGAAGGTAAGACTATCACTCTAACGTAAAACAAAACATTCTAACCTCAAAAGCAGTCTTTTCCTCGGATGGAATATTGCTAGCACCAGTATCTAAAGCAATCTTTTTTCAGCCTAGGAGGCAGTCAAAGTCAAGACTACCACAATGTAATGGCTATTGCTTCCATCTCGAGGGAAAGAATATTCGCGTGCAGGACCCCATTATAAGTTAGTGAGTATCTTCAGCTGCTGTAAACTTCTTTTAGTGTAAAAAGAAATTATATAATGTGAGTTTGACTTACCGTGTCAAATGGTAAAATGATGCAGTACGCTGGAGGACGGGTTTTTTTTCTTGCTTCGTCCCAGCAATGCAGAGAAATTCTGTTGTGCAACACTGCCCCTGCTGGTCATTCAGTATATTCTGCAGATGGAAAAGTCCACTGTTAGAGCATTTGCCTTGATTACGAAATGAATATTATTAAACTAATGCAATACAACCAAAAATGATTTATATAAAGCACTATTAGATAAGTACTATGGGGTCTGTGATGGAGTGAAAAAAATCAACAGCTCATAAGAAATTCAAATCTCATTTTGTGTTTTCACCCTACAATACTTCCCTCAATCCCATGCCTCATCTGCTTCTACCCTCTACACAACTTTAGCACCTATATTACGAAGTAGAGCAAAAGATCTCATTGCCAGTCCACTGACCGTGTACCCATCTCACTGAATTTGTTTTAGGTTATGGTACAGCAGAAGTAATTATATCATATGTTAAGTCGAAAGAGCAAGTTTTATGCTGCAGTTAACAGGAATAATGAAAATTCTGATCAACTTATTTAAACGTCTTAATTTTCACAAAATCCAAGCAGGTAACCAAGAGTGAAGTCAAGAATATTCTGATCAAGCACACGTTCTTTGAAATTTTTAAATCTCAAACAATGCCCTTATATCTTTTATTTTCCCATCCTATTATTCAGTTGCGCATCTCGTCTACCCTGCTACCCAATTGAATTCCAAGATAAATATATCGTATTGCTAGGTAGGCCTTAAAATGGTTATATCAGAAGACATCCTGCTGTAGCTTTATGATGTCAGTGCACCACTGAACCAATTGTCCAGGGTGAAGATAACACAGAGGAGGATGAGATCAGTAATTATGCACTAGCTAATATCTGTAATTAGGAGTGCAAGGCAGGTCGGAGGTGGAATGCTAAAGCACTCTCAACCATTCACTGCATTGGAGTCTTTTTGAAAGGTAGCTGGAGGTACAAAAATCCAGAGTATCCTCGACGACAAACCAATTTCAGTATCAGATTCCCACATACAGAGTGCAGGGGAACAGGTTAAAGGAGCTTCCTTCAGTGAGAAGGTAAGACTATCACTAACGTAAAACAAAACATTCTAACCTCAAAAGCAGTCTTTTCCTCGGATGGAATATTGCTAGCACCAGTATCTAAAGCAATCTTTGATCAGCCTTGGAGGCAGTCAAAGTCAGGAGTACCACAATGTAATGGCTACTGCTTACATATCGACTGAAAGAATATTCGCGTGCAGGACCCCATTATAAGTTAGTGAGTATCTTCAGCTGCTGTAAACTTCTTTTAGTGTAAAAAGAAATTATATAATGTGAGTTTGACTTACCGTGTCAAATGGTAAAATGATGCAGTACGCTGGAGGACGGTTTTTTTTTCTTGCTTCGTCCCAGCAATGCAGAGAAATTCTGTTGTGCAACACTGCCCCTGCTGGTCATTCAGTATATTCTGCAGATGGAAAAGTCCACTGTTAGAGCATTTGCCTTGATTAGGAAATGAATATTATTAAACTAATGCAATACAACCAAAAATGATTTATATAAAGCATTATTAGATAAGTACTATGGGGTTTGTGATGGAGTGAAAAAAATCAACAGCTCATAAGAAATTCAAATCTCATTTTGTGTTTTCACCCTACAATACTTCCCTCAATCCCATGCCTCATCTGCTTCTACCCTCTACACAACTTTAGCACCTATATTACGAAGTAGAGCAAAAGATCTCATTGCCAGTCCACTGACCGTGTACCCATCTCACTGAATTTGTTTTAGGTTATGGTACAGCAGAAGTAATTATATCATATGTTAAGTCGAAAGAGCAAGTTTTATGCTGCAGTTATCAGGAATAATGCAAATTCTGATCAACTTATTTTAACGTCTTCATTTTCACAAAATCCAAGCAGGTAACCAAGAGTGAAGTCAAGAATATACTGATCAAGCACACGTTCTTTGACATTTTTAAGTCTACAAGAATGCCCGGATATCTTTCATTTTCGCATCCTATTATTCAGTTGCGCATCTAGTCTACTCTGCTACCCAATTGAATTCCAAGATAAATATATCGTATTGCTAGGTAGGCCTTCAAATGGTTATATCAGAAGACATCCTACTGTAGCTTTAGAATGTCAGTGCACCACTGAACCAATTGTCCAGGGTGAAGATAACACAGAGGAGGATGAGATCAGTAATTATGCACTAGCTAATATCTGTAATTAGGAGTGCAAGGCAGGTCGGAGGTGGAATGCTAAAGCACTCTCAACCATTCACTGCATTGGAGTCTTTTTGAAAGGTAGTTGGAGGTACAAAAATCCAGAGTATCCTCGACGACAAACCAATTTCAGTATCAGATTCCCACATACAGAGTGCAGGGGAACAGGTTAAAGGAGCTTCCTTCAGTGAGGAGGTAAGACTATCACTCTAACGTAAAACAAAACATTCTAACCTCAAAAGCAGTCTTTTCCTCGGATGGAATATTGCTAGCACCAGTATCTAAAGCAATCTTTTTTCAGCCTTGGAGGCAGTCAAAGTCAAGACTACCACAATGTAATGGCTATTGCTTCCATCTCGAGGGAAAGAATATTCGCGTGCAGGACCCCATTATAAGTTAGTGAGTATCTTCAGCTGCTGTAAACTTCTTTTAGTGTAAAAAGAAATTATATAATGTGAGTTTGACTTACCGTGTCAAATGGTAAAATGATGCAGTACGCTGGAGGACGTTTTTTTTTTCTTGCTTCGTCCCAGCAATGCAGAGAAATTCTGTTGTGCAACACTGCCCCTGCTGGTCATTCAGTATATTCTGCAGATGGAAAAGTCCACTGTTAGAGCATTTGCCTTGATTAGGAAATGAATATTATTAAACTAATGCAATACAACCAAAAATGATTTATATAAAGCATTATTAGATAAGTACTATGGGGTCTGTGATGGAGTGAAAAAAATCAACAGCTCATAAGAAATTCAAATCTCATTTTGTGTTTTCACCCTACAATACTTCCCTCAATCCCATGCCTCATCTGCTTCTACCCTCTACACAACTTTAGCACCTATATTACGAAGTAGAGCAAAAGATCTCATTGCCAGTCCACTGACCGTGTACCCGTCTCACTGAATTTGTTTTAGGTTATGGTACAGCAGAAGTAATTATATCATATGTTAAGTCGAAAGAGCAAGTTTTATGCTGCAGTTATCAGGAATAATGCAAATTCTGATCAACTTATTTAAACGTCTTCATTTTCACAAAATCCAAGCAGGTAACCAAGAGTGAAGTCAAGAATATTCTGATCAAGCACACGTTCTTTGAAATTTTTAAGTCTCAAACAATGCCCTGATATCTTTCATTTTCCCATCCTATTATTCAGTTGCGCATCTCGTCTACCCTGCTACCCAATTGAATTCCAAGATAAATATATCGTACTGCTAGGTAGGCCTTAAAATGGTTATATCAGAAGACATACTGCTGTAGCTTTATGATGTCAGTGCACCACTGAACCAATTGTCCAGGGTGAAGATAACACAGAGGAGGATGAGATCAGTAATTATGCACTAGCTAATATCTGTAATTAGGAGTGCAAGGCAGGTCGGAGGTGGAATGCTAAAGCACTCTCAACCATTCACTGCACTGGAGTCTTTTTGAAAGGTAGTTGGAGGTACAAAAACCCAGAGTATCCTCGACGACAAACCAATTTCAGTATCAGATTCCCACATACAGAGTGCAGGGGAACAGGTTAAAGGAGCTTCCTTCAGTGAGAAGGTAAGACTATCACTCTAACGTAAAACAAAACATTCTAACCTCAAAAGCAGTCTTTTCCTCGGATGGAATATTGCTAGCACCAGTATCTAAAGCAATCTTTTTTCAGCCTTGGAGGCAGTCAAAGTCAAGACTACCACAATGTAATGGCTATTGCTTCCATCTCGAGGGAAAGAATATTCGCGTGCAGGACCCCATTATAAGTTAGTGAGTATCTTCAGCTGCTGTAAACTTCTTTTAGTGTAAAAAGAAATTATATAATGTGAGTTTGACTTACCGTGTCAAATGGTAAAATGATGCAGTACGCTGGAGGACGTTTTTTTTTTCTTGCTTCGTCCCAGCAATGCAGAGAAATTCTGTTGTGCAACACTGCACCTGCTGGTCATTCAGTATATTCTGCAGATGGAAAAGTCCACTGTTAGAGCATTTGCCTTGATTAGGAAATGAATATTATTAAATAAATGCAATACAACCAAAAATGATTTATATAAAGCACTATTAGATAAGTACTATGGGGTCTGTGATGGAGTGAAAAAAATCAACAGCTCATAAGAAATTCAAATCTCATTTTGTGTTTTCACCCTACAATACTTCCCTCAATCCCATGCCTCATCTGCTTCTACCCTCTACACAACTTTAGCACCTATATTACGAAGTAGAGCAAAAGATCTCATTGCCAGTCCACTGACCGTGTACCCGTCTCACTGAATTTGTTTTAGGTTATGGTACAGCAGAAGTAATTATATCATATGTTAAGTCGAAAGAGCAAGTTTTATGCTGCAGTTATCAGGAATAATGCAAATTCTGATCAACTTATTTAAACGTCTTCATTTTCACAAAATCCAAGCAGGTAACCAAGAGTGAAGTCAAGAATATACTGATCAAGCACACGTTCTTTGACATTTTTAAGTCTAAAAGAATGCCCTGATATCTTTCATTTTCCCATCCTATTATTCAGTTGCGCATCTCGTCTACCCTGCTACCCAATTGAATTCCAAGATAAATGTATCGTATTGCTAGGTAGGCCTTAAAATGGTTATATCAGAAGACATCCTGCTGTAGCTTTATGATGTCAGTGCACCACTGAACCAATTGTCCAGGGTGAAGATAACACAGAGGAGGATGAGATCAGTAATTATGCACTAGCTAATATCTGTAATTAGGAGTGCAAGGCAGGTCGGAGGTGGAATGCTAAAGCACTCTCAACCATTCACTGCACTGGAGTCTTTTTGAAAGGTAGTTGGAGGTACAAAAACCCAGAGTATCCTCGACGACAAACCAATTTCAGTATCAGATTCCCTCATACAGAGTGCAGGGGAACAGGTTAAAGGAGCTTCCTTCAGTGAGAAGGTAAGACTATCACTCTAACGTAAAACAAAACATTCTAACCTCAAAAGCAGTCTTTTCCTCGGATGGAATATTGCTAGCACCAGTATCTAAAGCAATCTTTGATCAGCCTTGGAGGCAGTCAAAGTCAGGAGTACCACAATGTAATGGCTACTGCTTACAACTCGACTGAAAGAATATTCGCGTGCAGGACCCCATTATAAGTTAGTGAGTATCTTCAGCTGCTGTAAACTTCTTTTAGTGTAAAAAGAAATTATATAATGTGAGTTTGACTTACCGTGTCAAATGGTAAAATGATGCAGTACGCAGGAGGACGGTTTATTTTTCTTGCTTCGTCCCAGCAATGCAGAGAAATTCTGTTGTGCAACACTGCCCCTGCTGGTCATTCAGTATATTCTGCAGATGGAAAAGTCCACTGTTAGAGCATTTGCCTTGATTAGGAAATGAATATTATTAAACTAATGCAATACAACCAAAAATGATTTATATAAAGCATTATTAGGTAAGTACTATGGGGTCTGTGATGGAGTGAAAAAAATCAACAGCTCATAAGAAATTCAAATCTCATTTTGTGTTTTCACCCTACAATACTTCCCTCAATCCCATGCCTCATCTGCTTCTACCCTCTACACAACTTTAGCACCTATATTACGAAGTAGAGCAACAGATCTCATTGCCAGTCCACTGACCGTGTACCCGTCTCACTGAATTTGTTTTAGGTTATGGTACAGCAGAAGTAATTATATCATATGTTAAGTCGAAAGAGCAAGTTTTATGCTGCAGTTAACAGGAATAATGAAAATTCTGATCAACTTATTTAAACGTCTTCATTTTCACAAAATCCAAGCAGGTAACCAAGAGTGAAGTCAAGAATATTCTGATCAAGCACACGTTCTTTGAAATTTTTAAGTCTCAAACAATGCCCTGATATCTTTCATTTTCCCATCCTATTATTCAGTTGCGCATCTCGTCTACCCTGCTACCCAATTGAATTCCAAGATAAATATATCGTATTGCTAGGTAGGCCTTAAAATGGTTATATCAGAAGACATCCTGCTGTAGCTTTATGATGTCAGTGCACCACTGAACCAATTGTCCAGGGTGAAGATAACACAGAGGAGGATGAGATCAGTAATTATGCACTAGCTAAGATCTGTAATTAGGAGTGCAAGGCAGGTCGGAGGTGGAATGCTAAAGCACTCTCAACCATTCACTGCACTGGAGTCTTTTTGAAAGGTAGTTGGAGGTACAAAAACCCAGAGTATCCTCGACGACAAACCAATTTCAGTATCAGATTCCCACATACAGAGTGCAGGGAAACAGGTTAAAGGAGCTTCCTTCAGTGAGAAGGTAAGACTATCACTCTAACGTAAAACAAAACATTCTAACCTCAAAAGCAGTCTTTTCCTCGGATGGAATATTGCTAGCACCAGTATCTAAAGCAATCTTTTTTCAGCCTTGGAGGCAGTCAAAGTCAAGACTACCACAATGTAATGGCTATTGCTTCCATCTCGAGGGAAAGAATATTCGCGTGCAGGACCCCATTATAAGTTAGTGAGTATCTTCAGCTGCTGTAAACTTCTTTTAGTGTAAAAAGAAATTATATAATGTGAGTTTGACTTACCGTGTCAAATGGTAAAATGATGCAGTACGCTGGAGAACGTTTTTTTTTTCTTGCTTCGTCCCAGCAATGCAGAGAAATTCTGTTGTGCAACACTGCCCCTGCTGGTCATTCAGTATATTCTGCAGATGGAAAAGTCCACTGTTAGAGCATTTGCCTTGATTAGGAAATGAATATTATTAAACTAATGCAATACAACCAAAAATGATTTATATAAAGCATTATTAGATAAGTACTATGGGGTCTGTGATGGAGTGAAAAAAATCAACAGCTCATAAGAAATTCAAATCTCATTTTGTGTTTTCACCCTACAATACTTCCCTCAATCCCATGCCTCATCTGCTTCTACCCTCTACACAACTTTAGCACCTATATTACGAAGTAGAGCAAAAGATCTCATTGCCAGTCCACTGACCGTGTACCCGTCTCACTGAATTTGTTTTAGGTTATGGTACAGCAGAAGTAATAATATCATATGTTAAGTCGAAAGAGCAAGTTTTATGCTGCAGTTATCAGGAATAATGCAAATTCTGATCAACTTATTTAAACGTCTTCATTTTCACAAAATCCAAGCAGGTAACCAAGAGTGAAGTCAAGAATATTCTGATCAAGCACACGTTCTTTGAAATTTTTAAGTCTCAAACAATGCCCTGATATCTTTCATTTTCCCATCCTATTATTCAGTTGCGCATCTCGTCTACCCTGCTACCCAATTGAATTCCAAGATAAATATATCGTATTGCTAGGTAGGCCTTAAAATGGTTATATCAGAAGACATACTGCTGTAGCTTTATGATGTCAGTGCACCACTGAACCAATTGTCCAGGGTGAAGATAACACAGAGGAGGATGAGATCAGTAATTATGCACTAGCTAATATCTGTAATTAGGAGTGCAAGGCAGGTCGGAGGTGGAATGCTAAAGCACTCTCAACCATTCACTGCACTGGAGTCTTTTTGAAAGGTAGTTGGAGGTACAAAAACCCAGAGTATCCTCGACGACAAACCAATTTCAGTATCAGATTCCCACATACAGAGTGCAGGGGAACAGGTTAAAGGAGCTTCCTTCAGTGAGAAGGTAAGACTATCACTAACGTAAAACAAAACATTCTAACCTCAAAAGCAGTCTTTTCCTCGGATGGAATATTGCTAGCACCAGTATCTAAAGCAATCTTTGATCAGCCTTGGAGGCAGTCAAAGTCAGGAGTACCACAATGTAATGGCTACTGCTTACATCTCGACTGAAAGAATATTCGCGTGCAGGACCCCATTATAAGTTAGTGAGTATCTTCAGCTGCTGTAAACTTCTTTTAGTGTAAAAAGAAATTATATAATGTGAGTTTGACTTACCGTGTCAAATGGTAAAATGATGCAGTACGCAGGAGGACGGTTTATTTTTCTTGCTTCGTCCCAGCAATGCAGAGAAATTCTGTTGTGCAACACTGCCCCTGCTGGTCATTCAGTATATTCTGCAGATGGAAAAGTCCACTGTTAGAGCATTTGCCTTGATTAGGAAATGAATATTATTAAACTAATGCAATACAACCAAAAATGATTTATATAAAGCATTATTAGGTAAGTACTATGGGGTCTGTGATGGAGTGAAAAAAATCAACAGCTCATAAGAAATTCAAATCTCATTTTGTGTTTTCACCCTACAATACTTCCCTCAATCCCATGCCTCATCTGCTTCTACCCTCTACACAACTTTAGCACCTATATTACGAAGTAGAGCAAAAGATCTCATTGCCAGTCCACTGACCGTGTACCCGTCTCACTGAATTTGTTTTAGGTTATGGTACAGCAGAAGTAATTATATCATATGTTAAGTCGAAAGAGCAAGTTTTATGCTGCAGTTATCAGGAATAATGCAAATTCTGATCAACTTATTTAAACGTCTTCATTTTCACAAAATCCAAGCAGGTAACCAAGAGTGAAGTCAAGAATATTCTGATCAAGCACACGTTCTTTGAAATTTTTAAGTCTCAAACAATGCCCTGATATCTTTCATTTTCCCATCCTATTATTCAGTTGCGCATCTCGTCTACCCTGCTACCCAATTGAATTCCAAGATAAATATATCGTATTGCTAGGTAGGCCTTAAAATGGTTATATCAGAAGACATACTGCTGTAGCTTTATGATGTCAGTGCACCACTGAACCAATTGTCCAGGGTGAAGATAACACAGAGGAGGATGAGATCAGTAATTATGCACTAGCTAATATCTGTAATTAGGAGTGCAAGGCAGGTCGGAGGTGGAATGCTAAAGCACTCTCAACCATTCACTGCACTGGAGTCTTTTTGAAAGGTAGTTGGAGGTACAAAAACCCAGAGTATCCTCGACGACAAACCAATTTCAGTATCAGATTCCCACATACAGAGTGCAGGGGAACAGGTTAAAGGAGCTTCCTTCAGTGAGAAGGTAAGACTATCACTCTAACGTAAAACAAAACATTCTAACCTCAAAAGCAGTCTTTTCCTCGGATGGAATATTGCTAGCACCAGTATCTAAAGCAATCTTTTTTCAGCCTTGGAGGCAGTCAAAGTCAAGACTACCACAATGTAATGGCTATTGCTTCCATCTCGAGGGAAAGAATATTCGCGTGCAGGACCCCATTATAAGTTAGTGAGTATCTTCAGCTGCTGTAAACTTCTTTTAGTGTAAAAAGAAATTATATAATGTGAGTTTGACTTACCGTGTCAAATGGTAAAATGATGCAGTACGCTGGAGGACGTTTTTTTTTTCTTGCTTCGTCCCAGCAATGCAGAGAAATTCTGTTGTGCAACACTGCACCTGCTGGTCATTCAGTATATTCTGCAGATGGAAAAGTCCACTGTTAGAGCATTTGCCTTGATTAGGAAATGAATATTATTAAATAAATGCAATACAACCAAAAATGATTTATATAAAGCACTATTAGATAAGTACTATGGGGTCTGTGATGGAGTGAAAAAAATCAACAGCTCATAAGAAATTCAAATCTCATTTTGTGTTTTCACCCTACAATACTTCCCTCAATCCCATGCCTCATCTGCTTCTACCCTCTACACAACTTTAGCACCTATATTACGAAGTAGAGCAAAAGATCTCATTGCCAGTCTACTGACCGTGTACCCGTCTCACTGAATTTGTTTTAGGTTATGGTACAGCAGAAGTAATTATATCATATGTTAAGTCGAAAGAGCAAGTTTTATGCTGCAGTTATCAGGAATAATGCAAATTCTGATCAACTTATTTAAACGTCTTCATTTTCACAAAATCCAAGCAGGTAACCAAGAGTGAAGTCAAGAATATACTGATCAAGCACACGTTCTTTGACATTTTTAAGTCTAAAAGAATGCCCTGATATCTTTCATTTTCCCATCCTATTATTCAGTTGCGCATCTCGTCTACCCTGCTACCCAATTGAATTCCAAGATAAATATATCGTATTGCTAGGTAGGCCTTAAAATGGTTATATCAGAAGACATCCTGCTGTAGCTTTAGAATGTCAGTGCACCACTGGACCAATTGTCCAGGGTGAAGATGACACAGTGGAGGATGAGATCAGTAATTATGCACTAGCTAATATCTGTAATTAGGAGAGCAAGGCAGGTCGGAGGTGGAATGCTAAAGCACTCTCAACCATTCACTGCATTGGAGTCTTTATGAAAGGTAGTTGGAGGTACAAAAATCCAGAGTATCCTCGACGACAAACCAATTTCAGTATCAGATTCCCACATACAGAGTGCAGGGGAACAGGTTAAAGGAGCTTCCTTCAGTGAGAAGGTAAGACTATCACTAACGTAAAACAAAACATTCTAACCTCAAAAGCAGTCTTTTCCTCGGATGGAATATTGCTAGCACCAGTATCTAAAGCAATCTTTGATCAGCCTTGGAGGCAGTCAAAGTCAGGAGTACCACAATGTAATGGCTACTGCTTACATCTCGACTGAAAGAATATTCGCGTGCAGGACCCCATTATAAGTTAGTGAGTATCTTCAGCTGCTGTAAACTTCTTTTAGTGTAAAAAGAAATTATATAATGTGAGTTTGACTTACCGTGTCAAATGGTAAAATGATGCAGTACGCAGGAGGACGGTTTATTTTTCTTGCTTCGTCCCAGCAATGCAGAGAAATTCTGTTGTGCAACACTGCCCCTGCTGGTCATTCAGTATATTCTGCAGATGGAAAAGTCCACTGTTAGAGCATTTGCCTTGATTAGGAAATGAATATTATTAAACTAATGCAATACAACCAAAAATGATTTATATAAAGCATTATTAGGTAAGTACTATGGGGTCTGTGATGGAGTGAAAAAAATCAACAGCTCATAAGAAATTCAAATCTCATTTTGTGTTTTCACCCTACAATACTTCCCTCAATCCCATGCCTCATCTGCTTCTACCCTCTACACAACTTTAGCACCTATATTACGAAGTAGAGCAAAAGATCTCATTGCCAGTCCACTGACCGTGTACCCGTCTCACTGAATTTGTTTTAGGTTATGGTACAGCAGAAGTAATTATATCATATGTTAAGTCGAAAGAGCAAGTTTTATGCTGCAGTTATCAGGAATAATGCAAATTCTGATCAACTTATTTAAACGTCTTCATTTTCACAAAATCCAAGCAGGTAACCAAGAGTGAAGTCAAGAATATTCTGATCAAGCACACGTTCTTTGAAATTTTTAAGTCTCAAACAATGCCCTGATATCTTTCATTTTCCCATCCTATTATTCAGTTGCGCATCTCGTCTACCCTGCTACCCAATTGAATTCCAAGATAAATATATCGTATTGCTAGGTAGGCCTTAAAATGGTTATATCAGAAGACATACTGCTGTAGCTTTATGATGTCAGTGCACCACTGAACCAATTGTCCAGGGTGAAGATAACACAGAGGAGGATGAGATCAGTAATTATGCACTAGCTAATATCTGTAATTAGGAGTGCAAGGCAGGTCGGAGGTGGAATGCTAAAGCACTCTCAACCATTCACTGCACTGGAGTCTTTTTGAAAGGTAGTTGGAGGTACAAAAACCCAGAGTATCCTCGACGACAAACCAATTTCAGTATCAGATTCCCACATACAGAGTGCAGGGGAACAGGTTAAAGGAGCTTCCTTCAGTGAGAAGGTAAGACTATCACTCTAACGTAAAACAAAACATTCTAACCTCAAAAGCAGTCTTTTCCTCGGATGGAATATTGCTAGCACCAGTATCTAAAGCAATCTTTTTTCAGCCTTGGAGGCAGTCAAAGTCAAGACTACCACAATGTAATGGCTATTGCTTCCATCTCGAGGGAAAGAATATTCGCGTGCAGGACCCCATTATAAGTTAGTGAGTATCTTCAGCTGCTGTAAACTTCTTTTAGTGTAAAAAGAAATTATATAATGTGAGTTTGACTTACCGTGTCAAATGGTAAAATGATGCAGTACGCTGGAGGACGGGTTTTTTTTCTTGCTTCGTCCCAGCAATGCAGAGAAATTCTGTTGTGCAACACTGCCCCTGCTGGTCATTCAGTATATTCTGCAGATGGAAAAGTCCACTGTTAGAGCATTTGCCTTGATTAGGAAATGAATATTATTAAACTAATGCAATACAACCAAAAATGATTTATATAAAGCACTATTAGATAAGTACTATGGGGTCCTGTGATGGAGTAAAACAAATCAACAGCTCATAAGAAATTCAAATCTCATTTTGTGTTTTCACCCTGGAATACTTCCCTCAATCCGATGCCTCATCTGCTTCTACCCTCTACACAACTTTAGCACCTATATTACGAAGTAGAGCAAAAGATCTCATTGCCAGTCCACTGACCGTGTACCCGTCTCACTGAATTTGTTTTAGGTTATGGTACAGCAGAAGTAATTATATCATATGTTAAGTCGAAAGAGCAAGTTTTATGCTGCAGTTATCAGGAATAATGCAAATTCTGATCAACTTATTTAAACGTCTTCATTTTCACAAAATCCAAGCAGGTAACCAAGAGTGAAGTCAAGAATATTCTGATCAAGCACACGTTCTTTGAAATTTTTAAGTCTCAAACAATGCCCTGATATCTTTCATTTTCCCATCCTATTATTCAGTTGCGCATCTCGTCTACCCTGCTACCCAATTGAATTCCAAGATAAATATATCGTATTGCTAGGTAGGCCTTAAAATGGTTATATCAGAAGACATCCTGCTGTAGCTTTAGAATGTCAGTGCACCACTGGACCAATTGTCCAGGGTGAAGATGACACAGTGGAGGATGAGATCAGTAATTATGCACTAGCTAATATCTGTAATTAGGAGAGCAAGGCAGGTCGGAGGTGGAATGCTAAAGCACTCTCAACCATTCACTGCATTGGAGTCTTTATGAAAGGTAGTTGGAGGTACAAAAATCCATAGTATCCTCGACGACAAACCAATTTCAGTATCAGATTCCCACATACAGAGTGCAGGGGAACAGGTTAAAGGAGCTTCCTTCAGTGAGAAGGTAAGACTATCACTAACGTAAAACAAAACATTCTAACCTCAAAAGCAGTCTTTTCCTCGGATGGAATATTGCTAGCACCAGTATCTAAAGCAATCTTTGATCAGCCTTGGAGGCAGTCAAAGTCAGGAGTACCACAATGTAATGGCTACTGCTTACATCTCGACTGAAAGAATATTCGCGTGCAGGACCCCATTATAAGTTAGTGAGTATCTTCAGCTGCTGTAAACTTCTTTTAGTGTAAAAAGAAATTATATAATGTGAGTTTGACTTACCGTGTCAAATGGTAAAATGATGCAGTACGCAGGAGGACGGTTTATTTTTCTTGCTTCGTCCCAGCAATGCAGAGAAATTCTGTTGTGCAACACTGCCCCTGCTGGTCATTCAGTATATTCTGCAGATGGAAAAGTCCACTGTTAGAGCATTTGCCTTGATTAGGAAATGAATATTATTAAACTAATGCAATACAACCAAAAATGATTTATATAAAGCATTATTAGGTAAGTACTATGGGGTCTGTGATGGAGTGAAAAAAATCAACAGCTCATAAGAAATTCAAATCTCATTTTGTGTTTTCACCCTACAATACTTCCCTCAATCCCATGCCTCATCTGCTTCTACCCTCTACACAACTTTAGCACCTATATTACGAAGTAGAGCAAAAGATCTCATTGCCAGTCCACTGACCGTGTACCCGTCTCACTGAATTTGTTTTAGGTTATGGTACAGCAGAAGTAATTATATCATATGTTAAGTCGAAAGAGCAAGTTTTATGCTGCAGTTATCAGGAATAATGCAAATTCTGATCAACTTATTTAAACGTCTTCATTTTCACAAAATCCAAGCAGGTAACCAAGAGTGAAGTCAAGAATATTCTGATCAAGCACACGTTCTTTGAAATTTTTAAGTCTCAAACAATGCCCTGATATCTTTCATTTTCCCATCCTATTATTCAGTTGCGCATCTCGTCTACCCTGCTACCCAATTGAATTCCAAGATAAATATATCGTATTGCTAGGTAGGCCTTAAAATGGTTATATCAGAAGACATACTGCTGTAGCTTTAGAATGTCAGTGCACCACTGAACCAATTGTCCAGGGTGAAGATAACACAGAGGAGGATGAGATCAGTAATTATGCACTAGCTAATATCTGTAATTAGGAGTGCAAGGCAGGTCGGAGGTGGAATGCTAAAGCACTCTCAACCATTCACTGCACTGGAGTCTTTTTGAAAGGTAGTTGGAGGTACAAAAACCCAGAGTATCCTCGACGACAAACCAATTTCAGTATCAGATTCCCACATACAGAGTGCAGGGGAACAGGTTAAAGGAGCTTCCTTCAGTGAGAAGGTAAGACTATCACTCTAACGTAAAACAAAACATTCTAACCTCAAAAGCAGTCTTTTCCTCGGATGGAATATTGCTAGCACCAGTATCTAAAGCAATCTTTTTTCAGCCTTGGAGGCAGTCAAAGTCAAGACTACCACAATGTAATGGCTATTGCTTCCATCTCGAGGGAAAGAATATTCGCGTGCAGGACCCCATTATAAGTTAGTGAGTATCTTCAGCTGCTGTAAACTTCTTTTAGTGTAAAAAGAAATTATATAATGTGAGTTTGACTTACCGTGTCAAATGGTAAAATGATGCAGTACGCTGGAGGACGTTTTTTTTTTCTTGCTTCGTCCCAGCAATGCAGAGAAATTCTGTTGTGCAACACTGCACCTGCTGGTCATTCAGTATATTCTGCAGATGGAAAAGTCCACTGTTAGAGCATTTGCCTTGATTAGGAAATGAATATTATTAAATAAATGCAATACAACCAAAAATGATTTATATAAAGCACTATTAGATAAGTACTATGGGGTCTGTGATGGAGTGAAAAAAATCAACAGCTCATAAGAAATTCAAATCTCATTTTGTGTTTTCACCCTACAATACTTCCCTCAATCCCATGCCTCATCTGCTTCTACCCTCTACACAACTTTAGCACCTATATTACGAAGTAGAGCAAAAGATCTCATTGCCAGTCCACTGACCGTGTACCCATCTCACTGAATTTGTTTTAGGTTATGGTACAGCAGAAGTAATTATATCATATGTTAAGTCGAAAGAGCAAGTTTTATGCTGCAGTTATCAGGAATAATGCAAATTCTGATCAACTTATTTAAACGTCTTCATTTTCACAAAATCCAAGCAGGTAACCAAGAGTGAAGTCAAGAATATACTGATCAAGCACACGTTCTTTGACATTTTTAAGTCTAAAAGAATGCCCTGATATCTTTCATTTTCCCATCCTATTATTCAGTTGCGCATCTCGTCTACCCTGCTACCCAATTGAATTCCAAGATAAATGTATCGTATTGCTAGGTAGGCCTTAAAATGGTTATATCAGAAGACATCCTGCTGTAGCTTTATGATGTCAGTGCACCACTGAACCAATTGTCCAGGGTGAAGATAACACAGAGGAGGATGAGATCAGTAATTATGCACTAGCTAATATCTGTAATTAGGAGTGCAAGGCAGGTCGGAGGTGGAATGCTAAAGCACTCTCAACCATTCACTGCACTGGAGTCTTTTTGAAAGGTAGTTGGAGGTACAAAAACCCAGAGTATCCTCGACGACAAACCAATTTCAGTATCAGATTCCCTCATACAGAGTGCAGGGGAACAGGTTAAAGGAGCTTCCTTCAGTGAGAAGGTAAGACTATCACTCTAACGTAAAACAAAACATTCTAACCTCAAAAGCAGTCTTTTCCTCGGATGGAATATTGCTAGCACCAGTATCTAAAGCAATCTTTGATCAGCCTTGGAGGCAGTCAAAGTCAGGAGTACCACAATGTAATGGCTACTGCTTACAACTCGACTGAAAGAATATTCGCGTGCAGGACCCCATTATAAGTTAGTGAGTATCTTCAGCTGCTGTAAACTTCTTTTAGTGTAAAAAGAAATTATATAATGTGAGTTTGACTTACCGTGTCAAATGGTAAAATGATGCAGTACGCAGGAGGACGGTTTATTTTTCTTGCTTCGTCCCAGCAATGCAGAGAAATTCTGTTGTGCAACACTGCCCCTGCTGGTCATTCAGTATATTCTGCAGATGGAAAAGTCCACTGTTAGAGCATTTGCCTTGATTAGGAAATGAATATTATTAAACTAATGCAATACAACCAAAAATGATTTATATAAAGCATTATTAGGTAAGTACTATGGGGTCTGTGATGGAGTGAAAAAAATCAACAGCTCATAAGAAATTCAAATCTCATTTTGTGTTTTCACCCTACAATACTTCCCTCAATCCCATGCCTCATCTGCTTCTACCCTCTACACAACTTTAGCACCTATATTACGAAGTAGAGCAACAGATCTCATTGCCAGTCCACTGACCGTGTACCCGTCTCACTGAATTTGTTTTAGGTTATGGTACAGCAGAAGTAATTATATCATATGTTAAGTCGAAAGAGCAAGTTTTATGCTGCAGTTAACAGGAATAATGAAAATTCTGATCAACTTATTTAAACGTCTTCATTTTCACAAAATCCAAGCAGGTAACCAAGAGTGAAGTCAAGAATATTCTGATCAAGCACACGTTCTTTGAAATTTTTAAGTCTCAAACAATGCCCTGATATCTTTCATTTTCCCATCCTATTATTCAGTTGCGCATCTCGTCTACCCTGCTACCCAATTGAATTCCAAGATAAATATATCGTATTGCTAGGTAGGCCTTAAAATGGTTATATCAGAAGACATCCTGCTGTAGCTTTATGATGTCAGTGCACCACTGAACCAATTGTCCAGGGTGAAGATAACACAGAGGAGGATGAGATCAGTAATTATGCACTAGCTAAGATCTGTAATTAGGAGTGCAAGGCAGGTCGGAGGTGGAATGCTAAAGCACTCTCAACCATTCACTGCACTGGAGTCTTTTTGAAAGGTAGTTGGAGGTACAAAAACCCAGAGTATCCTCGACGACAAACCAATTTCAGTATCAGATTCCCACATACAGAGTGCAGGGAAACAGGTTAAAGGAGCTTCCTTCAGTGAGAAGGTAAGACTATCACTCTAACGTAAAACAAAACATTCTAACCTCAAAAGCAGTCTTTTCCTCGGATGGAATATTGCTAGCACCAGTATCTAAAGCAATCTTTTTTCAGCCTTGGAGGCAGTCAAAGTCAAGACTACCACAATGTAATGGCTATTGCTTCCATCTCGAGGGAAAGAATATTCGCGTGCAGGACCCCATTATAAGTTAGTGAGTATCTTCAGCTGCTGTAAACTTCTTTTAGTGTAAAAAGAAATTATATAATGTGAGTTTGACTTACCGTGTCAAATGGTAAAATGATGCAGTACGCTGGAGAACGTTTTTTTTTTCTTGCTTCGTCCCAGCAATGCAGAGAAATTCTGTTGTGCAACACTGCCCCTGCTGGTCATTCAGTATATTCTGCAGATGGAAAAGTCCACTGTTAGAGCATTTGCCTTGATTAGGAAATGAATATTATTAAACTAATGCAATACAACCAAAAATGATTTATATAAAGCATTATTAGATAAGTACTATGGGGTCTGTGATGGAGTGAAAAAAATCAACAGCTCATAAGAAATTCAAATCTCATTTTGTGTTTTCACCCTACAATACTTCCCTCAATCCCATGCCTCATCTGCTTCTACCCTCTACACAACTTTAGCACCTATATTACGAAGTAGAGCAAAAGATCTCATTGCCAGTCCACTGACCGTGTACCCGTCTCACTGAATTTGTTTTAGGTTATGGTACAGCAGAAGTAATAATATCATATGTTAAGTCGAAAGAGCAAGTTTTATGCTGCAGTTATCAGGAATAATGCAAATTCTGATCAACTTATTTAAACGTCTTCATTTTCACAAAATCCAAGCAGGTAACCAAGAGTGAAGTCAAGAATATTCTGATCAAGCACACGTTCTTTGAAATTTTTAAGTCTCAAACAATGCCCTGATATCTTTCATTTTCCCATCCTATTATTCAGTTGCGCATCTCGTCTACCCTGCTACCCAATTGAATTCCAAGATAAATATATCGTATTGCTAGGTAGGCCTTAAAATGGTTATATCAGAAGACATCCTGCTGTAGCTTTATGATGTCAGTGCACCACTGAACCAATTGTCCAGGGTGAAGATAACACAGAGGAGGATGAGATCAGTAATTATGCACTAGCTAATATCTGTAATTAGGAGTGCAAGGCAGGTCGGAGGTGGAATGCTAAAGCACTCTCAACCATTCACTGCATTGGAGTCTTTTTGAAAGGTAGTTGGAGGTACAAAAACCCAGAGTATCCTCGACGACAAACCAATTTCAGTATCAGATTCCCACATACAGAGTGCAGGGGAACAGGTTAAAGGAGCTTCCTTCAGTGAGAAGGTAAGACTATCACTCTAACGTAAAACAAAACATTCTAACCTCAAAAGCAGTCTTTTCCTCGGATGGAATATTGCTAGCACCAGTATCTAAAGCAATCTTTTTTCAGCCTTGGAGGCAGTCAAAGTCAAGACTACCACAATGTAATGGCTATTGCTTCCATCTCGAGGGAAAGAATATTCGCGTGCAGGACCCCATTATAAGTTAGTGAGTATCTTCAGCTGCTGTAAATTTCTTTTAGTGTAAAAAGAAATTATATAATGTGAGTTTGACTTACCGTGTCAAATGGTAAAATGATGCAGTACGCTGGAGGACGGGTTTTTTTTCTTGCTTCGTCCCAGCAATGCAGAGAAATTCTGTTGTGCAACACTGCCCCTGCTGGTCATTCAGTATATTCTGCAGATGGAAAAGTCCACTGTTAGAGCATTTGCCTTGATTAGGAAATGAATATTATTAAACTAATGCAATACAACCAAAAATGATTTATATAAAGCACTATTAGATAAGTACTATGGGGTCCTGTGATGGAGTAAAACAAATCAACAGCTCATAAGAAATTCAAATCTCATTTTGTGTTTTCACCCTGGAATACTTCCCTCAATCCGATGCCTCATCTGCTTCTACCCTCTACACAACTTTAGCACCTATATTACGAAGTAGAGCAAAAGATCTCATTGCCAGTCCACTGACCGTGTACCCGTCTCACTGAATTTGTTTTAGGTTATGGTACAGCAGAAGTAATTATATCATATGTTAAGTCGAAAGAGCAAGTTTTATGCTGCAGTTATCAGGAATAATGCAAATTCTGATCAACTTATTTAAACGTCTTCATTTTCACAAAATCCAAGCAGGTAACCAAGAGTGAAGTCAAGAATATTCTGATCAAGCACACGTTCTTTGAAATTTTTAAGTCTCAAACAATGCCCTGATATCTTTCATTTTCCCATCCTATTAGTCAGTTGCGCATCTCGTCTACCCTGCTACCCAATTGAATTCCAAGATAAATATATCGTATTGCTAGGTAGGCCTTAAAATGGTTATATCAGAAGACATCCTGCTGTAGCTTTAGAATGTCAGTGCACCACTGGACCAATTGTCCAGGGTGAAGATGACACAGTGGAGGATGAGATCAGTAATTATGCACTAGCTAATATCTGTAATTAGGAGAGCAAGGCAGGTCGGAGGTGGAATGCTAAAGCACTCTCAACCATTCACTGCATTGGAGTCTTTATGAAAGTTAGTTGGAGGTACAAAAATCCAGAGTATCCTCGACGACAAACCAATTTCAGTATCAGATTCCCACATACAGAGTGCAGGGGAACAGGTTAAAGGAGCTTCCTTCAGTGAGAAGGTAAGACTATCACTAACGTAAAACAAAACATTCTAACCTCAAAAGCAGTCTTTTCCTCGGATGGAATATTGCTAGCACCAGTATCTAAAGCAATCTTTGATCAGCCTTGGAGGCAGTCAAAGTCAGGAGTACCACAATGTAATGGCTACTGCTTACATCTCGACTGAAAGAATATTCGCGTGCAGGACCCCATTATAAGTTAGTGAGTATCTTCAGCTGCTGTAAACTTCTTTTAGTGTAAAAAGAAATTATATAATGTGAGTTTGACTTACCGTGTCAAATGGTAAAATGATGCAGTACGCAGGAGGACGGTTTATTTTTCTTGCTTCGTCCCAGCAATGCAGAGAAATTCTGTTGTGCAACACTGCCCCTGCTGGTCATTCAGTATATTCTGCAGATGGAAAAGTCCACTGTTAGAGCATTTGCCTTGATTAGGAAATGAATATTATTAAACTAATGCAATACAACCAAAAATGATTTATATAAAGCATTATTAGGTAAGTACTATGGGGTCTGTGATGGAGTGAAAAAAATCAACAGCTCATAAGAAATTCAAATCTCATTTTGTGTTTTCACCCTACAATACTTCCCTCAATCCCATGCCTCATCTGCTTCTACCCTCTACACAACTTTAGCACCTATATTACGAAGTAGAGCAAAAGATCTCATTGCCAGTCCACTGACCGTGTACCCGTCTCACTGAATTTGTTTTAGGTTATGGTACAGCAGAAGTAATTATATCATATGTTAAGTCGAAAGAGCAAGTTTTATGCTGCAGTTATCAGGAATAATGCAAATTCTGATCAACTTATTTAAACGTCTTCATTTTCACAAAATCCAAGCAGGTAACCAAGAGTGAAGTCAAGAATATTCTGATCAAGCACACGTTCTTTGAAATTTTTAAGTCTCAAACAATGCCCTGATATCTTTCATTTTCCCATCCTATTATTCAGTTGCGCATCTCGTCTACCCTGCTACCCAATTGAATTCCAAGATAAATATATCGTATTGCTAGGTAGGCCTTAAAATGGTTATATCAGAAGACATACTGCTGTAGCTTTATGATGTCAGTGCACCACTGAACCAATTGTCCAGGGTGAAGATAACACAGAGGAGGATGAGATCAGTAATTATGCACTAGCTAATATCTGTAATTAGGAGTGCAAGGCAGGTCGGAGGTGGAATGCTAAAGCACTCTCAACCATTCACTGCACTGGAGTCTTTTTGAAAGGTAGTTGGAGGTACAAAAACCCAGAGTATCCTCGACGACAAACCAATTTCAGTATCAGATTCCCACATACAGAGTGCAGGGGAACAGGTTAAAGGAGCTTCCTTCAGTGAGAAGGTAAGACTATCACTCTAACGTAAAACAAAACATTCTAACCTCAAAAGCAGTCTTTTCCTCGGATGGAATATTGCTAGCACCAGTATCTAAAGCAATCTTTTTTCAGCCTTGGAGGCAGTCAAAGTCAAGACTACCACAATGTAATGGCTATTGCTTCCATCTCGAGGGAAAGAATATTCGCGTGCAGGACCCCATTATAAGTTAGTGAGTATCTTCAGCTGCTGTAAACTTCTTTTAGTGTAAAAAGAAATTATATAATGTGAGTTTGACTTACCGTGTCAAATGGTAAAATGATGCAGTACGCTGGAGGACGGGTTTTTTTTCTTGCTTCGTCCCAGCAATGCAGAGAAATTCTGTTGTGCAACACTGCCCCTGCTGGTCATTCAGTATATTCTGCAGATGGAAAAGTCCACTGTTAGAGCATTTGCCTTGATTAGGAAATGAATATTATTAAACTAATGCAATACAACCAAAAATGATTTATATAAAGCACTATTAGATAAGTACTATGGGGTCCTGTGATGGAGTAAAACAAATCAACAGCTCATAAGAAATTCAAATCTCATTTTGTGTTTTCACCCTGGAATACTTCCCTCAATCCGATGCCTCATCTGCTTCTACCCTCTACACAACTTTAGCACCTATATTACGAAGTAGAGCAAAAGATCTCATTGCCAGTCCACTGACCGTGTACCCGTCTCACTGAATTTGTTTTAGGTTATGGTACAGCAGAAGTAATTATATCATATGTTAAGTCGAAAGAGCAAGTTTTATGCTGCAGTTATCAGGAATAATGCAAATTCTGATCAACTTATTTAAACGTCTTCATTTTCACAAAATCCAAGCAGGTAACCAAGAGTGAAGTCAAGAATATTCTGATCAAGCACACGTTCTTTGAAATTTTTAAGTCTCAAACAATGCCCTGATATCTTTCATTTTCCCATCCTATTATTCAGTTGCGCATCTCGTCTACCCTGCTACCCAATTGAATTCCAAGATAAATATATCGTATTGCTAGGTAGGCCTTAAAATGGTTATATCAGAAGACATACTGCTGTAGCTTTATGATGTCAGTGCACCACTGAACCAATTGTCCAGGGTGAAGATAACACAGAGGAGGATGAGATCAGTAATTATGCACTAGCTAATATCTGTAATTAGGAGTGCAAGGCAGGTCGGAGGTGGAATGCTAAAGCACTCTCAACCATTCACTGCACTGGAGTCTTTTTGAAAGGTAGTTGGAGGTACAAAAACCCAGAGTATCCTCGACGACAAACCAATTTCAGTATCAGATTCCCACATACAGAGTGCAGGGGAACAGGTTAAAGGAGCTTCCTTCAGTGAGAAGGTAAGACTATCACTCTAACGTAAAACAAAACATTCTAACCTCAAAAGCAGTCTTTTCCTCGGATGGAATATTGCTAGCACCAGTATCTAAAGCAATCTTTGATCAGCCTTGGAGGCAGTCAAAGTCAGGAGTACCACAATGTAATGGCTACTGCTTACAACTCGACTGAAAGAATATTCGCGTGCAGGACCCCATTATAAGTTAGTGAGTATCTTCAGCTGCTGTAAACTTCTTTTAGTGTAAAAAGAAATTATATAATGTGAGTTTGACTTACCGTGTCAAATGGTAAAATGATGCAGTACGCAGGAGGACGGTTTATTTTTCTTGCTTTGTCCCAGCAATGCAGAGAAATTCTGTTGTGCAACACTGCCCCTGCTGGTCATTCAGTATATTCTGCAGATGGAAAAGTCCACTGTTAGAGCATTTGCCTTGATTAGGAAATGAATATTATTAAACTAATGCAATACAACCAAAAATGATTTATATAAAGCATTATTAGGTAAGTACTATGGGGTCTGTGATGGAGTGAAAAAAATCAACAGCTCATAAGAAATTCAAATCTCATTTTGTGTTTTCACCCTACAATACTTCCCTCAATCCCATGCCTCATCTGCTTCTACCCTCTACACAACTTTAGCACCTATATTACGAAGTAGAGCAACAGATCTCATTGCCAGTCCACTGACCGTGTACCCGTCTCACTGAATTTGTTTTAGGTTATGGTACAGCAGAAGTAATTATATCATATGTTAAGTCGAAAGAGCAAGTTTTATGCTGCAGTTAACAGGAATAATGAAAATTCTGATCAACTTATTTAAACGTCTTCATTTTCACAAAATCCAAGCAGGTAACCAAGAGTGAAGTCAAGAATATTCTGATCAAGCACACGTTCTTTGAAATTTTTAAGTCTCAAACAATGCCCTGATATCTTTCATTTTCCCATCCTATTATTCAGTTGCGCATCTCGTCTACCCTGCTACCCAATTGAATTCCAAGATAAATATATCGTATTGCTAGGTAGGCCTTAAAATGGTTATATCAGAAGACATCCTGCTGTAGCTTTATGATGTCAGTGCACCACTGAACCAATTGTCCAGGGTGAAGATAACATAGAGGAGGATGAGATCAGTAATTATGCACTAGCTAAGATCTGTAATTAGGAGTGCAAGGCAGGTCGGAGGTGGAATGCTAAAGCACTCTCAACCATTCACTGCACTGGAGTCTTTTTGAAAGGTAGTTGGAGGTACAAAAACCCAGAGTATCCTCGACGACAAACCAATTTCAGTATCAGATTCCCACATACAGAGTGCAGGGAAACAGGTTAAAGGAGCTTCCTTCAGTGAGAAGGTAAGACTATCACTCTAACGTAAAACAAAACATTCTAACCTCAAAAGCAGTCTTTTCCTCGGATGGAATATTGCTAGCACCAGTATCTAAAGCAATCTTTTTTCAGCCTTGGAGGCAGTCAAAGTCAAGACTACCACAATGTAATGGCTATTGCTTCCATCTCGAGGGAAAGAATATTCGCGTGCAGGACCCCATTATAAGTTAGTGAGTATCTTCAGCTGCTGTAAACTTCTTTTAGTGTAAAAAGAAATTATATAATGTGAGTTTGACTTACCGTGTCAAATGGTAAAATGATGCAGTACGCTGGAGAACGTTTTTTTTTTCTTGCTTCGTCCCAGCAATGCAGAGAAATTCTGTTGTGCAACACTGCCCCTGCTGGTCATTCAGTATATTCTGCAGATGGAAAAGTCCACTGTTAGAGCATTTGCCTTGATTAGGAAATGAATATTATTAAACTAATGCAATACAACCAAAAATGATTTATATAAAGCATTATTAGATAAGTACTATGGGGTCTGTGATGGAGTGAAAAAAATCAACAGCTCATAAGAAATTCAAATCTCATTTTGTGTTTTCACCCTACAATACTTCCCTCAATCCCATGCCTCATCTGCTTCTACCCTCTACACAACTTTAGCACCTATATTACGAAGTAGAGCAAAAGATCTCATTGCCAGTCCACTGACCGTGTACCCGTCTCACTGAATTTGTTTTAGGTTATGGTACAGCAGAAGTAATAATATCATATGTTAAGTCGAAAGAGCAAGTTTTATGCTGCAGTTATCAGGAATAATGCAAATTCTGATCAACTTATTTAAACGTCTTCATTTTCACAAAATCCAAGCAGGTAACCAAGAGTGAAGTCAAGAATATTCTGATCAAGCACACGTTCTTTGAAATTTTTAAGTCTCAAACAATGCCCTGATATCTTTCATTTTCCCATCCTATTATTCAGTTGCGCATCTCGTCTACCCTGCTACCCAATTGAATTCCAAGATAAATATATCGTATTGCTAGGTAGGCCTTAAAATGGTTATATCAGAAGACATCCTGCTGTAGCTTTATGATGTCAGTGCACCACTGAACCAATTGTCCAGGGTGAAGATAACACAGAGGAGGATGAGATCAGTAATTATGCACTAGCTAATATCTGTAATTAGGAGTGCAAGGCAGGTCGGAGGTGGAATGCTAAAGCACTCTCAACCATTCACTGCATTGGAGTCTTTTTGAAAGGTAGTTGGAGGTACAAAAACCCAGAGTATCCTCGACGACAAACCAATTTCAGTATCAGATTCCCACATACAGAGTGCAGGGGAACAGGTTAAAGGAGCTTCCTTCAGTGAGAAGGTAAGACTATCACTCTAACGTAAAACAAAACATTCTAACCTCAAAAGCAGTCTTTTCCTCGGATGGAATATTGCTAGCACCAGTATCTAAAGCAATCTTTTTTCAGCCTTGGAGGCAGTCAAAGTCAAGACTACCACAATGTAATGGCTATTGCTTCCATCTCGAGGGAAAGAATATTCGCGTGCAGGACCCCATTATAAGTTAGTGAGTATCTTCAGCTGCTGTAAATTTCTTTTAGTGTAAAAAGAAATTATATAATGTGAGTTTGACTTACCGTGTCAAATGGTAAAATGATGCAGTACGCTGGAGGACGGGTTTTTTTTCTTGCTTCGTCCCAGCAATGCAGAGAAATTCTGTTGTGCAACACTGCCCCTGCTGGTCATTCAGTATATTCTGCAGATGGAAAAGTCCACTGTTAGAGCATTTGCCTTGATTAGGAAATGAATATTATTAAACTAATGCAATACAACCAAAAATGATTTATATAAAGCACTATTAGATAAGTACTATGGGGTCCTGTGATGGAGTAAAACAAATCAACAGCTCATAAGAAATTCAAATCTCATTTTGTGTTTTCACCCTGGAATACTTCCCTCAATCCGATGCCTCATCTGCTTCTACCCTCTACACAACTTTAGCACCTATATTACGAAGTAGAGCAAAAGATCTCATTGCCAGTCCACTGACCGTGTACCCGTCTCACTGAATTTGTTTTAGGTTATGGTACAGCAGAAGTAATTATATCATATGTTAAGTCGAAAGAGCAAGTTTTATGCTGCAGTTATCAGGAATAATGCAAATTCTGATCAACTTATTTAAACGTCTTCATTTTCACAAAATCCAAGCAGGTAACCAAGAGTGAAGTCAAGAATATTCTGATCAAGCACACGTTCTTTGAAATTTTTAAGTCTCAAACAATGCCCTGATATCTTTCATTTTCCCATCCTATTAGTCAGTTGCGCATCTCGTCTACCCTGCTACCCAATTGAATTCCAAGATAAATATATCGTATTGCTAGGTAGGCCTTAAAATGGTTATATCAGAAGACATCCTGCTGTAGCTTTAGAATGTCAGTGCACCACTGGACCAATTGTCCAGGGTGAAGATGACACAGTGGAGGATGAGATCAGTAATTATGCACTAGCTAATATCTGTAATTAGGAGAGCAAGGCAGGTCGGAGGTGGAATGCTAAAGCACTCTCAACCATTCACTGCATTGGAGTCTTTATGAAAGGTAGTTGGAGGTACAAAAATCCAGAGTATCCTCGACGACAAACCAATTTCAGTATCAGATTCCCACATACAGAGTGCAGGGGGAACAGGTTAAAGGAGCTTCCTTCAGTGAGAAGGTAAGACTATCACTAACGTAAAACAAAAC